>NW_024544788.1:0-600000 GCF_018167655.1 Microtus oregoni
AGCTCTTTCCAGATAAGCCAGACGTTTTATCTGGACTGACATCTAAGGGAAGGGATTTTTTTCTTACTATTGTTTACCACATCGCTCTGATAATGTGAAATGCTTTCTTGTGAGACAAGCCAGCCCTGCTCTGATTTAAAGCTGTCTCTCTGAAGTGTTTTCAAAACCCTTATCTTAAGTGAAAAAAGGACAGACAGACGTCCCAGTATATACCTCTCTCTCTTCGTAGGTAAGATGCTTTGTGTGTCTCTCTCTGCAGAGCAGAGGGAGGAGGAGAGTGACAGAAAGGGAAGGAGGAAAGCGTTTGTGGAAGTGCACTTGGGCGGGCAGATGTCGGCTGAGTGGCTGGAATGCAGTTGAATATAAGGACACATGTAGTCCTAGCTGTCTTGTAGACCGAAAGAGGAAGATTAGTTGTGGAGTCAGATGTGATTATACATCCCAAGCTTTCTGTCTACCAGCTAACTCTGTAATCTTGGGCATGTTATCTCGTCTGCTTGCATTTTAATTTCCTCAGCAGTAAAATAGTTTATCATAATTGCCACTTATTGATATATAAAGTTAATTTTAATGAAAAATAGTGTTGCACACAACCATAAATACAGCAGGATAAATATATTTATGGTCTTAAAAGAGCAGTAGTCTCAATCATCAAGCTCTCAAGAAAAAATAGTTTTGTATATTAGCAGTAGATAGAATTTATCAATTATCCTCATATGTATAATCAATAATATCTAAAAGTATTCAGATATCATGAGTATGCCTATAATACCAATACTCAGAAGTTTGAAGCAGGTGAATTAGGAGTCACAGGCCAGCCTGAGCTACAGAGTGAGAACCCGCCCCTGAGAAACAGCAAGGGTGAGGAATCGAGGGGAGGCAGCACATATTTCTAATCCCAGCGAGCAAGAAACTGAGGCAAGAGGCTTGCCAGTGCTCTTAGGCCAATGGTGCTATAGAACAAGACCTTATCTTAAAAAAAAAAAAAACAAACAATGAAGAATGGGTAGTGGTGGTGTGCACCTTTAATCCCAGCACTGGGAAGGCATGCAATATAAAAGTAACTACTGTAACCTCCAAGCTACACTCTTGAGTTCTAGTTTGTTCCTTCTTATAAGTTCGCCATGCGTATTTGCAGCTGTAAAGGGTATACTCTGATTTGTCCTAAATTGTAAAACTTAGATTGAATTTTAGTATATTTCTTCAGTCTGGTTTCTTCTTTTAAAGTCCGTATCAACATGTAAGTGGTTTGTTCATTTTCATTAGCACACGGCGTCTCGTTGTGTGAGTGTACCACAGTCTCCTCGTTCTATTCTAGATGGGTACTTAGCTGGGCTGGCTCTAGTTTAGAAATATCATGGATGGCCACCGCTTTTGCGTGTGCCAGTGTTTGCCTGGTTTTCTACTAGGTTATTGGTTTTCCCTACTGCTTTGGGTGTGTTTTTCTTACAAGTTCTAGGTATATTTTAGATACAAGCTTTTTCTTACCTGGGCATGGCAAGCACTCTCCCCTTGCCCTTTTAATTATGCTTTTAGATGAACTTAAAAATTCTTAATCTTAGTGCAGTTGAAATTAGTGATCTTCTCACTTATAGTTAGTGTTTCTTTGAGTTTTCTCTACTTCCATCTCTGTTTCATCAAGATGTTCTCCGATTTTACGTTCTGGAAGTTGTTTTTCTTTTCAGATTTATTTTTTTTTCACATCACCTGGAATTGATTTTTGTGTGTGGTATAAAAGATGGCCCACTTTCATGTCTCTGTCCAGATAGGGGCTCTAGCCTTTATACAGATTGTTTGTGCTTTCAAACCCTCCTGTGGCCCTGTTTGCAAATGTCACATTTGTCATAAGTCAAGAATCCATGCCTGGTTCTATTCCTGAGCTTTCTATTCTGTTCCATGGATCTATTTTTCCTTGTGCTGGTACATACTGTTTTAAACCATCGTAGCTTTATAATAAGTTCTGATGCTGGTAAGCAAGCCCTCCCACATCCTTGTTCTTCAGATGTGTCTTGGCTCTCAGCCTTTTGCATATCCTTATTGCATTTAGAAAGATGCTTGCCAAGTTTTTCCTCAAACAAATCAACCAAATAAAATAACTCATTGGGATGTATTGAGGTGCAGCAAATGTTTACAGTTCTTTTCTAATTGATTTTTTGAGACTATCATTTCTGAGTCCTGTGTTTACATTATTTTCAGCTCTCCCTTTCCCCCTCCAACTCCTCCTGTGTCTCCTTCCTCCTTCTCAAATCATTGACCTCTTCTATTGACCTCTAATTAAATATGTGTGATACCATATACCACAAGGCTCACAACCTCTTGCTCTAAATTGAACACTCGTGGGAAGTCAAAAGAAGCTGGCCAAGATTTGTCTCATCTTGCTCAATGTAAAAGCCACTTGCTCCTCCTCCTCCTCTTCTTCTTCTTCATTTCTTTCTTTATTTATTTATTTAATTTTTTTTTTTTGAGACAGGGGTTTCTCTGTGTAACAGCTCTTTCTGTCCTGGAAACTTGTTCTATAGACCAGGCTGGCCTCGAACTCACAGAGATCCGCCTTCCTCTGCCTTCTGAGTGCAGGGATTAAAGGTGTGTACCACCATCATCCGGCTGAGCCCCAGTTAATAGTCACCACCAGCTGTCCCCCTAACTCTTGGTCCTGCTTCAGATGAACCTCTCTTTACACAAAATAAATCTATGCATCTCTGAATGTGTAGAATACTTTTTTATTAAGGGTCCCCAGTTTTCCCCAGATTGATTTAAAAACATCCTCCTGCCCGGGTATTGGTGGTGCACGCCTTTAATCCCAGCACTAGGGAAACAGAGGCAGGCAGATCTCTGTGAGTTCGAGGCCAGTCTGGTCTATAAGAGTTAGTTCCAGGACAGGCTCCAAAGCTACAGAGAAACCCTGTCTCAAAAAACAAAAAACAAAACAAAAAATCCTCCCTTCTGAAAGCAATAAGATCTATTAGGAATATGGTACATATAAACATACTTTTATTTGTAAGAATGTAAGTAGATATATGCACATATTTTACATGTCTATTGATAGGAGTAAATGCGTTAGCATATTACTTACTACTGCTAGGAAAATTATCTATCCACACAAGAGGCAGGCGCATGTTTGTTACAGATGTAAGAACCTTCAGGCACCAAATGTCACTTAAATGAAGGAAAAATTAAGGTTAGCAAACGAATTGAGTTTTTCCCCCATTGTAATTATGGTATACATGGTCTATGTGTGTGTATGCATGTGGCTATCTCTCCGTACGTATTTGTGTGCTTACAGTATACTCTGGTAAACAGGTTGGCCAAATACTTTCTTAATAATGGAATCTGTTCAGACACTCTGAGCACTAATCTGAATTTTTCTTAGACCAGACAGGAAAAGGCTAATGTTACAAAATAATTTGGTTATGCCCTAAATATGAAGCTCTGCATCTTTCTACATATAGTTCAGGAATGAAAAGGAAAATGCTGGCGATAAGACACACAGAGTGCCCTCCCTCAGGTTTGGATAAAGAGTTCTGTGAACACTTAACCATGAATGCCCCTATCTTTTATTTTGAAATCTCATTAAAATTTCTTCTATTTCATTTGCTAAATTTCAGATTATTCTATGAGCCAGTCACAACAACTTGTGGGCATACCTTTTGCATGAAGTGTCTTGAGAGATGCCTAGATCATAACGCGAAGTGTCCACTGTGCAAAGATTCTCTTTTCCAGGTAAACCGCTCTTTCTTCCTCGGTTGTGTTAACTTATTTTTTACTAACTCAGTGCTCAACTGGGTCCTAAGCCACTGTACTGTGCTTGGCCAAAATACCTCCCCCCATCCCCCCCCCCCCCGCTTACCATCTGTTTATTTCTGCTGTCTCCTAAACATCCTTTCTCTCTCCACAAAGTCCTTCAGGAAAATGAGGCAACATCTAGCTTTTCAATAACTCTCAGTAATGAAGTTCATTTGTGTTAGAAGCAAAAGCATGAACTAGACGATAAACAGAAATCTTGGTTCTGGTACCTTTGTGGCACTGCATAAACA
The DNA here is from genome assembly GCF_018167655.1 of Microtus oregoni. Lineage (NCBI taxonomy): Eukaryota > Metazoa > Chordata > Mammalia > Rodentia > Cricetidae > Microtus > Microtus oregoni. Next base: position 4,035 of record NW_024544788.1, read on the forward strand.
ATAATCTTGAGTGAATTTTGCTTCCACTATCCTTGAACTAGATAGCTCTGACTTCGGCATACAGTGATGTTTACTTATGCTTAAAGAGGTCAGCTGCTGTAGGCCCCAGCCACCACCTGCTCAGAGAACCATCTCAGATGTCAATGTGATCTTTCGACAACTCCTCGGGAGCCACCGCTCTTATCAGCAGATACTTGTCAAGCTTTGAGGACTTGAGAGTCATCAAAATTAACGATGCAAGCGTATATCTTCATGTGGGCCTTATGGGCTTTCCTATAGCAAAAGAAAGAGATGTATGTTGCTTTCCTTCCTTCAGAGACTCGAGGATCTCAGCTTACAAACAGTATTACTGTTGCTTTCCCCTTATCATCCCTGAAAAGAGGCCGCAGGAGCTGGGTTATCTCTAGAGAATGGCAACGCAGGCTGGTAGTTCCAGGATTTGGGAAGCTGAGACAGTGGCATTGTGAGTTCAATGTCTACCTGAGTCACCCAGGATAGACCTTGTCTCATGAAGAAAAGTGATTATTTATAAGTTCTTTTTTTTACAAATATTTATTTATTTATTTATTATGTATACAATAGTCTGTCTGTGTGTATGTCTGCAGGCCAGAAGAGGGCACCAGATCTCAGTTCAGATGGTTGTGAGCCACCATGTGGTTGCTGGGAATTGAACTCAGGACCTTTGGAAGAGCAGGCAATGCTCTTTACCACTGAGCCATTTCTCCAAACCCCCCTATTTATAGGTTCTTATAGGCCCACAGAAGTGCATGCTGAGCCTCTCTTACCTCTGACATTGACAAAAAGGAGCTAGAGCGAAGCCATCGTCCAGGGTAGCCTTGAGAAGGAGAATGGGAAACCGCTAATGGAATAGCTTCACTTAGATAAAGACGTGGGATTCACAACCTGATTGTAGATAAGATTCTCATGGTTCTTCTATTTAAATGAGATATCCATGCTGAGTTAGTTAACACCATAAAGTTCACACCAACAGAAGGAGAAACATCTACCATATGCTCAGCCTCTAGAGAAAAGCGCTGTTACCATTTTAGGGTGTCCGCTTCCTGGAGTTTTGTTTTAGCATCAGCAGAGGAATCACTTTCCCACGTAGACTGCCTACCTCTTGAGGCACTGCTTTCCCCTAAAACCTGGGACTGGACATTATGGATTTTTGCCTGTTGCCATGCAATGGCCGTACTTGATAAGGCATCCAGAAGGCAGAAGCCGTGGGATCTCAGACTCAGAGGCTCGAAGATATTCTCATCTAGCTCTGTATTCATCCAGGGGCATACTTCCACCACTTAACAGAGTGATACATATTCCAGCCATGTTAGTTGTTGAGTAGAGACTCCTGGGGAAGAAACAAAATTAATTGTCTGAAGCCAGCAATTTGGTACTTAGGAGCTCCCTCTGCTGAGTCCCACCACAATCAATTCTCTGCAGATATTAATTTTTTATTTATTATTATTTGAGAATTTCACGAGTGCTGTATTTACTTCCTTTTTCCCTCTCTCCTTCCATCCAATCCTGCCTATGACCCCCCCACTCCCTCTCAATTTTGTGACCTCATATTCTTTAACTAGTGTTTCATATATGTGTGCATATAAATATATAACTACGACTTTCCGAGTCCAGTTAGTGTTGCTCATACGCATGTGCTCTTGGGGCTGATCACTGATATTAAATGACCAATTAACGGCTTTCTCCCTGGGGAAGATGGATCCTTCCCCTCCCAGCAGCCTTTAGTGGCCTGGAGCTCCTCATCTAGGAATAGCTTCATGGGATTTCCTCATTACACAAATAATAGGTTTTCTGGGGATGTCATTTGTTCAAGCCTTGTTTAGAGAATTGTATTTTTGTTCAGATTTTATGGGTACAACTTTCCAGGCATATAGAGAAGGAAGCACACATCCTGGTCCTCTGGCTCTTACCGCCTTTCTGCCCCCTCTTCTGTGATGTCCTGAGTCTTACATGTAGGGATTGTGTTGTAGTTGTTCAATTGGGGATGAGCAGCCCACAGTGGATTGTTATCTACATTTTGACCAGTTGTGACTTTCTGTACTAGTCTTTGTCTGCTACAAAAAGAAGCTTCTTCGGTGAGGGGTGAGAGCTGCACGTCCCTGAAGGATAAGTATTTAGAATACAATTACAAATAGATTGTATTGCTTTAGGAAAGTTGAAATAATAAGTTCTCCTCTAAGGTTTTACTGTTCTATTAGAAGATATTTTACCATTCAATGTTTGGGCCATATTATTAATACATACTGCACTTAGATCTCTGGGTATGCATATGGTAGGGACATTCTAACCTAAGTCTGATTCTGAGTTTCAGTGATACCTAAGATGGTGACATAAACTGGCAATGAGACAACCACCTGTATTTGGCCATTAGTTTTTGTGTGGTTTCTATTTTAACTAAAGTTAAGACATGGAGACTTGGCAATATCTAGGAGCCAGGGATTCGATTGGAGTGGAGGTGGGCAAGGCAACAAAGGGTACATGAACACAGCTGTCTGATTCTCTGGACCCTTTGTGTTTCAGCACTTCCAAGATAGAGTTCGTAAACACAAAAATACAGTTCAGACATGAACCTCTCAAATCCAAAGCTTTATGACATCTGTGAAATTTTTCAAAAGCTTAATGCAACATTTTTTGTTAAAATATTTTTTAATTATAAATGTTCAATTGAATTTTTTTAGGAAAATCATAACTCTAACATCCAAAAGATACATATATTGTGGCTGGATTAGCTTCCAAATCCAAATTACAACACATGCATGATTTGACTACTGTCTGGTCTCCATCAGACTACATCTGGGCTACACTTGATTGTCTGTGTTTTTTTTTTTTCGTGTGGACTGTATATTATCTCATTACTTTGATCCATTTCTAGGGCTTTCAATCAAGAAAGTACAGCAAGAACATAATAATGGAAGAACTAATAGCTAAATTCCTGCCAGAAGAACTCAGGGAACGAAAGCGCCTTCATGAAGAGGAAATGGAAGAACTTTCTAAGTATGTTTAATGCATGTTTCTGGCTTCCGTTTCATGTGTGTCCACTCACAAAAACTGACACATTTCCTAGCAACTTCTGGTTCAATGATGCCATGTCGTTACTAGCTTGACATGGCCATGAGGAGAATATTTGCATCATGGAAGTCAACAAATGCTACAAATTGTCCTCCCCCCCCCCGCATCCCTCTCAGAAGCAGTTGTTAAACATTTACCAGTATGTCTCCTAAGAAGCTCAGCGGCAAAGCACAGAGGCACCTGATGCGTCTCAGCACTAGGAAGTACGTGCTATGGGCTGGACTGAGTTAACGGGCAGCTTAATCAGCAGACCTCATGAGACAGCTAGGAGATGCCTTCAAGTCCTTAAGCGGGTGATGGCTGGGTAAACAGTGGTGTGAAGCCACACCTGGGGTTAAGGCCCAGTTCTATCAGGGAGTGTGTTTCGTGGTCGTGGACATGCCATTCAACCTTTCTGGGATTCAGTTCCCTTGCCAGTGACTTGAAGCTGATAGCTCTTGTATTGTAGGCTTATTCTGAAGACCCGAATGAGTTGCTGCACAGCAAGCACTTATTAAGGCAATAGTGCCTATACTCGCTGTGTATTTTCTCTGCTGCACAGTATGAGAGGGGAAGGCTCGGAATGGAGACATAATTGGATCTTCCGGGGCTCTGAGTGCCATGCACTTAGCAAAAAAGCAGGAAATAACAGCTAAGTCCTGCACCTCTGGCTGCTGCCCTCTACCCGGCCCTCCCTAAGAGTTCTGACAGCGTTCTGCTGGAAAACAGCTTCCTGAGGGAAAAATCACGGCTGTTTTTATGCCCTCTGGGAAGAGATCACTTTCGAACTGGGCGTCCCATTTGTCTGGATGTGCCTTCACTTCACATGTTTTTCTCAGAGACTAAATTTTTTTTTATATTGAAACCACTCTGCACAGTTTTATCTCATTTCTGATCCTTCACTTAGTCTTTAACCCAGTGGTTCTCAACCTTCCTAACGCTGTGACCTTCTAATACAGTTCCTCATAACATGGGAGTCCCAACCATAAAAATATTTTCGTTGCTACTTCATAACTGCAATTTTGCTGCTGTTATAAATCATAATGCAAATACCTGCTATGCAGAGTATCTGATATGCAACCACTGTGAAAGGGCTATTTGACCCCCAAAGGGGTCATGACCCACAGGTTGAGAATGGTTGTTTTAACCTCTCTGAGTCCTTTTCTCAACTATCATGCAAAGTTGTCCTAATAAATAGTGGTACATACTGAGGGGCTTTCTGTTTAAAGGCATCTCAGACTGGACCCCTTTTAGGATTTATACAGATGGTCTTACATTTCTTGGCCCCTTTAGATGTAGTGTCCCTGCACCAGTTTTACTGGATGCTTCAGGGGACTAGGATCTATGAAGAGCTGTCCCAGTTGGGGATTCCCCATAGAGCCATGTGTCTGAATTTTCAAGGATATTTATTGAAAGGCAGATTCCTGCATCGCAATTCCAGAGGGAATGCATCAGTATCTCTGAAGGTGTAATGGTCCAGTCATCTAGACTTAAGGGTCCCCAATTATTCTTATGTCCATGAGCATTTGAGCATCACTGGGCTACATTTGTCTTGGCGGTCTCTTGCTGGCTACTCCTCCTAGCTGGGTCTGCTCTCAATGGTCTCTGAGAGACGTGGCAAACTTGAGATGCTTGTAAGGACTTTGCGGTACTGCCCATCTGCAAAGCTGGGTGCATTTATAACATCAGTGCTCTTCTTCATATCTCAAACAAAATGCCTGAAGTGGTCCAAATGAGAGAGAGGGAGGGAGAAAGGGAGGGAAGAAAGGTAGGAGCAGCATAGTACTATGGTATTAGTATTATAATACATCATTATGTATTATATTATGTATTAGTATACTGTATTACTGTATTAGTATTATAATACAGTATTATGGTAATCGAGATCTAATCAACAAACTTAGAATGTGTGCAATGCCAGCTTAGGCTTTCAGACTTGGATCATGGAAATTGCCTTACAGAATCAAGTGCACTTCAATGTTTCCCTATCCGCCATTAAACTTTGATGACTCCTTGTCTTACTCCAAGGAAACATACTGTGACATTGACCAACCTGTCGGTTCTCTGCTCCATTGGTTTAAGATCCATTTCATCTTCTCTTCCCGACAGCTTAACTAAGAATGTGCCTATTTTCGTTTGCACCATGGCCTATCCCACTGTCCCTTGTCCCCTGCATATCTTTGAGCCTTGTTATCGCCTGATGATTCGGAGATGTATTGAGACAGGCACAAAACAGTTTGGCATGTGCCTTGGAGATCCTGTCAGAGGGTAAGTGAGGAGACCTAGGGAACAGGGAAGTTAGGTATAAGGGTGATGGAGGAAGGTCATTGGTTAAATAAATAGAAACTGCTTGGCCCTCATTGGTTAGAAGATAGGTGGGAGGAGTAAACAGAACAGAACGCTGGGAGGAAGAGGAAGTGAGCTCAGACTCCAGAGCTCTCCTCTCGGGAGCAGACGCCTCAGAGAGACGCCATGCTCCCAGCTCCCAGGCAGACGCACCCGATGAAGCTCCGACCCAGGATGGACATAGGCTAGAATCTTCCCAGTAAGCGCACCTAGGGGCGCTACACAGATGATTAGAAATGGGCTAAATTAATATGTGAGAATTAGCCTAGAAGAGGCTAGATAGAAATGGGCCAAGCAGTGATTAAATGAATACAGTTTGTGTGTTGTTATTTTGGGCATAAGCTAGCCAGGCAGCCGGGGTGCTGGGGACACAGCCCCACCACCCTTATTTCAACATAAGGGGATTTCTCTTTTACTTCGGAGGGCTTCGTGTGGTGGGATCAACCAAGTTCGTGAGGTTAGCCAGCTCAGAGCACCCAAACATCTGTGAGGATCACGTTCCCTCTGATACCTACTTTATAGTATGAGTTCTATTTTAAGTAACCCTAGAGGTAATCTTTCATTAAGCAGGTTCCATACATTGCAAAACTTGTCTTGTAGGCTAGGGCTGTAGCTCAGCTTGCCTGTCAGTCACAAAGCCTGGGAATCGATCCTCCGCAGTACATAAACCTGGAGTGCTGCACACCCACAATCCCAATAGTAGTGAGTTGGAGACAAGATAAAACAAAGTTTAAGGTCACCCATGACTACATGCGAAGTCCAGGGACAGCCCACAATACATGAGAGCCTGTCTCAAAAACAAGTGAAACCCAGAAACACACAAACAAAATTGTTTTGTAAAGAGTGTTAGCCCTAGAGCTAAGTTACCCACTTTAATATTTGAGTGCTGGCCTTGGAGTTACCTTTGATGTTGGGAAAATCATTTAGCCTTTCTGTCTCCAGTTTCTTTGTATGTTAAGTGGGCATGATGGTATGCCTACCTAGCTGGTCTTGCTTATTGGGAGAGCTGATGGGCTCCAAGCATTACACAAGGTTCCTATCCAAATAAGTCCATTGGGGATACTGTAATATAATGTTGTGTAGCAAGTAATTTATAAGCAATAGGGTTTTTTTGAGCCAGGGTTTCATACTGTAACCTAAGGTGACCTGGAACTCACTGTATAGCCCAGACTTGCCTCAAACTCATGGCAATTCTGCTTCAGCCTCCCCTACATTAGGATTCCAGGTGTGAGCCACCACAGGCAATAGACATTTATGCCTACAGTTATCAAGGCTGTGATGCCTACAGCCAATGTGCCAGCATCTGATAACAGTAATGTTTTCTTTTTCTGAATCCAGAGTCTAGGTAGGTGTCTTAGTTAGGGTTTCTGTTGCTGTGCAGAGACACCATGACCATGGCAACCCTTCTAAAGGAAAACATTTAACTGGGGTGGCTCACTTACAGTTCAGAGGTTCAGTCCGTTATGGTCATGAAAGAACATGACAGCAAACAGGCAGACCTCTTGGTCAGAAGGCAATAGGAAGTGGACTCAGACACTGGGTAATATCCTCAGCATAGGAGACCTCAAAGCCCACCTCCACATTGCCACACTTCCTTCACCAAGGCCATACCTACTCCAACAAAGCCACACTTCCCAATAGTGCCATTCCATATGAGCTTAAAAGGGCCATCATTGCGTTCAGACTACCACAGAAGTTATTCTACCATTGAACTATATCCTAAGCCTATTTTATTTCATTTAAGACCAGGTAGGACTAAGTTGCCTAAGCCAACCTCAAATTTGTGGTTCACCTGCCAACAGCCTCTTTTGTGGCTAGGACTATCATTATATGCTCTCATGTCCAGGATGTGGATAACATCTTGGTAGAAAGGCAAGGAGGAAGGGAGAGAAGGGAAGCCCAACCCTCCTCTTGCTAAAGAACACACTTTTGCAGTAATTAATCCACTCATGTGGGCAATGCCTTCAAGGCCTGATCACTTCTTAAAGGCAGGACCAGTGTTAAAATGGCAATTCAATTTCAACACCAGCTTTTGAGAAGGACAAACATTGAAACCAAAGCACTGCACATAGTGTGCAATCAACAAATGAGAGTCAGTTTACCATTCTGTTCAGATCTTTTCTCCTCACAGGTGCTGTCTGATGGATAGGTACAGTTGTAGATCAGCGCAGAGAAGTCCTCTAGCAAACAGCCCAGGGTGCTAGGCATGGTGATCTAGGCCAAGGACGGCAGAACTCATCAACAATCCACTCTCTTGACTTGATTCTCAATAACCAGCTTTGCAGAATACGGCTGCATGCTAGAAATCAGAAATGTCCAATTCTTTGCTGATGGCCGATCGGTGGTTGACAGCATAGGCAAGAGGCGCTTCAAGGTGCTCAATCAGGGCCAGCGGGATGGCTACAACACAGCTGATATTGAATACATTGAAGATCAAAAGGTAAGGGCAGCCAGGATCAAGAAACCTAAAAGTCAAATTATTATTGTAGCTTGGTATACAAAGATGATTGTGAAGAGGTTTCTCAGAATTGGACTGGGGCCTTGGGATTTCTCACCAAATTGGTCCTAGATGAATGCTACTGGGCAGCTGCCCACCTGCATCCAAAGCCCTCTCTCCCCCTTTCTCTCCCTCTGGGGGCTCGGTGTAGAATGGGGTACACATAAGCATTTTAACTACGGCTTGATTTATATTTTCCAGTGCATTTTTTGAGATTATTGTAGATTGCAATAGAAATTCATTTTTAAAATGTCCAACCTGCCTAAGAACTGTGTTCCTACCTCAGAGTCATTCAGCGTCCCCAAAAGTAAAAGCAAAATGTCATATACCCTGAGCTAAGGGGTAGAGGAAGAGGTCAGTAATCCTATGCTCATTTGTATAAATTAGGTTGTAGATTGATGCATGGTGAATGGATAAATTCATTTGGCCTTGAGGATGTGCTGAGGCACAGATACAGCCGTATCTCCCTTCCCAGTGAGTAGGGAAGAAAAGGACATAAAGATGGAAGGGGCAGAGGCATAAAGCAGCCCAGTGAACTTTACTCATATGCCATCACCTGGGCTAGCTCAAGCTTCCCGCTGTTGTTTCTCTGCCTGTTGTTTCGGGCATTTTTCTCGGTTAAACCTTTCGTCTTCCTGCTTTCTATGCCATATTCGTACCCAGTCCAGCACCTGGCTGCTGGGTGTTCCACATTTGACCGAGGAGAGAGCCAGAAGGGGAAAGGAAAGGCAGGTCAGAATCTCAAAAGAGAGTCGGGTGTCCGAAAACAACTCTGAGGTGGGTGGAGAAGGCAGAGACTGCTTCACTTGCATTTTGATATTTGCAGGTTGAGGGAGAAGACCGTGCCGAACTCATGGGGCTGCATAACTGTGTGTATGAGCAAGCCTCCTCGTGGTTTCATTCGCTCAAAACATCGCTCAAGAATCGGATACTAAATCACTTTGGTCCAATGCCAGAGAAAGATGAAGATCCCCAGGTATACAAGTATATCTGTTCAGAACAGGTTGCCCCACCAGGTGGGACATTCCAGGCTTTGTAACTAGATGGGTGTGGGGTTGGCATCCAATATAGTCTTGTGTGGCTAAGTAGTGAGCATCACAGGTAGGACCAAAAGGATCCCCAGTCAGAATTGGCTTTATAAAGGTAAGTAGTAGGAACTTGGAACTAAGACAAATATTGAGACATAGGTGAGGTGAGAGGAAGGGAGCAGCGACACTACCGACAGGAGAGCCTTCGATGGGAGTCCAGACCCACAGCCATGGTAATATTAGGTGACAGGGACAAATGTAACAGCCAGGGAGTAAGAGAGATGAAAACTAAGGTTGCACCTCTAGCTGGCTTGATGTCCCCTTTTCCAGTTCTGCAAGAGCTAGGAGGTAGGATCACCTATGCTACAAGAGTCCAGCTGCAGAATCCTTCATAGCCGGCCCATCAATGTGTAACCCTGCGAGTCTAGACTCTTGCCATTGTTCCTAGGTTGAGCAGGTCCTGAGAAAGGTGGTCCCCAGGACATAGTTCATTAGGTTCTACTGGATTGCTCTTCTTCCTTGAGGCCTGGGTCTCTACAAGCTCAGGCTGCAGATCCAGAGTACACTAGGAATGTGGGGAGAATTCGGTTTTCCCACAATTTGCCTGCCTTGTTTTTCAATCAGGCAGTGTTTGTGGGGACTTCCAGTTTGGAGAAGAGACGGACTAAGCTGTACTATTCTCTTAATGCTGCCTTTCTCTATATGCTAAGCTGGCTGCCCCCACACTGCTGGAACCTCTCTGATTTCTTTTCTAACGTATGCTCCCTGATTCTATTACCATAGAAAAATCTGATTATATATATATATATATATATATATATATATATATATATATATATATACATACTCTGACTTTTCTGACAGTGTGGCTTTGGGTAAATATCTTTCCCCTTTCTCAACTTTTCTCTAAAATCAGAGGGGATCATTAAGAGTCTGAAGTTCCTCCTCTTCCTTCATTCTGAGACCTCAAAACACATATCTGCTCCCTAATGGGCTGAACTGGCTTGCTTCCTGCAGCCCACAGAGTGGCTCTTCTCCCTCCGTATAATGGCATCCCTCGCATGTTCTAAAGAGAGCAAGGGCAGCAAGTGCTTTCTGGTGACCCAGCTCTTGGCTATGGTGATTTAAGAAGTCAGCGTAACTTGGAACAAGGTCATGTTCGAGCTTAATGTTCCTCTTCACCTGCTGAGGAACATTCTCTGCCAGTCAGGCAAAAGATACAGAATAACAGTGCTAAGCACATCTTCCACAGGAGAAAGCACAGGTGCCTCGGTGTGATTCATAAGGCCATAATGACATGGCAAGTCCGAATCATTTCCTTTCTTATTAGTTTTGTTATCATGTTGCCTTGGTGGTGGCGGCGACAGCAAAAACTCATCCAGTTTGCTGTATCTAATCCTGCAACCCCAAGCAATTCCACGAATAAGAATTTCGCGCCTCGGTGGGAGGTTTCTTAGAAACAGCAATGGTATTAACATCAACTTAAGTCTCTGCCTGGTGATCCTGGGAAAGAAAGCTCAGAATAGCAATCTGGTATCCAAAAGTGATTGTAAGAAAATAGATTGCACACTACAGTGAGGTACACACACACACACACACACACACACACACACACACACAAAGACAGAGACAGAGGAGATGGGGGTGTCCCAATGCTTTCAGGGACATTCAGGGAGAAACCCACACAGCATTTTGGAGTAAAATAACTTCATATGGAGGGAGCGAGACCAGCAAGCGCTTCTCTACGAGCCGAAAGCTGACTCGTTCTGAAAGTTGTGGGAAGAAAACTCATTTGAGGCTTAGTAATAAATGTCTAAGATGTGTGCTCAGGAAGCTGATAACAAAGAACATGTCGGTGAAGGATTGGTAAGGGATGAGACATGTCTTTATTGGAGAAAACCCCGAAGGTTAACAGGAATGTATTTCCTAATTGAAATGTTTGCTTGCTATTCTTTGAAACTGGAAATCATAGCTCTTGGTTTCAGGGGAGAAGGTAGCTATGGTTCTGTTTGGGACATGGTATATTTAGACTACAGCCGTCCACCAAAGTAAGAAAATAATGGGTGTGAAACCATCATGCCAAGCCCAAAGAGCCCTAGGATTAAAGGCCTGAATTTTAAATGGATAAGTCCAAAGGGTCTTCGGAGTGAAAGAGAGAAAATAGTTGGTACTCCAGAGCTTGTAAAACCACGCTGCTTAGGAAGCACAGAGTATGTGGTAAGATGCTGGTTTGCTTGGTTTAACAAGTACTAAAAGAGACTGCAGCTCCAATGAGGGAGAAGGCCCCAGTCCTGGAGGACTAAGACAGTTCTATTTCAAGAGAGCATCCAGGACCCAGGCTCTTTTATCACAGGGCTGTGCCATCTCTAGAAAGTTCTTTTTTCCTGACTAAAGAAGACTGGTCATCACCATGTCTTCAGTCTTGCTAGAGAAAGGGGAGAGGATGTAGAGATGCCTCAGAGGTTAAGAGCACGGGCTGTTCTTCTTGATGACCCAGGTTTAATTCCTAGTACCCACACAGGGGCTCACAGCCACCAGCCCAAGGGAATCAGGTGCCTTCTTCCAGCCTCTGTGGTGCACAGACAGACATGCAGACAAAACCCCATACACATAAAATAACAAAAGTTTAAAAAAAGAAAATGAAAAGAAAAGGAAAGAAATATGGAGACAAAGGTAGTCAGAGGCCGCATGCTCTTTTCCCAGAGCACGACCCAGAACTTACCACTTCTCCTTAGCCACAGTTTTGTCTATGGCCTCACCTAGCCACCAGGGAGACCAGGAAACAATAGTGTCCCGTAGCAGCTGCCACCATGTTGCTGTGGGCTCAGCTGAAATGAACGAAGAGCAAATGAAGTGATGAAAGCTCTCAGCAGTCTCGGCCACACACCTAAGTGGGCCCATGTGGGGTGTTTACTTTATGCGTGGGGACTTGTGTGTGTGGACTGCACGGTAGCAGGATCGATGAACTGTGTTTCTCTGTTGCAGGTTAATCCGAACGGTCCAGCCTGGTGCTGGTGGACATTAGCCGTTCTTCCCCTGGAAACCAGAGCTCAGCTCCCCTTCCTAGCAATGAAGTCCCTAAAGGATAGACTGAATGGTATTCGGCGAATCCTGGCCTTTATAGCCAGAAACCAAAATTAGGGGGAGCAGACTGGGAAGGAGGCATTTCCACCCTATCCACTGCCCTGGGGTGATGTTCTTGTATCAGATATCTAGTTGTAATAACACGTTAACAGAAGAGAGTATTTTTGAGAGATGTTGCTATGCGTTTTGACCACACATAAGTTGAGTAGGAAGACAGAAAGGATGTGACATGTTTGACTTTCTGTCTTCAGATGCTTTTTGACACTAACAGCCAGAGGTGTGGAAGAGGCCAGTAAAAGTCGCTGTTTAGCGTCAGTTTTTCTAAAAGTTTGTTTGTCGTAGCTGAGTGACTGTGTGGTTAGAATGGGAAGCGGATGCAGGCGTCACTGTATTCTTTCACTGACTTGAGGTCTCATTTCAAATGGTTCAGGTTTTATAGAGCATTGTGTAAAATAATGTTCATACTTCTTTCTGTTTTAATAATTTATTTTTTGCACTACTGTATCCTTTTTCTACATGTACGTTTGTAACTATTTAAGTTTACCTTACTGAGAAGTCCATCGCTTTATTTATTGAAGTGGTTGACTGTATGTAGGGGATTAACAGTACTAAACATGTGTGAGGTTCTTTCTTTACATTTTGCTGAAGTAACCGTAGTTCTTAGACTATTTTTATATAGTTCTTGTCTATTCTAGTGGACTAAGTTTCAAAGAATTTTAGAAGGATTCTGAGTGCTGCCTGGATGTATAGAGGTGTGGGGCCATCCCCTGGGGCATGGAGAACATACCAGGGACCACACGTCCAAAGAAAAAGGCGTCTTTCTCCTCTATAGTCAGTAGCCCCTCAGCTAAGGGTTTAAGCATTTTCCAATTATCTGTCCAGCTTCCTTGTAAATAAAACATTCCTGTATCATGGTTGAGTCAAGCAGATCACCTACCCACTGTTTCATCACTAGCGCTGTCATGGAAGAAGGCAAGACTTTTTGTTACCTTATCATCCAATGGCTAATATGTTTGATGAATTTTTTTTATCTTTTTAAATTTTTTTACGTTTAAGCTTTTTAAATTTTCATTAAGTGGTTTACCAAGAAGAGCTTAAAAGGAGCTGAGGAGATGGCTGAGGGGGTAAAGGCACTTTGTTGCCAAGTCTGATAAACTGAGTTCAGTCCCTGGAATGTACATGGAAAACACACACACACACTCACACAAGTACACATGCATGCACGCACACATGCATGCACTAGCTAAAAGGACATTGAGCCTATAATTAGTGATCCTAGAGAAGCTAAATAAGAAGGAGAACCCAAAGAAAAACATATAGGCAGTCTCCTGAATATTAACCTTCATCAGGCGATGAAAGGAGACAGAGACAGAGATCCACATTGGAGCACCGGACAGAAATCTCAAGGTCCAAATCAGGAGCAGAAGGAGACGGAGCACGAGCAAGGAACTCAGGACCACAAGGGGTGCACCCACACACTAAGACAATGGGGATGTTCTATCGGGAACTCACCAAGGCCAGCTGGCCTGGGTCTGAAAAAGCATGGGATAAAAATGATTTTTTTTAAAAAAATAATAGCTTAGGGAAGGATGGGAGGGTGTGTAGAGGGAGTGGGAGGAGGGGAGTGGGAATTTAGATTGATATTTTTTGAAGTAATAAAACAATGCAAAAAAGAATAGCTTAAACCTGGCGGTAGTAGCATCCACCTTTAATCCCAGCACTCACAAGGCAGAGTCAGGCAGATCTCTGTGAGTTTGAGGCCAATCTGGTCTACAGAGCAAGTTCCAGGACAGCCAGGGTTGTTACACAGAGAAATCCTGTCTCAGGGAGGGGGAGAATAGTTTAAAGGCGAAGCCAAATCATGAAGCAGTTTTATAGCACCGAGGATAGAACCTGAGCCCCACAAGCCCCAAACGAGTGCTGTGCCACTGAGCTCCAGCCTCAGCCCAGCACCAACTGAATGATAGGAAAACTGATAAAACTCTCTGGGCCATTGTGTGATATTAACCAAACTGGCCCCAGCAAGAGAGCTCCAGCAATGCATCCCATCTTCTCTGTGGTGCTGATTTGTGTGTTGTGCAAGAACAGAATTTATGAAACTTCTATTTTACCATTGGAAAAAGGACACAAGAGTGAAACAGTTTAAAAACGGACAGAAGCCAGGGATGTGGTTCAGTTGGTAGAGTGCTTGCCTAACCTGAAGAACTACGTAACTTCAGCATGGCGTGCCTGGGAGCTGGTAGCAGGAGGAATAGAAGTTTAAGGTCATTTCCCTTACGTAACTATTTCAAGACAAGCCTGGGATTCTCAAGACTTTAAAAACAAATAAACAAAGAGAGAGAGAGAGAGAGTGTGAGGAAAGGAGGGAGGGAGGGAGGGAGGGAAGGAAGGAAGGAAGGAAGGAAGGAAGGAAAGACTGAAAAACTGAACTGAAAGACTGGGATATAGTTTAGTGACAGGTTGTTTGTTTAGTATGTACAGGGCCATGGGCTCAATTACAGTTACCAGTAAAGAAAAAAAATTATTAATAATCCAGGTTCACTGTCACACCCCTGTAATGCCCACTAGAAAGGCCCAAAAAGGATGATTTTGAGTTCAAGGCCACTTTGAAAAGTATGAAAACCCTTCTCTTAAAACAATAAATATGAAGTAGAGAATGGCTGTTGTAGGAGCTGCAGGCTACGTTCCTGGCACCCGGCCGCCCGAACGGCTAGCTTTACCCAAAATAATTACACAGAAACTAATCTTTTAAACACTGCCTGGACAATTAGTTCCAGCCTCTTATTGGCTAGCTCTTACATATTGATCTAACCCATTTCTAATAATCTGTGTAGCCCACGAGGTGGCTTACCAGGAAAGATTTTAACCTGTGTCTGTCTGGAGTGGGAGAATCATGGCGACTGCCTGACTCGGCTTTTTTCTCCCAGCATTCTGTTCTGTGTAATCTGCCTACCTAATTTTCTGTCCTATCAGGCCAAGCAGTTTTCTTTATTAGTTAACCAATGGAAGCAACAGATAAGATACAAGACCCACCTCCATCATTTTCCCTTTTTCTGTTTAAACAAAAAAAGAAAGGCTTTAACTTTAACATAGTAAAATTATATATAAAAAACAGTTATCAAGTAAGAATTACAGTTGCAATATTTTATCTACTTTATCTTTTATTATAACTAAGGAAAACTATAACTATCTATTTTTCAACTCCATCAAAGACTCCAGAAGGATATAATATTACCTAAGCAAACAAGAAATCCAAAACTCTAGAAATGACAGAGGCATCTCGCTGCCTGGACAGTCACCCAAAGTTCCTCTGTACCATTGGGGCATCCATCTTTGGCCTTCAGGCCCATAGTATCCAGAAGACATTTTTATGAAGCAGGAAATTTTAAAGACAATTTAGTCACTTCTGCTGTGTCCTGTAGAATGTCTCACAGACTTTCATGAATCAGGAACCCCGAAAGACCATCTCACCTTTAGGCAAGTTCAGCAGTTCTCTTTCTGCAGGTTCTTTGTGTCCAGTTTATGCAACAGTCCAGGAAAGAGCAGTTTCTTGCCCAAATGGCTATCAAACTCCATAAGGAGCCTCTTTGAAGTCCATCTTTCTCTTGAAGTACATTGGTGCTGCCAGGAGCAGATGTGTCTCATTGTCATGAAAAGTCCTAAGTTATTAAAACATTAAATGCCATATTCTGTAGTCTTTGAAAGATATGAAGAATGCCCATCTAACTGAAATATATGTCTATATATCTAGAAAATCTAACATGACTACAAGTTTGACTATTATCAATGATTATCCATCAACAACCTTTATTTCCTAATTATATGTTACATTATAAAAATGAACTATACAATCACAATACCTTAATCAAGATCAGAAATACATATACATATAACAAAATTGACCTTAAAATCCACACCAATGCAAATTATTTATATCTATATCATATCCCCCTTTAAATGTAAAAGAACATTTATAAACAATATTTGGGAGCATGGGCACAGTTTTTTTTCTCCAAACTGCTTTCTGCTAAATGGGGGCGCTGTAATTTGGGTCTTTTATGGGACACCCTGTCTGTTAGGTTCATTTTAGTCGGCAATTGAGCAAAGTAATTTTTTGAGGGTGTTCACAGCAACCTTTCAGGAGGGCGTGGTCTATCATACCATATTGGGATAGAAGCAATCCACAGGGTCTCATCCTCTGTGAAAACAAAAGAAGACCCTCTCCAAAGCATCATATCCTTAGACCCAAATTCTGAAGTTATACCCTCATGATATCTGTTCTGGTTCCACTTGGCAGCCCATATAATGAAATATCTCTCTGTACTTAGCTCCTTTACAGTCAAAAATTTTAAAGAAAACACAATAATACAAAGAATCCAGACTCTCTGTGAATTTTTCATTTTTACGTGGCTTATTTTTCTTTATTTCTCTTAATCTATAACTATCTGTACTCTGTCTCTTTAAAGACTTTACCTTTTTTTAAACCATTAACTTTATTCTCTCTCTATATATTTTTTTCTTCTCTCTCTCAAGCCTATGTATATTTATCCAACATTGTGATCCATTTATAGGTCTTTTATGTCTGAAATCTGTTTTATTGTGAATCTGTAATTTTTTTACTATCTAGGAGCACTTTGTTTTGCACTTTTAAATCGTTAAGCGCTTAAGAATCTAAGTTGTGACATTCCTAGGTCAAAAACAGGTACTGCCTGCTTGCCCCGCCCGGTCCAACATAGCGGAGCTGCTTGTGCCTCTGATCCTTGCACATTACACTAGTAGCGTGGTGGAGCTGCTTGTGCCTCTGAGCTACAGCATGCAATTACTTCCTTTTAGGCACACAGTGAGTCTAGTTGCCATCAAACAAATCATAGCACTTTACTCCAAATGCTCCTTTCAAGAGTCAAGAACTCAAGAACAATGGCAATGGGTTTTTGATCCTACTGCACGTACTGGCTTTGTGGGAGCCTAGGCTGTTTGGATGTTCACCTTACTAGACCTGGAAGGAGGTGGGAGGTCCTTGGACTCCCCACAGGGCAGGGAACCGGTTCTGCTCTTAGGGCTGATGAGAGAGGGGGAGTTGTTTGGGGGAGGGGGAGGGATGTGGGAGGCGGTGGCGGGGAAGAGACAGAAATCTTTAATAAATAAATAATAAAAAAATAAAATAAAAAAAGACTCTGTCTCCCGCAGGAGCCAGACAGAGATTGCAATGGCGGCACAGTCCAGGAAGTGGCAGTTTAAAACCGCAGCCTTTTATGTTGTGGATGCTGAGTTAGGAAATTTTCTCTGTGGCACACCACCCACAAACAGCAAAAAGCTGCGTTAAACTCTGTTTTTTGTGTGTTTAAAATTAAGCTCTCTCAGGTTTTTAAGTGGATTTAAAACGTTGGGCACCACTGTTGAAGGAGCAGCGGGCTACGTTCCTACCTGGATCCCACACGGCTAGCTTAGCCCTGGAAATAATTACATGGAAACTGTATTCTTTTAAACACTGCCTGGCCCATTAGTTCCAGCCTCTTATTGGTTAGCTCTTACATATTGATCTAACTCATTTCTAATAATCTGTGTAGCACAAGAGGTGGCTTACCAGGAAAGATCTTGACCTGCGTCTGTCTGGTGTAGCGGCTTAAATGAAGGCAGACAGAAATTGTAATAATATATACAGCTTTAATTGAAAAAGAGACTTACAGAACCAGAGGTTCCAGCAGAGAACAGGAAAGCAGAAGGGGCGGGGGAGAGCACACCAGCAATATTTATTAGTAAAAAATATCCTCAGGCCACACCGCCCTACAAGCAAGGTGATTGGCTGGGGCTACCCCTACAGTCTGGAGTGGAAGAATCATGGCGACTGCCTGACTTGGCTTTTTTCGCCCAGCAATCTGTTCTGTCTACTCCGCCTACCTAATTTTCTGTCCTATCAGGCCAAGCAGTTTTCTTTATTAGTTAACCAAAGAAAGCAACAGATAAGATACAAGACCCACCTCCATCAAATGGCATAAAATAAAAAGACAAGCATGTTGGCACACACCTATAATATCACTTACTCAGGAGCCTGAAATATGAGGATCTTGGGTTCAAGGCTAGCCAGGGCAACATAGATCCACTCTCAGAAATGATAAAATAAAATGATGGGAAAACTCTATCTACTTCAGTCCAAGCTTGTTTGTTCTAATAAGACCCATAGAGTAATCGAGAAAAATCAGAATTCTTGGCCAGTTAAGGCCCAGAAGGAATGGTTGTCTGTGTTGAACTGTGCTGCTATTCTGTGTCCAATCTGACAGTCTCTATTCACAGGAAACACACTACACTTAAGCCAAAGGCACAAGTTCCCTTTCCAAGTCAGTTCTTGCCCTCAGCCTGGCTGCATAGCTTGCTCTCTAGAGAACTGGACTGGGCTATCTTTAAAGAAAGCTAGTCCCTATCTGGAGTTGCTCCAGAGTCTCGAGTAAACCCACAGCTGTGAGTTTCTGCTTCTTCCCCTCTGGGATCCATTCTGGCTCCTTTGAGTTTTCCAGGGCCAAGTGTGGTTCCCTAGAAAGTTCTCCCAGTGACAAAATGAAGGTCTAGGAAATGGAGAAATGTGCCTTTTAAACTCATGGGTTCCCCAAATCCATGACACCACCTTCTTACATTTTGATTTCTTCATACCCAGGAAAGATTGAGGGAGGCTCGGAGGAGAGACTTGACCATGGTCATCTCAAAGTGGATGTGTATAGTAGTTGAGAAGCCTTGCCATCTCCACACTTCCTTCTACCACTCTCCAGAGTTTTGCTTACCAATTGTCCCATTCCGACCTATAGTCACACCAATTGACCACCTTCGTTTCCCTTCCACGTATACACATGTATGTCCTAGCACATGACACTGGTGCATTGAAGAGCACTGGAAAAAAAATTCTTACATCTATTGAAGTGCGGTGCCCCCCCCCAAATTGTACCTCATTGCAAATATTGCTTCTTAGAAGTAAGTATCAACAATGTCCGAATGCTTAAAGTTCAGCAAAATTAATTCCTCAAAATAGCTCATTTGCTCTAAATCCAATGATTCTATAAATACCTGGCTTCTTTTGGATGCTAGAGTGTAGTAATAAGGGTGGTGGGGCTGCATCCCCAGCACCCTGGCTGCCCACATGGCTAGCTTATGCCCCGAAATAACAACACACAAACTGTATTCATTTAATCACTGCTTGGCCCATTTCTATCTAGCCTCTTCTAGGCTAATTCTCACATATTAATTTAGCCCATTTCTAATCATCTGTGTTGTGCCCCTAGGTGTGCTTACTGGGAAGATTTTAGCCTATGTCCATCCTGGGTCGGAGCTTCATAGCGTGCGTCTGCCCAGAAGCCAGGAGCATGGCGTCTCTCTCAGGCGTCTGCTCCCGAGAGGAGCGCTGTGGAGTCTGAGCTCACTTCCTCTTCCTCCCAGCGTTCTGTTCTGTTTACTCCACCCACCTATGTTCTAACCTATGAAATGGGCAGTTTCTTTATTATAATTAACCAAGGCAGTTTCTTTATTATAATTAACCAATGACCTTCCTCCATCATTTCCCCTTTTTCGGTTTAAACAAAAAAAAAAGGCTTTAACTTTAACATAGCAAAATTACATATAACAAAACAGTTATCAAGTAAAAGTAACAATAATCTTTATCATAACTAAGGAAAACTATAACTATAACTAACTATTCTTAACTACATCAAAGATTCCAGAAAGATACAATACTACCTAAGCAAACAAGAAAAAAGCAACTTTTAAAACTCTAGAAATGACAGAGACATCTCGCTGCCTGGACAGTCACCCAAAGTTCCTCTGTACCGTTGGGGCATCCATCTTCAGCCTTCAGGCCCATGGTATCCAGCAGACATTTCCATAAAGCAGGAAAATTCAAAGTCAGTTCAGTCACTATCTGTTGTGTCCTGCAGAATGTCTCACAGACTCTTTCATGAATCAGGAACCCCAAAAGATCATCTCACCTTAGGCAAGTTCAGTAGTCCTCTCTCTGTGGGTTCTCTGTGTCCAGTGTATGTAATAGTCCAGGCAAGAGCAGTTTCTTGCCCAAATGGCTATCAAACTCCATAAGGTGCCTCTTCGATGCCCATCTTCCTCTTGAAGTAGATTGGTGCTGCCAGGAGCAGAGTGTCTCATTGTCATGAAAAGTCCTCAGTTATTAAAACATTTAAAATGCCATATTCTATAATCTTTGAAAAATATGAAGAATGCCTATCTAAAATATGTCTATGCACAACTAGAAAATCTTAACTAACATGACTACAAACTTGACTATTATGATTATCTATTAACTACCTATATACATTACATTTTTAAATGAACTACACAATCACAATACCTTAATCAATATCAGAAATACATATACATATAACAAAATTGACCTTAAATCTCTATCAATAAAGCAAAATCTATACTAATGCAAATAATTCATATCTATATCATATCCCCCTTTAAATGTAAAAGAACGTTTATAAACATTTTTTGGGAATATGGGCGCAGTTATTTCTCTCCAAACTGCTTCCTGCTGAATGGGGCGTCGTTAATTAGGCCTTTCATGGTATAACCTGTGTGCTAGTTTCATCTCAGTTGGCAGTTGAGCAAAGCAATTTTCTGAAGATGTTCACTGCAACCCTTCAGGAGGGCGTGGTCCATCATACCAAATCAGAATAGAAGAAATGAACAGTGTCTCATCCTCTGTGAAAACAAAATATGAAACTCCTTTCCAAGGCATCATGTCCTTAGATCCAAATTTCAAAGACAAGGCATCAAAATATCTATGTTGGATTAGTTCAGCAGCATTTATAAATAAATATCTTTTAGCATCTGTTGCTCCTTCCTCGGCATTTAAATAATTTAAAGAGAGCATAATAGCATACAGTATCAAAATTCTCTGTGTATTTTCCATCTTTGTGCAGCTTTGTTTTAACCTCTATTTTGTTTATTTTTACTTTTAACTCTTTACTTTTTGAGACAGGTTCTCTGTATCTTTAACCTGAAGTAACTCTATCGACCAGGCTGTCTTTGAACTCTCAGAGATCTGCCTGTCTCTGCCTCCCAGGCATTCGGGATTAAAGGTGTACACTAGGACACCTTGAACTCACAGAGAACTGTTTGTCTCTGCCTTCTAGGCACTGGGATTAAAGGCGTGTGCTACCACACCTTGAAGTCACAGAGGTCAATCTCCCTCTGCCTTCCAAGTGTTGGGATTAAAGGTGTGTACTACCACACACAACTCTCTTGCTTTTTTTTGTTTTGTTTTGTTCTTTACTTTAAGAACTTCAACTTTTAGTCTGCATATATTTTTAACACGCTGTAAATCATTTAAAATTTTTCTTTGTCTTTGAATCTCTCTTTACTGTATCTCTCTCTGTTTTTCTGACCACATGAGTCTTTAATTTACCAAGCAATCTCAGTAGGATTAAAGCCGTGGCTTTGCCGGCTGGATCCAGCCCATTCCTTAGCTTTCCAGCCTCATGGCTGAGGTACTAGCTGTAGCCATGTTTACTGCCACAACTCTATGGCATTTCAAGGTCCCTGGCAGCAAGCGAGCTTCAGCAGCCTGTGCTTGCAAACTGCACGAACCGCCTGCGTAAAAGTCAGAGCTTGCCCTGGCAGGACAGCCCAGAAAGGTGGCATTTTTAAACGGCACAGCTTTTTTCCTGCTACGGCTGAAAACCGAAAAGCATGTGTTCAGCTTTTCGTCAACACTGTTTAAGTGTTTCGTGGCAGGACCTCTTAAGAGCTGCAGGGTTTTGCAGCTAAAGCTGAGTCAGGAAGCCTCTCTTAGATGAGGCGCTTGCTTGCCTCTACCAAGCAGAGCAGACCCGAGAACACAGCGAGTCTAGTTGCCATCAAACAAATCGTAGCACTTTACTCCAAATGCTCTATTCAAAAGCTCTGTCTCCTGCAGGAGCCAGACAGAGATCGCAATGGCGGCACAGCCCCAGGAAGTCACGCTTTAAAATGACACAGCGTTTTTTCTGCTACTGTTGCCGAATCAGGAAATCTCTCTACAGCACGCCACCAACAAACAGCAAAAATCTGTGTTAAACTCTCTCTCCCTTACTTTTAAGCTTTCTCGGGTTTTTTAAGTGGGTTTAGTCCATCACGTTGGGCGCCAATCTGTAGTAATAAGGGCGGCGGGGCTGTGTCCCCAGCACCCTGGCTGCCCACATGGCTAGCTTATGCCCCGAAATAACAACACACAAACTGTATTCATTTAATCACTGCTTGGCCCATTTCTATCTAGCCTCTTCTAGGCTAATTCTCACATATTAATTTAGCCCATTTCTAATCATCTGTGTTGTGCCCCTAGGTGCGCTTACTGGGAAGATTCTAGCCTATGTCCATCCTGGGTCGGAGCTTCATAGCATGCGTCTGCCCAGGAGCCATGAGCATGGCGTCTCTCTCAGGCGTCTGCTCCCGAGAGGAGCGCTGTGGAGTCTGAGCTCACTTCCTCTTCCTCCCAGCGTTCTGTTCTGTTTACTCCACCCACCTATGTTCTAACCTATGAAATGGGCCAAGGCAGTTTCTTTATTATAATTAACCAATGACCTTCCTCCATCACTAGAGGTTTAGTATAGTTCTAAGTAATAATCACAGGAAGAGGCAAGGTCACTGTCCTTTTGGGCCACTGGGATGTCTACGGACACGTTGAAGCATGCAAGACAGGACAGACAGAGAAAATGATCTAGATTTAATATTTAATATTTATGCATGTATAGAGATATACTTATATGACACTAGAATAAGAAAACTATGAGGAGGGAAGAAGAGGTATAAAAAGGGGCAGTGAACAAGAGAGTGTAATGGTAGGTGTACTGGCTAGTTAGTTTCATGTCAACTTGACACAAGCTAGAGTCATCAGAGGAAGGAGCCTCAGTTGAGAAAACACCTACATAAGAGCAGGCTGTAGGCAGACCTGTAGGGTATTTTCTTAGTTAATGATTGATGTAGAGGGCTCCAGCCTATTGTGGGTTAGATAAGAAAAAGCAGGTCAGTAAACAGCAGCCCTTCTTGGCCTCTGCATCAGTTCCTGCCTCCAGGTTCCTGCCCTGCTTGAGCTCCGACCCTCGGGGATATGATGATGAACAGTCATATGAAACTGGGAGTGAAAGCAACCCGGTTCTCCTCAGGTTGCTTTTGGTCATGGTGTCTCATCACAGCAGGGGTCCCACAGCAACTGTCTCGCTGAGACAGGAAGGAAGAAATAAGTATCACATTTTCCTGAAATGTGGAATCAATCTCTAACACAAAAGGAGACTGTGGTTGGAGCAAAGGGTACTGGTTGATGTGGCAGAAAGGCTAGAGCTGGTAGTGAGTCAACATGAGCAAGGCACAACAGTATCTATACAAAGATATATTAATGAAGTCCACTATTAAAGTGTTACCTGCAAAAGTCAGTTGAAAATGGAAAACAGAAAAAAATAAGGAGGCTTGAGAAGACAAAGTCCCTCCCCTGTAGCATCTAAGTTGTGTTTCTTAGGTGTTTCAACACAACTGACAGAATTAACACTGCTGTAGAGATGGCTTGCAGACATGACACTCCTTTTTCTGGGCCATATCACAAGCAAGAGAATCAAAACACTGAGCAAGCCCTGCCAAAGCAAAACACATGTGACCTTTGAGTTTTGAGGTGAACAGCACTTCTCTAGCCTCCATAAATCTTAATAATGCAATTGCACCTAATAAACCAACTCGGGATTTCATCTACAAAAGGACATTTTTATGGAAGATATAAATGGACTAAAAAATTTCACTTAATTTCAAAACTTTGCCTAATTTTTAAGCTTTTAGTCTGATTATAATTGCATCCTTTGACCAATGTACCTTCTGAAGCCCAAACCAAAAATCAATATAGCTATTATTTAAGCCAATTAGGCATGGCCATCTGTCTCTCCTAAGAAGCTTGCCTGGGTATGTACTAACTCACCATTACTCAATGGACAATAACTTCATATTAGCTCATATTAACCTTTCCTGACCTTTTTTCTGCTGCATAAGTCATGATGGTCCCAGCCTTGTCTAAATGGAGCCGACTAAGAGTGAAACTACCTGGGCTAGTTAAAGTTGAATCTCAGAGGTAGAGCACTCACCTAGCATGTGCAAAATCCTGGGTCCCATTTCTACTCTGCAAAGCGAAACAAAATATAACAAACAAGACCCACCAATCCAAAATCCTTCCAGGAGATAGAAGTCTCCGCTTAAGTGCTTTTTTGTCATCTCAGTATATGATTAAACTTTCTTCCATCATCCTGACCTATTGGTATCTAAGCAGATAGCACCACATATTTGTGGAACACATGTATCTGTTCTTTCTCTTTTTGGTTTTTTTTTCCCCTGAGACAGAATTTCTCTGTATCTTTGGAGCCTGTCCTGGAACTAGCTCTCGTAGCCCAGGGTGGCCTCGAACTAACAGAGACCTCTGCCTCCTGAGTGCTGGGATTAAAGGTGTTTGCCACCACTATCTGGCCATATCTTTTCTCTTTTTTTATTTTTTAATTTATTTATTTATTAAAGATTTCTGTCTCTTCCCCGCCCGTATCTTTTCTCTTAAAAGACACACACACACACACACACACACACACACACACACACACACACGACTCTGTGTATATCTTACCTGAAGTTTACAGAACTTTCAATCAATGATCCAATTCATATATTCCATTTAAGTCTTTCTGCACACATAATAGGAAGTCTCTAAGGCATAATTGTTTGAGTCAGTTCAGCTTGTATTAACCTGAGATTGCCATAATATTTCAGAAATCTTTTGGGGGGTCTTTCATATCAAGATTTTATGCTAAATCTGGATTTGTCTTTAGATGATCACCTATTCCAGTCAGACAAGTTTGAGACTGACCCTCCCCCCTTTCTGGATTAGTCTACTAAGCATGCTGGCTATATGGTGACATCATAGAATCTTAGCAATGATCAAATTATAAAATATTCACTAAATCTTTCTGGGGCCATTTTGTATAAAAACATTGATTAGAGATTGTTCTGCCTTTGCGAAACAAAGCCATATAAATGAGCAGATACAGCAGAGTGTTCTTCCTTCCCCTGCCATACACTCACTCAGCAACCTGCTATATTTGCTCTCTGGCTTCTGATCTGTGCCCCTTGGGGAAGTCTTTCTCTTCTTCTCTAGAGCCTGGAATAAAGTGATCTCTCTCTCTCTCTCTCTCTCTCTCTCTCTCTCTCTCTCTCTCTCTCTCTCTGGAATTTGCTATCCTTGCCTTTCCATGATTGGACTCACCTGTTTGGGTGCACAGTCATAGACTACTTCTTTAGTCCCTCCTCCTTCTTCAGCATCACACTTTGCCTCTGTTCTCTGCCCCTTCTCCCACAGACAATTTCTGAATGTTACACATCCACTTACTTTCTGACTGTTGTTGCTTGGGGCTCCCCACATCGCCCTTGAACGGGCTTTGACTTCTAATCTGAAAGTTTTCTATGATCTCACAATGTACATTTGCATTACCGACATGATCCTCAAAGATTTCTGCTCTGTAAAACCACTCCAAATATAAGATACTCTAAAAAACACTCCCACAACTCAGGAACTCACGTTAATACATGTGTTACAAATCCAGTTGATGCCTCTGTCTTCCAGTGGCTCCCTTTCTTCAGGGGTAGCACTACATCTCTTCCCTACTCTCCAGTCTCTTAGCTGCAGGGCTAAAGGGGAGAATATTCTAGTTGGCTAAGGACAGAATGAATATGTAAATATATACATATACATATGTGTGGGGGGCACATAAACAAAACCATCTTTATATATTGTTAGAAGGGCCACTTCTACCAATGCCCATCCATTGGGAAAAATTAATATCAGTTAACCCAAAAAAAATTAAGAATTTTGCAAAATAGGGGCTGTTGAGTTAACATTCCTTAGTAACCTAGAAGGATATTGAAAAATGCATTTCTGGTCTTTAAAACATGGCACCTATATACAGCTTGGCCTTCCTAGATCAAAAGTGATGAATATACACAGTGAACTTTTCAAAGGCAGTGGAGTGTGGGAGCACATTTTGGATCATTGCATCCAAAACTTGTTTTAAGGAGCAAGATAGTCACTTGGTCCTTGGGTCTTGAGTTGACACTTACACAGGAAAGAACCACCATTTGATGGGTCAATTTGAAGTCCAGAAGATCATCTAAAAAGCTATCATATCTAGATGTTTAAGAATTCTACATGTTTTAATCTTGTTAAATGCAGGCACAATATATTCTGGGTAAATGTGACTAGTGGTGGCTAAGATGTAGGAGAGTGGATAGCTTAGTTTGCCTTTTGCAGACTGGGAGAGAATGAAGTAGTGAAGCCATTTCAAACCAGCAGTGCCCAAGGCAGGGCAGCAATCTCAAGGAACTAAACAGTCATCCATGTTGAATTGCATCACCATCCTCAGATTCAATGTTGAAGTCATTAACCCCTAGTATGTTAGAATGTGACAGTTTGAAGATAAATTCAGAATATATTAAGTTAAAATAAAACTATTCGGGTGTGTCTTAATTCAATTCAATCCAACTAATGTCCCTCCATGAAGACAAGGGACAGTGTAAGTACACAGCAAAGGAGAGAGAGAGAGAGAGAGACCCCAATGAGAACCCAAATCTTCTGGCGTCATGATCTTGTACTTCTTTCAGAACTGTGAGAACATAAATTTTTGTTTTTAAACCCACTCAGTCTGTTGCATTTTGTTATGACAAGGCTAGCAAAATATTCTTCCCTGAATTTGAAGCCTCTTTCAAAATTTGGGGAAGTTTCCACAGATGCATAATTGTGGAAGGCAGAGCCTCCCTAGCAGCAGCAGCAGCAGCAGCAGCAGCTGCCCAGATGTGTCAAGACGAAGCTTGTGGTTCAACCCTGAGAGTAATGACGAGGTGGGCTCTCGTGGGTAGTGCCCAGTGGTGGATACTGCAGTAGTGTCACGAATGGACTAGGATTCAGTTAGGATTTCACCTTTCCAGCAAAAGGCCTTACTGGAGGAAGGGCTTATTCTGTCTCACGGTTTCAGAGTTCTCAGTCTATCAGACTGGGGAAGGCATAGCCAAGCATTTCGATTTGTATCATGCTGAGTCTAAAGGCAAATAAATAGGAATGTCTTTCCCCTTTTAGGCCTTTATGCCATCCACCCCCCCCCCCAGTCCATAGCATAGTGCCACCACCAATATTCACAGTGCACTAAACCCCCTCACTTAATCCTTGATGGAAACCTTAACACACAGAGCGGTTCCTCTGCCTCCCAGGTGATTCGAAATCGAGACAAGCTGACAGTGGAAACAGTGAACACGGGCAGCTTTTGTAGTGGGTTGGTCCTTTTTCTTGCATGAACTTGATATTGGTTTCAAGTTCTCCTAGGGACTCTTGAGCAACTGAGAAACTTTCAATGGATTCGTTTTCTCCCTAAATCCCTTAGTGCTAGGGTCCAGCCCCAACTGCTTTGCTGCAGGTCGACATCCACATCATAGCAGTGAGCACATTAAAAATATAAGTCAAGGCATCTAGAGCAGGATGAGTGATGACCTCAGGGTTCCTATGACTTAGGTTACTTTGAGCAGTGCTGCACACATCAGAGATGCTGGTAATGGTGACCGGCGAAGAAGGCTCATACTTTTTAAAATGTTTACTTCCCACATTCCTTTTGTTCTCTTTCTTTCCTCCTCCTTGGCTAACATTTTATCTAAGGCAAAGGTGACATATTTGGCTTTACATGGGGCCCTTAGAACTTAGAGCTATGATTGTGCTCGGAGTGAGCTCTATTGGGAACGAAAACTGCTTAAAATGGGTCCCTCTTGACCCATCTTAGTCCCCTTAGTCTCACATTTAGCCATAAAGACTAGAAGAAAATAATAAGTCCCCTTTATTTCTTTGTAAACTATGATTCTCTATTACTTGAAATGAAAGCTCTGGACACAGTGGAAGCGCTAGAGTATATGGGGAGAATGTTGAGAGGAGCAAAAGGGCGCATGGTTACCAGTGAGAAGAACAGAGTGTTGAAGAGGAAACAGGCACTGGTGTGCTCAGGGGAATATCTTGAGGCTGAGTTTACACAAAGAATACACGATTTCTATTTAGATGGTATTTAATAAAGGAACAGAAGTAGAAGTCTGTGCTACACACAGTGGTATGTGTCAGCGGGGGCTGGAGACTGAACCTAGGGCCTCCAGCATGCTAAAGAAGCATTTCTACCACAAATTATGTGCCTAGCCCTCTTTTGACTTCTTTTTGTTGCTTTGAGACAGGGACTCATTATGTAGTCCAGAGGAGCTTTGAACTGACTTTGTAGCTTAGGCAAGCCTTGAACTCGTGATCTTATCTTAACTTCCAGAACTGCTGACATTATACTTCTGTGCCATTAAACCTGGCAAGACAAGTTTATTATCTTCATTTACAGATTATGTTCAAAGACTTAGGGAAATAATAATATCTATATATTCCCCAAACAACTCCTCAATATTACCACACCTGGGGTTGCTGCCCAATCTTATCTCAGAAGAGATTTATGCTGTTCCTTTGTTACTTACTTGGGGTCTTACATTTCATTGCCTAGCAACCTTATTGTGCAGGATTTTTGATTCCTCCTCTCCTGGGCCTGGACTCTAGCTCTTAGCTGATTTGTTTGGATGCATGTACGTATGCGTGTGTGTTTGCATTTTGGTTTTGTTTCTTTCTTTGTCTTTGTTCAGCTAAGGTCTTCCCTTTTAGCACAGGCAGACATTGGACTTGTGATGGCATGGCCTCTCAAGCTCTAGAGGGCTGAGGTTACAGGCATGCACCATTTCCAGTGGCTATTCTTGTTAGCATGTGACTTCAGACCTGTCAACTTCCAACTCTCCTCTGCATGCACTGTCAAATGTTTCTGGTGTCTTCTGTCGGCTAGAAAATGTAGGCACAACAATGAAGAAAGTTTTTTGGTAATGCCACATACTAACACAAGAGAATGCCAAGTTTTTATTTTTCCTTTTGGAGAACTCAATTAAAACATTTGGCTGTACATCAGACAGAGGTCTGATCTCCAAAATATACAAAAATCTCAAGAAATTGGCCATCAAAATAACAAATAATCCATTAAAAAATAGAGTACAGACCTAAACAGAGAACCCCCAACAGAGGAATCTAAAATGGCTAAAAGACACTTATGGAAATGCTCAAATCCTTAGTCATCAGAGAAATGCAAATTAAAACAACTCTGAGATTTCATCTTATACCTGTAAGAATGGCCAAGATCAAAAACACTGATGACAGTTTAGGCTAGAGAGGATGCAGAGAAAAGGGAACATTCCTGCATTGCTGATAGGAGTGCAAACTGGTACAGCCCCTTTGGATATCAGTCTGGCAATTTCTCAGAAAATTAGCAAACAACCTACCTCAAGATTCAGCAATACCACTTTTGGGCATTGATGCTCAATTGTGCCACAAGGACATGTGCTCAATTATGTTCATAACAGAATTGTTTGTCATAGCCAGAACCTGGAAAAAACCCTAAATGCCCCTCGACTGAAGAATAGACAAAGAAGATGTAGTACATTTACACAATGGAGTAGTACACAGCAGAAAATAAATAATGACCTCTTGAATTTTGCAGGCAAATGGATGGAGCTAGAAAACATCATTTTGAGTGAGGTAACCCAGACACAGAAAGACAATCATTATTTGTACTCACTCATAAGTGGCTTTTAGACACAAAGCAAAGAAAACCAGTCTACAAATCACAACCCCAGATAACCTAGACAACAATGAGGACACTAAGAAAAACATACATGGATCTAATCTACATGGGTAGTAGAAAAAGACAAGATCTCCTGAGTAAATTGGGAGCATGGGGACCTTGGGGGATGTGTGAAGGGGGGAGGGGAGAGGCAGGGAGGGGAGCAGAGAAAAATGTAAAGCTCAAAAATCAATAAAAAAATATTTGGGTGGAAGTATAAAAACATAAAACACAGCAAAAAGCTCAAGAAAACAAATTGAATTGGAAGTACAGGCTTTCAAACACTCCCCAGAGTGAAAAAGAACATTACACTTAAAATGTACTCAAGTCTTAGTTGAATAGCTGCTTTAAGTTTTTTTTTTTTTTTTTTTACTTTTCATTAGAGGGAGAAAAGAGTCAATAGAGCAAAGGTTTCCGTAGCAACCTAGCAGCCACACCTCTTGTAACCTATGAAATCATTAAGTTGAGAGGTACAACTAGGACAGAGAAGAGCATGATGGGAAGTGGCTGACCAATGGTTACATAATCAAGGCAAAAGAAGGATACACAGCCCACCCCTCCAGGAAGACAGAAGTAGGACTGACAAAGGTCCACGGCCGCATCACGGTGTCCTACTGTCAAGAGGACCTTCACCTCAGTGTTCCCAGGATGAGGGCCAGTGGATGCCTCAAGAAGTCAAAGGACCAAACAAGAGAACACAGAAAGGAATATTGAAGCTAGAAAACTGTGATCTACCCAGACTTCGTGATCCTCTGCTGATCTGCTACCTTGGCAAGAGGACATAGGCCCCTTTGTTGGGGAACGGGGGATGTCCATTCTTATGCCTTCAAAGCCAACTAAACTTTGGGAGTAAGTGATGTATGATTATTAAAAAAAATGCAGGTAAACCATGTGAGGCATGGTACCTGAGCCAACATCTCATGCTTGTGTTACAATGTAGAATGTCCCGATGGGCTCATGTATTTGACCATCTGGGCTCTTGCTGGTAGTGCTGTTTAGGAGGCTGTGGAACCCCCGAGGCAGAGGTTATGGAGGGTGGAGTTGGATCACCATAGATAGGTCTTTGACGGTTATAGCCTGGTCCCACCCCACTGCTGTACAGGGTTCTCTGATTCTTGGTCTACCAAGATGGGTCAAAAGCTCCCGTTGTGCTAGATGCAGTGGCTCACATCTTAAAAACAATCCCAGCACTTGGGAGGCATATCTCTGTGAGTTTGAGGACAATCTGGCCTCAGAATGAGTTCTAGACCAGACAAGGCTACATAGTGAGACCTCAAAAAAAAGCTGAAACAAAACCAAATCCTGTTTCCATGGAGCCACCCCAGCTGTTTCCTGGCCTTGATGGACCCAAACTCTATGGTCCAAAAGAAATCCTCCGAAGCTTAAGTTTGTCTTGGCTATTCTGCTTCAGTGATGAGAAAGGGAAGAATAGAGTTTAGGGACTCCATTCCTTCGGGTCCTCATTCTTCCCATCCCATAACCCACTGAGCAACGAGAGATTCTCATTACAAGAGAATTGGCAACTTTACTTCAACAACACCTCTGCAAACCAAATGGAAATAGATTAATCAGCCCCTTTAACCCCACTATGGGGATTTCAGAGCATGATATAAAACAACTATTTTATTTTGTACCTTCTGCGGAGACAAGCTCTGACTTAGGAGTCTTGGTTTCCAGGCTGGCTCAGACAGTAGAGGAGAGACAGAGATGTGTTCTATTTTCTCATCTTCTCATGGGAGGAACATCTGTCTTCTGCTTAACATCAGCTCTATCACAGGGACCAGAGTCCCTACCCTCATAAATGATGCAAATGCTACGAGACACATCTAGGATGATGCTCAATTCTTGAATGCTGGAAAGGACGTATTCTGTAAACTCCTTGGTGTCTTCGAACCCATCTCTTTCCTTCACATTCTCCAAGCAGCACACTGAAGGACCTTATTTGCCCCTTTTGATCACATGTGAGAAAGGGCGGTAGGAGCAAAGGACTGAAGAATGCACAGCCTTAGGAGACTAGTGAGGAAAGGGGTCAGTTGGGGACAGCCACCAAGCTGCAGTGTTCACTCACAGGCTCTAATACTAAAGTTCAGGGTAAATCTAGCTTGCTGGGTGACCTTCAGTGCTCCGTGAGTCACAGCTTCAGCTGAGTCACAAGCAGTAGACGAGGCAGCTTTCTGCTCAGGGGACTCCTTTCCATATTCTTCCTAGCTGATTGAGGAAGGAACGAGATTTCTATTATTATTATCATCATCATTATCACTATTATTATTGCCTTCAATGGATTTAGAGTCATGGGTTTGCCACTTACCATATGTAGATTGCTTCTGTCTGAGGCTTAATTTCCTCATCTACAAGTGAGATAAAATAGTACTTCATAGCATATCACAAGAATACTGGGGCATTTGGATGGAATAAGTCATACGAGAATTTTTCACAGGATGGTTCAGTGGGCAAGCACTTGCTTGTGTAAGCTTGAGGGTCTGACTTCAGATCTCCATTACCTGTGCCAATGCCAGGTTGATGTGATGTCTCACCTGTAAATAAATGTTTGGTAGGCAGAGACTAGGCATCCCTGGGACAAGATTCCTAGACAGACCATCCAATTCAGTGGGCTCTGGGGCCAAGTGAGAAGCCGTATCTCAATACATAAAGTGGAAAACAATTGAGAAAGACCTGCAACATCAACCTTTGGCACACACACACACTTTTACACATACCCATGTGTGCCCACACACATGAACATGCCTATGTAGTTCACATACAAGTGCAAAGAAAAGAATATCTTACTTGTTATCATATAGTAAAGGCTCAAAGAATATGAATCATTAATAAAGTATTCCAGAGCTTTGATTGCTTGGTGGAATCTCAACATCTGGACATAATTGCTGGATAGGAATCAGTGGAAGATTATCCTTCATTATAAATTACCAACTTAGACTTTAGGTCTTAAAAATTTCATTTACCAGGAATTTGGTTAATGAGAAGGTTTATTCCCGTATCTCATCACCCTACAGGAAGAGGTAGGCCTTGAACTACCTTCTGAGTTTTCCAAGGTAAAGGCCAAGGTCTCAGCCCCTGTGGAAGCACATGAATGATACAGGCTCTGCACGAGACAGCATAGGTTTCTCAAGATCCCTTCTGCTGGTGGGTATACCCTAGATGACGAATGCATGGACATTTTAGCCTGTTGGCCTTCCTCGAGGGGTTGGAAGTATCTTGGGATTCCCCTATTACTGCTGATGGAATGACTTGTTTGACCAAGGTAAAAAGATGAAGTTGCTTGTCACTACCAGTAGAACCTGACCTTCGGACACTGAGTGTCTCCCTGGTGCCTGACATACTTGATCCTGTAGCTTTCAAAATAAAGACTAATTTGCTATCTTCTTTTTCTCTAGAAACAGCACATCCATCAAGATTTTCTCTTTTGCTTTATGTTTATTTTTTTTCTTTTTCTTCCCAAGAATGCAAAGTCTACAGTAGGCCTCTATATCGTGTTCCAAAGTTTCCCACAATAGATTCAGAGAACTGCGTTCAGCACAGAGTGTGCTTTCAGTATCTCTGGGAGCTGATAAGGGCCACTGTGCCACATAGTCGTTCCTTTCCAGATTGTAGTTGTAGGAAATGGGAAGGCTGCCAGGCTCCAGAGCATGTGCCTCCGCGTGCATGCACACACGCGCACACATGCATGTGCACGCACACACAAACACCCACAGCTAGAATCAAAGCGTTGGTAGTGGTTTGTATGCATGAAGCCAAATGCAAGATTAGTGAAAAATGGCTTAATTGTTCCCGACACAGTGGTCAAAGGACGATCACGTGGATGCAGGCAAACGTCATCTAGCATAGGGTGTGGCTTCAGTGCGTCTCATGGAGCTCACTGGTGACATACTCAGGTCTGTGCTACCTTTCCCCCCAGCTTTTTGCAGAACTTCTGCTGGGCTACATGCCAATCACAGATGACAGGTGTGGGCCAGACTGGGCTGCCTTGCAGTTAAGAAGTCTGCGTGTTCTGTCACCTAAGTTATTGAAATTGTGAAATCCCATGAACACATTTGTTTTCTCGCCTTAAAAGTGGACTTTTCTGCAATAAGGGATTTACAAAATTGTTTGGGGGGTATCTTAAATAATGACAGCTAATATACTTCGTGATCACTTCCTCTCTACTTGAGCAACTAAACACATTACCACCCCTGATCCACAAGACAAGGATAAAGTGGGAGTAGATTTTATTTTCTCTGCTTAGACACAAAGAGATGGAAGCTCGGAGAGGTCAAGTAAATGAAGCAAGGTCGTCCACTGAGCCACAGAACTCATCCAGATTTAACTGATCTAACTAATTCGATCCAAGAAGAAGACTGTTTAGACTAAGGGGGGTATTTATATACAGCGGAGTGCACAAAGCAGAACGTCAGGATGTACATTTGTTTATTTTTGTCCCGACAAGATAATTGCATTAGCACTTACACATCTATTTCTGGGAGACTCCTCCAGTTTCTGAATGCTCTCATCGATATTTGCCCCTATGTTTAGGCGCGGTAATGAATGTGTATAGGTCAGAATAAAGAGTGGTTTCGTAGGGACTGGAGACTAAATTAGTAATAGATTAAAAACCTCTGGTCTCAGAGAAGTTCAGGGCAGAATGGGAGTTTGAGGATGCGAGAGGCATAGGAATCATGCTCCACGTACTCTTCAGATGAGAGTTAGCAGCTCTTCATACACTTGTGGTTGGGTCTATGTGTTTTTCGGCAGAGGAAAATGCATATCTGAAGTCACTGCATTTGGCTGTTTGACAATGTTCTTGTCGGGGGCGCTGAGCCTGCAGTCAAATGTGACAGTTTCAAGCACTGTTCTGGGGAAATCACCCTTGTGGAGCTCTAGTGGTCTCAAAATTATCTACCACTCCTAATCCATTTCTAAGGAAAGAAAAGCTACACTCCGAAATGCCCTTAGGACAGAGGAAACATCTTGGACCTAAATTTTATTTAGTTCTACCCTTCTTTCTGAATCACAAGGCTTTCCTGGTCTCGCCTGATGAATGGGGAACTCTTCCTGTGAGAACAGCCCCTGAGTTTAGGAGTGCAGGTGGCCTTTCGAGGGACCTTGGACTTTAGTGCGTTCTTCTGGGTTTGGGTTCTTCTGGGTTGGTCAGTGTTCTGCTGTCTCTCCATCAGGCCATTCACGTCTCGACAATAAGGTTTTCTGCGCTCAAATGCGTGTTCCAAAATACAGCTGAGGGAAGATGTCATCAAATCCACGTCTTTATTAAGCATTTAAGAAACGACCAGAAGTAAGGGGTGGCAAAACAGCTAAGTGGGCACGGGTGATTGCTGCCAAGACTGAGGACCAGAGCTTGATCCCTGGCACTCAACCAGTGGAAAGAGAGAACCAACTGTGCAGATTGTCCACTGACCTCCACACAGACAGTGTGGCATGTGCCCACATACATTTACACAAATAAATAAGCGTTAAGCAGAAAAGAAGAAAAAGGAAATAACGAAGCAGCCAGAAGGGAGTTCCTTCCACGCACGTCAGCTGTGGCTTTCCTGCAGGCGCTAAGACCGTAAGTAAATTACACTGAGCTCCATATTTAACTAGACTCCAATCTGGACCTTTTTCCCTGGGCTCTTTGCCATCATCACAGAGAAATCCCAGCCTTGGATGAATGTCTGCTGGGAGGCGGAAAGATGCATCCCAAGTGTTGGTGTGGGAACAGCAGTGTCGGATAGCTGAGTCATCCCCCTCACTGGAGGGTGACCAGGAAAATAGGAAATTACTATGCACAGTGGATGGTGGGACTGTGAGCTGTTGGCAGCTGGTGAGTGGCAGAGCTGGAATAAGAACCCCAGCAGCTGGCTCTACAAGCTGTGCTCTCAACTCCCAGGCTAGACAACCTCTCGGGAGGAGCGCAGGCACTCTGTCTCTGTGCCTGTCTGTCTTTGTTTCATCCCCAGTTCCTAACAGACAATAACTGTTTAAAAACAAAAAACGTGTGCAAAGAAGTTCTTGTGTTCCTACACTATCCTATGATTGCCTCTATCATTTTAGGAGCTGTTGCTTCGGGGAACAGTTCAGATGACCCTGTGTAAGAGGATTGTCTCTGGAGCCCTCAGCCACTTGTTGACACTGGCACCACACACATGTATTCCATCAAAATAAGTTTCTTGCTTACTGCAGGGAGGGAGAACAAACAACACGAACCATGAAGCAGCTCCGCCCCAGGATGTTGTGGGATTTGGACTTTGGTTGGGTGGTTTGGAGGAAGGGGCTGTGGTTTCCTCTAGGTTGGGCATGTCAGGAGGCACAACCACTCTGCAATGGAGAATCTTGATAAAGCCCTATCCAGCAGGAGGGGAGACTAGAGTGGACAAAAAGCAACAGGAACTCATGGTAGCTGGGAGTGGGATTCTTTCGGTCACTGCTGTGGTTTGGGCCGTGTTCACGGTCTGTCTGAATCCAGACATTACAGAGTGGTCCTGCCTTTGTCTGGATCCATCACAGTCACAGAGCTGCCTTGTCTGGGGCTGGCATCCTGTGGCATTATGTTCAACAGAACACCAAGACCTACTTTAGTGTTGCAGCCATTGCCAGAGCAGCTCCTAGCAACACCATGGCCTAGCTGATAGCTCTGCTTCCACTCCTGAATGGAAAAAAAAAATGCTTCTCTCTTTCTCAGATCAGCATTTCCCTGAAGGCCATTTGCAGGGGACTTTCTCAAGTGTGCCATCTGAGTGGACTCCTTGTTGCTCTCGCCACCTAGACATGTCAACCTCCAACCCTTTATTTTCTTGTCCTGACCAAACTGATGTATCGCCATCTACCTGGCCTCTGGAATATTTCGGAGCTAACACCCTATCCCAGTTCATGTTCCTGTTTCTGTGACAGACACCCTGACCAAAATCACTTGGGGAAAGGGTTCATTTGCAGATCACAGCCGGTCATCGAGGGAAGCTTGAGAGGAAGATGAAGGTGGGAACACGGGGGCAGGAACTGAAGCAGAGACCGTGGAGGAACACTGCTTACTAACTTGCTCCCAAATTCGTGTTCAGCTGCCTGTCTTATAACGATGTACATGCACCCTCGTTTGACTCCCAGAAGGGTTTGCAGGTCAGTGGTGTCATGAGGCAGTATTTTGCTAAGTAGTTCCAAATGACCTTTTGAAGGTGAATTAGCCCAGTGCAGGGGCCAGTTGGCTGCACTACAAAGGGGGTTGTTTGATTGCTATCATAGAGGGTTCTGAGCTAGACCTCACGGTCATTTACTTGAGCTCGAGTCATTTGCAATGTCTCTTCGATGACTCTTTCAATGATCCACTCAAGAGAATCAGGAACCCCTCCTGGTCAGTCATGGGGATGCATGCCTGCTCTCCTGGTATTGGGGACACTAAGGCAGAAAGATGGTGAGTTTGAGGGAAGTCTGAGTTAGATAATGAGCCTTTAAACACTAAAAAAGCTAAGGTGTGGTGGCACAAGCTTAGCATACTGGCACCCAGGAAGCAGAAGCACGCAGATCTCTGTGAGTTTAAGGCCATCCTGGTCTGTATCCTGTCTCAAAATGAAAATAAGTATTCAAATAAAAATAAACTATTAAGATAAAATAAAGACATCCCCTTCTGCTAATCATTGGAGACAGAGAAGGAAAATCTGATTGCTCTCTCTCTCTCTCTCTCTCTCTCTCTCTCTCTCTCTCTCTCTCTCTCTCTCTCTCTCTCTGTGTGTGTGTGTGTGTGTGTGTGTGTGTGTGTCTGCCTACCTGTCTGCCTATCTGACCTGATTTTTTTTTCTTATTTCTGCAAGCTGGGATGGCTGAGCTATAGCCCTGCCCTGCTCTTTTCCCTTCTTTCCCTGCCTGGTTCTTTGTCCTGCGTGGACCTGAGAGGCACCAGTGCAATGAGAGTTTCTGAAGAATTAGCAGGCTGGTTGGTACACAAACACCGCAAACTGATGGAGGCCCTGGCAAACTCCTTCTCCTAGTTCTTTGTACTACTTCTTTTATGCCTTCCCCTCTGCTCCACTCAGAGGCTTGTGCGTGAGGCACAGCATAAGGCAGCGCATCTGTGCACGCCCATCTTCCCTCCCAACGTTATTTGAGCATAGTTCCCTTTATATAACACGTTTCTGAAAATAGGTATTCCTGTGACGATGTTTGCTCGAAGGAAGCAGCCTCCATCTCAGTGTGGCTTAGAGTAGTATGTTGTGAGACTATAAGAAGACACTCCATACCAAATCAGATCAATAATATATGCCGTTTAATTTTTTTTCCATTCCCTCCCGATGGTGCTACCCTCGTCCTCGTTTTACATGTGAGAAAACTGAGAAAGTATGGTTGCCAGAAAAAAAAAAGCAGAGGAAGAAAGGATAGAGAGGTAAAAGAAAAGAGGGAAAAGGTCAGAGCAATGCTGAGCGGGAAGGAAGAGGACCTGGGGGAGCTTGGTGGTCGTAGGTTAGGAGATGGGGGAAACTTTAAAACAGATGTGCTTTTGTTATGAACATGGAATAAGAAAAACAAACCAAGACTTTCCTGAAGGAGTTGCCCAGGACCCTGTCTTGAAATGGGAGGACCTGGTCAGAACAGTCAAGAAAAACAACACACAGAGAGACACACAGACACACACAGACACAGAAACACACAGACACAGAAACACACACACACACACACACTTCTTTCATGTATCTTTACTGTTGCGGCGCGCACGCGCGCGCACACACACACACACACACACACACACACCTTTTATGTTTCTTTACAGTTGCTGCAAAGCCTGGCATCTATTCTGATATTGGTCACAATGCTCCATCTAGTGGCAATCTTTGGAAAATGCACTAAGAGTGTGCCATAGCCTCTGCTGAACGGGAAGCTTGAAAGAGAGCAGCATTATGTTATATTTTCAAGGGACAGTGAAGTCCTGACGTGCTATCACATAAAAAAAAATTGAGGAGGAAGGGAGGGAAGCAGAGAAAAATATATAGCTCAATTAAAACAGTAAAAAGAATGAAAAATAAAACAAAACAAAAAATTCTGGATAATCTTGTATTGTACTTATGACATTGAGCCTTTGTGATGCCAGTCACTACTTCAGAGTGCCCTGGACAATTCAGGAATTCCAACCCACCCTACAATTGCATTCTTTGCTCAGGAGAGCTATTCTTTGTCTCAGTGATCACTTTACATTATAGTAGGTGCTTGAGACACAGTGTCGCAAAATATGAGCAAGGTTCCTGTTCTAATGGAGCTTCCTGTGAGAAATAAAGAATAGTCAATGTCATCCTTTGTGAAAATATTAAAGAAACCTCAAAATTTATATGGAAACACAATTACCCCAAATCAATCATAAGCAAAAAAAGAATATCACTTCAGGTAGCACCATACTTGATTTCAAGTTATACTACAGAGCCATAGTAACAAGACAACGTGATACTGAGACAAGATCAGATAATGGGACAAAGCAGAGGGCGCAGACGTAATCCCATACAACTCTAGCCATTTGCTTTTTGGAAAAGGTGTAAGAAGTATATACGGGAGGGGGAAAAGGCCTTTTAAACAAGCAGCGCTGTGAAATCTGGAGATATACAGGAACAAGAGCGAGATTGGATCTATTACCCTTGCTCTGTAAAAAACGGAAATCCAGGGGGCTGGAGAGATGGCTCAGAGGTTAAGAGCACTGGCTGCTCTTCCAGAGGACCTGAGTTCAATTCCCGGCAACCATATGGTGGCTCACAACCATCTGTAATTTGATCTGGTGCCCTCTTCTGGCCTGCAAACACAACACTGTATAAATAATATGTAAATAATTTAAAAAAAACTGAAATTCAAATGCACCGCAGACTTTGGTATAAAACACCTGAAACTTTGAAACTGCTAGAGGAAAAAGAAAATTGTTCAAGATAAAGGCGTCAACATGGGGTTTGGGAAGAGGACTCCTAACACTAACGTGAAGAAATGAAGCCTACCGTTGATACATGGGGCCTCGGGAAAGTTAAAGGCTTCAGCCCAAGCAAAGGAAGTTGTTCGCCAAGCAAAGAGACAGCCAGCAGAATGGGCGGAAATCTTCGTCATCTATACATCTGGCAAAGGATTGACATCTAGAATACCCAGCGAGCTCAAAAACAGTGATCAACAAAGAAACAATGA
This sequence comes from Microtus oregoni, assembly GCF_018167655.1. Taxonomy (NCBI): domain Eukaryota; kingdom Metazoa; phylum Chordata; class Mammalia; order Rodentia; family Cricetidae; genus Microtus; species Microtus oregoni. Next base: position 43,901 of record NW_024544788.1, read on the forward strand.
CTCAATCAAAACAGAGAGCGAATATAATACCAAGTGGCCAGCTCTGAAGTCATATACAAATGAATAATCTTATGTTGACTGAGCAGCTTGAGTGTGCTGGTGTGTGTAAAACAGCAATTAAAAAAAAGATGCAGTGAATTGAAGAGAGCCCTCTAGGGAATGCATGGAGGGATTGGAGGAAGGAAAGGGAAGGCAAGAATGATATAATAATATCTGAATTTCAAAAATAAAAAGTAAAATAACAATGAGATAAAGAAATACACATGACCATTATTTTTTTACAAAACTGATCAATGCTCTTATCCTTCAAGAAAATGTAATTTAAAACTACTTTGAGGTCCCATGCCACTCCCGTCAAAGTAGCAGTCGTTGAGAAAACAAATAACAGCAAGTGTTGGTAAGGATGAGGACGAAAGGGAATCCATGTACACTGTTTTGAGGATGTAAATTGGTCCAGCAACTATGGAAATCCATATCAAAGTTTCTAAAAGCAATACAGATCTATTATGTGACCCAACTATACCATTCCTGGGTGTTTACCCACAGGACTCTGAGTAAGCATATCAGAGAGATACACACCAATGTTTATTTCAGCACCATTAACAATAGTTAAGATGTAGGATCGATCTGGGTGCTCCATGACAGAGGAAATATGAAAGAAAATGTGGTATGTATACACCACAGAGAGATGTTTTTCATCCGTAAAGAAGATAAGTAGCGTCATTTGCAGGAAAATGGATGCTACTGGAGATTGTCATATTAAGTGAATTAAGTCAGCCTCAGAAAGACAGATGCATAGTTTCTATCGTATAGTGTTGCTAAAATTCCTGCCCAAAGGGAGATGTAAGCAAGGTTTATACATTCTCCTAAGTTCTCGACCATAACCTGAGGTGTGGCTCCACCAAAGTTTACTCTGGAGAACTAATGAGTTTATTGGGCTTCCTTACAGAGTATAGTTAAGGGGTTACTTACAGGGGCACGGTCATATCTCCTCTATCCAGCTTCACCTCTAAAGCCTAACCCTGCAGGAATAAATATACAAATATAAATATATATGCATATATATGTATAAACCTGGCTCCTCCCCCAGGCCATGTCCTGAGTTGCCAGTTGGCAAAGAGCAGTTGAATACCCCGGGGGTGATGTAAACTGTCAGCAAGCCTAGTAGGGATAATCTTTTGCAAGAGGGGCATAGCTGAATATTCCAGGAAAGCAGTTGCTGGCTCAGAGGACAGCCACTCACAGCACAGTCTACCTCTTCTTCCAGCTCTTACATTGCCCTCTTTTCCAAGGTTCCCTGAGCCATGGAGGGAACGTGTGGCTATATGTGTTGTGCAACTGTATTTTTTGTGCTCCAAATGGGACTGCGTCTCCATTCCTTTCTATTCATTCCTCTGTCTCCAGGACACAGCAGTTGGAGTCACTATTTTTACACTAGTTGGTGCCTTTTGCCTGTGCTATCACAAATCATGCAGTGTGTTGGGTGTAGTGGTGTGTACTTTTAATCCCAGCACCCAGGAAGCAGAACCAGGGGAAATCTCTGTGAATTCAAGATTAGTTAGTGGGTTTTTGAGGCCCAATTCTCCTCAGCATCCTTAGTAGCAACTTCTGGAACTACAGGAGCTGGCTCCCAGGAAGAAGACACTTGGAGCCCAGTTCTAACTTTATTTCTTCAAGTGTACAGCAGCCAAAGCACGCAGCCTTTTCAGCAATAGGGTCTTACTGTTCAGTTCTGGACCCCAACAAATAACTGTGGCAATAGCCTTTATTGTTATTGGTGCCTCTGGGGCCAACAGTTGCAAAAGAAGTAACTTACTTCCAATACTGGGATTTCCAATTAACCACCTTATAGCTACTAGGAGTATTTGTCATACATTTTAGACACAATTCAGCATTTACAGAGCCTAGGCTTATTGTAAACTTTCCCCCAATCATTTTGTGGTCTGTTATCACTTCAGTCTTACCCAACCGTAACACTTACAAAAATTCCGGGACAACCCCTGGCCTTTGTACCCTTTGTGAAATATTTCCCTGCGCTTGCGTCTTTACGTACACTCTCACATATCTTAAAAGAGTCTCTAAATCTGCATAAAACTTAGGGTTAGGGTTATGATATCCATATGTAACAAAGCCTTTATGAAGAGAACGGACAGATCAATGACGCGAAGCCCTGAGCCATCTTATAACGAATGGTAGGGCTGTGGAGATAACCCTGGGGAAGCACTTTGAGAGGCCATAGTCACAGAATGCCACAACTAAGGAGATACTACAGTCTAACACAACAAGAGAAGAGACTAGCCATTAGTATTAAGTGTTTCCTCCACGGATCCGTGTTGCATCCAGCAGCTGGAACAGGAGGCACTGAGTGAGCTTTTCACAACCATCAGTCATTCTGAGTCATTCTATTTCCATCCCCTGGAGACCTTCCATGGGACCTCCCTGCATTTCCCCAGCCCTGATGAGCTTGGTGGGGCTAGTTCATGTGGCTCAGGCCTGCTCAGGGCTAATGATAAGTGGGGTCCTATTCTCCCCCTGCTACCTGTGTGGCTCCATCTGGCTTCCTAGGTCAGAGAGGCTTTAGACTGATGCTGTGGCTGTAGCTGCAGCTTCGGTCGCTCCACCCACCACACCTGGCTCCGGGGAGAGGCCCATGCTGGGCAAACCATCTCCCCTCCTAGAATACACTCCAGCAGTATGCAGGAGACTAAGCTCTTCTGCTTAGTCTGGAGGGATAATTGCCAACCCCTATACAAACTTCATCGTCTGCATTTATATTGTAAGTTTTTTCTTCTTTTTAATCACGAAAGCCTTCTGAGAATTGCTTCTTGGGCTTTAAGGCCTTCCAGAAGTTCTTTAGCACCAAATTTGGCTTTCCATCATCTTCCCCTCCTTAGGAATTTGGACCTACCACAAATCTAGCCACATTTGCCTTTCCGTAACCCAGACAGACCTCTTTTTCAAGTTTGAATTTTTGTTACTCTAGGCTGCTCTCCCAGGTTAAGGACACCTTTTGCTTGCTGGTGGGAGTCATTTATATCCTCTAAAGCTGTTCCTACTTCATAAAGATCCTGCTTCACCAGAGGGCTCATCAAAGCTGCTAAAGCTCTTTGTCTAGGTTCTCTTGGAATCCATCTCTGATGGCTTGTATGAGCTAGTCCATCAGAGTCTGGCTCCCTTTGTACTGCCTCAGGCTGTTGTAGGGAGAGGGCCTGCTTGTTCTTCCTGGCCGCCCAGCTAGCTTAGCCCTGAAATAACCACACAGAAACTGTATTCATTAAAACACTGCTTGGCCCATTATCTCTAGTTTCTTATTAACTAATTCTTGCATCTTAATTTAACCCATTTCTATTAATTTGTATATCATCACATGGCAGTGGCTTCCCAGAAACGATTCTTAACCGGTGTCTGTCTCAGGCAGAGGATCCATGGTGTCACCCTAACTCTACTTTCTTCCTCCCAGAATTCAGTTCTGTCTTCTCCACTTACCTACCTAAGTTCTGCCCTATCAAGGGCCCAAAGCAGTTTTCTTTATTAATTAACCAATATAAGCAACACATAGAAGGACCTCCTACACCATCAGGCTATGCAGCTTGTTTCTCAAGGAGGGATGTATGGTTATATTGCTCAGTTTCTCTGCTTTCGTGGCACACACACTCGAATTGAGTCTGCTCAACATCCCATAGTTCTATAAGCAGGCTGTGACAGATTCTTGTTTGTTTAAAGATTTCCTCTAATTCCAGCGATTAGTGTTGAATGTTCTTTGATGACTATGTTTCCTGCCACAGGACCATTGTTACGACCCCTGCCTGCCTCCTGGGTCATGGATTTTCCCTTTCTCTGTATCAAAGGTCAGACTTGAGGGATAACTTTTATTGCTTGGAGGTAAGTCCCTCTTTGCTATCTTGCCCCCCGCCATAGAATATAGGTTTGGGGTTTGGGAGGGGGCTTTATATTACTGGCTTAATATGGGCCTCTTTCGTATTTTCGACAACTAGGCATAAAAAAATGGCAGGCCAATACCTCCATTTCTCCATCACTTTGATCCAATTTACCCACTAATTAAGAAGCCAATGCTAAAGCCCCCAACTTCATATCCCTTTCTCACTCAATTCTGATTTCACAATGCAGTCTCCCTCGAGGATGCCTTCCACCTTGGATAGAGGCTAGATCCCTCGTTACTCATATTAGCAGTCAGGATGCCCTTGCAGCAGCTTGCTGACACCTCCATCCAAAGCGCCCCCCACCCGGACTTAAATGTCTGCGGTAGACCCTGGACATGTTCTCAAAACATCATCATAGCCACCTGTCAATCAGTATGACATTCCATAATACCTAGAAGATAGCATCCTTGATTTTCCACCCCACACCGCTCACCCCCCACAGTTCCTGCCTCAGTGGGTGTCACCTTACTAAGGTGCCTCAGTGCTTCTGCACTTTCCATGCCCTGAGCACTGCACCTACAGAGCCATTAGGGACAGACCACTGCATCGAAATTCCCTCTGCAAACGTTCATCCCTCACACAGCTTCATTTGGGCACTTGGCTCATTCTCCACAGGAGAGACAATGTAACTCGTGATTTCACTTCACAGTTTATACTTATGTATGTCGTATCTTATGGACAATGCCAAGTGTTGCTAAATCGCCCTTCTCTGAGGTAGACATGAAGAAATGTCTACCCCTGCTCCTGGGATCCCAAGAAAAAGACAGAGTCACAATTCAGCCAAAGTTCATTCAAGGGAACGAATGAGTTTATTAAACTTCCTCACAGAGCCTGGATGAGGAGTTACATACAGGGTTGTAGGCATGTCTCCTCCATCTGGCCATACCTGAAAGCCTTACCCAGCAGTGATAATGGCTTCCACGTAGCCCACTATAGCTCCCTCCAGTATGCACAACACACACACACACACACACACACAGAAACACACACACACATATATATACAAATCAACAGATGAACATTTACAATCAATTTTGATGAAAGAGAACACTGAAAATTGAAGTCCATTTAGGCAATATTGGCCTACCAAGTTTTCAGTGCTTGCCTTCCATTGGCCTTATTCCTTTTTAAGTAAATGCATTTATTGTGTTTGAATATAAAGTATTTGTGGAAATTTGTTTTCTTTCCTTTTGTGGAAATGCATACTGCTAATTTTAGCTTTCTCTGGGAACTTGAAAGCCTAAAATACTCTCTAGACTAGAGAAGAAGCTTCCCTGACTTAGGATCCTTCATATTGGGCAACGATATTTTAGCTGATAACCATAGAATCAAGAGGATAGGGTTTGGCCAGGAGAGAGATAGCTCAGTAGCTAAGAACAGTTGCTTCTCTTCCAGAGGTCCCTGGTTCTGTTCCCAGCACTGACTTCCCTGCTCATAAATGAGGTTAACACTATTGTAGCAGGAATGCTATGTCCTCTTTTGATCCCATTAGATTCCAGCACTCACCTAACATACAAAAGCACAGATAGCTTTCAAAGAAGAGGGGAGAGAAGGGACAGAACCGACTATAACATAAAGAGAGCCCTGTTTTTTCTAAAGACACAAACAAACAAAGGAGGGTGTTTTCTAGAAAAGGTAGATTTTCAATCCATCACTGGCTGGTGGCCATGGCAATCTTCTCTTTTCAACAAATCATCTTAAAGCTATGTGGTGACAAAGGCATTTATTAAGTTTCCTAAGCCCCGCCCCTACAAGCTGTGACATGAGTACTTCCTGTCTAGTCCCCGGATGTTAGAAGAGCCTCGCGGGATGGCCTCCATCCACCCTGTTTGGCCTCCTCTCCTCTCGTGTCCCGACTAATTCCATGGGACCACCTCAGGTACCATCATAGACTTTTGTCCTTTCACCAACTGTCTCTTCCAAAGCCCCCTCTCCTCTAACGCCCCTGTCGACTGTCTTTTGGGGCCAGCAACTTCCTGTTTGTCCTGTCATCGTGGTCCTTAGTCATCTAACATCGTCCTGGCCATTACGGTCCGAGTAGCCATTGTCGTCCTTAACACAACTCACTCAAGGCCTTGGTGAGGGATCTATAGTGTCATGTCTGCCCCAGGGGATCAAGATCCAACCAGAGAGTCCCCAGACAACCCAGTAGCCCTTGAGGGAGAGTGGGTACAAGAAGCTGCAGGGGGCAGCGAGATGGGCCATGAGTCCGGCCTCGATGGGGCCTCTGCCACACCTGCCATTGAAGAAATACTGGCCTTTCATCCTAGGGGGGTGGACAATGTTGGGCCTGAGAGAAACCAGCAAGAAGCGGGTGATAGGAGAGAGAGCTCAGGTGCTGAGGAAGACTCAGATATTGAACCTGCTGAGGAGGAGGGGGCAGGGGAGGAGATGGAAAACATAAGAGATCAAGAAATGATGGCTGACCAACGATTCCCAATGGCTGGCTTCCTATTTATGTTTATGGATGTGATCCGTGCCCTTCTCAACCGTGTCTATCACAACGACCAAGCCACGATTAGGCGCCCCCGTGCAAACCACAGAATGGTGGAAACACCTGGTCCTTCAGCTTCTGGCCGCTCGAGTCAGGTCCAAGTTCCATCCGGGCCCATTCCATCCACAGTGAGGGCCACAGAGTATGAGGCCCGGGCCTCATACTCTCTAGGCCTGGCCCGAAGCTTGCCAGAGATTATCTCTACATTTCCGGAGCTGGAGGAGCCTCTAGACTTCGAGGAAGCAGCAGATCATTACCTGCCAGAGCCACGTCTTTACACGCGGGAGCCAGCAGTTAGGGCAGCAGCCCAGGAACAAGCAGGAGAAGAGATGGCAGTACAGGCGACAGCGGAAGAAGAACCAAAAAAGGAAGTCACCGAGCACGCCATGACCTCAGAGGGTAAGGAAACAAGCTCTAGGGACCTGGATGAGGGGTTTAGTGCTGGGCATCGGTTGGGAGGAAGGGAATAAGGACAAAGATTGTCACTGAGAGGGAGAGGGAGGATGAGATCAGGGCTTCTCTGGGTGCAACAAATGACTCTGCTCAGTGCTGGCCTCTAGTGGGCAAAGTCATGGCTGGGCGGGAAATGCCTCTGAGGTCAAATGGATCTGGTTAAAAAATTGGTTCATGCCAGGCAGTGGTGGGCAAAGCCTTGACTCCCAGCACTCTGGAGGCAGAGGCGGGGGGATCTCTGTGATGGAGGTCAGGCCTATAGCAATTTTTACTAGTTTTTGATTTGAGACAGTCTCATGTAGCCTAGATTGGCCTTGAGCTCAGTATGTAGCCCAGATGTCCAAAAGAGAGCTTGGGAGCTAATAGAACGGAAATCTGACAATAAAAGAACGAGCAAATGGTGTTGCTCATTCTGTTTATGGCTTTCAAAGGTGTCGAGGCTCTTAGGAGCTTGATGCTCTGCATGGGTGAACTAGTTTGGAGCCCGTGCTGGGAAGGGAGTGTTAGTATTCATGGCTTGAGAAAAATTAACCATGGAATTCGTACTTGAGGCAAACATGCATCTCCCTGCCCAGGTACTGCCGAGGTGTAATGCATGCAATGGGGACCAATGCTTCTGATGTCTTCCTCAAAGGAGAGGAAGTGAACATCACTGTTTGGGATATCTGCTGGAAAAGGGAAAGAATTGTCACCGTGGGGATGAGCAGGTGGCAGAGGTGTGAAGATTAGGGAAGGGGTAGCATGAACAGAGAGAAGGGAGGTGATTACTGGTTTTGTAGTTACTCATTTGCCCCTCTTTATCCCGAGAGTAGAGGTGGGTGGCATTATTGGGTGGGAATGAGGCTATTTTTTTCTGTCGGGTTTTTAATGATCTTTACTAAATAAACAGGCGAATCCCATTGTGATACCCGGAATGACAAATCCGGCATCTTTGAGGGGGAGGAGGAGGAAGAAAAAGAAGAAGAACAAAAGAACCAAGAAGAACATGGTGAAGTCAGCCCAGATCCAGCAGACCGCAGCACCGGAAAATCCAGGTTCCTGTGCTGATTTTTGAGTATCCATCACCATCCCTGCAGTTACTTGTCAGTTGTGCCATCTTGTTTTCAATTCTAATTAATTAATTGAGGAAACTTTACTTTGATTCCAAACAAAATTCAATTTAGCTATTTTGGACTGAGACAAAATCGCCATATACTTGCTAATCTGAATTGTAGTGTGTACTTGGTGGCGATTCCTGGGTTATTCTGAAATGTTTTGTCCATCAGTGTAAGACTAATAGCAAGTAGTAAAGCTATTAGACTTAACACCCGTATCAAATCCAGACCAATATCTGTACAGAGAACAACTGTCAGAATAACGGTGGTGGTGGCTGGGTTGGGCACTAGCTGCATCCTCAGTGCTCGGCCACAGTTATGCAGTCACCTCCTACAGACAAATAGTAAACAGCTGGTACTTCAATTAGAATCATGTTTAATGGTTAACAACTAAATATTCATTTAGCTATAGATTTTCATATTTTATACCAGTCCAAAGAAATGTAGTCCTAATAGGACAATTCAACACCGAACCTACAATTAATATTCAAGAAATTTTTTCTTTCAGTATCTTTAAGTGATTAGCATTTTTCTTCTCTTTCCTTTCTCTGTCCTTCTTTCTTTCCTTTTTTCCCTGTACTTTCACAGCTGAGTGCTCCATAAAGCATGCAGAAGCCAAGGGCCCAGGAGGGTAAGGAAGCATCACCTGTGCAAATGGCACTGGCTTTTCTAGCTCGACAGCTTTCTTTCCATGACAGCAAAAATTTTCTAGAAGAATAAACACCTCACACAAGACTGGGGTTGTGGCTCATGGGGTTGGAATGTGCAGGGCAGTAGTTCAATTCAGAGAGGAGCACACACACACACACAAACACAGACACACACACACACACACACACACACCAGTAGTCAAAATGTTGGTGTAATCACTTGATTTGTTGCATAAGCACCCTAATGGTTCTGGGTTTAATTTATAAGAGAAAAGCATGATGATTTTCTGTAACTGCTGAGATAAAACACAAATATGTCAGACATGCACCAATGGCTGCTCACTTTCTTAAATATAGGAAGCAGATTAATCTTGTATAATTTGTCATTCTCTCTCATTTTTATCTGTAGTTAAGAAGAATAGGAAGAAAAGGATGAAGAACGAAACATTCTTAAACGCGAGTAAATTTAGGTTTCCCACTTCTAGATGTACAACAAGGTTTCATTACTGACATCTTTCTAGGTTCAGTATCTTGTAGTGATATTTCTCCTTAGGAGTTTAACATCGTTCACTCAAGTTCCAAACAAAACCGTGTCATGGGATAAAATAAAGCATAGGCATGATTTGGAGGCAGCACTGTAATTCTAATTTACTTCTTTCGTGTTCATTTGACAGGGATAGCAAGCATTTAATGCCTGTTTTCATTTACTTTATTGCAGCTAAGTCATTAATAAAACAAGCTTACAACAATTTTATAGACAGGAAGATGGAGTATAAGGCTTTAGTTGAAATTCCATGATAGTAGCCAGTTACATGTGCATGTTCTTACCTGTTACAGATATGTTTGATAATATTTGATAAAGTGAAAAATGTGATTTTAAAAAGAAATGAACAGAAATATTGGTAGCTTTTACCTAGATAAATAATTTTTCATGCGTTTCTTCTTTTACCTTTTTTTTTTGCCTTACTTTCACTGAAAGGCGAACCTGTTTTATTTTATTGTGTTCCAAATGAAATTCAATGCGAATTCTAAAAAAAAAAATTGTAATTTGTTTTTGAGACATGTTTTCTTTGTATAGCTTTGGGTCCTCTCCTGGAACTCTGTAGACCAGGCTGGCCTCGAACACCCAGAGATCTGCCTGCCTCTGTCTCTGCATCTTGAGTGCTGAGATTAAAGGCATGCACCCTTAAAACCATTTTTATACGTGAGGCAGCAAACCTTTAAAGCTGTGCTCCCTCGTCCGTGAGGTACTACTCCCAGGTACCCATTGAACACTTAACATATGATTAACCCTATTAGACATATGCTATGTGGAAAACTATGGACAATATCTCATTTACTACATGCCTAAATGACAACCTATTGGGTTAACCAAAAAACTGTGAAAATTACTGTCACGTGCTTATTTATAAAATATTTTATTTTGCCTTTTTGATTGTGATAATTTTATTATTGAAGAATTTCAAGAGACTTTTCAAAAGATTTATTTTTATTGTTATTTATGTGTGTGTGTGTGTGTGTGTGTGTGTGTGTGTGTGTATCTTAGTGTGTGAGTGTGTACCCATACAGAATAGAAGAAGGCACCAGATCCCTTGGAACTGGAGGTACAAGAGGCTTGAGACACCCAACGTAGGTGCTGGGACCCAAACTCTGGTCCTCTGGAAGAAGAGCAAGTACTCTTAACTACTTAACTAACCATCCAATCCCTGTAATGCCTTCTCTATTAATTGTTCTCTTATAAGAATGTGTTCCTTATCTCACATTACTAGTTAGAATTTAGACACTATTTTTTCAGATATTGGGACAGCAGAACCTGCTTTTTCCATGGTCCCATTTTCTTGGAACAGTTTTCTCCATTTTTTTTTTCACTGTAAGGTGCTGCCTGTCCTAAGATGAACTGCTGGTAGCTAACAGAAAAGAAAAAGGCTTTGTTTCTGAATTCATTGAAATAAACTGTGTTTTTTGGTGAATAAAATAGCTATTGAAAGGTGTGTGTCCATTGCTATCTTTTTGTTCTGTTTGTGTTCATAGCCCTATTTTGTGTTCCAGTAATTATAGCTTGATTTGTTTTCAGCCCATGTCCTTATGGCTACACTTAGCACTCTTTCCACTTGGAATTATCACGTACAGTATTTTCTGCAGGACTTGTTTAGTGGACACGAATTCTTTTAGCTGGTTTGTATTGTGAAAACTTCTTTCTTCTTCAACTCTAGAAAGTAGTTTTACTGGGTCAAGTTAGCTGGGTTGGCACCTGTGGTCTCAGAACGTGGATAACTTTGCTTTAGGCTTTTCTTACTTTTAACTTTTCCACTGAGAAGTCAGTGGATGTTATTTTTATATCAATGATTGGAATGTGCTTTCCTTTATGAGACCAGTGATTTTTAAATTCATTAGTTCTGTTTGTTTTCTCCTAGAAAAGTGTTTATGCTCTATCTGCATTTACAACTTTCTGACAGAAGAGGGCACCAGACTCCACTATAGATGGTCATGAGCCATTATGTGGTTGCTGGGAATTGAACTCAGAACCTCTGGATGAGCAGTCAGTCCTCTTAACTGCTGAGCCATTACTCGAGCTCCCCCATTATTTTAATTAAGACATATCATTTTACCCCTCCCTTTTCCCTCATTTGAACCCTCCTACATACCCCCTGATTTCTTTCAAATTCATGTCCTCTTTTCTTAACTGCTGTTAATATATCTGACAGACTTTCCTGTGAAGCAGGGAATGTTGAAGGGCTGTCTGACCTTGTCTTGCTTATATGTGTGTGTGTAATGTGTGTGTATATGTGTGTGTGTGTGTGTTTATGTGTGTGAGTGTGTTTGTATATATGTATGCGTAACCAATTTAGTCCTTATACTGTCTGTATACTTTCCTGCCTAACTTTATCCTGTTAATCTACTGGCCAGTCACCTTCTTTATTACACCAATAACAATGAAAAATTTTCACCTTGTACAAAAAGATAATTCCACAGCATTTCCTGCTTTTGTCAGTTTAAAATGGAAGTTTTTCACTTTAAATTAGTAAAAATATACAACAAAGTAAGAATTACAGTTATAATTAGTCCATTTGTATTTGACAAAATTAAAGAAAGTATTTCATTATTCATCTTATCTTTGTGACTCCAAATTTGTACCTAATTTACTTTCTCTCCTAAGGAAAACTGTAATTATCTAGTCTTCAATTGCATCAAAGACCCCAGAGAGATGAAAGGTTACCTAATAACAGGGGTATCAGGCTGCTTGACAAGTCACCCAAAGTTCCTATGTAATGTTGGGGAATCCAGCTCTGGCCTACAGGTATAGCATATCGGACAGACTTTTCTGTGAAGCAGGGAATTTTGAAGAACTGCCCTCCCTTGTCTTAGCAAAGCTTAGCAGTCACCTTTCTCGTGTTTATATCATCTCAGCCAGCAGTTTATATCATCTCAGCCAGCAGCCTTGAAACTGTCCTGGATGTGGGATTCTGAGGAGACTGTAACAGAGACATTTTGAAATGCTGAAACACCTGGGGGTCATCTGTTTTTATTGGTGTTTGACCCCTTAGCTGTGAAAATACATAAACTTTTAAAGGTATCAAACATATCTGACACAAGTATAGACTGTGTATTGTACGTAAGTCAGCCAAAGATTTTTTTGTTTTATGTTTGAGCAGGTAAAATATATATCATATGTCTTGTAGCTCTTTTAGGTTTATTTCTTTGTGTATGCAGTCAGATTTTTTCAGGTGGTCTTTTGCTATCAAACCTAATTTTTCTTAACCTGAAATGAATCCATAGCCTCTCATGTTCTGTGGAAATTAAAGCATAAACTCTCCCCCAAAATAACATAATTTTTGACTTGAATTTTGAAGTCAATATATTTTTCAAATATACAGGTTTTTTGGATTTTACAGGTTGTATAGTCCAGGGTCTCTTAGCAGCTGAAAATATTAAAGATAACCCAGTAACATTCAGGAACCAGATTCTCTGTATTTCTCATTTTTATGTGGCTTATCATATTTATATTGTTCTATTCCCTTTAAAAGAACTTTATTTTCTCTTCCCAAGTCTATTTTTTTAACACCCTGTAACCCACTGAGAAGTTTTAATCGTCTGAATCTGTCTTTACTGTTTATCCGTAACCTTTTCTGTCTGTGATGGAGGAAGGTCATTGGCTAATAAAGGAACTGCCTTGGCCCATTTTATTGGTTAGAAGATAGGTGGGAGGAGTAAACAGAACAGAACGCTGGGAGGAAGAGGAAGTGAGGTCAGAGACTCCACAGCTCTGCTCTCGGGAGCAGATGCCTCAGCAGAGACGTCATGCCCCGCTCCCAGCATGAAGCTCCGACCCAGGATGGACATAGGCTAGAATCTCCCCGGTAAGCGCACCTTGGGGTGCTACACACAGATGATTAGAAATGAGCTAAATTAATATGTGAGAATTAGCCTAGAAGAGAATGGGCCAAGCAGTGCTTAAAAGAATACAGTGTCTGTGTAATTATTTTGGGGCATAAGCTAGCCGGGCAGACGGCTGGGGTGTTGGGGACACAGCCCTGCCGCCGCCCTTATTACTTCATGTCGGCATGAATAAAACCCCAAACCTGCCATGCAGAATGCTGCCAGAGATCGTGCTGGTAGTTTAAGTCTGCAGGCAGCCGCTGGAAGACACGTCTCTGAACTGCAGTCTTTGTGAGAGACTGCAGGAGCCCACCATGCAGCATAGCTCATGGCAGTTGGCAGCTGGCTCCATTTCACAGGCAGCTGTTGGAAGTTGCCTCTCTGCACTGCAGCTGGTGTGAGGCTGTGAACTAGGAAGCTGTTTTTGAGTCCATATTTGTGTTTTTAGAAATATGTTAAAGCTTTTTAAGGTCATATGTGGATTTATGCCAGACAGTGGGCACCATTTGTAGGTAGAGATTTCCTGTCTCATAGCTACTTTCAAATAACACTCAGAGGCTTAATATAAATGACAAATTCTCAGCCAATAACTCAGGATTATTACTAACTAGCTCTTACGTTTTAAGCTAACCCATATTTCTTATTTATACATTCCTCATGTGACAGTATCTTTATTAACATGGCACATTCATTTGCTCCATCTACATCTGACTGGGAACTCCAGACTCTGCCCTTCTTCTTCTTCCCAGCATTTTCAATTTGGCTATCCTGCCTATCCTTATCCTGTTCAGCTGCAGTCAACTTGTTTATTAAATAAATCACAGCAACGAATCTTCACAGTATGCAAAAGGATTGTTCCCCAGCAGCACACATAACATTCTTAATACCTTTAAGAAATTGAGGGAAAAACCTGAAAAGAACAATAGAAGATGGAAAGAATATCCATGCTCATGACCTTGCAGAGTTGCAATGATGACTATATCACTGAAAGGTACATATATACGATATATAATATATGCAGTATAAACAGTCCTGGCTGCCCTAGAACTTACTTTGTACACCAGGATGGTATCAAACTCACAGAGGTGCACCAGCCTCTACCTCCCAAATGCTGGGATTAAAGGCGTGCATCCCCACATCCAACTGAAATGAATATTCTGAAGATATCACAAATCACTGTGTGTCCTTATCGAGAGGACTGTGTAAAACAGCACATTGCATGGAAATACTAATATTCAGGACCCAGCAGAGTAGCTGCACACGCAATCTCCCAGTGGTTTTGACTATGTGCACCAAACCTGCTCAAGCCCAGGCCAGACCAATTTCCAGCACAGAGAGAGGCATCCAGCAAACAATTCTCCTATTAGCCATGGAGTGTTTGGAAATTGCTAGCTGCTGGGGAAGGAAGAGACAATTTGCTCTTAGAATATATGTAGACTCTGGTCAAATGGTGAGTGGAGGACCACACAGCCAAGAATGTTTGGGCAGCAATATTTGAAGTGAGTCTTGAAGAGTTAAAGAATTAAAGGGCACCAAGATGGATGGGCAAGAAGAGGGGGTGGATTTGAATGAGTTCCGGAAGGATGAATATGATCCAAAAACATTGTACGAAACTTGAAATTCTCAAAGAGCTAATAAAAAATTGAAATAAAGTGAAGGATGCCTCAAACAAGCCATAAGGAGTTCTATTATTTTATGCTTAGTTCAAATTCCATATAAGAGAAGCTGGATGTGGGGGTGCATGCCCTTAGTTTCAGCATTTGAGCGGCAGAGGCTGGTGTACCTCTGTGAGTTTGAGACCAGCCTGGTATGTAAAGTAAGTTCTAGGTCAGCCAGGACCGTTTATACTACATATATGCATATATTATATAGTGTACACATAATAAGATATAAACTACATATGATATATTCTATATGTCATATATATGTAGTTTAATTGAAGTTACATCAATTGGGGTGACAATGCTCTCCTCAAAAATTCCTTAAGTATCCAATAAAAATCTCAGTGCCTTGCGTGGTAAACCCTCTTTAGAGTTGTTGTTCAGTGCAGTCCAAGAGAGCCCTGAAACAATATAGTCCCTTGCACTTATGCCTTCCAGAAAAAAAGAAGACAAGGCCCTGTTGCTGAAAACACAATGCACCTCAAATACAGGATGTGAAAGAATCAATCTGGATCCCACCTGAAAGCCGCTCCTCTGATGTCTAGATCTCATAGTATCAGAAAGAGACATACAAGCTGCCAAGGGCAAAAGGCCATCAGTAGCCCTGTCCATCGCTATTGTCTTTGAGCTACAACACAAAAAGCAGCATGGCAAGATATTCTGAAAGGTGCAAGAGCAGCACTTATAGCCCGAGGGGAGCCAACAGCTTCCTAATTAGACTTCAGACCCACTCAGGGGGAAGAAATTCATGCCTGGCACTACCAACCAACTGCCAGGTGAGGCCATGAAGCCTAGAGGAGAACCTTCCAGTACTGTCATTTTCCTAAACCAGTGCAATCTCTACCCGAATGGATCTTGTATCCACAGACTAAGTTAGCTTTCATCCCTCCTCAAACAATCTTCCTCGCTTTTCAGCATTGGAAATCATTATAGAAAACCACAACCAGTAAAAATGCAGAGATGAACTGACTGTGGAGTGTCTGCTTCCAATTAAGACATTGACAACACCGCCCCTACACGTAAGGCTCACGGAATATCTCAGAAAGGGAGAGAGACACAAAGATTGTAAGAGTCATAGCATCAAGACAGTCTAAAAAAAAGGATGAAAGTGGGGTGGGGTAGACAATAGGCGTGAATCTGGGAAAAGTACAGAGGGGACTTTGGGATAGATAGGACTAAGATATGTTGTATGAACTTCCCAAATAATTAATAGAAATAGTATGAAATTTTTCATAAGTATAGAAAATTAATCACCGATTTAAATATTGAGTGACAAAGAATTTGTATAGCAATTCAAATACGCCTTAAATTACAATCTGACACACACTTTGAGATAAAGTCCTTAAAGAGAGGACCGTGTAAAACAGCACATTGCATGGAAATACTAATATTCAGGACCCAGCAGAGTAGCTGCACACGCAATCTCCCAGTGCTTGTGACTATGTGCACCAAACCTGCTCAAGCCCAGGCCAGACCAATTTCCAGCACAGAGAGAGGCATCCAGCAAACAATTCTCCCATTAGCCCGGAGTGTTTGGAAATTGCTAGCTGCTGGGGAAGGAAGAGACAATTTGCTCTTAGAGTATATGTAGACTCTGGTCAAATGGTGAGTGGAGGACCACACAGCCAAGAATGTTTGGGCAGCAATATTTGAAGTGAGTCTTGAAGAGTTAAAGAATTAAAGGGCACCAAGATGGATGGGCAAGAAGAAGGGGTGGATTTGAATGAGTTCCGGAAGGATGAATATGATCCAAAAACATTGTACAAAACTTGAAATTCTCAAAGAGCTAATAAAAAATTGAAATAAAGTGAAGGATGCCTCAAACAAGCCATAAGGAGTTCTATTATTTTATGCTTAGTTCAAATTCCATATAAGAGAAGCTGGATGTGGGGGTGCATGCCCTTAGTTTCAGCATTTGAGCGGCAGAGGCTGGTGTACCTCTGTGAGTTTGAGACCAGCCTGGTATGTAAAGTAAGTTCTAGGTCAGCCAGGACCGTTTATACTACATATATTCATATATTATACACTCCCAGGATTCTTATGGAATCACCAATGAATCTATATATCCAAAGCATACCTACACAGAATGAAGAATATAAGATCTCAAATTCTACTACAACCTCAGAGCAACAAATATTATATTGTATGGGACAAAAGCAGATATCTAGATAAATGGAATGTATTAGAAGACTCAGAAATAAACTCACATTGCTTCAGCAACCCAATTTTCCACAAAGGTGCTCAAACATCCCTTCCTAACAGGGGGGATATGCTTTGATATTGCACCTCATCCCAGTCAGAATGACAAAATGGCTTTGATAAAAAGAAAAACAGAAGTTCCTTACCTTTTCCTGACCTGAACTGATGGAGGACACATATGCATGCCCACATACTTCTAGAGGTCTGGGGTTGGGGTGTGCACAATCAACTAGGAACCTGCCTGGCACCTCTGCACATGTTGGGCATCATCATACCTAGTGCCACCCAAGGTTTATAGGTCTAAGCACATGAGAGAAGAAGAGCAACAGCTTCTTACTATGCCTTGAGGCTGGTGCAGGCAGGTTCAACCACATGCCACCTGTGACCCAACCAAGAGCCCTGGTGCCGTGTGGTTGGGAACCATTATGCTGAGAAAGAACAGGGTGGGAAAATGTAAGAAAAGGCAAAATGGTTCATGGATTGGGGGAGAGGCAGATCTGAAGAGGCTGATGTGAATGGACCTGAGTCCAAGGTGACATCTAGGCCTGGGCTATTGCCAAGGGCCCAAGTCTTGGGTCAAGATCTGAAGCAACCAAGGGGGACTGTGTTGACATCTGTGGCTCTTATCACCACTGAAGGCCATGCAGAGGTCTGTAGTCTGGGGCTGTGTTGGTATCCAAGGCCACACTGCCACGGGTCCATGCCAATCTGAGTGGCCTGTGCTGCTGCCTTGGCGTATGGTGACATCCTGGTCCAGGCTGATGCTGAGGACCATATCTGGGTCCATGGTCCTACCATAGCCAGGGCCTGTGTTGATCTCCCTGGCCCATGTTGCCACCAAAAGCCACAAGATGCCTAGGGTCTAGGCCACAACCTGTGAGCATGTTGATGTCCGAGGATTGTGTCACCACCAGGGACAAGCCAATTTGAGTGGCCAGTGCTATCATCTGGGGCCATGGTATCATCTTGACCAGGGCCGTGGCCAAGGTCACACGAGAAAGGACCATGTCTGGGTTCACAGCCCTTCTGAATACAGAGACTGCGTTGATGTCTGTAGCTCCTGAGAACATCAGAGGCTGTGCAGATGCCGGGGGTCTGGGCTACCACATAGGGTCATGTTGGTGGCCAGTGGCCATGTTGCTGCAGGGGTCATTCAAATCTTAGTAGCCTCTGCTGCCACCTGGGACCATAGTGACATTCAGGCCAGGGCTACTGCCTAGGACCATGTCTGGGTCCAAGGTTCTACCACAGCCACAGTCTGCATTGATGTCCATGACCCAAATTGCCACCAAAGACTATATAGATGCCTGGGGTCTGGTCTGCAATCTGTGGCCATGAGGGTATCCAAGTGTAATGTGGAGCTGTGGGGCTGCGTCCCGCCATTTGGCTAGCTTTCCCCGAAATAATTACATGGAAACTATTCTTTTAAACACTGCTTGGCCCATTAGTTTTAACCTCTTATTGGATAGCTCTTACATATTAATCTAACCCATTTCTAATATGCTGTGTAGCACCACGAGCTGGCTTACCAGGAAAGATCTTAACCTGCGTCTGTCTGGAGTGGAAGAATCATGGTGACTGCCTGACTCGGCTTCTTTCTCCCAGCATTCTGTTCTGTCTACTCCGCCTACCTAATTTTCTGTCCTATCAAAAGGGCCAAGGCAGTTTCTTTATTAACCAATAGACATATGACCCTCCTCCATCATCCAAGGGCTGTGCTGCCTCCATGGTCATGCTGATATGAGTGGCCTGCATTGTCACCCAGGGCCATGGTGTCCTCTAGGCCAGGACTGCTGCTGAGGGACATGTCTGGGTCTGTTACCTTACAGCATCTAGGGTCTCAGATGATGTCCAGGGATCCTGTTGCCAGTGAGGACCATGCAGATGACTGGTGTCTGGTCAGCCACCTGAGATCATGTTGGTGCCTGAGGGTCATTCTGCTGCCAGGGACATATTGATCTGGGTGGCCAGTCCTGCCACTTGGGGTCATGGAGACATCTGTGCCTGGGCTGCTGCCTGGGGCCATGTCTGGGTTTTGGCAGCCAGGGTCTGGGTTAGTATCCATGGCTTCTGTTACCACTGAGGGCTCTGCAGATGTTCAGGGTCTGGTCAGCCACCTGAGACCATATTGGTGCCTGAGGGCCTTGCTGTCACAGGGACCATACTGATCTGGGTGGCCTGTGCCACAACCAGGGCCATGGTGATGTCCGGGCCTGAACTGCTACCAAGGGTCATGTTTGGGTCCGTGGTCCTGCAGCTGGGATCTGTAATGATGTGCTTGGCCCTTGTTAGCACAAGGGGCCATTGGAAGCATGCTGTGCTCAGCAAGCCCCACTCTTCACTGACCCTGGGGTAGCTGGTACTGCCCCTCACCGGATACTGCAGCAGGAAAGCTGGTATAGCCTCTCAGGGTAGAGCTTGTCCCCGCGATAGGGAAAGATAGCCCCATCCCTCACCATGGGTGTGCCCTCACCTAGACAGCACACTAGAGCTGACCCTGTGGTCAGAGACACAGATGAGGCAATCCTGAGGGTATGAGAGCAGGAGAGCTGACCACCCTTCAGTCACATGCCTCTGTTGGTGTGAGTGTGGTGGACCTGGATCCGAGAACCTAAAAGCCAGAGAACTGGTTCCTGCTCCTGGCTGCAGGATGCACTGGGTGAGCTAGCCTGGGCAATGCTGGAGAGCTCACCTGGGTAGTGACAGTGAAAGAAAGCTGACCAACCCAGCTAACACCCAAGCCCAGAACCAGGGCTATGAGTTGGCCCACCTCCACATCCACCTCATCTATGGAATTTTGGAAAGGGGAAAACCTACAGATCCAAAACAGCAGGATCTCCATGACATAGGGTAGCCAAGACTAGTTCCAGTGATAGCCCATTATCGGTAGTGTAGCAGAAGCCAGAGGCCTCGAGCCAGACCAATGACTTGTAGCAATGAACACTTACAAGTAAAGATGAATGGACTAAAGGGTGAACTATGGGACCCAATGGGCCACACTACAGCTTTCACGACAAGATTCTATTCCTTTTTAATTTTGTTTGGCTTTTGGTTTTTCTTGTTGGTTTTTTTTGGGGGGGGTTGCAAGTTCAGATGCAAGGGGACAAAAAGATAAGTGGGACCAGAATGCATGGTATAACATCGACAAAGAATCAATTAAAATAAAAAAAAAGAAAACAAATGACAATGATGCTGATGGAGATGTAGGAAAAGACGAAGTCTTAGCCGGGTGGTGGTGGCTCGCACCTTTAATTCCAGCACTCAGGAGGCAGAGGCAAGAGGATCTTGGAGTTCAAGGCCAGGCTAGTCTACAAGAGTTAGTTCCAGGACAGGCTCCAAAGCTACACAGAGAAACCCTGTCTCAAAACCAACACAAAACAAAACAAAAAAAGATGAAGTCTTATACACTGCTGAGAGTGATGTAAACTTGAACCGTCACTGTGGAAATAAGTATGAATGGCTCTTAAAAAGCAAAAAAAAAACCATTGGAGCTGCATCTCAACCTAATCCTGTAGGATTCTCAGCAACAGATACAAACATACATTTTATTCCTGCTGCACTACACAGCTTAGCTAAGAAATGGAACCAGCACAGCTTTTTAAAAACATGAATGCCTCAACATGCTGCACAGAGTCACTGAAACACTTTCACTTTATTTAAAAAAAAGAAGGTTCCGGGGCTGGAGAGATGGCTCAGAGGTTAAGAACACTAACTGCTCTTCCAGAGGTCCTGAGTTCAATTCCCAGCACCCACATGGTGGCTTACAACCATCTGGCGCCCTCCTCTGGCGTGCGGGCATACATGGAGGCAGAATGTTGTATACATAATAAATAAATAAATCTAAAAAAAATGAAGGTTCCAATGGGTAGGGGCACCTGCCACCAGGCCTGAGTACCTGAGTTTGATCCCTGGGGCTCATGTAATGGAAGGAGACAAATGGCTCCTGAAAGTTGTCCTTGGGCTTCCACACATAGGCCACAGCATCCTCCCTCACCCCCACCCCCCCCACTCATGCTCACACTTATGCACATCCTCAAAAATAAATAATATAATCAAACATTTAAAATCAAAATTGTGACTGGCATTAGCAGGAAAATGGAAGAAACTAGACATCATGTTAAACAAAATTTAGAAAAACTAATATCACACTTTCTTATACTCACAGTTTAGGTTCAAATGTGTATGTGTATACACTTGTGTAGGTCATAAAATCAGAATGGGGAAGATGAAGGCGAGAACTCGTGGGAGGTGGGAGAGGAGCAAAAGAAAATATGATGTAAAAAGCAACCAAAATTTTAATCTCCCACTATAAATCAGAGTGAAATATAAGCATTCAGTAGGCCACCAAAACCGGGAGGTTGTGGTGCAGGCCTTTAATCCCAGCACTGTTTTAGGGAGAGAGGCCGCTTGGTTGTTCCCAGCTACTCAGCCCCGAAATAATCACACAGAAACTGTATTAATTAAATCACTGCTTGGTCCATTATCTCTAACTTCTTATTGGCTAACTCTTATATTAATTTAACCCATTTCTATTAGTATATATATCACCACAAGGTTGTGGCCTACCAGCAAAGTTTCAACACATCTGTTTCTGGCAGCTCCATGGTGTCTCTCTGACTCTACCCTCTTCCTCCCATACTATAGGGCAAGCCAGATTTTTATTCATTAACCAATAAAGGCAACACATAGACAGAAGGCCTACCACACCACAGCACTTGGGAGGCAGAGGCAGGCAGATCTCTTTGAGTTCGAGGCCAGCCTGGTCAACAGAGTGAGTTCCAGGACAGCCAGAGCTACACAGAGAAACTCTGTCTCAAAAAAAGAGAAGAGACCATTAAAAGGAACATATAATAAACTTTCTCTGGAGCAGAAAATTATTTCAAGCTTAACATGAAGCTAGTTTTCATTGCCATGAAAAAGGCAAAGTTGTTTGATTTTGCAACATAAAAAAGAAAAACTGTGTAATTACAAACATTAACCAACTTACAAAATCAAATCGAACTAGGTAGTATTTTCAATAAATTCCTAAATTGATCTACTTTTGTCTACCTGTCTGACTGAACTGACTGAAAATGGTTTATAAACTGTACAGGAAGGAAACTTAGAGTTCCATGTGACTGGGAAATACTGAGGTCTGACTATGCCTCGTTTACCTCTGTCCTTAAGTAGGAGTGTATGTGGCGAGGGCACACATTGCAGGCACAAGTGGAGGTAGTCCCCTGGAACCCCTAGGGCTGTGATTACAAACACATACCACCACTCTTGGTGCTCCCATCCAACTCAGCTCTCCATGTTTGAGCACCAGAATTTCACTCAATGAATCATGTCCCCTGAACCTTTTAAAAGTAAATTTGGCCTTGTCAAATCAACCAAATTCTAAATCTTCAGAATGTTTTTCTGTTGCTGAAATTTGATGATTCTGCTTGCCAGAACCAATATCAGGTGGGAACTGACAAAGTACTCCCTTTAAACCTGTCTCAGGATCAAGTCTATACTAGCTCCCTATACTATAAGGACTACATATAAACTCAAAATGGCTGTATGTGTTTGTATCTAAAAGGTAACCTTGGTAACAGACCCTAGAAAAAAGTGAGATGTTCATATTAATAGATGGGTAGGCTGGTCATTCATTGAATGATGGGCACATCACTCAACTTTTCAGCAAATCAGTGCAGAGTTTGCTATGCAAAGGGGAGGAGAAATGGCTCTTGGTTGGTCCTTGGTAACGCTGCCCCCTATAGTCTGCTATAGGCTTATCTTTTTCTTCTACTCCAACTTGCGGAAAGCAGTTTCGGTTTTCGGTTCCTGAGATTGTACTCCTGTCTTCCTGTGGAACTTCTCACGTGACACTAAATTAGAATCTCAATTTATAGATTATCTCCTCCACACTGCCCTCAGCATTACCTGAGCCCCCACTTCTTACCTCAGCCCCTACCCTCTTGCCCCCTCTGCCCCTTTTCCCCTTGCCCCTACTTCTTACCCCACCTCTCACTTCAGCCCCTACCCCTCCTTGATTTTCATGCCTCTTTTCAGATCCGCTCTCACCTCAGCTTTGACTTTTAGCTTCAGCTACCCCATTACCTCCAGTCCTTGCTCTTGTCCCTCCCTCTCACTTCAGCCCTAACTCTAGCTCTCTTTCCAGCACTTTCACCTCAGCTCTCACTACTCACCTTGACCCCTACACCTCACTTCAGCCCCACCATCTCAGCATCCCCAGGCTCCTTCATATCAGGCAACCCGTACCTTAGCCCCAGCCCCGCACCTCAGTCCCCACTCCTCACATTACTCTGTACCTCTCATGCTAGCCTCCATCCCTCATCTCAGCTTCCCAGGAACCTGAGCCTTGGGGCTTCACCCAATCTCCTCCCATGTTTTTCAACCACCCCTTGCCACACAGCCCCACCCTTCACTTCTGTCCTCGGGTCTCTACTTCTCTCTCACCTCCTCCTCAGATTTCTTCTCACTTCAGCTACCCTTTCACCTCAGCTCCTCTCCCTTCATCACACTGTCACTTTGGCCTTGCCCTTTGCTTTAGCCCACTTTCACTCAGCCCCTATTTCTTTTTTTCCATGCACGCCTCTTCACTTTGACCCCTACCTCTAACCTCAGCTCTCACGTCTCACAACACCCATGGGTTCTCCTCACCAGCCCTTAGCTTGGCATTGGCAGGCACCATTTGCAGTAAAGTAATTATTTTTCTTCACAGTTTTGGTGGTTCCAGGCCCATTGCAGCAGTTACCTATTGGTATCATACCTGCCCCCAGGGAAGGAAACTGGACCTGGTGGGGTAAAAATGGTTAGATGAGTTGGTGAGTGTGGAAGTATAATTAGAGAATGCAATGAGATAGGCTCAAATCCCAGCCAGGACTTGGGCCCCATGCCATTGGTAATCTGGGAAGCCTGGTTGCAGACTGAGTAACAGAAGTTGACACCAGTCTGAGAAAGGCCTCAAGGAAGAATGAGGTGGAGGAACATGGGTCCTGACCAGAGATGAAGAGGGTTTTTATTTGGAGGAAGACTGGTTTAGTGTACCTGAAAAAGAGGCAGCGACCAAGACAGAGCATGACTCTAGACAACTTTAAGTTCCCCATGGCTGACTTTCTTGTCATGATTTTGGATATTTCCACCCCATTCGGCACCTTGTCTACTGTACTACATTTTTATCTATTCCAGGTGTCCTGGAGGTTAAATACTATGGTTGTTTTCTGGGATGGTGCAGGCCAAAGTCTAAGCCTTAGTTTGGCCCTGATCTTGGCCTTGAGCCTGATCTTTAGCACAGAACTTACTCTTGCCTTCTTCTTGGGACTGTTCTTGTACATCTGTCTGGGCCTAGGCATGCTCAAGGAGGCTCCCAAAGTCAAGGAACACATGGAGTTTTTTTTTTTTTTGGTTTTTCGAGACAGGGTTTCTCTGTGGTTTTGGAGCCTGTCCTGGAACTAGCTCTTGTAGACCAGGCTGGTCTCGAACTCACAGAGATCCGCCTGCCTCTGCCTCCCGAGTGCTGGGATTAAAGGCGTGCGCCACCACCGCCCGGCTGGAACACATGGAGTTAAACAAAGTTGAGGAATCAGACAAATGGGATGCAGTCTTCCCCACCAAGTTTTCTGTGGAGTCAGCAATAAAGAAGAAAGAAAAGGAAGAATTGATACAAGAGGATATGGGCATACTGGTTAAAGACATATGGGGTAAGGAACCAAAGGGCCAGTAGGTTGCTGGCAAGGCAGTAAGTGGTGGACAGTGGTAGGGAGGCAGGAAGGAGTACATGAGAGGGTGGCAGAGAGGCATCCGGGCTACAGACTCAGACTAAGTAGCCTTGGTGCAGGTCCCATCTGTTGACCCTGCTCAGCTCTGGCCTAGGACTGGGGAAGTGCTAAATGTTTCTTTCCTCTAAAGCGGAAGCTACATGGGTCAGATTTAAAGCCAAGTTCTAGGAGGATGTTTTAAGTTCCAGGAGCACATCTGCTCTCTAAAACTTGTATTTAACAAGAGAGCTGAAACTCTAAACCTGTGAGCCCACAGTTGGCTGTTCATGGCAAAGAGGTGGGGGTCAGGGTGCTTGGGAGAAAATTTGAAGAAAGCCTGAAGAAAAAGAACCGGTAGATATGTTTCTCATTTTAAGTACAAGGATTTTTAAATTTTAATTTTTAATTAAAAAGTTTTAAGTTAAAATATAATATTGTTTCCCCATTCCTTTTCTTCCCTCCAACCCCTTCCATTTTAACTTTTGAGAATTCCATATATGAGTATTGTATTTGCATAACTTTACCCTCTCTCTCTCCTCTAGCTCCTCCCATGCCTGTGACCTCTACTCCCTCACGTACTCCCTCTCAAATTCATATCCACTTCTCTCTTTCTCTCTCTTTCTCTCTCTCTCTCTCTCTCTCTCTCTCTCTCTCTGTGTGTGTGTGTGTGTGTGTGTGTGTGTGTGTGTAAATGAACTGTTGAGTCCTATAGTGTTGCTCATATATGTATATTTTTAGGGCTGACCACTTGGTATTGGATAACAAATTAGATCTTTTAAAATTGTTAAGAGGGGCTGGAGAAATATAGCTCAGTTCAGAGCACTTACTGCTCATGCAGAAGAACAGGGCTTGGTTCCAGCTCTCAGATGGTACTTCAAAACCATCTGTAACTCTAATTTCCAGGGGACCCAAGGCCCTCTTCTGACCTGTGTGGAGAGATTCTCGGAGATTTGATCCCTCAATGTGATTAGCTGGTTAAGGGTCCCTTTGTGGAAAGGAAATCCACAAGGAGGTGAGAAAACAATAAGCTTTGCCATATAGTTTGCCTTTGAGGCAAACAATATCTTACCAGCACATCTGTCCCCATAGTGTAAAAGCAAGCAAGTTGACCCCATGACTCTGCTGCCTTCCTTCCTTCAAGAAGTAATCAGCAATGAGCAGAACAGGTTACTGGAAAAAGGAAAGAAACAGAGCCATGGTAATGATCAAATGTCTGAAACGTGAGGGCCAGGAAAGGTGCCCAGCTATTCTTTTCCTAGTTGCTTCTCTTGCCAGCTTTTCCCAAGGATGCTGCTACTATTACGTGCTGAGTAATTTTTTCACATCTCTTCTCACACTGTTCTTCTTCTCTCTAGCCATAAATCAATATGAGTTTGATCATTTTGAGGAAATCTATCAGGATGATGGAAGTAATAGAAAGAACCAGCTGGAAGAAAAGAGGGGGGCCAGGAGAAGCGACTCCCGCACAAGTCTGTTCCAGCTCCTCCAGGTATCCGTGAGCCGCGTTGAGCGCTACTCCCCATCCCTGCCTTTGTCATAACTTTATTGTTTAAAGTCTACTCAAGAAGCTGAGAAAAATATATTTAAATTTAGGTAGAAATTCGGTTGATCCTTTTTGAAATGTTGCCACATTATTGATATTGCTAGTAATAGAAAATGCAGTTTGATTTGAAATATATAGGATAGTTCTTCAGTACCTCTTTTTTAAAGACTTTTAGCAAGCGGTTATTGCATCAGACTTAGTAGTTGTGTTCTACCTGGACTAGTATCTCTTTAGTGAACAGTTACCAGAAACTGCTTGCATTACATAGCCAGTCTTCTGTAATGACGAGAAGACAATAACTTTTAGACTGTTAGACAAACAGAAAAAGTTGTTGATTGCACACCGGACCATCCATATGACTAATAACTAACGGTGACATATATATATATATATATATATATATATATATATATATATATATATATGTGTGTGTGTGTGTGTGTGTGTGTGTGTGTGTGTGTGTATACATAAATTTTTTGTTGTTGTTTTTGTTTTTTTTTTTTTAAAAAACTGGGCTTCATGATGTTGCCTTAGCTGTACTGGAGCTCATTATGACCTCAGACTGAGATTCTCCTGTCACTGCCTGCTCAGTGCTGGAATACTGAGCCATTGAAAGTACAAGTTAACCTTAGTATTATCACTAAAGTGGTAAGTAATGTTTACTTCCTGTCTTGTTTTTAATTAAGCTTAAGTGATCAGAAATTTTTTGGTACTCTATTTAGTTTTTAGCAAGACATCTATGTTTTGTGACAGAGTCTCAATATTTAGGCCAGGATGGGCTGAAATTCACTATATAGAACACACTGGCATCAAATTCAGGAAAGTCTTCCCGTCTTAGGCTCTGAAGTACTGGGGTCACAAGTGCAAACACCCACCCCAGCTTCAGTGTTACATTTCCATTCTTCCTGGTTTCAGTTGTGTAGTTCCTAAATCTCTTTTTCTCCCCTCCTCCTCCCAGATTCCCTTTCCTACATTCCCCCCTCACCTTCACGTCTTCCTCCTGCTTTTTTATAATCAGGATCTTAAAGGTTGGGAGAATTTTTTTAAATCTCCAAATGCTCTCTGGAGTGGAAAAACCTGGAGTTAGGAAAGGATACAATGTTGTTGGCCTCACATGTTGAAGCTATCAGTTTGATAAGATCCTGACATTGCAGCATACAGGCTACAAATATATACATATTAGAGTATTACTCAGCTGTAAGAAACAAGGACTTCTTGAATTTTGCATACAAATGGATGGAAATAGAAAACACTATCCTGAGTGAGGTAAGCCAGACACAAAAAGAGGAACATGGGATGTACTCACTCATATTTGGTTTCTAGCCATAAACCAAGGACATTGAGCCTATAATTAGTGATCCTAGAGAAGCTAAATAAGGAGAACCCAAAGAAAAACATATAGGCATCCTCCTGAATATTAACCTTCAGCAAGCGATGAAAGGAGACAGAGACAGAGACCCACATTGGAGCACAGGACTGAATTCTCAAGGTCCAAATCAGGAGCAGAAGGAGAGAGAGCACGAGCAAGGAACTCAGGACCGTGAGGGGTGCACCCACACACTGAGACAATGGGGATGTTCTACTGGGAACTCACCAAGACCAGCTGGCCTGGGTCTGGAAAAGCCTGGGATAAAACCGGACTCTCTGAACATAGCGGACAATGAGGACTACTGAGAACTCAAGAACAATGGCAATGGGTTTCTGATCCTACTGCAAGTACTGGCTTTGTGGGAGCCTAGGCAGTTTGGATGCTCAACTTACTAGACCTGGATGGAGGTGGGGGGTTCCTTGGACTTCCCACAGGACAGGGAACCCTGATTGCTTTTCGGGCTGGGGGGGGGGACTTAGTTGGGGGAGGGGGAGGGAAATGGGAGGCGGTGGCTGGGAAGAGACAGAAATCTTTAATAAATAAATAAATTTAAAAAAAAAGGAAATTGCGTCCTCTGCTGGTTACGAATCAGCAGACAGATGTCTAAGATCTATGAAGCTCTCTGTCTACTTTGTTTGGTTTAGGGAATCATTGTGGCTGCTCGATGTTTAGTGATTCACCGTTCTTTCATCTGATTCCACAGTTAGGAGATATCAAAAGAAGGAGGAATGAGAAGAAACATGGCTCGCTCGTTACTGTTTTTAGGATTTTCTGTTCTCGGAAGGCCCCAGAAATTGCAAGATGATGTCAGTCTGTTTTTCATCACTCCAAGGCGGCTTTCAATGGCACGTGCTGTTTCTCCTTCCTGTTGGAAATGTATCTCACAATGTTTGTTAATGTTAGAATTAAATTTGATGAATAGGCAGAAATACTGTCATGTTTTCTTTACATAATCTTGACTAAAATCTGTGTTTTTCCTCTTTGGACACTTTCAATTTCATTGAGAAGTGACCTTGTTTCAAATTTCATTATATAACCCAAAGTAGATTAAAATATCGTGCCTAAAACAATTTTTGTAAAGAGAGAGATGGTTCAGAAGAAGAAGTTTTGGAGGGAGAAATCGCAGCGCTGCAGCGAGAATTACGCAGGGCTCCTTTAAAAGAAAAGACAAAGGGGACCTCTGGGGAGCAGGACAAGCCCCCTCCCTACCCTCTTTCTGACCAGTTCAGGACCTCTCCAGCCCCTCCCACTTGGTTGGGCTCTGAGGAGGCTCTGCTAGGAGGAGGCTCCCTGTGGAGGCGTTAAGTGCTGCCCAGTGATTGCCCCTGTTGTAAAAATTCCTGACCCTAACAATCCAGGACAGGGCTGCCAGTCCTTCAGTTTGTTAAATGTATGTTGCAGCTTGTTTGGATCCACTTAGGCATAAGTTTTCCTCCTTCCATAGTGTCCTTTATTTGGGTGATATACTTCTGGCAGCACCAACAAAAGAGGAAAGTTTATTAATGTTTACATAGTTACAGACCCTTCTAGAGGGACATGGGTTCATTTTGGCCCCAGAGAAGGTGCAGAGGCAGCCCCCCTATTCCTATCTGGGCTTTCAAATCCAATCCATTGGGCTTCAGCCTCAGAGGCTGCAGCTGGATTGCTCCCATTTACAGACCCTCCATGACTGGCAGAAATTATTGGGAGATGTTCAGTGGATCCGTTCCTCCCTTTCCATTCCTACGGGAACTCTTAAGCCCCTGTATGACATGCTACCTGGGGACCCTTCCCCTGCCTCCCCCAGGATCATGACTCCAGCAGCAAAAGAAGCCCTATATGACTTGCATAATGCTCTTGAGCGAGCACATCTCCGCCGCCTTGATTATGCCCACCCTTTTTATTTCATGGTCTTTTCTTCACAATTTTCTCCTACTGGAGTTTTTTGGCAAGGGGGACCCATTAATTGGCTGCATTTACCCGCTTCCCCTAAGAAGGTGGTGACTCCATATTATGAAATGGTGCTACAGCTCCTACGGAAGGCATATGATTTTAATTTACAAGTTTTTGGTAGGATCCCAAATAAATTTCTAATCCCTTATCAAAAAGAGGAAATAACAAGGCTACAGAGGGTTCAAGATGGATGGACCTTGTTCATCGCCACCACTGGAGCCATTTTTGATAACCATTATCCTGATTCCCATTTATTTTCCTTTTTTAAGAATCATCCTGTTATTTTTCTAAGAATTATTAAAACTTCCCCCCTTAAGGGAGTGTGCTCAGTGTTCACTGATGGTTCTTCCAAGGGCTATGCAGTGGTAGTCTCTGATTCAATTAAAGAAAAGCAGCCCCTAGGTCCAATTTCTGCCCAAGCTGCAGAACTCATGGCCTGCCTTATGGCCTTTTCTCATTTCAAGGATCAACCCTTCAACTTGTATACTGATAGTATATATGTGGCAAGGATTGTTGGGCCATTGGAAACCTCACCATACATATTACCTACCTCTCAGGTTTTCCACCTTTTGGTTCAGCTACAAAGTCTTATATGCCAAAGAGTGTTTCCTGCCTTTGTTGGCCACATTCGGGCCCATACTGATCTGCCAGGGCCCTTGGCAGAGGGAAATAAGCTTGCTGATTCCCTCACTCGCCCAATGGCATTGTTCCTTTCTGAGGAACAACGAGCCCGTCATCTTCATAAAAAGTATCATTTAAATGCCTCTTCTCTAAAGTTTCACTCTGGCTGTTCTTTAGCCACGGCTACTCAAATCACGTCCCAATGTCCAGCTTGTGCTCCATTTCATAATGCCCCCAACGAAGTTGTTAATCCTCGAGGCCTCCATCCTAACCGCCTTTGGCAGATGGATGTCACCCATTTGTCCCAAGCTGGTAGACTTAAATTTTTACATGTCTCTGTAGATACTTATTCCAAGGTAATTTAGGCCTCCCTACATTCAGGGGAAAAGATTAAGGACGTTATTGCCCATTGCCTACAGGCTTTTGCCTATATGGACATCCCAGACTTTCTTGGACCAGCTTATACCAGCCAACGGTTTGCAAAATTTTGCCAAGAACAACAAATTACACATACCTTTGGAATTCCACATAATCCTATAGGACAGGCCATAGTGGAGCGCACACATGCTACCCTTAAACAGTTCTTTTGTAAAATAAAGAAGGGGGAGTATATCACCTCCCCAAATACCCAGTTATCTACAATTTTATACATTTTAAATTTTTTAACAGTAGATAAACAAGGTCTATCAGCAATGGAAAGACATTGGTAGAAACCCTCTCAATCTCTGGGCTGGGTTATATGGAAGGATAGTATCACTGGACAATGGCAATCACCCACACCTATGCTGGCTAGGGTGGGGGGAGCCATTTGTGTCTTCCCTCCAGGAACCAAAAAACCCATCTGGGTGCCAGAGCAGAATGTTTGGCCAGTGGAGTCAGGGTTTCACGATGTTGCCCTAGCTATACTGGAGCTCATTATGATCTCAGACTGAGATTCTCCTGTCTCTGCCTGCTCAGTGCTGGAATTAAAGGCATGTGACACAAGGCCCAACCTTCTCTTATTTCTTGAATGTAGGGGATACAATTATTTCTGGGCCTCATTTCCTGTGAGCACAACTAAGTGCCAATAATACTAGTGTGTGCCTCTCTCCTGGGTAGCAGGTATAAAACCCTTGGGGCAGGCTAACTATGTCCTATTGTTTTTTAGCTAGTCTGATACAGCCCTTTTCATTTTTCACACGCTGGGCTTTTCCTATGACTTCAACAGGCAGCCCAATTATATATGTTCCTTTTGTGTTGTTGTTAGTCAGGCTTTGGTCAAGTCGTTCCTACTCCAGTATAAGTAAACAGGTTTGCCTATATGCATATCTTACAATTTGGGCCTAGGTTGAAGAGATCAAGGCTGACATTTAGTAAAGCCAGCATTTTGAGACATGGCTTTCCCTCACAAAAGACTTCTCTATGGTCAGTTCCCACGTTATTCCTCTTCACCCCCAAGGCCCATTATGGTCTTATCTCCTTGTCACTCTATAGGAGGCCCCCACTTCAAGGCCCCTTTTGTGAGGAAGTCTGCATGTGTTTAAGATAAGACCAAGAGGTTTCCTCACAATAGTTATTTTGTCCTCTGGCTATTCATCTGAGGCTGTTACTAGCTGGAGCCATAGCCAAAGGGACCACAGTTTTACTGATTTTATTGTTTTACTGGTGTAGGCAGTTCCATAACCGCATACTAGGTCTCAGGGGTAATCCACAGCTGTTTATTCCAAAGTAGCACCACCTGGAGGAGTTAGTATGTTACACTGATGGGCGTCCAGAAATTGGGGTTTCCTTGGAACTCCATACTAATGTATGTAACCGAGTCAGAGAGGCGGAGTGGGAACTGGCTTGGATGCACATTCAGGGGACCAGGTGGGATGTCAGGAGCTGAGCCACTGTCCCTATTTCCAGGTCATTTTTGATATGGTCAGTTTCAGTGACTAGTCTGATCTGGCTCTCACAGCCCACTCCTGGCTTGGGTCCTCAGCAGCCTTGGTTGAGTGTGGTATACCCATGACTTGATGCCTACAACTTTAAGAGATGAGGGGGTGATGAGGATTGGGCATTTTTTTTGTGCAGTGTCAGCCAAGTCTTCAAGAACCTCTAGAGGTGGTTATGTCAATACTCTCATAGGTCCCCTGAGTCCTTTAGGAGCAGTGGAGGTGGCTGGCAGACATGATCTCAAAAAGGTAGTAATCATTTACAGGATGTGCAATGCATCCTAAACAGCATAGATATATGGTAGAGTTAAAGTCCTTTTATTTTCTCAACCAGGCCTGAAGATCAGGGGGGTGGTACTGCGTGTGCAAGTTTCTTAGGCACTTCTCTGTGCAGATGGAATAAGTTATGTAGCCTCAAAATGCATGCTATCACCAGAAGGTATTGTTAGCTTCTCCTGAGTTGAGTGTCTGAAAAGTCTACTCTATATGTTAAATAGGTAAGACCCCTGTTTTGTGTCAACATGGGGGCCTTGAATCCCTGCTTGAGATTTTCCAAGAACACACAGTTTTTGCTAGTTCATTAGGTCAGTGTTGGCAACCTTGGCACCACCAAATATCTTTGTAATAATTCTTGTATGGCCATGGATCTAATCTACATGAGAAGTAGAAAAAGACAAGATCTCCTGAGTAAATTGGGAGCATGGGGATCATGGGAGAGGGTTGAAGGGGAGGGGAGAGGCAGGGAGGGATGCAGAGAAAAATGTAGAGCTCAATAAAAATCAATAAAAAAAATTTGTATGGCAGTTTTTTTCCCAGGTGGTTTGCTTCATAAGCTTTCGGGATTAGACTGGGTGCTGTTGTCCCTGGAATTATTATCTGTAGCAATCAGCCAGTCCTGATCTTTAGTAGCTTCTTCATCAATTGTTAAAACAGCCTTAGCAGATAGTGAGAGGGGACTGGGGGCCTTTGTCCTCATGGAAGGCAGGCTATTTGGCTGCCTAGTCTGCCAGTTGGTTTCCTTAACTCACTGGACGTTGACTCTTTGTGAGCCTGGCAGTGTAACACTACCATGGCCAGCTTCAGAGGCAATCCCCTGTTGGGTGATCAAGCCTGTCTGACTTTCTTGCCTATCTTCCCAGGTATCCTTACATGACCTGAATGTCCAGCCTAGTCTTGTTTTTTTTCCCACTCTTGGATCTCACAGTCCCTTTGGCCACTGGAATAAGAGCCCAGAATCCAGTCAGGGGTACACACTTCTATGTTCCAAAGACTTTGAGTGAACTGAGAGTTCCTAGAGCAGTAGTCATTCTGCAACAACTGGGGTCCTGGTGAAGGAGATATCACTGGAGCCTCCAGAAATGTTGACCCAATCCTGTAACCATGGAAGGAAACCAACTTGGTTGGCTTGATGTGCAATCTTCTTAATGTGTTCTATAACTTGTAAGGACTTTTAAAATCATTTCTTTCATTCTTTGAGATTACAATTATACCATTCCCCCCTTCCATTTCCTCCATCCAAATTCTCTCATATACCCCTCCTTACCCTCTTTCAAATTTATTTGTTCTTTAATTTGAAAGAATTTTTCAAAGAAATTTTACACTTATGTCCATCAAGGAAAGTGGTCTGCAGTTTTCCCTTTGGTTTTCATGTCAGTGCAGTACTGGATTTATATAGCATTTTTGTGGGGATCTTTTTCTTTCTAATTTGTGGGAAAGTTTGAGGAGCATTGATATTAGCTATTCTTCAAAAAGTCACATGATTTGTCAGTGAAAACATTCAGTTGTGGGTTTCCTTGCCAGGAGTCTTAATCACTGCTTTCATCTCATTACACTTTATGGGTCTATTAAATGGTTTTATTTGTCTTACCCTCCCAAAGCCCTAGGCATTGGCTTTTAGACTGAATGGATACTCTCTTAGCACACATTATGTTGAAGTAGATTTAACCATTCTGTAACCTGTTTTATTAACATCAGTGTTGATGTTTAAAGCATACCATCATATAGTATTCCTTATGGCTAGGACTAGATAATGAAGCAGAAGCACAGAGACGCTTGTCCCTATTACCTACATTGGAAGGACAGAATGAGTCAATAGATGGGTATTAGCATAGTGTAGTTTGTGTTGTATAAGCTGTTAAAATAGCATTGCTCTTAGGTCTAATTATAAAGGATGCCTTCCTTGCCCTCCATATTTCTTAAGCCACACCTTGGCCATTTTCCAATCTTATTCCTCTATAGAGGGTCAGAAACCTATGAAAACAACATTTCCTAATCCTGCTAGAATACGGCCCATGTAGTCAATATCTCTGACTATTTCCTCTGCTTCTAGAGGCTGCACTCTGCCCTTAGGAAGGTCCATCCTTGGTAAATCTGACTGTCCTATCAAGGCATAGGCTCCCAGAGCTAAGTGTGGTTAGAATAGGACCTGGAGCTGGGTCTAGGGGACAGGCTAGGGCCTAGCAGCAAAATAGGAGTGGGAAATAAGGCCCACATTATTGGTTAGGTCTTTAGTAGTTTGAATGTTCTAAAATCCATTCTAGTCTCTCTGGTCATTATAAATATACATGAAAAAGATAGACCATTGTATAAAACATGTTTTATTGGTTGATTTAAATGTGGATTTCTCCAACTGAGCTCCTGTTCTGAAATTCAGCTGTCTCACTAGCCAGACTAAATAAATAGTTGGTGTTATAACTCCTTGTTGTTGACAGAGGTTTCTGTCCCACCAGGTCCCACAGCCATTCAGTCTCAAAGAAATTCACAGAGGCCTACATTAATTATAAACTGGTTGGCCTATTAGCTCAGGCTTCTTATTAACTCTTACGTCTTAAATTAACCCATAATTCTTGTCTGTGCTAGCCATGTGGCTTGGTATTTTTATCAGTGAAGCATTCTCATCTTACTTCCTCTACGTCTGGGTCATGACTGCAGACTGAGTCTTTCCTCTTCCTAGAATTCTCCTGTTCTGGTCACCCCACCTATACTTCCTGCCTGCCTACTGGCCAATCAGCATTTATTTAAACCAATACAAGTGACAAATCTTTACAGGGTACAAGACCGTTGTCCCACAGTACCCTTTCCTCCTTTACTGTGTATCATTCATATCTGCATGAGCCCAGTGCTTCCAAGATTTTGAAAATGACCAGTTTAGAAGCCTATCCTTGTTTAAGATTTTGATACAGTCCTCAAACTTCCTGGTTTGCAGCCACCATGTGCTGGGTCCCTTTTCCCATCCCACCAAAGCCCACATGGAGGCCACCAGCTTGGTCACTCACATCACTGTGGAAACTACTTCTATATAGGGTAACCTCTTAAAATATTTTGGTCCACTGACAATCTTCAATCTGAGTTGCCCATATTCTATTTCCCTTCCTTCCCCATTCCCTAGACAGAAATAAACTACAGAATAAGCTTTATTGAATTTATTTGCTTTGTGTTAATCGAAAAATAAGAAAGTTAAAAGAAACAAACCTATCAGAATACATTCCTAGGCAATGAAAAACCTTAAGCTTATGATTAAAAATTGAGACTTGTTAGTAATTGGAGAGATATCATTAATGGGGAGTTCTCATAGTGAGAACGATGCAATGACTACATGGGAAAAACTGGGGAAGGGAAGTGTTAGAACTAATATACTGTGATTACCTATGTTAAGAGCCTTAGTTTAAACAAACTATTCACTATAGAAAAAAATGGAATGAAATCCAATCAATCAAAAACTTAACATTACCAAAAGGCAAAGCTAGAGGACCAAAATAAGGAGATGTCTTATAGATTAAATGAAAAAAATTCAGCATGTTGTACAGTGTGACATTATAGCATCATCGGCAAAACCCAGCGCCAGTAATTTAAGTTAGTCATAGACTCTCATTGCCTTTCTAGACATGGTTTTGAATGGGGAAGCATCCAACATAGATGTTCAAGATGCATGTCTGCTTAAGCAAAGCAAGTACATGACAGAAGTAGATGTCCTTTGGATCTAGGGAAAAGGAGCTAGATTTACTGTTAAGGCATTTAAATGTAGATCTCTCATAATGTGAGCTGGACTTGAGAGATAGAATAAATGTGTAGAATTTGACAATGGAAAGGTTAATTAAGGTGGAGGAAACCCATCTGCCATAGACGATACCATTCCCTAGGCTTGGATCCTGGAGTATAAAGATAAAAGGAGAGAGTTTGAAGCAAAATGTGGTTGTTTTCTTTCTTCTAAGGCACAATGTCTGAAGTTAATGATTTCGCAAAACTTTTCTGGAGAACATGCTGGGTTTGGGGATATTGGTAGTGACTTTCTGAGGGTTAGACATTAGTAGTATAATTCAAAATGTTAATTGCTATTTCTAAAGTTATTTTCCTTAATAAAAACTAGCTCTAGAAAAACTGTTGTATGGAATTACCACAGCTACTGGCAATTACTACTGAAAATGCTGAGGCTCCATCCAGGAGCTATTCATTGCATGATATCTGCCATTTGGCTCCATGCTTGGGCTTTCTTCTTGGCCATTGAGAACCACACAGGCTCCTTGGGTGGTGAAACTTTGGGTGGCACACTTGAAGAGCGTCTGGTGTTTCTCTCCCTGGGTGAAGTTTGTTCTGATCATCAAACACAACTGAAATCACAGAAAACAATGCACTGTCAGAAACCCCAGAGACACTAAAGCACATGTGAAGATGAAATGCAATGGACCATTCTTTCAGGTTTGCTCTGATCCCCCAGTTCTTAGTACTTTCCAACTATTGTTCTCTTAGAAGGCAGACTTATAAAAATCAGAGCTTGGGCAAATGGCCCAGTAAGTATGTATGTCCAGGGGCAGCATCAGGTTGGAAATAGCTGTAGGATCATAGCCATGGGAAGGGATGTGAGATGATTCTTGCAGTGTAACAGCTCATCTTTTAACTTTTATTATTTCACGAGTTTATACTTTCAAACTCAAAATGTCACCCAAAGGGAAACATTTTACCTATTCCCTTTTTTACACATCAGATCTGTTTTCACCAGTCACTGACATTGTGAAAAGGACTGATGACTCAATGAATTTATCTAATAAAATCCAGAGAAATAATACTCTATCAATCCCTGTGGTCCGACAGACTACTATCTGTTCTCCAACTCCACTCCCTTTGACTAAACAAGTGTTTCTCGATTCTAACTACACATCGGAAACAACTAGGAACATTTAAAAAATACCAGTGTGTCTGAATGTGATGGTTCATGCCTCTAATTCCAGCATTTCAGATGCTGTGACAGGAGGACCAGGAGTTCGATGCTCTAGCTTGGGCTATATTGCTGAAATCAAATGACAACCACAATGCCCCCCCCCAAAAAAACAAAGAAACACAAAACTGGCAGTGCTTATGCAATTTCTTGAACCCACTGAAACAGTAGGGATGGAGTGAAGGCCGCCTATCATTTAACAATATTCCTGGTGGATCTATTCTACAGGGGAAGCCGAGAACCACATCTTAAAAATATACTGCTCATAAGACATGGATCAGTCCTTTGTTTCTGTGGCCTGCCTGCACCAAGCGGGGTAGGCGCTTTGTCTGCGAGCTGCCCAACCAGCACGGAGGCCTGATCTTTCGGCGCCAGGAGACCCAGCATTGGGGTGAGTTTCTGGCCCACGGCGCCAGCCTGGGACGGGGAGCTCGGGGGTTTCTTGGCCCCCTGTCCTGCTTGGGCTCTCTGCAGGGCCTCTACTCCCCGGGTGCTGCCTCTTTCTTCCTGGCCCACCCAGCTTCCGTCCAGAGCCCTCCCCACTTCGCCCCCACTGCCCTCTTTTGGCGCGTGGCATCGCCCAGCGCAGCCTATCTGGGTGCTGGGTCCGAGTATCCAGGGCTCCCGGGCGGGCAGCAGTTCCTTTGTTTCTGTGGCCTGCCTGCACCAAGCAGGGTAGGCGCTTTGTCTGCGAGCTGCCCAACCAGCACGGAGGCCTGATCTTTCGGCGCCAGGAGACCCAGCATTGGGAGCGCCAACATTGGGGAGAGACAGCGTTTGGTAGGCTAGGAGACCTAATCCGGTAAAAGAAAATCCATAGGGAGCATTTGGAAGAAGAGATGGGCCGACGTCAAGGCAAGAATTCGCCCAACAAGCTGAAAAGCAACATGAAGCTACCAGAAACAAGCGACCTCACAACGGGAGGACAAGAACCCCTTAATCAAGAGGAAGGAGAAAAGATTGACTTCATGAAAGTGATTGACACCCTTAAACAGCATGTAAAAAACGCCCTTATAGAAATGGATGAGAAATATAACAGAAAGTTTGAAGAATTGAATAAATCAGTGAATGATACCCTAGAAAACCAAGGAAAAACAATCAAACAGATAATGGAAACAGTTCAAGACCTGAAAACTGAAATGGAGGCAAAGAAGAAAACACAATCAGAGGGCCGTCTGGACATGGAAAATCGAGGTAAACGAATAGAGACTACAGAAACAAGCATAACCAGCAGAATACAAGAGATAGAAGAAAGACTCTCGGATTCTGAAGATACCATAGAGAAAATAAACACACTGATCAAAGAAAACAGCAAGTCCAACAAACTCTCATCACAAAACATTCAGGAAATATGGGACACAATAAAAAGACCAAACCTAAGAATAATAGGAGTAGAAGAAGGAGAAGAAGGGCAGCTCAATGGTCCAGAAAATATATTTAATAAAATTATAGAAGAAAACTTTCCCAACCTAAGGAAAGATTTTCCTATGAAGGTGCAAGAAGCATACAGAACACCGAATAGGCTGGATCAAAAAAAAACATCCCCTCGGCATATCATTATCAAAACACAAAGCATACAGAATAAGGAAAGAATATTAAGAGCTGCAAAGGAAAAAGGCCAAATTACTTATAAAGGTAAACCTATCAGACTTACACCTGACTTCTCCATGGAAACCATGAAAGCCAGAAGGTCCTGGATAGATGTACTGCAGAAACTGAGAGACCATGGGTGCAAGCCCAGATTACTATACCCAGCCAAGCTTTCATTCACTATAAATGGAGAAAATAAAATTTTCCAGGATAAAAACAAATTTAAACAATACGCAGCCACAAATCCAGCCTTACAGAAAGTAATTGAAGGAAAATCACTAACCAAGGAGTCCAACAATGACCACAATAACTCAGACATCTAGAGACCCTTCACCAACACAACTCAAAGAAGGGAAACACACAAACTCTACG
This sequence comes from Microtus oregoni, assembly GCF_018167655.1. NCBI lineage: Eukaryota > Metazoa > Chordata > Mammalia > Rodentia > Cricetidae > Microtus > Microtus oregoni. The sequence continues at coordinate 83,067 of NW_024544788.1, forward strand.
ACTAAAAAAAAATGACCGGAGTTAACAACCACTAGTCATTAATATCACTTAATGTCAATGGACTCAACTCACCTATAAAAAGACACAGGCTAAGAGATTGGATAAGAAAACAGGATCCAACATTCTGCTGTTTACAAGAAACACACCTCAACCACAAAGACAGGCACCTACTCAGAGTAAAGGGCTGGGAAAAGGCCTATCAAGCAAATGGACCTAAGAAACAGGCAGGTGTGGCCATACTAATCTCTAACAAAGTTGACTTTAAACTTAAATCAATCAGAAGAGATGGAGAGGGGCATTTTATACTCATAACAGGAACAGTTCATCAGGATGAAGTCTCAATCCTGAACATCTATGCCCCTAATATAAAAGCACCCACGTACATAAAAGAAACATTGCTAAAATTCAAGGCAGCCATCAAACCGCACACACTAATAGTAGGAGACTTCAACACTCCTCTCTCACCAATGGACAGGTCAATCAGATAGGAACCTAACAGAGAAATAAGAGAATTAATGGAGGTAATGAATCAAATGGACTTAACAGACATCTATAGAACATTCCATCCAAATAGGAAAGAATATACCTTCTTCTCTGCAGCTCATGGAACCTTCTCGAAAATCGACCACATAGTCAGTAACAAAGCAAACATCCACAGTTACAAAAAAATATTAGTAACCACCTGTGTCTTATCAGATCACCATGGATTAAAGTTAGAATTCAACAATAATGCTACCCCCAGAAAGCATACAAAGTCATGGAAACTGAACAGTCAACTATTGAACCATAGCTGGATTAAGGAAGAAATAAAGAAAGAAATTAAAGTCTTCCTGGAATTCAATGAAAATAAAGAAACAACATACTCGAACTTTTGGGACACTATGAAAGCAGTCCTAAGAGGAAAGTTCATAGCACTAAGTGCCCACTTAAAGAAAACAGAGAAAGCTCACATTGGAGACTTAACAGCCCACCTGAAAGCTCTAGAAAAAAAAGAAGCAGACTCACCTAGGAGGAGTAGAAGACTGGAAATAATCAAAATGAGGGCTGAAATCAACAAAATAGAAACACAGAAAACAATACAAAAAATCAATGAAACAAAAAGCTGGTTCCTGGAGAAAATCAACAAGATTGACAAACCACTATCCAAGCTAATCAAACGGCAGAGAGAGAATTTGCAAATTAATAAGATCAGAAATGAAAAGGGGGACATAACCACAGACACAGAGGAAATTCAGAGAATCATTAGATCTTACAACAAAAGCCTATATGCCACAAAATTGGAAAATGTAAAGGAAATGGATACTTTTTTAGATAAATATCATATACCAAAGTTAAATCAGGACCTGGTGAACAATCTAAATAGACCTGTTAGTCGCGAAGAATTAGAAGAGGTTATCAAAAACCTCCCTACCAAAAAAAGCCCAGGACCAGATGGTTTCAATGCGGAATTCTACCAGATCTTCCAAGAAGATCTAATACCTATACTCCTTAATGTATTCCACAAGATAGAAACAGAAGGGTCATTACCAAACTCCTTTTATGAAGCCACAATTACTCTGATACCAAAACCACTCAAAGACTCAACCAGGAAAGAGAACTACAGGCCAATCTCACTCATGAATATCGACGCAAAAATCCTCAACAAAATACTGGCAAATCGAATCCAAGAACACATCCGAAAAATTATCCATTATGATCAAGTAGGCTTCATTCCTGAGATGCAGGGCTGGTTCAACATACAAAAATCTATCAATGTAATCCAGCATATAAATAAACTGAAAGAAAAAAACCATATGATCATTTCATTAGATGCTGAAAGAGCATTTGACAAAATTCAACATCCATTTATGTTAAAAGTCTTGGAGAGATTAGGGATACAAGGGTCATACCTAAATATAATAAAAGCTATATACAGCAAGCCGACAGCTAACATCAAATTAAACGGAGAGAAACTCAAAGCCATCCCACTGAACTCAGGAACACGACAAGGCTGTCCACTCTCCCCATACCTCTTCAATATAGTGCTTGAAGTTCTAGCAATAGCAATAAGACAACATAATGGAATCAAGGGGATTCGAATTGGAAAGGAAGAAGTTAAACTTTCGTTATTTGCAGATGATATGATAGTGTACATAAGCGACCCCAAAAACTCCACCAAAGAACTCCTACAGGTGATAAACAGCTTTAGTAATGTGGCAGGATACAAGATCAACTCCAAAAAATCAGTCGCCCTCTTATACACAAAGGATATGGAAGCAGAGAGGGAAATCAGAGAAGCTTCACCATTCACAATAGCCAATAACAGCATAAAATATCTTGGGGTACATCTAACCAAGGAAGTGAAAGATCTATTTGACAAGAACTTTAAGGCATTGAAGAAAGAAATTGAAGAGGATACCAAAAAATGGATGGACCTCCCTTGCTCTTGGATTGGGAGGATCAACATAGTAAAAATGGCAATTCTTCCAAAGGCTATTTATAGATTCAATGCAATCCCCATCAAGATCCCATCAAAATTCTTCACAGATCTGGAGAGGACAATAATCAACTTTATATGGAAAAACAAAAAACCCAGGATAGCCAAAACAATCCTATACAATAAAGGATCTTCTGGAGGCATTACCATCCCTGACTTCAAACTCTATTACAGAGCTACAGTAATGAAAACAGTGTGGTACTGGCATAAAAACAGAGAAGTCGACCAATGGAATCGTATAGAAGACCCGGATTTTATCCCACAAACCTATGAACACCTGATTTTCGATAAAGGAGCTAAAAGTATACAATGGAAGAAAGAAAGCATCTTCAACAAATGGTGCTGGCATAACTGGATGTCATCTTGTAGAAGAATGAAAATAGACCCTTATCTATCACCGTGCACAAAACTCAAGTCCAAATGGATTAAAGACCTCAATATCAGCCCGAACACACTGAACCTGATAGAAGAGAAAGTGGGAAGTACCCTACAGGAGCTGGGCACAGGAGATCACTTCCTATGTATAACCCCAGAAGCACAGACATTAAGGGCAACATTGAATAAATGGGACCTACTGAAACTGAGAAGCTTCTGTAAAGCAAAGGACATAGTCAATAAGACACAAAGGCAACCTACTGATTGGGAGAAGATCTTCACCAACCCCATAACAGACAAAGGTCTGATCTCCAAAATATATAAAGAACTCAAGAAACTAGACTTTAAAATGCTAATTAACCCAATTAAAAAATGGGGCACTGAACTGAACAGAGAATTCTCAGCAGAGGAAGTTCAAATGGCCAAAAGACACTTAAAGTCGTGCTCAACTTCCTTAGCAATCAGGGAAATGCAAATCAAAACAACTTTGAGATATCATCTTACACCTGTCAGAATGGCTAAAGTCAAAAACACCAAGGATAACCTTTGCTGGAGAGGCTGTGGAGGAACGGGTACCCTCATCCATTGCTGGTGGGAATGCAATCTTGTGCAACCACTGTGGAAGTCAGTGTTTCGGTTTCTCAGGAAATTCGGGATCAACTTACCCCTGGATCCAGCAATACCACTCCTGGGAATATACCCAAGAGATGCTCTATCATATGACAAAAGCATTTGTTCAACTATGTTCATAGCAGTATTATTTGTAATAGCCCGAATCTGGAAACAACCTAGATGCCCTTCAATGGAAGAATGGATGAAGAAAGTATGGAATATATACACGCTAGAGTACTACGCTGCGTTAAAAAACAATGACTTCTCGAATTTTGCATGCAAATGGATGGAAATAGAAAACACTATCCTGAGTGAGGTGTCCCAGACCCAAAAGATGAACATGGGATGTACTCGCTCATAATTGGTTTCTAGCCACAAATTAGGGCCACGGAGTCTACAATAGGTGAACCTAAAGAAGCTAAGTAAGAAGGTGAACCCAAGGAAAAACATATAGTTATCCTCTTGGCTAATGGAAGGAGACCAAATTGCCGGTGAGAAATTAGGATCTTGGGGGTGGGGTGGGATGGGGGTAAGGGGAGATGGGGAGAGAAAAGGTAGAAGGGAAGGAGGGGGGACTTGGGGAATCAGGAGAATTGGGATAAAGGAAAGGTGGATAGGGGAGCACGGAACCACAATTCTTAGTTAAGGGAACCACTTTAGGGTGAGCAAGAGATTTGACCCTAGAGGGGCTCCCAAGTGCCCAACATGAGGTTCCCAGTTAGTTCCTTGGGCAGCTGAGGATTGGGAACCTGAAATGACCCTATCCTAGAGCAATACTGACGAATATCTTGCATATCATCATAGAACCTTCATCTGGTGATGGATGGAGACAGAGACAGAGACCCACACTGGAGCACTGGACTGAGCTCCCAAGGTCCCAATGAGGAGCAGAAGGAGGGAGAACATGAGCAAAGTAGTCGGGACCACGAGGCGTGCACCCACCCACTGAGACAGTGGAGCTGATCTACTGGGAGCTCACCAAGGCCAGCTGGACTGTGACCGAAAAAGCATGGGATAAAACCGGACTCTCTGAACATGGCGAACAATGAGGGCTGATGAGACGCCAAGGACAATGGCACGGGGTTTTGATCCTACTTAATGTGCTGGCTTTGTGGAAGCCTAGCCAGTTTGGATGTTCACCTTCCTAGATATGGACGGAGGGGGGAGGACCTAGGACTTACCACAGGGCAGGGAACCCGGACTGCTCTGTGGACTGGAGAGGGAGGGGGAGAGGAGTGGGGGGAGGGGTAGAAGGGTGGGAGGAGGGGGAGAAGGGTGGGAGGAGGGGGAGGGAAATGGGAGGCTGGGAGGAGGTGGAAACTTGTTTTTTGTTTATGTTTTTTTTCTTCTTTTCTTAATAAAAAAAATTAAAAAAAAAAAAGACATGGATCAGTACGATCACAGCTATTTCCACAGCCAAATAATGGGTTCCTGAGTCGAATGTAAATCATCCTCCTCTCCAGTTTTGGTGAGGGTCCGGGGGATGATGGTGTGCCAGAGACCAGAGACCTTGAACCAGACCAATGACTCATGGCAATGAACATTTGTGGATGGGGCTGATTGGACAAAGGGTACACTGTGTGACACACCGCAGTTCTCAATGTCGCTGGGATGAACTGAGGCTGGAGTGATGGAGGACCAAGGTGGGGTTTGATGTTTGTTTGTTTGTTTTGTTTTAAATTAAATTTTGGAAGATTATTTTTGAGGCGTGCTGCAGGGGTGAGGAGTAGATGTGAAAGGACTGGGAGGTGAACAGGATTGGGGTATAGGATGTGAGATTCCTAAAAAAAATCAATAAGTAATTATGCTATTTTTTAAAAAAAAAACCCTCATCCTCCTCAACATCAGCTCCTGCTGAGGAAATCCCTCTGGCACATAACTCTCACCGATGAGGCCACAGTCTATCATTACCTGTCACATTTCTTTGCAGCTTTCAACATCATACCCCCATGTCTCACACCCTCAGTCAGAATAAAGGGCATGTGAAGCAAGCCTTTGCAGTAATCGTGAATCGTGCTGATGGGCCTATACAGTGGATTATTGTCAACAGATTTCATTGAGGTTAGAACAGGTGAAGAAACACTGCCTTGCTATCAGCTTGAAAATGGCATGGTACTTTCCTCTCCTACCTAGCCACAAGGAGATTTTGTGCCTTGCTTCGATCGCTTCATCAGTGAGGTGAGAGACTAGAAAGAGCTATGGAAATTGCACACTGGACTCAGCTATAACAATTGGATTTCCTTAAAGTAAGCTAATGTCTGTGGCATTTCATGAAAGAGACATGAAAGAATAATGAAGCTGATTCGATCAATAAGAGAAATACATTGCCTGAACTTGAAATTGCAAAATGTTTCACCACGTTCCTCTGGGCTTTTTTGACATGTGAGAATGAGTACTTTCACCTGATTTTGTAGACTTAGATAGCCTTGACGACTCCTCTCTGGGAACAGTGGAATAAAAAGTCATTCTTGAGGGGATATCAGTTGAGGGTTCTGGTTCCTGTAATAGCAAAATGAAAAGAAAATCTTTGTAAGCCCTTACAATAAAGACAGCAAGCTACTTAGAAGACAACATGGTGTGAACCCTGTCCTGGGTATTATGAGTTCAACAATAATCAGAAAAAAAAATAAACACTTGAAAACACTAGGAAAAAAAGATAGAGGATATAGATATTGATGCAGAAGTATACATCTGGCTAGAAATCTCTAACTATTAAAAATTGATTATATAGATCAATAACAAAAGTTAGCACAAAGCTCCTTGGGCTTGTAATACACACATATATAATACATATATATTTAATGATTTATTTGGCATATATATTATTTAATTATGTATCTGTGTGTGTGTGTGTGTGTGTGTGTGTATTCAAGTGGTTTGCTGCATATATGTGTGTGCACCACAGACACTGCCGTTGAGGCCAGAAGAGAGTATTGCATCCCTGGAACTGGAGTTACACTTGGTTATGAGCTGCTCTGGGGGTGCTGGGAACGGAATCCATGTCCTCTGAAAGAGCACTAAATGTTCATAACCACTGTGTAATCTCTCCAGTACCAGAACTTAAATTATTAACAAATCCCAAACTGCATCAAGTTTGCCACCTTTCTTTCAGACCAGGAAGAAAAGCTGTCTAGTAACACAAATAGTGTAAACAAACTGATAAGAGAACACCTTCTCTCTTGTCTATGACCAAAGCATCCTGACTGCTCCCAGTCTCTTCTGATCTCAGAAGCTAAGTAGTGCTGGAGCTGGTTATTACTTGGATGGGAGAACAACCTTCTCTATAACATTGTACCATCACTTAGCTGTGAGCTAACAAGATGTGATGGTTCCAAGCAAATCTGATCCAGTTGGTTGAAGGAAGCACTATATGATCTCTACCTTCCAAAACTGGTTGGTATGCGACTAGAAGTGCTTTTTCCACTAGGAAACGATGTAACTGTATTGTGTAGCCTTTTAAAGTTGATCTCTCCACAACTGTTCTAAGTCAACAGTTTACACACGCTAGGGTATTTTCCCCTGACAAAAGAGGTAGCCAATGACAAAAAAATTGGAAAGATCTTTAAAGCAGAGTGATGATTAAAGCATGACTCCCTTAATAAATTTAGTAAGCACTTCTATAGGATCTCAGAGACAGCTTTTGATATGTAAATGTAATTTGCTTTCTTGAGGTTCGTTTTCGGCAGATTTCCTAAGAAGAAAGCATTATTCCATCATCCCTATCCTCATGTCTAGTACATCCTGTAACATTTTAAAATCTACAGGTAAGTGTGAAACCAACCAAATCGGTATGTAGAAGTGTGAACATCAACACCTAAAAGTACGTATTTAGGGACTGATATGGAAAGGAGTGCATAACGAAACATTAAATGAAAAAAGAGCTCCCCTTCCCTAAGCTTTCACTGCCCAGTTTTAATTACACATGGTCAATCACGGTCCAAAAATATTCAGTGAGATTTTTCATAAATAAACACTTGATAAAGTTTACACTGACAGCCATTTCTAGTGGCCCAGAATCCTCACCCCTTCTCATACCCACCTGGCTGTGAATTTCCCTTTGGTCCAGCATCCCACACTGTATGCTCATGTTTCCTGTCTTTTACTTAGCTGTCTTAAGTGTCTGATGCCCTGGGATGGTGTCATCATGAGTGCCCCAAAGTGCAAGAGCAATGATGCTGTCCATTGAGACCCAAGAGAGAGAAGCTCTAAAGGGCCTTCATTGCACAAACAAGCAAAAATCCTGGACTTACAAGGAGAATTTGGAAACATCTTAGGCTGAGGTTGCTAAAATATATAGTAAAAATAATTCGAACTTTGAAATTGGGAGGAATACTATCTTTGAGCTCAGATTCTGAAAAGTTAACCATCATAACATATAAATAACGAGTTAAAGTGGAAAGGACATTCAACTACAGGGCTCCTTACTGTGTGCAGCTCCCCTCAGAGACTCTTGGGATAAAGGGGCCTTCTGTGTTCATAGTTTGATTCTCATTTATGAAAAACAAAAACATGTGCATGTACTTAAAGGTATAACAAATAGTTGCTCCGTTTTTACTTTATTTGTTATCTCTGTCTTATTATTTCTGTTTGTAGTAATAGGGCTGTTGTTTTATCTCCTTTTTTAGGCACCCAATTTCATGGAATTCCACTTCAGAATATTTCGGACAAGGCTTAATTTATAGACTTCATATCCATTACTTTTCATAAATGCTGTAAGAGCATCTAGGCTGTCACATTTGTGTGAATACAAAATAAAGAATTGTCCTTGGCTAATGCTCCCAGTAAGAGATGGTGACTGCGTGTCTGGCAGAACTCCTAGTGCAAGCTCCGTCAGTGGATCCACTAACCTTCCATGAACTCTCCATGCCTGGATCATATTTTGACTGATATTTTTGCTCCTTGGTCTCAGCCCTAATTTCAGCTCTGGTCCGGGGTTTTTTAGGGAAGTGGGAGGCAAAGCTCTTTTGCCTCTGTTTTGCCACACTGATCCAAGATGGTTCTGTAGTGTAATCTGACTTCAAACTAGAGGTCTTTTCTGAAAAAGAAAGGAAAAGAATTAGAAAGGAAGCCAGGCAGAAAGAGTCTTCAGTCTGATTTAGATTGCCCACAACAGTGATCCAAATAGGATCATTTCTGGTTGTCAATCAAAAATAGAGACCATTTAGGGAAAGGCCATTCTCTTTTGTACCCTTCCTACAAAGTGGGAAGGCAGGATTAAGTAGTTAAATAGTTGCGCATTCAAATGGGCAACTCTTAGTGAATCCTTTCTTTCCTTTTTTTTATATTTATTTTATTTATTTATTATGTATACAATATTCTGTCTGTGTGTATGCCTGCAGGCCAGAAGAGGGCCCCAGACCCCATTACAGATGGTTGTGAGCCACCATGTGGTTGCCGGGAATTGAACTCAGGACCTTTGGAAGAGCAGGCAATGCTCTTAACCACTGAGCCATCTCTCCAGCTCCCGAATCCTTTCTTTCCTTTAGCCATCCCTCTTCCCATCCCCAGATCAGGACAGGAAAATGGTTGTCAGACAGGCTGAGAAAATTATTAAGATGCCAAAGACTCAGACCATTGATGCAATCCCTCCAACTCTAAGAAAAATCTTACAGATTGTTACTTCTTGGTCCCTTGTGCAAACGTCACTGTGAAATAGGTGTGATCAGAGGCAGAGACAAGAACAGGCAGGGATGATACTAAGGACACAATGTGTTTTGAAAAGAGTAGGTCACCTTGATCTGGAGTAAATTAAGATGATTTCGTATTGCCCTTGATGAACTGGGTTTGGGGGATCTGACAGATTAAAGTGACATGGTGTATGTAAAGTTATTATTTAATTTTTAGGAACTCGTGGGATTCTGCCCAAAGAACGCTCTACATGAGGTAGATGGAGAAGGGAGAGGAGGAGGTCCTGCGTCTATTAATGAGAAGTAAATGGATGCCCTGACCGCTGCCTCCTGGGGAAAAGGAAGAGTACAAAGGAGTTACTTCTGAATATTTTCATCCAAGATGCAGCACTAGCCCCATCTCTAAATCCACAGCTAGTTCTGTCAAAGTCGTACAGTTGGAAACCTAGAGGCCACAGAGTTCATGGCCCATTCATCTAAGGCTTTGTCTTACAGGTCTTCTCTCTGGAGAGACAAAACTCTTACCTGGAGGTCGGAAAACTGTTGGCTTCTTGAAAATGTCTTCATATCTGGGCCTGCTTCCTTGCTTTTGTGCACAGTTAAGTGCTTGGCTGGACTTCTCATGGCCTCCGCTGAAGCCCTGGGGAGTTCCTTTGTTCGTCTGTTCTTTGCCTGCTGGGACAACTGGCGCGATAGGCTCTGGGATCCCACTCCTCTGGGAGATTTTCCGCAGTCGCACTCCAAAAACATTTTCTACATCAGACTTGCTGGTGGAGAGAAACGAAGAAAGCTCTTTTTCGTCACGGCGCTGAGGAACTTCCTCCTTAGAGTAAGCGCCAGATGAAGCAAATGCTTTCTGGGCAGGAACCCAAGTGAACTTGCCAGGTTTGGTAACGGAAGTTGGGGTGCTTTTAATGAAGTCCCCATAGCCTTGTGTGTCTTTCATGGTTTTCTTTGTAGAATCTGGGCCTTTTGGCATGGACCAGCTGCCAGTATTCTTCCTAGAAGTGGATCCTTCCGTGGCAGCATTGGAAGAACTTAAGTAAACTTGTTGCTGATAGTCAGAGATCACTAAAGCCTGAGCAGACTGACCGATGCCCCTCAGAACTGCGCCACTCCACAGGAACAAAAGCTCCTGCAAAAGGAGCTTTTGATAAAACCGGTGGCTGCGACCTAGCTACATCGAAGCCTTGAGAAGGCTGTGTGGAAGGCGGTTGGACTTCGGACCTCTTCCACTCTTCGGGAAAACTCACAGAAACGGAGACTTTCTGCCTGTATTCAAGCTTTCCCAGGGACTGAGAACTGTCCACTGCTGAGCTGCTCCACTTCCCAGGGGCGCCCTTAGAATATGACACAACTTCCTGGGACTCTTTCGGTCTTCTGGGCGACTGCGGAGGCTGCTTCAGGGGCAGCTTCTTCAAAGTGGTGTCTTCCTTAGGCTCACCATCCCAGTTCTGTAAGAACACTTGCTCCTCCAGTTTAGGCTTCACCAAAGATCTGGAAGGACGGCTTCGATTCTGAAGCACAGGTTTTCCATAAATGGCCGTCTCCCCAGCAGTACTCTCTGAGAAGATTTGATCTGCCATAAATTTCACAAAGGACTGGGAAGGAGCACTTCTACCCTGTTGTTTCTTAGAGCTGTCTTGATCATCAGCACTCTCCAGACTGTAGGGCATGTCCTTAACTTTAGAACTCATTAAGAACTGGGTGGCAACTTTGGGAGGCGGTGGCTTCCAGGAAATGCCTCCCTCAAAAGAGGGACTCTCGCACGTTGAGGGAGTCTTCTGGACTTGAAGTTTTGTAATGCTTTGGGAAGGATTTCTGGGAATCCATGCCTCCTTATAAATGTCCCCCTCTTTGGCAAAACCTTCTAAACTTGAGGCTTGGCGCTCAGACTCAGAACCCAACCATGGATGAGGTCCATATTTTGAAGGCATTGGCTCAATAGGAATGCCCCATTCTCCAGAAGCTCCCAATAAATCTGAGGAAACTTCTTCCTTGAATTCTGTGCTTCTTGGGAGTTGATGTCTTCCAGGCTTCATAATTGGAGAAACTTTCTCATCTGCTGCATAAGTCTCCGGATCTACTCTTGACTGGAAAGAGAATCTAGAAGGCATGAGCTCCACAGAGCCGCTTTGTGGTACAGAAATAGCCACTAACTCTGTGGAGACTGGCTGTTGGACTATTGATCCCATCAAGGGCTGAGAAAGCTCTCTGGGAGCTGGTGGATCAACAGGAAAGCTCCATGCTGCCTTTGCAGCCTTGTCTGGGGACGCAGAGATTTGTTCAAATGGAGAAGTTGGCCATGGCTGCAAAGGGTTTCTAGGAGACAATGGCTCTACAGTGACTTGTTGTATAGATGTGTTCATGGATCCTGTGGAGGCTGACTGTGGGACTCCTGATCCCATCAAGGGCTGAGAAGGCATTTTGGGAGCTGGTGGATGAATAGGAATGGCCCATGCAGCAGGAACGTTGCCAGGGAGTACAGGTATTTGCTCAAAGTTAGGAGTTACCCATAGCTGGGAAGGGCATCTGGAAGAACCTGGCTGTACAGACATGATCTCTTGGGCCTCAGGACTATCTGAACCTGTAGGCACTTGCTTAAATTTAGGGACAGGCTGTGTTTGGAAGATATGTTGAGTAGGTGCGGACTCCATAGGGTATCCCCCTTGAGTGGAAGCACGCATTGGATCTCGGGTCATCTGTGGTTGGAATTTGGACTTTACTGAGGGTTGAGGAGGCAATAGCTCCATCAAAGAGGCACCTTCTACTGAGGTACTTTCTGCGACTGGTTGACTTTGAGGAGTTAGTAAGGAATGAGTAGAATATTTGGTGTGCAGTGGGCCCATGGCAATGACCTGAGCAGCGACAGCCTCAGATTCTAAAGGCACATTTTGATAAGGCTGCTTCATAGGCTGGGAAAGGGAAAGGGACGCATGCTCCATAGAAGAGTTCCCTTCGAAAGCTGTGCTCTCTGAACCGGAAAATGATTGCTTCCCTTGAGGCTTCAGCCATGGATGGAAAGATTGTGCCAGAAGCCTTGAATCCATAGGAACACCTCTTTCAAAAGTCGAAGCCTGGTGCTGGGTGAAGGGTTTCAACAGGGGTTGAGGAAGATGCTGAGGAAGCAGGGGCTCCATAAAATGACTTCCCTCAAATGCAGCACTTTCTGCACCCAGTGAAACTTCTTTCTTGATGGTTGGTCCCACTGAAGGCTGAGAAGGGTATCTGGGAGACTGTGCAGCAACACATTGTTCAAAAATGCCAAGCTCTGGGCCTGCAGAAATATCTTGCTCAAGCACTGGTCTGATTGGGGCCTGAGAGTGGTGGCTGAGAAGCAGGGCTTCCATGGAAGCTGCCTCTCCCATGGTCGAAACGTCTAGACTTGGGGGGATATTTTGCTCAATGGTGTGCATCACTGGGTGCTTCAAAGCCTTTCTAGGGGATGGTGGCTGCATAAAAATGTCCCAGTCAGCAGCAGTGTCCTCTGCAAACACTTGATGCTCAGACTGAGGGCTCATCCATAACCTGACAGTGTGGCCGGGAGGTAGTAACTCCACGGGTCTGCTTTGTGCTGCAGAAACGTTCCCCAAAATGGGGAGGTGCTGCTGAGTATCAGGGCTCACAATGGGTGGAGAAGTGTGTACGGGGTGCACTGGCTTGGCAGAACCACTCCACTCTTTTGGGATACTCTTCGAAACTGGGGACACTTCTTGCTGGTCTCTGGACTGACCCAGGGCCTGCTTGAAAGGTTCAGGAGGCTGTTCTTCCTCCGAGCTGCTCATATCCTCAGAACTGTGATACTTCTCAAAGTAACTGCTTGACTCTGTGGAGACTTCATTTTCTTCAGACTCCAGCAAGGCCTGGGAATATCTCCTGGAAGCCAACTTCTCTTCAGAGACAGAATCGTTGATAAAACTTGCTGATTCTGAGCATCCTTCAAACTCGTCCAAGGACTGGAAGGACTGGGCAGATGTCATCTCGCAGCTTCTCTGATCGTCTAAGGAACTGTCTGATTTTGAGGAGACTTCTCTAGCTTTGGCCTTTCTGAGAGGCTGCTGCCACCCCGTCTTGCTCAGTTCTGCATCTGCACTTCCTGCTTTCAGGAAGACATCGTCATCTTGAGGGCTCCATAGAAGCTGGAAAGAATGCACGGAGCCCAGTTGCACTTCAGAACTACTCTCATACTCTGAACTACTGTATGAATCGGTGGAGATTTCCCCTGCAGGTGGCCACCTCCTGAGGGGAAGAGGCGACATGGGCATAGAAACATCATCTCCTGCGGTAGTGCTTGAAACACTTGCTGAAAAGGCCCGAAGGCCACCTCCTGAGGGGAAGAGGCGACATGGGCATAGAAACATCATCTCCTGCGGTAGTGCTTGAAACACTTGCTGAAAAGGCCCGAAGGCCACCTCTGGGATGCCTCCCTTTGGGGTAAGTTGTGCTCTCCAAGGATAATTCCTTTCTTGGTAGAAACTTCTGCAAAACAAGGCTGGATGCTTCTCCCTCTTCTCCATGGACTTGAGAAGGATACGCACACGCTTGGGCCTCCACTGTCCTCGAGACAGTGGCCTCTTCTTGGCTTGTGGATGCTTGTCTTATCCGTGAACTGGCTTTCTCCTTTTTCTTCTTGCCTTCAGAAAACCCTTCTTCACGGCTGAGTAGTGGACTGCTCACTGTGAATTCTGCCACTTGTGGTGCTGGTGTTCTTTGGGCTTCAACATCTACAGTAGCCATTTTCCCCTTCACATTCCCTTTATTGGAAGGCATCTTCTGAGGAGTAGTAACTGCTGCTTGTGCAGTTGGGTTCTGCTCTGTGCTTTGCTTCTCCAGACAAAGCTTCAAGAAAGAGTGCTCCTTACCAGGCAAATCTTCAGTAGGTGAGGAGCCAGCTTTCCCAGCCAGGTCATGTTCTTTCGTGGATTTTAGAAGGTCTTTCTCTACTAAACCCAACTCGTTTTTGACTCTTCTTCTGCGTCTTCTTGGATGGGATCCTGAAACCGAGTGGCCTGTGCTCGAGGCAGCATCAGTACTTAGAGACTGATGTCTTGTCTTCTTCTTATCCTGAGAGTCAGGTTTGTAACTCTGCTCCTGGATTGTAGGCCCTGTACCAAATGTAAAAAGGAAAGGAGAGATGTGTGTGCTTTCGACTTCCTAAAAGAGTACCACTCTCCCCTGGCTATGTTTGCTACCAAATTCCCTGATATGAACATGGAACTATGCAGGAGATATTCCCTTGTTCACTGCCAGCTTTAAGCGATGGAAAATGTTTCTAGTGAAGGGCAATTTCGATCCTATGAGCAGATAGTCTTGGACTGGGTCATTAGCATGCCATCAGTATTCTGCTTGACCATTAGGTGTGAGATTCAAAGGAGGCAAATGGTGATTTTTGTAACAATGATTACATTTGAGAAACCTAACTGGAGCAGGAGCAAGGGAGATTCTTTTTGAATGACTTTTATTTTATTATTGTGTGGATGTGGATATTTTGCCTGCATGTAAGTCTTTGTATGACGTGTGTGCCTGGTGTCTGGAGAAGCCAGAAGAGACCTCAGATGCCCTGGAACTGAAGTTACAGATGTTTGTGAGCCTCCTGCATCTGTGAGGTACTCCTTCGGGACTTTTTCCTCTACAGCTCAGTTTGATCTAAGTTAACAGCCCCGCTGTGCTGGGTCCTTCTTCACAGACATTGAGTCTGACGCGCCACCTAGTGGTTGCATCTGCAGCATACAGCACAGAGCTCCTTGATTTAGGGCCTGTGCTCTTTCTAAATCTGGCCTTTCCTGTGGAACAGCAACCACTTTCTCTAAACTGGAAGAGAACTGTGGCTCCTACGAGAATAATTTGGGGGAGCCAGTTCTGTTGTTCCTATCTTCTTGCATTGTCGGGGAAGAATACTGAATAGGCCATCACTAGCTGCACTCCACAGAACTCAGCAAGCATAGCCATTTGAAAGAACTGAACACATTTACAAACAACGTGCCTCTCCAGTTGGAAATTCATTTAGATAGGATAAAAAAAATATGTGGGGTCTGGAGAAACAGCTCAGCTGTTAAGAGCACTGACTGCTCTTCTAGAGGACCGGGGTTCAATTCCCAGTACCCACATGGCAGCTCACAACTGTCTGAAAATCCAGTTCCAGGGGATCTGACACCTTCATACGAATGCACATAAAGATAAATAAATCATAAAAAAATTAAAAAAAAAACATGTGTGATCCTTTCCACAAAGAAACCATTGTTTCTGTCGGTTTAGGAGGAGAATCTCGGGCCATACTTTTGTAAACATATCTTTAATTTAATTAAAAGTTTTGTTTTTGTGATATTTTTAAGTGATGCATCTGGGAATATACCTCATAAAGGGTCCTTAACCCTTTCACTACTGAGATAGGCAGCAAACAATACGCCAGAAGGGTCACACAGAGTCGCCCACAGTGGAAAGCCTGCCTCCCTGGCTTGTGGTGAGGTGCCCAGGGCCCTAATACATTCATAGGCTTTCATTATTTTTTAATTCTGGGTATGGGTACATACATGCAGGTGCCCACAGAAATCATAAGTGTCAGATGTCCCTGGGGCTGGGCTTATGCACAGTTGTGAGCTGCCTTATTTGAGTGCTGAGAACCAAACTGGGGTCCTCTGTAAGAACAGTGCACACTCTTAGCTGTAGAACCCTCTCTCCAGCTCACTTGTGTGTATCCGACACACAAGAGGACCCAGGGTAGCAGCCCTGATGAGAGGGCGTTTTTGTTTATACTCCCAGCACACTGTACTGTTCATGGAAGAACACATGAGATCCACAGACGGGCAGTGAAGGGATTCTAACCTGTGCTGTCCCTTTTGTGCTCCTTCCAGTCGGCGTGTTTTGTCTTGGTTGTGGCCTTTTCTTTAGTCACCAGTGACGCAGGCTGCTCTTCCTGCTTTGCTTTGGCCTGAAACAAAATTTCAAAGAAAAACAAAGAACTTCATTCTGACTGCCATATTCCCCAGATCTTTACACAAGTGACCAAGGCAGAGGCGGCATGCCAGAAGGTTCACAGGAAGTCTCCCATAGTGGAGAGCCTGCCTCTCTGGGTGATGGGAGGTGTCCATGGGGCCCAATATGTGAATAGGCTTTGGCCCCTAGGCTCCCCAGTTGAGAGCTGCCCTCCCAATTCATATTTTGTTTTAAAAGCAAAATTGAGATATCTTTTACAATTTTTATTTTTGAGATTATGATATAATTACAACATTCTTCCCTTTCTCTTCCTCCCTCCAAACACTTCCACATCCTCCTCTTTGTTCTCTTTCACATTTATGGTCTCTTTTTTCATTAATTATCATTATATGCCCGCACATATTATGTGTGCACAAATATTCCTAAATATTACCTGTTAGATCTATATAATGTTGCTTATTTGTATGTTTTTAGGGCTGATCATTTGGTAAATTAATTGGTATTCTTTTCCCTGGGGAAGACTATTTTTCCCAATCTTAGTATTTCTTAGCTGTCTGTAGTTACCTGTGGCGGGCTGAGGCATCATAAGATTTGTCCCAGTCACTTTGACATGTCTATATATGTGTCATTGTTCCACTAATCTCTCTTTGTACCCATCTTTTTAAATGGGTATTGGGAACCAAACTCATGTCCTCACACATGTGATATTTTTATTTTTATTTATTTATTTTACATCCCAACTGCTGTTTCCCCTCCCTCCCCTCACAGTCCCAACCATACCACCTCCCCCCCACACACACACACTCTTCCTCCTTTTCTATTCAGAAAAGAGCAGGCCTCTCATAGCTATCAACCAGGCGCAGTAAGACCA
Organism: Microtus oregoni; assembly: GCF_018167655.1. Taxonomy (NCBI): domain Eukaryota; kingdom Metazoa; phylum Chordata; class Mammalia; order Rodentia; family Cricetidae; genus Microtus; species Microtus oregoni. The sequence goes on from NW_024544788.1 coordinate 99,961, forward strand.
AACACCTCCTCATGCATTAAGACCATGGAAGGTGACCCAGTATGAGTAGTAGGGTCCCAAGAGCAAGACAAAGTGTTAGGGACAGCCTCTGTTCTCAATGTTAAGAGTCCCACAAGAACACAAAGTTACACAACTGTAACATAAATGCAAAGGACTGAAGTCAATCTCATGTAGGTTCCCTAGCTGTTGGTGCAGTCTCTGTGGGCCCTGATACAAAAATATTCAACCAAATACGTGCAAAACAAATCCAAGAACACATCAAAAAATTCATCCAGCATGACCAAGAGGCTTTCATCCCAGAGATGGAGGGATGGTTCAACATACAAAATTTTGTCATGTGATCCACGATATAAACAATCCAGAAAAAACCACACATGATCATCTCATTAGATGATGAAAAACTCTTTGACAAAATTCAAAACCCGTTCATGATAAAAGTCTTGGAGGGATTCAAAGAATATATGTGCACATAATAAAAGCAATATACCACAATCTGATTGCCAACCTCAAATCAAATGAGGAGAACTCAAAGCAATTCCATTAAAATCAGAGAAAAGACAAGGCTGTCCATATCTATTTCATATAATACTTGAAGTTTTAGTTAACATGAAAATGAGATCAAGGGGATATAAATTGGAAAGGAAGAAGTCAAATTTTTGCTATAGTATGATGCTGTATATAAGCAACCCCAAAAATTCTACCAAGGAAACTCCTACACTGATAAACATCTCCAGCAAAATGGCTGGTTATAAAATTAATTCAAAAACTCAGTAGTTCTCCTCAATACAAATGATAAACAGGTTGAGAAAGAAATCAGGGAAACAGCACACTTCACAATAGCCACAAATAATATAAAACATCTTGGGGTAACCTTAACCAAGCAAAAGAATGACCTTTGTGCAAGAACTTCAAGTCTTTGAAGAAAGAAATTGAAGAAGACATCGGAAAGTGGAAAGATCTCCCATGCTCTTGGATAGGTAGGATCAACACAGTAAAAATGCAATCTTCCCGAAAGCAATCTACAGATTCAATGACTGCATCAAAACCTATCACAGTTCTTTACAGACCTTAAAAGAACAATACTCAACTTCGTATGGGAAAACAATAAACCCAGAATAGCTAAAACCAATCCTATACAATAAAAGAACTTCCTGAGGATCACCATCCCTAATTTCAAGTTCTACTACAGAGTAATAACAATAAAAACCTCATGGTATTGGAATAAAAACAGACAGATGGATAAATGGAATTGAATTGAAAACCATGACATAAGCCCACACACCTATGCACACCTGGTTTTTGACAAAGAAACCAAAATTATACAATGGGAAAAAAAAGCATCATCAATAAATAGTGCCACATAATTGGATGTTGGCACATAGAAGAATGCAAATAGAGACACATCCACCACCCTGCACAGAACTCAAGTCCAAGTGGATCAAAGATAGAACCTGGTAGAAGAGAAAGTGAGGAGTAGCCTTGAACACGTGATTTTAAGAGAATACTCTTAAAATTTTTTGTTTTGTTTTTAGATATATGTATGTGCTGTGTCTTTGTGTGGGTCTGTGCACATGTGTCTGCAGATACCTAAAGAGTCCATAAGAGGACATTGGATTACTGGAGCTGGAGTTACAGGCAATTGGGGGTCACCTGACATGAGATGAGTGAGTGCTGAGAACCAACCCTGGGTTCTTCGTAAGAGCAGTATGATCTGGCAACCATTGAGAGATCTCGCCAGAGTTCGTTGCTATGATTCTAACTTATTAGCTCTGCCTAAGTATAGCTTGACTTGCTAGTAATTCATGCAGAACTCTTTGGCAGCGTGTGGAGGTCTTTGGAAGGGCTGAATTCTGAATGACTAGAATTGCCGAAAGCCTGGTCTCGGAAAGAGTGGAGCAGCCCAGCAGTTTATAGCTCATGGGTCTCAAACGATCAATCAATCAATGAATCTTCATCCTTGCTAGGCTTGAATACTCTCTGCAGAGAGGACTGAAGGGATTTCCAGGAACTTAACCAATAAGTAGGTTGAACAGGGTTAACTCTGTTTCTGCTTTCCCCCATTTCCTTTCATAGAAGTTTCAAATTGACGGGACATTTCACGCAGTCAGCACAAGCTTGCTCACCCACTGCATGCATCAAGGCCAGGACAGTGATATATGGGCATTACTATCCCTACTAAAGGGTGTGGACCACCCATCAACTGTGTCCAGCTGTGGCCGTCAGGCAGCACATGGCCACATGTGGCCAAGGGTATCTATGAATGTGGCCTAACACAAAGCCACCAACTTAAAGCTTGATATTTGGGGCGTCTTTTTTTTAAAAGAAAATTCAATTGCACGGTTCTGAAGCATGAACTTTGTAGATAACAATGCCATGGCACCATGTTCAAAAGCGGGACACATCTATACACGGAGAGTTTCCTTAACAGCAGAGGGCACGGGTCAGAACTCGTCTTTTCTCTTAGAATCTCTTAGAAGACTTACAGAAGAGGAAGCTGTCTTCTTCCTCTTCTGTTTCCGGGGATTTAAAGCTATCTTGTATTTAGCAGCGGAAGAATCCAAGCAGCCTTGTGAGGTGGCTGGGGTGCTGAACCCTGAGAGCAGCTGAGCGCTGCTTTGAGAAGACTGCGAGAGATCAAGCTCCGAGAACAATTCCAAGCCGCTCTGGAGAGTGGAAAAACACGTGACTCAATACATGCAGACACTGGCCCTGCCCTTGAAGCCAGAGGTGCCTCTTCCTTGTTGAGAAATGCTTACAGAAACCTTTCGTGGATGACTGCCCTCTTTTCTTCCCCTTCCTGTGCAAATGTCACTTGGGATCCTTTGTAAAGTGAGAAACAGGAAGAAACTGGGGTGCTTCCTCACTCAGGAAGCAACCAGGGTGTCCTGTTGCCCTCACAAATGGAACACATAGTGGAGTTTACAAGGTGGAATCCTTGCATGTTCTCGTGTCCCATCTTCCCTTCTTAGTGACAGAAAGACATTTGTCTAGGGAGCAAGGTGCAACCTTGTACGAAAGAAACTCCATGGGCTCTGGAGCTGCTGTATTGGAGTGTTAGATGCATGGAGAAAATCCAGTTGGAAGAAGCCCTCTTTGCAAGCTCTGTTTTTGTAGAGAGCACACTAACTTTATATTTACTGTTTGTGGGTCCAAAGCTGACAGGAAGTCTCTGGGAACTGACTTTTCCCACTTCCAAGGAAGCATAGGCAGAGCCCATAGCCTTGTCCTCCTTGTGCTTGGTTCCATCTCCCAAAACTATTTGGATCTGGGGCACCTGGTTGCATTCCTTGGTAGGAACTTTGAAATAGTCCCCTGGAGGATTATGGGCATAACATTTTCTACACCCTCAAGAGACACGCATGAGGTCACCTACTCCTAAGTACCTGCAAAGAAGTCACATTGAATAGCAGGTAATGGACATGTTCACTCCCGGACATCAGCAGCACATGACAGCATGTTCCTTTTGTGTTTATCCACTAAGTCCTTTTCGAAGGACTTGCCCTTGGCAAGAGGCAGAGTACACATGCAGCCACATTGCCTACGAACACTGTATGCTGACACAGGGATATCTTCAGCTGCTTATCGAGACTCCAGCTATGGTCCTTTTATGGTCTGTGATTTCAGTGGGGGGGGGGGACTGAGCAGTGTTAATGGGTCGGGGTACTGATAAACAGAGATCACCTTTCTGGCTTTACCTCTAATCTAAAGGAACACTGCAGCTGTTTTGGGGGGTCAACCACACAGCATTAGCCGAGGCCCCAAGCTCTTCTTAACTTGTTGTTTTTCGATACATGGATTCTTTGTGTAGCCCTAGTTGTCCTGGAACTCGCTCTGTAGACCAGGCTGGCCTCAAATTCAGAGATCTGCCCGTGTCTGCCTCCCGAGTGCTGGAATTAAAGGCATGCACCACCACTGCCTGGCTTTTCTTAACTTCTTTATGCAACTTTATCCATTAATTTATAAACATCCCTCCCCAGTATAGTTTATTTGGCTTGAGCCATCACCTACAATTACTAGCTGACTGCTCAGCACATGGAATGACATCTCGTGCTTTGCTGTTCTGAACTTCAGAAAGACCATCTCATAGCTCTGGCTCTTGCAAGTGTATGAGCACCATCTATGTCCCAGTTAACTTCACGTGACTGTATCCCCCTCTTGCTCCTTTGTCCTCATCTTCTTACCATTTACTGATCCAGACACACTGCTGGTTTGCTTCTCTTAAAACAGTCCCAGCATGCTCTCCAGGGGACTTTGTACCAATGGTGATGGGTCTGCTATCCACCTTGTCCACGTAGCTAGCTCCCTCCCTCACTTAAGTAAGTCTCTGCTCAGAATCTGTCTTCTCATGGAAGCCTTCCAAGGCCAACCTACTTTGAACATTTTATCACTGATGTGTGTATGGGGGGTGCTATGTATGTGCATGCAGGTAGCCTTGCCCATGTATGCACCCATGAAGGCCAGAGGTCAACACATCAGGTGTCCTTCTCTGTCCCTCCCCACTGCTGTGCAATATTAGTTGAAGATGTGCTACATCTGTTTATGCGGTGGAGCATTGGTTTAGCGATGCAAAGAAGTGGCAAATTGCTTTGCTGTTGCATTTGTTTAACTCTTTAAAACTGTGATACTGTGCCTGTCTAAAACATCTGATTGGTCTAATAAAGAGCCATGCAGCCAATAGCAAGGCAGGCCTGCCAGGCAGAGAGAATAAATAGGAGGAGAAATCTAGGCTCAAGAGAGAGCAAGGAGCGAGAAAAGGAGAAGGAGAGGAGCATGTGAGGGGCCAATCCCCCAGTCGCACAACCAGCCACGGATTAAGAAGAGAATAAAGGCATATCAAATAAAGAAAGGTAAAAATTTCAGAGGCAAAATGCAGAAGAAGAGAAATGGGTTAGTTTAAATTAGAAAAGCTGACTTGAAACAAGCCAAGCTAAGGCCAGGCATTCATAAGTAAGAATAGGTCTCCATGTATTTATTTGGGAGCTGGGTGAGGGCCCCCAGAGTGTAAAAACAAGCAAACAAACAAACAAACTACAATCCATCTCATTTCTTGAGAAAAGGTCTTTCAATGAATTTAGAACTTGCCATTTTGTCTAGAATGGCTGGTGAGCCCCTGGGAGCCATCCGTCTTTGCTCCTTTCCTGCTGGCACTGAGGTTACAGATGCAGGTGCTGCCACACCTGGTTTTTCCATAAATTCTGAGTCCGGGTCCTCCTGCTTGTACAGAAAGAAATGTTACCCATTTAGCCATCTCCCCAGCTCCAGCTCTGACATTTTAGGATCCTCTTTCTTGCATTGTCTTTCCCCTGACACTTTCATCACTGTCTTATGTGTTTCCTTCCTAATCTCTTTCATTGCCCGTATTCCCCCATTGCAGTTTGAACTTCATAAAGAAGAGTTTTTATCTTTATCTATCTATTTATTTATTCTGTGCAACTCTTTTTTTCTTTTTTGGAAATGAATTTGAGGGTCAAACTCAATTCCTTGTGATGACATGATCAGAAATGTGCTAACTGCCCACCCCTTGTTTTGCCTCTTTATACTGAGTATACTCCTTATAATATATACTCTTTATACACACTTTCTCTGTGTGTGAATGCATAGCTGTTGTTAAGCAATGATTTTAACTGGTGAATTAATTGTGTTAAAAGCTTCCACCAGATTTGTCGAGCAAGCGCCTCTGTTTCCTGGGTCATTTTAGTCATGCCAAGACCTCACTGTTTCCAATTAAAAGAAGAAGGTCTACACGCCTTTAATCCCAGCACTCGGAAGACAGAGATAGGCAGATCTCTGTTAGTTCAAGTCCAACCTGGTCTACATAGTGAGTTCCAGGACAGCCAGGACTGTTACACAGAGAAATCCTGCCCCCCCCCAAAAAAAAAAAGAAAGAAAAGAAAGAAAAAACAAGAAAAAAAGAAAAAACAAAAGATCTAGATGTGGAACACTAAAAGGATACCATACCACACAACTTGCAACTTGCTTTGTATGAAAGTGAACGTAGGATGTGAAAATAGTAAACAATATAGACCAGTTTTCATTTGACTGATCTCTCAAACCTTGCAGTATGAACAACCACATAATAGCATTCTTTGCTCCAGTGACATTCTATAGTACAACAGAATGATCAGGCCAGGGAAAAACCTGTAATTTTCCAAACTGGGTGTATAGAAGAGGGAGTTCATGTATTCCCAATCACAGTCAAAGCCAAGAAGCTATCAAACTTAACCCCAACCAGTAGTCTTCTTGTACTAGGTCAACTCTCATTGATCTAAGCCCTGACCTACATATATCCTCCAACCCGAACTAAAAACTACAAAGAAAAATCCCCTTACTATGGGGCCTTGAACTCAGACATACGATTCAAACTAGCCTCCAAAGCCTCTTTCGTAGGCTCACAGTATGTTGTGTAGAAGTGGCATAACTTTATATTTACATAGTTCCTTTACCCCACCAGTGGGGTAAAAAAACCCTATATTCTCTGGAGTTCTGGACTGTATTTCTTAGCATAGGATTCAGGGACTCCCCCACATTAAAATCATCTAGAAGTGAGTGTTGAAATGTACATTTGGGGGACATATCAAGACTTGACAGTAGCTGGGGGTGTAACTCCGGGGTAGAGCATAGGTTTAGCATGTGAAAAGCACTGAGTTCAATACCCAGTATCAGAACAAAATAAAACAGATCTGGAGGCTAAGAATATCAGACGAAGGGCCTCCAAAAGGTTTGACAGACTCTCTGATTTTTATGATAGATAATTTAGGGCCAGAGTGGAGAATAAAACCTGACAACTGATCTAGCACATCTTCAGATGAAAACACATGGAGCTCTTAAATAATCCCATCAATTGTCTTAGAGGAATCTACAGATTTCTTCTGGTTCCTTCTTATGCCTCATCTCTACCCTTAGCCATATTGTTTAGTGTCTCCCTAAAATAGTTACCAAGGGAGTCAATCATAAGAGAGTGTGAGTTACCCAGGAAGAGCAAATCATATCCCCTTCTGGTAGAGTTCTGGAAGGAAAGGGGAGGAAAGGGGATGGGACTCCTTTTTCTAGTTCTCTTTCCCCAGCTCCTCCATCTGAACTCAGACCAGCTCACACTAACTGTACCCATGTGCACAGTGTTGAGGTAGATGGAGGTGTTTTCCTCACATCTGTGGGTAAGGAGATTGAACATGGACATCCTTCCTGGGGAAGAAAGCTAGTTAGGGCTTTGGGAAAAGCAAAGGGATCCCTCAGTACTGGTTTGTTGTGACTGGACTGAACACTCTTGCTATTAGCTAGGTTAATGGGGGTGCTTTGAAAAAATAAAACACATTTCAGTCCCATTTCCCCTCCTATCAAGTATCTAGACACAGGAGGAAGCAGCTCGATCAATTATGAATCCTTAGGTCATCATTTCAACAACTACATCATTTTCTCTGTGTGTTATTAGACTTCCATGTCTTTCTTTGTAGTTAATAAGATACTGGTGAAGGGATATGAACAACCAGCCTGCCTCCATCATAGGTTTAAAAGCCATCTTATAGTAAAGACAAACTAGGTTCATTCCTGCTTATGATTAATTATGTTTCTCAAGTGTTGGATTATGCCACACCTGTAACCCTAATGACAAATGATTCTGTACTGCCTGTTCCAATAATGGTAATTATGTCCTCATTTCAAAAAATGTTTATAACCATCTTACAACCCTATCTTTGTTTTAAAAGGTTATATGACCACCTATGACTACGATGACTACCATGATATGACCATCTTGCAATCATGTCTTTGTTTCAGGTGTTTGTTATGACTAACTTGTTATGCTTATATTCTGCTCCTATACCCCCTACCCCTGAGCTGTAAACAATCCTTGTCTTCCTCACATCCAATGCTGACCTCTTGAACCCCACTTTAAGGGAAGACAGCCCATGTACATGAAAACAAAAACATCCTTTATTTTATTTGGCCATGGTGATTTGAGTTGTATCTTCTCTTTGTATCTTTGGGATTAACAGAGAGAGAGAGAGCAATTGGGTCTGTTTCTCAGGATGGAGAAAAGTCGTGTCTTGTGTTAAATAAGAATAACAGTCATGTGCTGTGGCATTGTCTATAAGCAATTGAGAGGCTGCAGTAGGAGAATTTGGAGTGCATAACCAACCTAGGCTATGTGATGAGAATCAACCTTTAAAAATTGGAAAATCTGGGAACTGTTAGCCTGAGGTTTCATCAAACAAGGCCCTGTGATGTGGAATGTCCTTCTGTATATGTGTTGCTTCATTGGTTGATGAATAAAATTGCTTTAGCCTATGCCAGGGAAGAATAAAAGCAGGCAGGAAATATTAACAGAGATATAGGGATTGTAATGAATATAGTTTCTGTGTGATTATTTGGGTCTGAGTGGCAGGGAAATGAATGAGCAGTCTCTGCCTACAAATGGCACCCAACATGGGATGACTACATCCACATAAAATCTGAGAGAGCTTGGAAAAGGATTCTAGACATAAAAAACAAAGTTAAATACAACTTCTTGGTATGCATTTTTTTTCAGATAGACTCTGTTTGCTGGCAGCAATCAGAGGCACAACTCCTTTAAGAGAATTCTTCCTGACTCAGTATTAGAGGCAAAAAAAAAACTGCTCAGCTTCTTTAAGGGAAGGCTTCCTGGTTCGTGCTGGCAGCATAAACTCTGGTTCTTTTGAGAATTCCTGCACTTAAATGGGTTTTGTGGGCAGCATGCTACAAGTTGCTTGATGGTGGCATGGGCCAACTGCTTCCCAGAGTTGAGGTGATGAGCATGGCTCCCACCCGGTGGTCCCCATAGCTGGTAGTGAAGTACCACCACCATGTTAAAGGCTGAGAGAGGTGGAGCTAGGATCCAGGGGTACCATGACCACACTGCTTACCATTTTAAAATGCTGCTTGTCAGAAAAGGATTTCAGATACACAATAGGACACATTCAGACATAAAAGACGTCCAAATGAGACACAGTGTGCTTAAAAATGTACATAGGCTTAGGAGAGAGAAAAAAAGTGTAGATAAAATGATGTAGGTGGGTCTTCTATCTATCTGTTGCTTTCATTGGTTAATTAATAAGGAAAACTGCTTGGCCTGATAGGGCAGAAATTAGATAGGCAGAGTAGACAGAACAGAGTGCTGGGAAGAAGGGAAGTGAGGCAGACACTATAGCTCTCCTCTCCAAGATGGACGCAGGTTAAGATCCTTCATGGTAAGCCACCACGTCATGGTGCTACACACATTATTAGAAATGGGTTAATCAAGATGTGAGAGTTAGCCAATAAGAGACTAGAACTAATGGGCCAGGCAGAGTTTAAAAGAATACAGTTTCCGTGTAATTATTTTGGGTGTAAAGCTAGCCGGGTGGAGGGACGCAGCCTGCCGCTACAGTAGTTCCTTACTACAGAGTGGTGCTCCAAGGTGGTAACGAACTCCACATAAAACCTGAGAGAGCTTAATTTTGAACATAGAAAACACAGAGTTTAACACAGCTTTTTGCTGTTCGTGGGTGGCATGCTACAAAGAAATTTCCCTGACTCAGCAGCCGTAGCAGGAAAAAAGCTGCGCAGGTTTAAAACGCAGCTTCCTAGGCTGTGCCACCAATGCAAACTCTGGCTATAAAGCATTTCAATGGCTTTTATGGGACTGGATGTTTGTGTTCCTGCTCGGGATCTGGAAGAAAGTAACTGAGACCATGCCCTTGGCTCAGCTCTTCCTGCCTGGGAAGACGACGGAATCAGACTTAGGCAGGCTGGAGAGCATGGCGGATTCCTGCCGCCATACAGAGAGATGTTTTCAGGCTACACAGTGCTCTGCATGTCAGATTTGGCTGTAACTTGGATGAAAAGAGTTTCTGTGCCAAAAGCTCAGTATCAGAATTAAAGTGTTGAGTGTGGCTCCTACCTGGCGGCCCCAGAGCTTGCACAAAATGGTACATCCTCCATTTTGAAATTGGAGAGAGGTGGAGCCAACATCTAGAGCAGCCCTTGGCTTTGCAGCTCAGAGGCACAAGTGACTCAGAGGCACAAGCAGCTCCGCCATGCTGAACTGTGCTGGTCTCAAGCAGGAACTATCGTAATTATTCTAATAACAGCACAATTAAGGTTTAGAATGGCAGTAAACAGGAGGTACCGTATTACCTCTACATGGTGCAACTTAAGTTTTTAAGAAGTGCTTAACATTTTAAGAAGTGCTCCTGGATAGTAAAAAATTACAGATTCATAATAGGACAGATTCAGACATAAAAGACCACTAAATGTGTCACAATGTTGGATGAATGTATGTAGGCTTGAGAGAGAGAAAAAATATAGAGAGATTTAAAAAGGGGGGGGTAAAGTCTTTAAAGGGACAGAGTAAAGACAGTTATAGATTAAAAGAAATAAAGAAAAATAAGCCACATAAAAATGGAAAATTCACAGAGAGTCTGGATTATGTACATTGTGTTTTCTTTAAAATTTATGACTGTAAAGTAGCTAAGTACAGAGAGACATTTCATTATATGGGCTACCAAGCTAGACCAGAATGGATATCATAAGGGTATGACTTCAGAATTTGGATCTAATGATATGATGCTTTGGAGAGGGTCTTCTTTTGTTTTCACAGAGGATGAGACCCTGTGGATTGCTTCTATCCAAATTTGTTATGATAGACCACGCCCTCCTGAAAGGTTGCTGTGAACACGCTCAAAAAAATTGCTTCACTCAACTGCCGACTGAGATGAACCTGGCACACAGGTTACACCATAAAAGATCTGATTAACAGCGCCCACCCCATACAGCAGGAAGCAGTTTGGAGAGAAAAAAACCGCATCCATGTTCCCAAATATTGTTTATAAATGTTCTTTTACATTTAAAGGGGGATATGATATAGATATGAATAATTTACATTGGTATAAATTTTGCTTTATTGGTATTAAGTTAAGGTCAATTTGGTTATATGTATATGTATTTCTGATCTTTATAAAGGTATTGTGATTGTGTAGTTTATTTAAAAATGTAATGTATAATTAGGAAATATAGGTTATTAATGGATAATCATCTATAATAGTCAAGCTTATAGTCGTGTTAGTTAGATTTTCTAGATGTGCATAGATATATTTCAGTTAGATAGGCATTCTTCATATCTTTCAAAGACTGCAGAATATGGCATTTAATGTTTTAATAACTTAGGGCTGTTCATGACAATGATACACGTCTGCTCCTGGCAGCACCAATCTACTTCAAGAGAAAGATGGGTATCAAAGAGGCTCCTTATGGAGTTTGATAGCCATTTGGGCAAGAAACTGCTCTTGCCTGGACTGTTGCATAAACTGGACACAGAGAACCCGCAGAGAGAGAACTGCTGAACTTGCCTAAAGGTGAGATGGTCTTTTGGGGTTCCTGATTCATTAAAGAGTCTGTGAGACATTCTGCAGGATATAGCAGAAAGTGACTGAACTGTTTTTGAATTTTCCTGCTTTATGGAAATGTCTGCTGGATACTATGGGCCTGTAGGCCGAAGATGGATGCCCCAATGGTACAAAAGAACTTTGGGTGATTGTACAGGCAGCGAGATGTCTCTGTCATTTCTAGAGTTTGGAAGTTGCTTATTTCTTGTTTGCTTAGGTAATATTATATTCTTCTGGAGTCTTTGATGGAGTTGAAGAATGGTTAGCTATAGTTATAGTTTTCCTTAGTTATGATCAAAGATAAAATAGATATAAGTACTGTAACTGTAATTCTTGCTTTATAACTGTTTTGTTGTATGTAATTTTACTATGTTAAAGTGAAAGCCTTTCTTTTTTGTTTAAACAGAAAAAGGGGAAATGATGTAGGTGGGCCTCTATCTATCTGTTGCTTTCATTGGTTAATTAATAAAGAAAACTGCTTGGCCTGATAGGGCAGAAATTAGATAGGCAGAGTAGACAGAACAGAATGCTGGGAAGAAGGGAAGTGAGGCAGACACTATAGCTCTCCTCTCCAAGATGGACGCAGGTTAAGATCCTTCCTGGTAAGCCACCACTTTGTGGTGCTACACACATTAATAGAAATGGGTCAACTGAGATGTGAAAGTTAGCCAATAAGAGACTAGAACTCATGGGCCAGGCAGTGTTTAAAAGAGTACAGTTTCTGTGTAATTATTTCAGGTGTAAAGCTAGCCGGGTGGCGGGACACAGCCCGCCACTCCTACTACAATAAAACAACGTCTTTAAAGAGACAGTAAAAGTAATGTTTGTGCAACTCATTTAGAAATGTAATGTATGATTAGAATTACAGACTAATCAATAGTCATCTAGAATATAGTCGTGTTAGGTTTTCTAGATATACAGAGATATATTTCAGATAGATAGCTATTCTTCAGATCTTTCAAAGACCTACAAAACACAGCATTTAAAAGGTTTTAAAAACTTAAACTTTTCTCAACAGTGAGACATGTCTGCTTCTGGCAGCACCGATTACTTCAGAGAGACTGATGGACATTAAGGAAATTCGTTATGTAATTTGTCTTCAATGTGGCAAGGTTAGCCATCTGGGAAAGAAACTACTCTTGCCTGGACTGCTTGATGGTATGCTGTATGAACTGGACATGCAGGACCCACAGAAAAGTGACTGCTAAACTTTCCAAAAGATGGGATTGTCCTTCAGGATTCCTGCTTCACAGAAAAACTGCCAGACATTTTGCAGGATACAGAAGAAAGTGACTGACAAACTGCCAAGATAGGCAAAACAGTCTTTCAAATTTCCTGCTTCACGAAAAAGTCTGACAGATACTATGGGCCTGTAGGCTGAAGAAGCATGCCCCAACATTGCAGAGGAACTTTGCGTGGCTGTCCAGGCAGCAAGATGTCTCTGTTAATTCTAGAGTTTTGGAAGTTGTTTACAATGTATTTCCTGATTACTTAGGTGATATTATATCCTTCTGGGGTCTTTAAAGAGTTTTCCTTAGTTATGATAAAGGTTAAATTAGATATAAAGCTTTAGACACACAAAGATAGGGTAGATGATAGAGCATTTTCCACATGTAAATGAACTAAATATTGTAACTATAATTCTTGCTTTATAGCTATTTTGTATATGTAATTTTACTATGTTAAAGTTAAACCCTTCCTTTTTAATTAGACAGAAGAGAGCAAATGATGTGGGATGTCCTTCTGTATATGTGTTGATTTATTGCTTGATGAATAATGCTACTTCAGTCTATGGCACGGCAGAATGCAGGCAGGCAGGAAATCCAAACAGAGATATACGTAGAAAGTAGGCTGAGTCAGGGAGATGCCATGTAGTTGCTGAAGGAGAAAGACACCAGCCAGAACCTTATCCGGTCAGCCACAACCTCATGGTGATGCACAGATTAATAAAAATGGGTTAATTCAAGATGTAAGAGCTAGCTAAAAATATGCTTGAGTCATTGGCCAAGCAGTGTTATAATTAATATAGTTTCTGTGTGATTATTTAAGTCTGAGTGGCCGGGAAACGAACAAGCAGTCTCCACCTAAAGCCCTGGGTTTCGTGTGTGTGTGTGTGTGTGTGTGTGTGTGTGTGTGTGTGTATGTGTGTGTTTGCATACACATACACAGGTTATTTGAAATTAAATAGCTCTTAATTTGAGGTTCTGGCTGTATCATTTCCTGACTCAAGTTCCCTAACCTCTTTAAGTCTCAAGCAGTAATAGAGATGTTGATGTGGTGTTGCAAAGAATAAATAAGATGATCCATAAGAAGTGCTTGGCACAGTGCCTTTCACACAAGAAACCTCCCCCCCCCCGTGTTACTCCATATTCATGTTGGAGGTGAGATAATTGTCAGCTTCCCCATTGTATTAGCTAATAAACAATGTCATTGCTATTGTCACATGGCTCAGTGGAAAATGCTATGGAGCCGGGCGATGGTGGCGCACGCCTTTAACCCCAGCACTTGGGAGGCAGAGGCAGGCGGATCTCTGTGAGTTCGAGACCAACCTGGTCTACAGAGCTAGTTCCAGGACAGGCTCCAAAGCCACAGAGAAACCCTGCCTCAAAAAACCAAAATAAATAAATAAATAAAATAATAAAAAAAAGAAAATGCTATGGAATATGAATAGGGATCCCAGGCTCACATCTCAGCTTATCACCGATCAGCTCTGTGGCCTTGTCCAAGTCATCTTACCTCTCTGAACCTCCCTTGTTTCATCTGAAATGGGCAGATAGCATCTTTCCTTTTATATCTTAAAGTCTTATAGAGAAAACCAAGTGCTCTGTAAACTGCCAATTTCCATGTGATAATTGGAAGGTGTTGTTCCACTCTCCTCTGATTTATCACATGAACTTAACAAGGAATGCTCTAAGTTTCAGAGGCTTACTGATCAACATTAAGAGTGAATTAATTATGAAGAAAACTGCCAAAAAAACACAAGAATCGCGATTGAAGGAAGCAGCTGGGCGGCAATCTAAATGAACTCCAGTAGTTGAAATAATGGAAGAACTGAAAACAACCTAACCTACAACATGTGACCACAGAAACATTTACCCTTCAGTGGGACTGAGGCTGGGCTATTTAATCTTCTGTTCCTTTAACCCATTCCACCCTGTTCACAAGTGAGAAAATGTATTGGTCCTGTGTGCATGATTTCTTTATCATACTATTCTTTTTCCTCTTAAAAGCAATACTGAAAAAGAAGCTGGCCTGGGTCTGAAAAAACCTGGGATAAAACCGGACTTGCCTAACATAGCGGACAATGAGGACTACTGAGAACTCAAGAACAATGGCAATGGGTTTTGATCCTACTGCATGTACTGGCTTTGTGGGAGCCTAGGCAGTTTGGATGCTCACCTTACTAGACCTGGATGGAGGTGGGTGGTCCTTGGACTTCCCACTGGGCAGGGAACCCTGATAGCTCTATGGGCTGACAAGGGAGGGGACTTGATTGGGGGAGGGGGAGGGAAATGGGAGGAGGTGGCGGGGAAGAGACAGAAATCTTTAATAAATAAATAAACGGGAAAAAAAAGAGTTCCATCACTGCATTATGGCTGGAGATGGCCAAAGTTCTAGGGATGATGGGGTGCTGGGAAGCATTAGGCAAGGAGATCCTCTGGTTAAAGTGTAAGGTGAATTATGCCCTGCTCAGTAGTAATATCTACTAGGGGATGTTTAGTTTCCTCTGCATGACAAAGAATGCAATCAGACACAGTCACATGTCATATGTGACATCCTGAGATACCTGTTGGTACTCACTGCCTTTCTTGCTTAATGTAAAGACCTGGAGGCCCCGTACTAGAGTAGAGGCCTAAGTCAGGGTCGGGGGAGCGCCGAGTGGGCAAGGGGGGTGAGCGGTAATCCAGGAGGAAACTACGTGTTTTGCAGACTGGAGCTGAAACATACCAGGGACCCCACTCTCCAATGAAGGACTTGTAGGAGGAAGAAACTGCAGAGGCAACTGCTTAAGCAAGCCTCCCATTTCCAACCCAGGGCACTCAGGGAAAGCAAGACTGAGCACCTAGGGCAGTAATTGATGGCATGCATTTCCCCATTCCGCCAGCAGAGGGAAGCAGCTGAGAGAAGAAAAAGCCTGCAAATCGCTCCAAAAAGCTGAGATTTAGTCACTGTTTACTCTGACTTATCTAGGTGTTTTCTACTCTGTTTAGTTTTCTGCTTGTTGTTCGGTGAGAAGGGGATGGGGAAACATTTGGGGATAGGAGTTAGGGGCTAGAATGGGTAAGCAACCTATCTGCTTAAAGAATCTTCTACCCAGGCTGGTTTATTTCCCAATGCCTATGAGAGTTGCTCCTTTAGAAACTGCTTGCTGCCAACTGCACGCCCCTTGGGTTTACCATAGTAAAGTAACAAGTGTGGTGTCATGACAGGGCAGAGCCACTCATGTCTGGGGATAATTAGGAAATACACTGTAATACCAAAGACTTCACTTCTATCTGACGGCCCAATAACTACCTTATAGCAACCTGCCTCGACGCAGTTCGATTTGAGGGTCTGGGTTTTGTTTTTGAGACACAAACATCCACAAAAGGATTGATGACTAAACCAAGTGTGACACCTACAAGCAAAGGGCAACGTCTCAGCCTTGAACAGGAATGAAGCTCCGATACATGCTACACAACATGGATGAACTTCAAAACCAATACGCTTAAACAAAGAAGCTATCTACGAAGACCTCATAGTATTCATTCCACGCCTATCAGATAGAAAACTAAAGACAGAGAAATTGAATTGGTGCTGTCAGGAGTTGATAGAAGAGAGGAAAGTGGGGCCACTGCTTCACAGCCTTCCACTTGGGAGAGTCAAACAAACTCTGGACCTAGATAGCGATGGTGGGCTTCATGACCCCACCAAATCATACTCTAAAATAGTTTGCATGATTCATTTTATGCGAACCACATTTTCCCACAATAAAAAATAGTTTCCAATCTAATCCTTCCACCAACTCAGACTGCCCATTCCAACCCATTTGATTTAGTGGTGCTCTCCAGTAAACAGTCATAACCTAATTTCATAAATTAATGATTTCTCATTCACTTACTATCAGTCTGTGTTTTAACTTTAGTCAAACCTAATTTTGGTCTAACTTAATTTTTGACATCGGTAGCCAAAGGCTGCTTTTCTTTATGCAACCTTTTTTTTAAGTCAGAGCCTTACAAATGCTAAGCAGGTATAATATCACTGGGCTACACGCCCATATGCTTTTACAGGATCTTTTAGCAACAAAATAGCATTGTTCCAGCAGGCTAGTTGGTTTTGGTATAAATTATGTTTCTGTTCACTTTTAGTTCCCAGTATTAATGGCTCCAAATTTTAAATCAATTTAAGTTCACAACAGTGAATTAAGATAAACACAAATTAATTTGAGAATGGAGCTGTTAATATGATTACAATCTACTAATTTGCCAATTGTTAATAAACACTATTTGGGCACAGAGGCGGCGCGGTGAGGCGGCCAGACACACAGAGGCAGCGCGGCGACCAGACGCACAGAGGTGGCACAGCACGGCAGCCAGACGCGGTGGAGCAACACCGCATTCAGGAAGAGGCTTTGGGGGACCGGCGCAGCGGCAGACCCAAGCGGCTGGGACAGGCGTGCAATAAGGAGAGCAGATCGCCCTACTACAATTAAATCAAAGAGGTATGCCTTTGGTTGGCCAGGTCACTGGCACACGGGGAGCCTGGTCCTGTCCTGAAGACCCTTCGGAGGGGTGAGAGGGTTCTTGGCCTGCGGCAGGAACCAGAAAACAGAGCGAGGGCATTTTGTAAGCGGAGCCATTGGCCAGCAGGGAAACCTGATCCGGTTTTTAAAAGACCCATTAGATAGGATCAAGAGGAGGAGATGGGCAGGCGCCAAGGCAAGAATTCACCCAATAATCTGAAAAACAACATGAAAACACCAGAACCCAATGATCTTACAACAGAAGTATTTGAACAACCTAACACAGAAGAAGTGGAAAAAAAATGACTTTAGGAAGGCAATAGAGTCCCTTAAACAACATGTAAAAAATGCCCTTATAGAAATAGATGAGAAGTATAACAAAAAGTTTGAAGAAATGAGTAAATACGTACATGATACCCTGGGAAACCAAGAAAAAATGATCAAACAGGTAATGGAAACAGTTCAAGAATTGAAAACTGAAATGAAGGTAAGGAAGAAAATACAAACTGAGGACCAGCTGGATATGGAAAATCTAGGTCAACGAACAGAGTCTACAGAAGCAAGAATAATCAATAGAATACAAGAGCTAGAAGAAAGAATCTCAGATGCTGAGGACACCATAGAGAAAATAAACGAACAGATCAAAGAAAACAGCAAAGCCAACAAATTCTCAACACAAAACATTCAGGAAATATGGGACACAATAAAAAAAAAACAAACCTAAGAATAATAGGAATAGAAGAAGGAGAAGAGTCACAGCTCAAAGGCCCAGAAAATATTTTCAACAAAATTATGGAAGAAAACTTTCCCAACTTAAAGAAAGATATTCATTTAAATATTCAAGAAGCATACAGAACACCAAACAGACTGGATCAAAGAAAAACATCTCCTTGCCATATAATAATCAAAACACAAAATATACAGGTTAAAGAAAGAATATTAAGAGCTGCAAAGGAAAAAGGGCAAGTAACTTATAAAGGTAAACCGATCAGACTTACACCTGACTTCTCTATGGAAACTATGAAAGTCAGAAGGTCCTGGATAGATGTACTGCAGAAGCTAAGAGACCATGGATGCAAACCCAAACTACTATACCCAGCCAAGCTATCGTTCATTATCAACAGAGAAAACAAGACATTCCAGGATAAGAACAAATATAAACAATACGTAGCCACAAATCCAGCCCTACAGAAAGTAATAGAAGGAAAATCGCAACCCAAGGAATCCAACACTGCCAACACTGCCTACAATAACCCAGGCATCTAGTGACCCTTCACCAGCACATCTCAAAGAAGGGAGACACACAATCTCTACTACCAAAAGCAATAAGAATAACCGGAGTAAACAACCACTGGTCATTAATATCACTTAATATTAATGGGCTCAATTCACCTATAAAAAGGCACAGGCTAAAAGATTGGATACGAAAACAGGATCCAACATTCTGCTGTTTGCAAGAAACACATCTCAACCACAAAGACAGGCACCTACTCAGAGTAAAGGGTTGGGAAAAGGTGTTTCAAGCAAATCGTCCTAAGAAAAAAGCAGGTGTGGCCATACTAATTTCTAACAAAACTGACTTCAAACTAAAATCAATCAGAAGAGACCGAGATGGTCACTTTATACTCATAACAGGAACAATTCATCAGGATGACGTCTCAATCCTGAATATCTACGCCCCCAATATAAAAGCACCTACTTATGTAAAAGAAATATTACTAGAACTCAAGGCAGACATCAAACCACACACACTAGTAGTAGGAGACTTCAACACACCTCTCTCTCCAAGGGACAGGTCAATCAGAAAGAAACCTAATAGAGAATTAAGATAATTATTGGAGGTAATGAAGCAAATGGACTTAACAGACATCTATAGAACATTCCACCCAAATAGGAAAGAATATACCTTCTTCTCTGCAGCTCATGAAACCTTCTCAAAAATTGACCACATACTCGGAAACAAAGGAAACCTCCACAGATACAAAAAAATATCAGTGTTCACCTGTGTCTTATCAGATCACCACGGATTAAAGTTAAAAGGCAACAACCATGCTACCCCCAAAAAACCGACAAACTCATGGAAACTGAACAGTCAAATACTGAACCACACCTGGGTCAAGGAAGAAATCAAGAAAGAAATTAAAGTCTTCCTTGAATTTAATGAAAATAAAGGGACAACATACTCAAACCTATGGCACACAATGAAAGCAGTGCTAAGAGGAAAGTTCATAGCACTAAGTGCCTACTTAAAGAAAACGGAGAATGCATACATTGGGGACTTAACAACACACCTGAAAGCTCTAGAAAAAAAAGAAGCAGACACGCCCAGGAGAAGTAGAAGACTGGAAATAATAAAACTGAGGGCTGAAATCAACAAAATAGAAACACAGAAAACAGTCCAAAGAATCAATGAAACAAAAAGCTGGTTCTTGGAGAAAATCAACAAGATCGACAAACCCCCATCCAAACTAATTAAACGACAGAGAGAGAACACGCAAACAAATAAGATCAGAAATGGAAAGGGGGACATAACCACAGACACAGAGGAAATTCAGAGAATCATTAGATCTTACTACAAAAGCCTGTATGCCATAAAACTGGAAAATACAAAAGAAATGGAAATTTTTTTAAATAAGTACCATATACCAAAGCTAAAACAAGACCAGGTGAATGATCTAAATAGACCTGCTACTTGCGAAGAATTAGAAACAGTTATCAAAAATCTCCCTTCGAAAAAAAGCCCAGGACCAGATGGTTTCAATGCAGAATTCTACCAGAACTTCCAAGAAGAACTAATACCTATGCTCCTTAATGTATTTCACAATATAGAAACAGAAGAGTCATTGCCAAATTCCTTTTATGAAGCTACTGTTACCCTGATACCAAAACCACACAAAGACCCAATCAAGAAAGAGAATTACAGACCTATCTCACTCATGAACATCGACGCAAAAATTCTCAATAAAATACTGGTAAACTGAATCCACGAACACATAAGAAAAATTATCCATTATGATCAAGTAGGCTTCATCCCAGAGATGCAGGGCTGGTTCAACATACGCAAATCTACCAATGTAATCCACCATATAAATAAACTGAAAGAAAAAAACCATATGATCATTTCATTAGATGCTGAAAAAGCATTCAACGAAATTCAACACCCCTTTATGATAAAGGTCTTGGAGAGAATAAGGATACAAGGGTCCTACCTAAATATAATAAAAGCTATTTACAGCAAGCCAACAGCTAACATTAAATTAAACGGAGAAAAACTCAAAGCCATCCCACTAAAATCAGGAACATAACAAGGATGTCCACTCTCTCCATACCTCTTCAATATAGTGCTTGAAGTTCTAGCAATAGCAATAAGACAACATAAGGGGATCAAGGGGATTCGTATTGGAAAAGAAGAAGTTAAACTTTCGTTATTTGCAGATGATATGATAGTATACATAAGCGACCCCAAAAATTCTACCAAAGAATTCCTATAGCTGATAAACACCTTTAGTAATGTGGCAGGATACAAGATCAACTCCAAAACATCAGTTGCCTTCCTATTCACTAAGGATAAGGAAGCAGAGAGGGAAATCAGAGAAGCATCACCTTTCACGATAGCCACAAATAGCATAAAATATCTTGGGGTAAATCTAACCAAGGAAGTGAAAGATCTATTTGACAAGAACTTTAAGGCATTGAAGAAAGAAATTGAAGAAGACACCAGAAAATGGAAGGACCTCCCTTGCTCTTGGATTGGGAGGATCAACACAGTAAAAATGGCAATTCTACCAAAAGCAATCTATAGATTCAATGCAATCCCCATCAAAATCCCATCAAAATTCTTCACAGATCTGGAGAAGAAAATAATCAACTTTATATGGAAAAACAAAAAACCCAGGATAGCCAAAACAATCTTATACAATAAAGGATTGTCTGGAGGCATTACCACCCCTGACTTCAAACTCTATTACAGAGCTACAGTATTGAAAACAGCTTGGTATTGGCATAAAAACAGAGAAGTCGACCAATGGAATCGAATAGAAGACCCTGACTTTAACCCACAAACCTATGAACACCTGATTTTCGATAAAGGAGCTAAAAGTATACAATGGAAAAAAGAGAGCATCTTCAACAAATTGTGCTGGCAAAACTGGATGTCAATCTGTAGAAGAATGAAAATAGATCCATATCTATCACCATGCACAAAACTCAAGTCCAAATGGATTAAAGACCTCAATATCAGTCCGAACACACTAAACCTGATAGAAGAGAAAGTGGGAAGTACTCTACAACACATGGGCACAGGAGACCACTTCCTACGTATCACCCCAGCAGCACAGACACTAAGGGCATCATTGAATAAATGGGACCTCCTGAGGCTGAGAAGCTTCTGTAAAGCAAAGGACACTGTCACTAAGACAAAAAGGCAACCCACTTACTGGGAGAAGATTTTCACCAACCCCGCAACTGACAAAGGTCTGATCTCCAAAATATATAAAGAAATCAAGAAACTAGACCGTAAAAGGCTAATCAACCCAATTATAAAATGGGGCATTGAGCTGAACAGAGAATTCTCAACAGAAGAACTTCAAATGGCCAAAAGACACTTAAGGTCATGCTCAACTTCCTTAGCATTCAGGGAAATGCAAATCAAGACAACTTTAAGATACCATCTTACACCTGTCAGAATGGCTAAAATAAAAAACACCAATGATAGCCTTTGCTGGAGAGGTTGTGGAGAAAGGGGTACACTCACCCATTGCTTGTGGGAATGCAAACTTGTGCAACCACTCTAGAAAGCAGTGTTTCGGTTTCTCAGGAAATTCGGGATCAACCTACCCCTGGAACCAGCAATACCACTCTTGGGAATATACCCAAGAGAGGCCCTATCATACAACAAAAGTATATGCTCAACTATGTTCATGGCAGCATTGTTTGTAATAGCCAGAACCTGGAAACAACCTAGATGTCCTTCAACGGAAGAATGGATGAATAAAGTATGGAATATATACATATTAGTGTATTACTCAGCAGTAAAAAACAAGGACTTCTTGAATTTTGCATACAAATGGATGGAAATAGAAAACACTATCCTGAGTGAGGTAAGCTAGACCCAAAAAGAGGAACATGGGATGTACTCACTCATAATTGGTTTCTAGCCATAAATAAAGGACATTGAGCTTATAATTCATGTTCCTAGAGAAGCTAAATAAGAAGGTGAATCCAAAGACAAACACATAGGCATCCTCATGAATATTAACCTTCATCAGGCAATGAAAGGAGACAGAGACAGAGACCCACATGGGAGCACCGGACAGAAATCTCAAGGTCCAAATCAGGAGCAGAAGGAGAGAGAACACGAGCAAGGAACTCAGGACCACGAGGGGTGCACCCACACACAGAGACAATGGGGATGTTCTATCGGGAACTCACCAAGGCCAGCTGGCCTAGGTCTGAAAAAGCATCGGATAAATCTGGACTAGCTGAACATAGTGGACAATGAGGAATACTGAGAACTCAAGAACAATGGCAATGGGTTTTTGATCCTACTGCACGTACTGGCTTTGGGGGAGCCTAGGCAGTTTGGATGCTCACCTTACTAGACCTCGATAGAGCTGGGTGGTCCTTGGGCTTCCCACAGGTCAGGGAACCCTGATTGCTCTTCGAGCAGATGAGGGAGGGGGATTTGATCGGGGGAGGGGGAGGGAAATGGGAAGCGGTTGTGGGGAGGAGGCAGAAATCCTTAATAAATAAATAAATACTATTTGGTTGGCAGATCTAAACATACAAAACACTTATGCATGTATGCCCACTAGTGTGCCAGCTCCCTTTTATTATGGTAGACAGTTAGGAAATAATAGTGTATTACTTAACCTCTGACTTTATATTGAAAAAGTGTATAGTGGTATTCATTAAAGAATCTCTATTTTAGTTTTCATAAAACAACTGAACATATCCACAAACTATTGTGTATTTCAGAAACAATATCTTCCATTGTTTATGAGTTAAACTGGTGATTATTTGATTTGTAAATCTGAATGGAAAAAGTAAACCATTTTTGATGCAAATCAAAAACCAAGAGTGGCAGTATCTTTCCCAAAGTACCATTCTGGTTTGCCCCTAGAGTTGAGGCATGGCAATAGAAACTAGAACAAGAAATGATGCCTCTGATGGGTGGCCACCCTCAAACTTATCCCTGCGAGTAGAACTAAAATTCACCTTGCTCCATGTTGCTGAACGGTCTGCTGGAAACTTCTTTGGGGAGATCTTGGATTTCTCGTCTCTGGCAAAGTTTTTTTCCAAGTCCTTCGAGTCTTTCTTAGCTTGGGTAACACTGGAAGAGACACTGAGTCTCCGTGAGTGCACTGGTGGGATCTGTTAAAAGGAGAATAGAAGAGGTTCAAGCTTAGGCTTTTCTCCCCGACCCCTACCCCGGCTACTGGTGTCCTTTGTTCCTTAACCAGGTGAAAGACTGACAGGCCAAAAAGAAAAAAAAATGACACATATAAAAAATGTCATAATAAAACCTAGCATTATGTAAAATTAATAAATTCTAATACAGGCTGGGAGATGACTCAGTAGCAAAGACGAGGATCTGAGTTTAAATCTCTAGAACTCATGTAAAAATTAGAATGGGTAGCAGAAGCATCTGTAATGCCACTGCCTCGATGGCAAGATGGGAGCCAGAGATAGGAGAATCTCTGGAAAGTTGCAGGCAAGGTGGCCTGATGTATACAATAGAAAACAGCAAAGAACCCCTGGCTGAAACCAAGGGGGTTGAAAGGCAAGATTAGACACCTGAGGTTGTGAATTTGTCCTCTAACTACTACAAATGTGCCTTGAATGTGTGCACACCCACAGACGTTGAGTGTGTGTGTGTGAGTGTGTGTGTATACATGTGTTTGAATGTGAGCAATGCCCTTGGAGTCTCTGTAGATCAGTGTCTAAGCTGAAAGTGCTGTGTGGTAGTTTGAATAAGAATGGCCGCCACAGGCTCAAATTTGGGATGCTTAGTCATCGGGATGTGTGTGTGTATACATCTATGTGTGTATGTGTGTAGACATGAATTGTCTATGTGTATGTATACCTTTATTTATGTATGTATATATAAATATGTATGTGTGTGTATAAAATAACAACTGAGAAATAGGTTCAAGAAGGAATCTCCTGCCTCCTTGCCTTCACGTCTAATACCCACTGAAATCAACGACCAGCAGTCTTGGGTTTGCCTCTGGGTTTCTACATACTTTTGCCAATCCCCAAACAAAGTCAGAAGTATGTTTAATTAAAGCCAGAGTCTTGGTTTTAGGCCCTTCTGTATTCTGTCTAGAAATCTTGCTTCATTCTGATCTTTCTTTGAATCTTGGCCGTGTCTTTGGAGCCTAGTGCTTACAGAAGCAAATCTTTATGATCTGAGATTGACTTCCACACTATATATAATCTCTCAGTCCTTTTACTCCAAGAATCTTCTGGCCTGGATCTTAAAAATATTCACTTCTTGTCTTCATATAATTATGGTCTATCTTTCTGGGAATGCTAAAGAAAAATCTAGAGATTCATGCTCAGCAAGCCTGTACCATTGAGACTAGATTTAAATAAATAAAATCTAAAACCTTTAGTTCTTGGCTTTTTGGAGACCTTTCCCTATGGTGAGATACCATGCTCAGCCTAGATACAGGAAGGAGGGCCTTGGTCCTGCCTCAACTTGATCTGCCAGGCTTTGTTGACTTCCCATGGGAAGCCTTATCCTCTCTGAGGAGTGAGTGTGAGGTGTGGGGGAGGTGGGAGAAAGTTGGGGAGGAAGAAAACAGAGGGGGAAAATGTGGTTAGTATGTAAAATGAATTTTAAAAATAAAAAATAAATCTTTAAAAAATAAAATGTATAGTTCAATCTTTAATTTTATAAAAAAAGATAAAAATGGTCTCTTTGCAGGGTAGACTAATTTCAGACTAAGGACCATGATACAAGAGGACCATGGCCAGGCAAGTGCATCATGGTCATTAGACTATAGATTTTAAATTATATTTATCTATTTGTTCATCTGTTGTGGGAAATCAAAGCGAGAGCCTCTCACTGGTGCTTAGCAAGATTGTACCATCTGCAGTTTGCCTCACCCGATCCTATGAACTGGGCTACAATAACTCACGGTTCTTTATTCTTCAGAGCTAACATTTCTTGCTTCTGTCTAAGGGTCTACATAGCTCAGGACATAGAGCCTCCAGACATTAGCCAAAGAAAAATGGACACAATAGAGGTTTGCCAAGATTTTACTCCTGGATAACTCCTGGCTAGGGTTTCTGGTGCTCCTTTATTGCTACCAGTCTTTACTGGGAACTTAGGAACTAAGCCTAAATCAACTATTGCTTCAATAAACCATCCCTAAGCCAAGGTCTAATGAAAATAGTTACAAATGACGACAAATAACTTTCACTAAAGGATGATAAAATGCCAGGCAGTGCGAAATCTCCGCGGGCGTATCTCATTTAAAAATCACGGTTCTTAGAAGTGTTTGCTAGTATGAGCTCCATTATCTAGGTGGGGGGAAATGAGATTTGAGAATAGATGTAACTGATCATAGTTCTACCACTTACAAGGCAAGTATTTGTAATCTCTTGCTAAATTGATAGCTTGTGTTCTTACCCACTATGCACTCTTGTTTCCCCACCAGCAATAAGTGCCAGGGATGGGAGGTCCCATACTGAAGGCCATGTTTAGGAAGCTGAAAGGCAACAGGCAGAGCCAATGGTCTATTTGCTCCATTTAGAAGGACTGCAGAAGGCTACAGAGGTGGATCAGTGGTTCTTCCAGAGGATCTGGGTTCAATTCCCAGCACTCACATGGAAGCTCACAACTGTCTATAATTCCAGTTCCAGGGTACCCAACACCCATGGCAAAATACAAATACATGTAAAATAAATATTTAAAAAAAAGAAAGAAGAACTGCAGAAAGAGGGTTGGGGCCTGAGAGCAGTAAGAAAGGTGTTTCTTACAGGGTTTTTTAAATGATAAACTCAACGGCATGAAGATGCTATTAACACAGAATCACATCTTAACTGTTTGTAATCAAATAAGGAAAGCCTCATCTAAGCACACACATTCCCAGCACATCAGAGAGGGCATCGGGTGAATGTCTGGAAAGGAAGAAAATTGGCTTCATTTTAGTATTTGGGACAAAAGTGGATACCTGGATTTCCCTCTCACACTCTTTAGATGCTGCGAAGGTCATTTATGACCCACTAAGAACCCTGCTCTGGGGCTGGAGTGATTGCTTGGCCATCAGGATCCACATCAGGCAGCTCACAACAGTCTGCAACTCCAGTTCCAGAGGAATGCAACCCCTCTGACCTCTGTGGGCAATTGTACTTATGTGTACATACCCCACACACATATAGATAGATTTTTTTTTTAATTTAAAAACTAACCCAAACTCTTCAAGGGACCCGGACAGTGGACAATTCTATAGTTCTACCGGGATCTCTGGAGCACTGCATGTCAGGAGCCTTGATTGTTTTAGTTTTGTGTATGTATGTGTGTTCGGTGTTTTGAGACAAGGCCTCAGAACATACTCCAGGGCAATCTGAAATTCACTGTGTAGGAGAAACAAGTCTTGAACTTATGATCCTCCGGCCTCAGCATCATAAATGCTTATATTATAGAAACGTGACAGCCACCTTGCCGGGCATCTGAGACCCTTGCCACCAGTTAACCTTCATGAAGTACAGCCATCTTGGCACTTGAAGGGAGTTTTCTACCCAGAGGTTAAAATGGTCATTGAGGATCTATTGTCACCTAACCTAGTTGGCATCACACACACACACACACACACACACACACACACACACACCTTGACACAAGCCACAGTTATCTGGAAAGAGAAACCTCAAATGAGAAAATGCTTTATCAGATTGCCTGTAGACAAGTCTATGGGGAATTGATCACTTCTTGATAGAGGAGGGCCCAGCCCATTGTGGGCAGTGCCACCCCTGGGCAGGTGATCCTGGGTGGGGTAAGAAAGCAGGCTGAGAAAGCCACGCAGAGCAAGCCAGTAACCTATGTTCCTCCGTGTCCTCTGCTTCAGTTCCTGCCCCCTTGCTCCTGCCTTGACTTCCTGCCCTAGCTTCCCTCAGTGATGGATTGTTTACCTGGAAGTAGAAGATGTAATAAACCATTTCCTCCCCCCAAGTTGTTTTTGGTCATGGTCTTTATCACAGTAATAGGAAAAAAAATCACTAATGCAGCGCCCTCTGCTGTCCCTGGACATGTTTGACAGGAAGAGGCCTGAAGGATCAGGCAGGCCCAATCAACACATGAGATGTAGGCCCACACTGGTCATTTGTGGCCCAGAACCCAGCAAATATGTCAAAATATCAGAACAACCCAAAGGTTATGAATCTCATCAGTAAATTGTCAGCCAAGTTGGGAGGTCAAGCGTAATGTCAAACAGAGCCCTTGCTGAATGAAGAGCAGCTTAGCTCGCTCACTGGATGTTGCAATAATGCAAACAAACCAGTGTACCTCTGACCTCATCAGGAGAGCTGGGGTGCTTCGAAGACTATCCCTACCCTTCTGCATCAAATGCGGCTGAAGCATTTTACAGTGGTTTGCCATTAGGGTCTTCATTTAGATAATGTTTTCCTACTAGGAATTATAAACACTTTTCAACCTTAATCATATTTTTTAAAAATTTAGGGAGTATTAATTCCTCCATTTTTCTTTACTAGTCTTTTGGGGGTTTTCCTTTGAATTACTGGCTAAG
This sequence comes from Microtus oregoni, assembly GCF_018167655.1. Classification (NCBI taxonomy): domain Eukaryota; kingdom Metazoa; phylum Chordata; class Mammalia; order Rodentia; family Cricetidae; genus Microtus; species Microtus oregoni. Next base: position 127,815 of record NW_024544788.1, read on the forward strand.
CAAGCTGAATATGGCCAACTTACTGCTTTCATGAATGGAAATAAAGATTTGTTAGTGGGAAGCAAGTAAAACCCATTTAAGTTGATTTGAGTTGGAGAAAAAAAAGAAAACTTGCCTTTGAACTATTGTGGTTTTTCCCGTCCCTTCATCATGACAAATAAAGCTCCTATAATATTTCCTTGCATTCTTCTCAAAAATTAATCTTGGTTTTTAACTGAATGTCTGTACTGTTAATGTCTGAAACTCTACTACTACAGGAGGGAAAGAGTACCGAACTGTTTGGTTCCAAATATAAGAAACAACCTGTAACACTTGCCATGGCCAAGAAGGGGTAGAGAATGTAACTGCGGGCATGCAAAAGCTGGTGTTGCTATTTCAGACTGGATATTAGAAAGTACAGGAGAAGAGGCTTTCCCTAATGTGCTGCAAGAAGGCAACACTCCAGTGACACTAGGGACCCCCACCCCAGAGCCATGCCCTCTGCTGATCTCCTCAGTGCCATCTTCCCCACCCTTCAAGATTAAAGCACCCAGCACAATTTGCACACACTCTGCATAAGCCAGAGCCAGTCACCTGAAGCCTCAAACAGATGTGACAAAGATAAACTCAACTTCTTTTTTGCCAAATACAAAAATCATATCAAAACAGCTTTCCAGTGGGGCATGGTCTCCTTGTGCAGCTTCCCCAGTTTCACAGGGATGCTCAGGCAGAAACCCACCCGTAAACAAGAAACAAGCTGCTAAAAATTGATGCCCTGGCATTCAATCCAACTCCATGAAGAGCACTCCTGGATCAGAGTTCTAGAAGTATCTGGCTGAGGAATGGTTGCATCTTATAAGTTTAGGATTAGTTGGAGGTAAGGGGCTTTCTTAATGTAAATGATAATTTTTTTCTGGGACTGTTAAGAGTGCTACCATATCTGGGCAGATATGAAGAATTAGAGAATCTTAGGAAGTGAGGTAGAGGGAGCCCATGGATTTTGAGGTTAATACACCTGAAATACATTTCCAAGTCAACAATATACTAGCTGGGTGAATCATTTATTTTAAAAATATTTATTAGATGGATTTATATTCCTTTTATGTGTGTGAGCATTTTGCCTGTATGTATGTCTGTGCACCATGTCCCTGGTGTCCATGGAGGCCAGAGGAAGGAATTGGATTCCTTGGAACTGGAGTTACAGACAGTTATAAGCTATTGTGGGATACTGGGAATCAAACCTAGGTCCTCTGAAAGAATGCTTTTAACCACTGAACCATACCTCCAGTCCCTTTAATAACTTATTTAAACTTTCAGACTCTTCACTCAATCCCCATAAGCAAATTTTTGAGGGAGTTATCAATGCTGTACATTGTAGATGAGCAAATGAAGGCTAAGAGAAGTTAAGGTCTTACGGTCACAGCCACTAAGTTGCAGGACAAGAATTCAAGCATAGATTTATGTAGTTATTTGATCGAAATGGCCCCCATAGTTTCATAGGGAGTAGCACTATTAGGAGGTGTGGCCTTGTTGAAATAGGTGTAATCTTGTTGGAGGAGGTGTGGCTTTGTTAGAGGAAATATGACATTTGGGGTGGGTTTTGAGGTTTCAGATGCTCAAGCCAAACCTAGTTTCACTCCCATCCTGCTGCCTGCCAATCCAGATGTCCAACTCTCAACTCCCTCTCTAGCACCATGCCTGCCCACCTGCTGCTATGCTAAGAATGGACTAAACTTCTGAGCTATAAGCCAGCCCCAGTTAAATGTTTTCCTTTATAAGAGTTGTCATGATCATGGTGTCTCTGCACAGCAATAGAAACCCTCAGACAGAAGTTGATACCAGGTACTGGGGTATTGCTGTGATGGGCCTGACCGTACTTCTGTTAAGAATGTGGGCTTTGAGACTTTGGATTAAAAGAAACATCTGAATGCTTTAAGTGGGCCTTAATGGGCCAAACTAGTAGGAGCATGAAAGACAGTGGTGCTGAGGCTGTTGTGAACTGTGGGGGCCTGGCACATGAGGTTTCAGAGAAGAATATTAGTAGGTTGCCTAGAGATCATTATTATGATATTTTGGTGAAGAATGAGGCTGTTTTCTGCCCTTGTTAAAAAAAATCTGTCCGTAGCTAAATTAAAGAATTATAGATTAACAGCTTTGGCAGAGAACATTTTCAAACAATTTAGGATTAACTGTCTTGTGTGGTTATTAGTGGCAAGTCATATGCAGATCTATAGTGAAAACGAGCAAGCTGAACAAGAAAAATTACAAAATGGACAATTGGAAGAGAAAAGGGGCACCAGGAAGTGTAAACAGATTAAAGAAAAGCCTGATGCTAAGTGGAATTAAGGGAGTGGTGACCTCAGAGCAAGATCCCACCCAGCTAAGCTTCCAATTTGTGAAAGGGAGTGAGAGAAAAGTTTAGGGCCAGGTGTGGTGGTGCACACCTTTAATCCCAGCACTCAAAAGGCAAAAGCGGGCGAATGTCCGAGTGCAAGGTCAGCCTGGTCTGTCTACAGCACTAGTTCCAGCAAAGTCAATATTAGGCTGTGAAAGAAACCACTGAAAACAAAAGCTGGTGAAAATATATTTGAACAAGGAGGTCCTGTTCAGCCCCAGCAAGGAGCAGAACTTGGCAGCTTCGGCCACACTGTTCTGGCTTTAGGGTCAAGAATAGAAGAAATGAATTATGGAATCTCCCTACACAGCTAAAGAAAGCTTCTGAGGCTAGGTATGTGCCAGGGTGTCCCTGTATGGAGGCCCAGAGACAGCACTGTGTGAAGCTGTGAAGGTAAAGCCTGAATTGCCTTGGAGATCCCCAAATCTTGGAGATGCAGGAACTATGGGATACCTGCTAAACAGAGCTGATAACAGGAAGTGGAACCAGCCCAAGAGAGAAAAGTGTGTTGCAGTCAACAAAGCTGAAAAGAGTTGAAGATCTGAGGAGCACTTTGACACCAGACATGGAGATGCAGAGTTTGGAGTTTGCCCAGCGTGTTTTTGGTCTTGCTTTGGTCCAGGATTTTCTCATTTATGTTCCTTTTCCTACATTTTTAAACTGTAATGTATGCCCTGTGCTATTATGCATTAGAAGTATGTGATCTGCTTTTTCATTTTGATTTTACAAGGAATTACAGGTAAGAGATTGCATGAGTCTCAGAAGAGACTTTGAACTTCAAACTTCTAAACAATGCCAGCACTGTTATAGACAATGGGGACTTTTGAAATTGGACTATGACATGGCTACTAGTATATAGGGGCCAAGGAGTGGAATGTGCTGGTTTGAAGGAAAATGGCTCCCATAGGCACACAAGGAATGGCAAAGTTAGGAGGTGTGGCCTTGTTGGAGTAGGTATGGCCTTATTGGAGGAAGGATGTCACTATGGGGGAAGGCTTTGAGGTCTTATATGTTCAAACTATGCCCAGTATGGCACACAGTCTCTTCTGATGCTGCCTGTGGATCAAGATACAGAATTTTTTCATCTTTTTCTCCAACACCGTGTCTACTTGCATGCTGTCATGTTTGTTGCCATGACCAATAATGGACCAAACCTCTGAGATTATAAGTCATCCCCAGTTAAATGTTTTCCTTTAAAAGAGTTTTCATGCTCACAGTATCTCTTCACAACAATAGAAATTCTGACTAGGACAATCTGTCTATCTGACTTAGCTGCCCATGCTCCATACATTTCCATGGTATTACCTCAGCAACCATGGAGCCTGAGACCCAGAGTTCACTTTTGGGACCACAGCAGCCCACAGATGTACTCAAAGCTCCAAGGACATCAGTTCCTGTCACTCTAGGCAGAGTTCTGGAAATAGGAAATCTCTGTGGGAGAGAGAGAAAAGCTTGAGTTTGGTATGTTAGCACATAGTGAACACCCCACTATCAAAATAATGATAGTATCCTTGTAGTGTCTTAAGTACACTAACAACAGCCAACACTCTGTGTTGGCCATGTTACATGAGTACACACCTATTTAAATATTGGATTATTTGATGTTTAAGATATTGCTGTGAGGTAAAATTAACTTTTGAGCAGGATTAAATCTCTCCCTCCTTTGAGGAGGATATGATAGAGGAATAGTGTCGAATTAGACTGAGGTCAAGTTCATCATTACCTCCTGTGGTCTGCTTCTCTGGGGCTCTTGAGACAAGGGCAGTTTGCTTGCCCGTTTCTCAGGCTCAGATTCCAAACAGAAGACACTGTCATGGGATATGGACTTGGTTCCCAAGCTACTCTTAGGCCTACATGGAAAGAAAAAGTATTTTAAAAGCAGTCCAAGATTAAGAATCAAAGTACAAGATATTTTCATGATATAGATACAAGAGACAGCGCAGAAAGAATGCAGAGATGCATATATATTGAACCATAAATCAGTCTGTGAGATGGGGAGTGAGAATACAAAAACACAAAGACCAAGATACACAACTGTAACATATGTGCAGATGACCTAGGTTAATTCCATGCAGGCTTCCTGATTGTCGATTCAGTCTCTGTGAGTCCCTGCGAGCCCAGTTAGTTGATTCTGTAGGATTTCTTGTGATGCCTTTGACCCCCATTGACTCCTACAATCTTTCCTACCCCTCTTCTACAGGATTCCCCAAGTTCTGCCTAATGTTTGGTTTTGGGTCTCTGAATCTGTTTCTATCAGTTTCTGGGTGAAGCCACATAAATATAAATATGTCATTTCCCTGCTGTAGATTATGCTTATTGTTAAAAATAAAGCTGTTTGACTGATAGCAGGGAAGAAAGAGATTGGACAAGACAGCCAGACAAGGGAGAATCCTGGGAGAAAGGGGTGGAGTTAGGGTAGTGTTGGGGAATATTATTTTAAGGTGTATGAATTTTGTTTATGGTACATTTGTTTAACTCTGTGAAGTTGTGATTCTTTGCCTGTCTAAAACACCTGATGGCCTAATAAAAAGCTAAATGGCCAATAGTGAGTCAGGAGAAAGAATAGGCAGGGCTGGCAGGCAGACAGTATAAAAGAAAGAAGGAGAAATGATGAAGAAAAGGAGCAAGAGAACAAGAAGAGGGGGACATCGGGGGCCAGCAAACGATAGAGAAAGAAGTAAAGAAAGGTATGTGAAAATAGAAAAAGATAAGCCAGGCGGTGGTGGTGCACGCCTTTAATCCCAGCACTCAGGAGGCAGAGGCAGGCGGGTCTCTGTGAGTTCAAGGCCAGCCTGGTCAACAAGAGCTAGTTCCAGGACAGGAACCAAAAAGCTAAGGAGAAACCCTGTCTCGAAAAAAAAAATAGAAAAAGATAAAGGCCCAGAGGCAAAAGGTAATCAAGATAATTTAAGAAAAACTGGCAAGAAACAAGTCAAGTTAACGCTGGGAAATTATAAGTAAGAATAAGCCTTTGTGTATGATTTATTTGAGAGCTGGGTGGTGAGCCCCTCAAAAAGCCAAAAGAGTAAAGCATCACACAACAGACACCAGCCAGCTGCCAAGCAAGCAAGACACGTAGAAAATGAGGCAACCAGCCACGAGCCACATGGCAAAATGTAGATTAATAAAAATGAGTTAATTCAAATGTAAAATCTAGTTAGTAATAACACTAGTCATCTGTGGTAATTTGTAAGCTACTCCCAGGACAGGAAAACTCTGCCTACATGTGGCACTCTGTGGCAGGCATACGTCCACATAAAGCCTGAAAAGGCTTTTTAAAAGGGAGGAATTCTAGACGCACAGAAATATAACCAGGGGCTGGGGAGTTGGCTCAGTGGTTAAGAGCATTGCCTGCTCTTCCAACGTCCTGAGTTCAATTCCCAGCAACCACATGGTGGCTCACAACCATCTGTAATGGGGTCTGGTGCCCTCTTCTGGCCTGCAGACATACATGCAGACAGAATATTGTATACAAAATAAAATAAATCTTTTTTTCAAAAAAGAAATATAACCAAGAGCAGCTTCCTAATTTGTGTCTCTCATGTAGGCCATGGTATGGAGACACATCTCCTGGCTGCAGCATGTGGTCTTGAGCTTAAGTGGCATAATGGGTTCCTGCAATCTCTTCTATGGCTAGCAGCACAGAGAGGCTTCTTCTAGCTGCTGCCTGCAGGCTTGAGAGCTCTGCCAGCACGCTACATGATGGGTTTATGAGTTTTGCTCATGTAGACAGGAAGGGTTAAAGATGCACAGTAAGGACAGATTCAGACCCCAAAAAAGCCTCTAAATGGGTCACAATGTATTAAAAAATGTGTGTAGGCTTGGGAGAGAGAAAAAAGAATATATACAGTCTTTGATGTAAAAAGTACAGTTTTAAAATAAAATCCTTAAAAAAGAATAGAGTAATAAAAATAAGTCACATAAAATGTAAAATACACAGAGAGTCTAAATACTGTGTATTATTGTGTTATCTTTGAACTTTTTGGCTGCTAAGAGACACTGGACAATAAAAACCAATAGACTGAACCAACCTATATATTTTAAAAATAACTTTAAAATTTAAGTTAAAAAATATGTTACTTTGGGTGAAAGGTTATGCTTTTATTTCCACATAAAATAAGAGGCGATGGATTCATTCTTGGGTAAAGAAAATCAGATTTGATCAGGAAAGACCCCCTAAAATCTTGACTACAGACATGGGAAAATAAACCTAAAGAAACTACAAGACATGTAATGCATATTTTGCCTGCTCAAACACATAAAACAAAGATTCATTGGCTAACTCGTGTACTCTGCACATTCAGTATTTATATTGATACAGATATGTATGTTACCTTTTAAAATTTATGTATTTTCAGAGCAAGGGGACAAGATACCAATAAAGACAGTCCAGGTGACCCAACTTCAAGGCTACTGACTGAGATCATCCAGTCTTACAAAATACTCCAGCTAAGATTAAACAATTATTCTCTTTTCCTCTGGGTTTCTCCAAAGATTGCCAGTGCCCCCAATCATCAGGAAGTAGTTTAGAAAACTATGTCCACATTTCCAAAATACTGATTATAAATGTTTATTTTCATTTAAGGTCAGTTGGTTATAAATTGTTATTGGTCATGATCAAAAAGGACTAAACAAAAAATAAATGTCTCTTTCTAAAATAATAAATATAAATATACTATAAAAATGATGGGGAGAGGGGCTGGAGAGATGGCACAAAGGTTAAGGACACTGACTGCTCTTCCAGAGGTCCTGAGTTCAATTCCCAGCAACCACATGGTGGCTCACAACCATCTGTAATGAGGTCTGGTGCCCTCTTCTGACATGGAGGCAGAACACTGTATTGTATATGTAATAAATAAAATCTTTAAAAAAAATAATGGGGAGAAGGGGTAGATTATTGAATCTACTTTAAACCAAAAAACAATAGTTAACCTCAAAATATTTTACATTGATATGGATTTTAGTTTATTGATACAAATTTGTTAATTTTATTATACTGTATGTATATTTCTACTCTTGTTTATGGTATTGTGTTTATACAGCTCAATTAAAAATGTAATATGTAATTTCAAAATACAGATTAATAGTCATTTATAATAGTCAAAATTATAGTCATGTTAGATACATTTCAAAGTCATAAACATAGGTTTAGATAGATAGATGATCTTCAGACTTTTCAAAGACCTACAGAATATGACATTTAATATGGTTAATAACCTAAGGCTTTTCGTGACAATGAGACACATCTGCTCCTGGCAGCACCAATATACTTTAGAGAAGAAAATAGGCATTGAAGAAACTCTGTATGGAGTTTTCTTTCTTTATGGCAAAATCTAGTCATAAACAAATAAGCTTCCCTTGCCTCAATTGCTGGTAGTCAGTCACTATTCAAACTGGACCAGTAGGACTCAAGAAAGGTGAATGCCAAACTTTGCCAAGACAAGGAATAACAGTTCTTCAAAATTCTCTTCTTCACAGGATAGTCTATCAGATATGCTAGGCCTGTAGGCCAGAGTTGGATGCCCCAACATTACAAAGGAACTTTGGGTGACTGTCCAGGCAGCCTGATGTTCCTGTCATTAGGTAACATTTCACCCTTCTGGGGTCTTTGACAGAGTTAAAGACTAAATAGTCATAGTTAAAATTTTTCTTAGGATAAAATGTAAATTAGATACTCACCAAGATAAGATAGATAATATTTTCTCTAATTTTGCCAAATACAAATGGATTGGATATTGTTACTGTAATTCTTTTTTTTAAAAAAAAATATTTATTTATTTATTATGTATACAATATTCTGTCTGTGTGTATGCCTGCAGGCCAGCAGAGGGCACCAGACCCCATTACAGATGGTTGTGAGCCACCATGTGGTTGCTGGGAATTGAACTCAGGACCTTTGGAAGAGCAGGCAATGCTCTTAACCACTGAGCCATTTCTCCAGCCCTTGCTACTGTAATTCTTAATAACTGTTTTTGCTATATTTAATCTTACTATGTTAAAGTTAAAACCTTCCCTTTTAACTAAACAAAAAGGGGGAAACTCTGTGGATTTTACTCATTATTAATAATAAAGTTGACTGGTCAATAGCAGGGCAGAAAGAGATTGGACAAGGCAGCCTGACAACTGGGAGAATACTGAGAGAGAAGGGCAGAGTCAGGGCAGTCACAGCAGATGCCAGTTAGCTGCTGAGTAAGCAGGATGTGTAGAAAAGGAGATAACAAGCCACAAGCCAAGTGGCAAAATATAGATTAATAAAAATGGATTAATTTAAATATAAGAGCTAGTTAGTAATAACCTTGTGCCATCAGCTGAGCATTTATAGGTAATATAAGCCTCTGTGTGGTAATTTGTAAGCACCTCCTAGTATAAGAAAATTCCACCTACATTTTCCCCTCTCCCTTCTTTCCTCTAACCCCCCATGCTTCCTCCCTCCCTCGCAAATAGGGAATGGAACTGTTAGGAGATGTGGCCTTGTTGGAGTGGGTATGGCCTTGTTGGAGGAAGTGTGCTACTGTGGAGGTGGATTTGAGGTCTCATATATACTCATGATGTGGGAGTTCCCTCTGTGTGCTATGATTAGCATTAATGAATAAAGAAACTGCCTTGGCCTGTTGATAAGGCAGAACTTAGGTAGGCAGGGAAGATGGAACTGAATGCTGGGAGGAAGAAGGGCAGAGTCGGGGAGACGCCATGGAGCCGCTGGAGATAGATGTGCTGGAATTTTGCTGGTAGGCCATGACCTCATGGTGATATACAGATTAATAGAAATGGGTTAAATTGAGATGTAAGAGTTAGCCAAGAAGAAGATAGAGCTAATGGGCCAAGCAGTGGTTTAATTAATACAGTTTCTGTGTAGTTATTTCGGGGCTAAGCTATCCAGGCGGCCAGGGTGAACAAGCAGGCCCTCTTCCTACATGCTCAAGCCAAGCACAGTGTCTCAGACTAACTTCCTGTTGCCTGAGGGTCAAGATGTAGAACTCTCAGCTCCTTCTCTGGCATCATGTCTGCCTGCATGCTGCCATGTCCCACAGTGATGATAATGGTCTAAACCTCTGTAACTGTAAGCTCCCACCTCAAATAAATGTTTTCCTTCATAGGAGTTGCTCTTGACAGCAATAGAAACCCTAACTAAGACAGTAGCAAAAACAGCAGACTAAACAGACCATTTTGGAGTGAGAAGTTACCATTGTTATAGAAATAGCCATTACTAATTTGCAGAAGCAATGCAGAATATGCTAGATATTCCCTCCATCCCCCACCACTCTGTTGTGTAGACAGGCTTCTTCTAGTCTTACCTTGAACTCTGAGACAATGTTCTACAATGGTATTGCTTGAACAGTATGAAATGAGCCCTTTTTTTCAACCCCCTCCTCTTGGCAAAGCTATATGACAGTCCTCATCATGGGTACGGTCATTAAAGAACCACAGATACTTTAATGTCATAATGCCATGGGAAGTGTTTGGGAGAGGAGAGTACTGGGAGAGTCTTGGCATGGCAGAGCCTCAGAGAATGGTGAGGAGCAATGGTGAACTCTGTGTGGCACCTCCAGATGTCTGCAGTTTAACATCCTGAGAATTGACCAAAATGTTCCATAGAGGGAGATCTGATTGGTCTAGGGACAGCTGCAGGTACAGAAGATCCCAATGAATGAGAAAGGTAATGTTTAAATTGGAACACCACATATAAAAATGTGAATGGGTGTCAATTAGTGGCTAAGAAACAGCTTTCCCCATATCCCTGTGACCACCCAGTATCCCGAGGGGGAGTGAAAGATGGATTGAGCATGCTAGTTTGTTTGTGTACTTTAAAACAACCAAAGAGTTTATGGCTAAGCTCTTCTATGCTTCAACACTCCTTTTCCTGAGATTTTATTACATAGGAACCTAGAGTCCATTTTCCTGATCTGCAGTCTGGAGATGAGGTAAGCAAACCAGGTCAAAAGACCAAACCTCTGCATGACATGAGCCATCCTGACTGTCTGAAATGGGCCACGAGCTCCTCGTGAGCAGTAGGCCTGGAGTCTGATTGTTCTACCTGCTTGTGCATGTTTGAATCCAGCTCCAGCCCCAGCCCCTGACCCCATCTGAGCTTACTTGTGCACTTTGATTTCCGTAACTGGCTTCAGACTGCTACTAGAAAGCCTTGGCTTTACCACGTTCCCTTCCTGGACATCTTCCGGCTCTTTCTTCTTCTTCTTGCCAAAAAAGCTCTTAAAGGCTTTAAACTTGGATTTCTTCTTTCCTGGAAATGAGAAATGGCCATGAGGTTGAGCGCAGCAGAAGAAGTGAAGGTAGGGGAGAGACAGAGCTGTAGCGGCAGGAAGAGGCCTATGGTCTCGGGTGCCTTGAAGATTTTGCCTCTGGTACCCACCATACCATTCATGTGTTTGTGACATCCTTAGAAATTCAATAAGCAGGTATCTGGATTGCTGTGGGAAGGAACAACCCAGGACATAGCTTGTGGGGTCTTAAGGTAGCCTCAATCCAGGCCAATACTCACAAAGTACCAATTTGCTTGTTAATTTCAATGATTGAGAAAGCTCATCTACATTTTATTGTTTTAGCTTTCAACCTTCTTTATTTTATTTTATTTAAATTTGTGGAAGGGAAGGCCCAGGATGTGTGTGTGTGTGTGTGTATATATATATATATATATATATATATATATATATATATATATATATATATATATACCAGCTGGCCTTGAAATTGTGATCTTCCTGCTTGAAGCTCCCTAGTGCTGATATTACAGGCCTGTGATACTCACCCTCAGACATGACCTCATCTTTATTCTTCTAATTGCTCAAATCTTGGAAATTGTAGGGATTTTTAGAAAGCACAGGGTCTTACTCTGTAAGCCAGGGTGGCCTCAAACTTAGGTTCTTCCTGCCTGTGCAGCCAGAGGGCTGGTATAACAACACATGTATCAAATCTAGAAAAGTGGAGAGGATAAGAACAAAACAAAGCAAGAGCAAAAGAAAAAAAAAACAAAATTAAAAGCAAACAAACAAAACTCTGTAGGTCAAACTGGTCAAAAACTTTCGATCCTCCTGTCTCAGCACCCCATGCTGTTATTGCAGGTCTGGGCCACCACCCAGACCTGACCTTGTCTTTTAATATTTCAATTTTATAAATGTGGGAAATTCTAGAGGTTAAAAAAAATACAGATCTCAAACTTTCAATTCTCCTGCCTCCACACCCCAAGTCTTGGTATTGCAGGCCTGTAATAAATAAAACCACCTATGCCTTGTCTTCTCTTTTAAACTAATTTCTTAAATCTATAAAATTGAGGGGGTTTTAAAAATGGGACCTCACTATTTGGTAGAGGCCAGCCCCATTAAGGGCCACGGTTGTGAAGGGGCGGGGCCATAGAAGATGAAAGCCGGGTCTGGGGGCGGGGCTTAGGGAGATAAGAAGGGGAGGTAGTGCATGCTGAGGGTGGAGTCGGGCAGCTGAGGGGCGGGGACTAAGGGAGGTGTGACCAAGCAGGGGCGGAGCCTGGAGCAGAGGGGCTTGGGGAGCACTGGGCCTACTTAAGGGCATGGTCTGAAATGGGTGGGGCTCTTGATTCCCCTGTGTCCAAACTTAAGTTCTGGTATCGCAGGCCTGTGCTACCACTCTAGACATTGCCTTCTCTTTTCGATATTCTATTTTTTTAATAAATGAAATTGTGAGGTGTTTTAAGGTCCCAATATGTAGCCTACACTAACTTCGCACCTTTGATCCTTTGGCCTCCACACCATAAGTGCTGTTATTACAGGCCTATGACACCTACCGAGGCTTGACCTGCTCTTTTAATCTTCTGATGTCTTAAATCTAGGGAATTGTGTGTCCATGTTTCTTTTCTAGAAAGGATTCTCTTTGTAGCCTAGGTTGTCCTTAAATTCCATCCTCTGCCTTCTACACCCTCAGGGATGATATTACAAGCCTGGGCCACCATCCCAGGCTTGTCTATCTCTTTTAACCATTTAAATACTTAAATTTAGGAAAGTGTGGGGATTAAAGCATCAGGGGCTCATTCTATAGCCCTCACTTTTGGGATTCTCTTACGTCCACACCCAGAGGAATACCACCTCAATCCTAGCCTTATTTTTTACTCTTTAATTTCTTTAATCTAGAAATCTGTGGTGGTTAAAAAATCTGAGCCTTGCAGGCCAGTGGTGGTGCACACCTTTAATCCCAGCACTCAGGAGGTAGAGACAGGTGGATCTCTGTGAGTTCGAGGCCAGCCTGGTCTACAGAGAGAGTTCCAGGACTGGCTGGCTCCATAGCTACAGAGAAACCCTGTCTCAAAAAAACAAAAACAAACCAGCCAAACAAAGAAAAACCGAGGCTTGCTCTATAGCCCAGGCTATCCTCAATCTCTTGATCTTTGTCCCTTCACATACGGAGTTCGGTATTATAGGAATTTGCAAGGACCCCAGGCTTGACTGTGCCCTAGTTGATGTATTATAGGCCACCACTACAGGCTAGGCTTCCTCTTTTAGTCTTTTAATATTTAAATCTTAGAAATTGTGGTAGTTTAAAAACCAAGGTCTCACACTGTAGCCCAGGTTGGCCTGGAACTCACAATCCTCCTGCTTCCATATCACTGAGTTCTGGCATCGCTGTCCTGTGCCACCACCAACGCTAGGTGTTCTTATTTAAGTTTCTAGTTTCTTACATCAAAGTTGTGAGGGAAAAAAAAAACATGGTCTCACTATGTGGCTGAGGCTAGCCTCAAAACTCTTCACCCTCCTGCCTCCACCTCAAAATCCTGGTATTCTAGGCCTACACTATCAATCTCTTAATCTTTTAAATTTGTGAATCTATGAAACTGTGAGTTTTTTAAGGATTTTGATGTGTAGCCTAGGCCGTCCTCAGACTGTTGATCCATCCACTTGCTGTAACCAAGAGTACTGGGATGCAGGTGAGTGCCTCTACCTCAGACTTCGCTTTCTTTTTTAATCATCTGATTTTTTTTTTAATTTAGGGAATTGTACAGTTTAAAAAAAAACAGGGTCTCACTTCACAGATGAGGGGAGCTTCAAACCCGCGATCTTCCTGCCTCTATGCCCTGAGTGCTGGGATTATAAGACTAAGGTAATGTGCAGTTCTAATTGGTGCAATCATAATTGCAGTTTTATCCTAGACAATGCTTCACAGTTAGCCCCTTGTAGGGAAATGCCCTGGTGTGCACACTTCACCTGTTGGTGCAGTGGAAACACTCCTACTATGGCCGTGTTGAATCAGTTTCTGAAACCAGCTTGAACCAGTTTGAGCCAGCCTAAGCCAGCCTGAGCCAGCTCCAACCCACCACATTAGTGTGCAGGCCCTTAAGGAAGAGTTGGGCTAAGCAGGAAAGAACCTGCTACATTCCAGCCATTAGAAGCATTAGCATCTGCTTTCAAAACCGGAGGACCAAGACTGACTTTCTGAATGTTCACCATGCCTAGAAATACAGAGCCTACTGCCCCTCTCCCCCTTGCTTCAGAATCCAGGAACGGATGCCAGGAAAGCTAAGCTAGATGTTTCAGAGTTCTTACAAAGCAACAAAGACAAGATAGATGCAGCCACAGCGGATAGCTCCATTTGCCACACAACCAGTGAACATGGGATAGCTGTTTACCAATAAGTGGTTAAGGCTGCAAAACCGAGCTTGCCAAGTGTAATCATGAGCAGAGCAGACCAAATCACACTCTCACATGCTTTATCCTTCTGACTTAACAGGATGACTTGTGTACTAGCATTCGGTATGCACCGATTCCAGTTTTCACCCATTCTGCACTCTTTGGAGGGAAGCAGCAACTTCTTTTCCCAGAAGGATTCAAAATACTTTAAACGATGCGTGTCTCTTTCCACTAGAGGCACTAGAGGACAAAGAATGTTTCCATCGTACCCTTGGGGGGTCTAATTGTTGTGAGCATGGGATTTGCATAGCTTTGCTAGCAGGGATTTGGGGCAACACAAAGAGGCCCAACTGGCAAACATGGTGTGTTGGTTGCTCACTGATCCTGAACAGTGGTGTGGAAGCAGGGCACTAGCTTAGACAGCAACCAGCTGCTAGACACACACTTGTGAAGTCCTAATACAGTCAAAGAGGTTTGCCAGATGTTTGAGTATATAAAGATGCTTTTTCAAGTTTTCTTTTTGTAAGGATTTCCTTTAACTTGCCAGCAAATGAGCCACACAATTCTTGTTTTCAAAAGTCACTAAAAATATAAAGGGTAGTTAGGCAGGTATGGGGTAAAAACTTTATGCCCTGGAGTATTTAAGTCACCTATTTGCCTTTAACTCATGTCACCACAAGGTGTCACTATTACAGCCAGAAAACACAGTGGTGACAACTGAGAGTGACAGCTATCTAGCTTTCTCCAACAAAGCCATTGATTTCCAAACAACAAGCAACCTTCAGTATCATTTCTCAACAAAGCCTGAATGAACGTGTCACGTGCCACGGAACATCCCTTTAAAGGCTGCTCCATGCCACCTGCAGAAGCAATCACAAATCCGTGAAGCAATTGTCTCTGCTGCTTCCTGTGTTTGTTTATCCACCATGTACATGGGCAATCCATTCCATCTGGGTTGAACACAGCTTTAAAATGCATAATATAAAATGACAACATTTTTTTCTTGCTTTGATCCTTGGGAAATAAACACAGACAGACAGACACGCATACACACACACACACACACACACACACACACACACCTAACTTTTCCTACCTTCCATCTCCAAATGGCCTTTTTGGTTTTTTTTTTAATTAATGTTTTGAAAATTCTAGAGAACAGAGCAAAAGAATTTCTCGCTATCCACCCTTCATCAAGATTAGCACACTGCTGCCCTTGCCGGTAGGAATCAGTCTCAGTCAGCTGATAACTTAGTTGGGTCTGCTTTGGTGAGTAGCATTCTGCTCATTCCTTCATCCATCCATTCACTCATTCATCCATGCCTCCATTTCATAAATATTCTGGGGTGCCTAAACTCTCTGAGACCCTGCTAACCAGAGCTCGAGAGCACTCAAGGCTCCGTGAGTAATCTCAGTATGCCATACCTCACAAGTCCAGTGAGCTCACCTCCCCACAGGAAGCCATAAGGAGTTCTAGATAGGCAGTCTTCTACGCCATACACGACTGAAGAAAACTCAGCAAATAAATTAAAAAAAAAACAACCCAATTGGCTATTACATTTGCTTATATCTTTATATCTTTAAAGTAAATTTTCGCTTTGTGTCTCACAGTTCCATTTAAATATACTTTTGGAAGAGAAATAGTAATGGGGCAACCATATTAAAATTGAGATACATACATATATAAAAACTTGACAATGAAAAACATTTTTATATAATTAATATACACTAATTATAGAAAGAAATTCATAACCAGTCTTTGTGATTTATCTCTCCGTTTCTATCATTCCTCTCAGGTTCATCTGTCACTCATAGATAGCACCACAGCTTAGTCCATGAATACATATCTGAAGAAAGTTTGCAAATGACATGTATTTTTACTTTTTACTTTACTATTTTTATTTTTTAATTAGCACACATAGGTTTCATTGTGACATTTTCAAGTAAGGATTTTTGTTGTTGTTGTTGTTGGATTCTCCTCCTATTTCCTCACCTCATTCTACTGTTCCTGCCCCCTTCCACTCCCAGCAACCTGGTGGCTGTGTTCCTCTGCAGGCCTCTTCCTTCTTCAAGGCCTCTTCCACAGTTCCTATCATGGTGGCCCCTTCGGCACTCACACCCACATATGCATAAACATTAACAGCTAGGATATGCATATGAGCCGTTTCATGCTCTGAACTTAGATGCTTGTGGTGGCCTCTTTTGTTTCTATCCCCTTTACTCCTCATTACAATTCCCTCCCTAGGCTGAATCTGCATTACTATCTGCAATGAAATCCTAATGAAATTCGTGATGCTATGGTTCTGTTCTGCTTTTTCTTTCTAAATAAACAGAACTACTTCTACCTTAGTGAGTAGCAGCATCTGCAAAGGTTTTAGGCCTTGTTGCTCCTCCCCTCCCATGCCCCACCCTCCTCTCTGCTGCTCCACTTCCTAGGCCTAGTTTTGTGTCAGGTAGATTCTATTGTTTTTTCTTCCTCATCCCTCCTTTAAAACCCCTTTTCCCTTCTATCCCCCTCTATTGGTCCCCTTTCTGATAGGACTGGGCTTTTTCCTGATGACGGTACACAGTGAATCCAGCATTGGTCATTAATTAAGATTTTATCGGGTGACTTACCCTCATCTTCCAAACCTTCCATGCTGCTGGACACTTCACTTAAAGACTCAGTCATGGCAAACTCACTAAAAAATGCAGAATATAAGAGGAAAAGATGATTCCTTCAATGTATAGGATACAGTAAAAATCATTTTGCCTTAAGTTATTTTCTTTAACTATTTAAGAAAAATATACCAAAGTAATTACCACTAGAGGTAGGTATCATCTCTTAAAAAGACAGTAATCCCAATAATAGAAGACGCAAATGCATGGATTTATAAGTTAGCTTGCCTAGGGCTGCAGGGGGTGGTAGTGTTTGGGATTGATGAATGGGGACTCACTGTGACACTGTGGCCATCTTAGTGAACATGGCAGTACTTCTCAGCACTCACACCACACAGAGGGGAAGAAGCTATGTCTGAACTTCAGAAGCCCCTGGCAAAGGTGCCTGTTGCATACGATGCCAGGCCCTCTTAGGCTCACACCTTTGCTTCGCCATCCCCAGTGGTAGAAGGAAGGAGAGTCAATAAAGGGAAATTGACAAAAGACAAAGGAGGAACAAAGACAAAGGGGTATTTTAACTCTCCTGCAACTCGGTGTCACTATGAGAAGCAATTCCATTTAAACCCCAGAGTTCAGTCTGAATTTTTTTCCTGGAATACATGCCTCATTTCCCCCAACTGATCCTAAATGCCCCACGACATCACCAGCAATCACTTATCTCAGGCGGGTCCACTCGTCACCAAGCCCAAAATCAAGGCACAATGAATAAACCTCCCCTTTACTGCAAGTCTTTCCCTGTCCCCTCCACATCTTCTGTGGGACAAAACCCTGAGTTGTCTCTACTCACTTGTTCTATGGCTTCACTCGGACTTCTCCATGCTCGTCCCAGCGAGGACTCCAAAACCACCTGCCTTGCTCGGCCCCGGGAACAGAACTGCTCTGCCCAGAGCCAGCCTTCCCACAGTATCTCTCTCTCTCCTACTCTCCCTTTTAAAACATTTGTATCAGTTGCTGTGCAGAACATCACACTCCCCGAATTTTCCTCTTTCTTTATTGGCTGGCCCTTCCCAGGTTCCTCTAACGGCCCATTCTCCTAGCCCTGATTTTGAAACATAGCATTCGGGCTTTGCCCTTGGCCTTCTTCTTTATCAACAGTAAAGTCCTGGCCCAACAAACATGAACAGAAACACAATTGTCCACCATATGCACAATTAAAAATTCCCTAGCAGCACCACTTTAAAAAGGAGCAACCCTGAAAACAGGTGAAATTATTTTTGATAAGGTATTTTATTGAATCTGATTGAAATAAAATATCAGTTCAATGTGGAATTGCTGTAAAATATGAACAGTGTGTTTGCATTCTTCTTGTCACACTAAACTGCCTGACGAGCTGCATTAGTTCCTTTCTCTGTTTAAACTTAGTCACCAAGTGTTTGCTGCATAAAGGGTAAAACCCTAACTTTGTATACTTTCGGGGTGGCCCCTTGCCCTCCATCTCCCAGCAGCCTCCTGTACTCTTATCCCCAAGTTGTGGTGTCCTAGAACCGTTCATTCCCTAAACGTACTATGTTATTTTGCTTTATCTGAACTATGCACAGCCTGTCCGTTATGCCTGGAACGCCATCTTCCCAAATGCCTATACCTTTAAGTTCCCTCTTGTTCTTGGTGACTCAAACAGCCATGTGTATCCCATCCTGCTCTTGGCTCTTTGCACATACATCTTCCATAACCAGCATCACCTGGTGGTCAGGGACAGCATTTTGCTTAGCTAAGTAGCATCATTGCCTAGGAGCACTCTGTGTACAAGGTACTCACTACAAGTGGTTAGATCCCAAGCTTTGCATTCCCAGTATGCATGCCCTGTTTTTCCCTCCCCTTGGTTATGGGTGGGCCTAACCTAACTATGTGAGCCCAGTAAAAGAGGGTCTAGATGTTAGATACATAAGTCTGAGATTTGAGGCTGTAGCAGATGCTTTTGTTGGCCTTGACGAAACAAATTGTCATGGTGTAAAGACCACAAAGGCAGAGACCATCGGGCAGCTGGGTGTTCTCAGTCTTGTAGCTGAGAGCAGCCTTTGGTTAACAGCCATCAAGAAACCTCATGGTGGTGCATGTCTGTAATACATGCACTCAGAAGGCTGAGGCAAGAGGATGAGTTGGGCTCAGAAGTTTGGGCTGGCTTCAGTATTAGGGTTTGGATATGAAGTGTTTTCTCAAAGGCATTGTTGAAGAGCAGCTGGTGGAAATAATCATCAAGATGATTTGCTGGGCATGGTAGTGCACTCCTTTAATCCCAACACTTGGGAGGCAGAGGCAGGAGGATGTCTGTGAGTTCAAGGCCAGTCACTATGGTCTGCGAACAGAGTTTCTGGATTACATAGGCGAACCTATTATAAATAAACAAAAGTAACTCAAGAGCTTTGACTTAATAAATAAATTCACCCACTGAATTTTGTAATTTGCTGGTATTGGTGAGAGGTGATTGGAACTTGGAGACAAAGTCTGGATGAGGGTATTACTGGGAACATGTGTTACAGGCACTGTCCCCAAACTCCCCACTAGCCTTCACTTCTGTTTCAAGCAGGGTGTGCCTGAGATTTTTTTTTATTTTATTAGTTTTTGTCATAGTTCCTGCTATTACAGATCCTAACAGTCAATAATACATTAGTTGAGAGAACTGAACCTCTTCAAAAAGTGGGGCAAGAACAGAGGTAGAAGAAAGAAAAGTGAATGTTGGCGTGGGCTATGAATTTCTCTTAGCTGGTCAGACTCTGTGTGGTTTGACTCAATTCATCCCTGTCCTTACAACTCCAGAGGCACCAGGGAGGGGAGTCGGCAACAGGAACTCGGGAGGGGAGACACCGAAAGCCACTCCCTGGACCTTGGATATAGAGTCAGGAAGCAAAGATGAGAAACCAGGCCCCAAGAGCATGCTCTCGTCCCACGCTGGATCACCCGTACCCCTCATGACAGTTACTCGTAACTTTTTGGTTTCTTCTTGAGAACCTGTAGTCTGTACTGTGTGGGTTGGAAGACACAATCTGCCGGTCACCCCATGCTCTCAAAAAATAGTCTTTGTTCTCTCAGTTGTGTCTCGCATGAAATAGAGCAGCCTCTGGATAAAAATCACTCTTAACAGGGAGGAGTTGGGCTAAGGAGAGGCCATTTTGTTATCCTTAGTGGGTGTACACTCAATGAAATAACAATGCCTCCCAGAAAATGAGACCCCTGAAGAGTCTCAGTTAGACTGACAATTGCAAGCCTTCTGGACCTCTGATCTCCTTAGATCTTAAATGCATAGGCATCCCTTGGACTGTTCAAAGAAGCAGCTGCTACCTCACCCATGAGCAGAATCATCCGAAGGCACTCTGGCAGGAACCTGGAGGCAGCAGCTGCTACCTCACCCATTAGCAGAATCATCCGAAGGCACTCTGGCAGGAACCTGGAGGCAGCAGCTGCTACCTCACCCATGAACAGAATCATCGAAGACACTCTGGCAGGAACCTGGAGGCAAGCAGCTGCTACCTCACCCATTAGCAGAATCATCGAAGGCACTCTGGCAGGAACCTGGAGGCAGCAGCTGCTACCTCACCCATGAGCAGAATCATCGAAGGCACTCTGGCAGGAACCTGGAGGCAGCAGCTGCTACCTCACCCATGAGCAGAATCATCGAAGGCACTCTGGCAAGAACCTGGAGGCAGCAGCTGCTACCTCACCCATGAGCAGAATCATCGAAGGCACTCTGGCAGGAACCTGGAGGCAGCAGCTGCTACCTCACCCATGAGCAGAATCATCGAAGGCACTCTGGCAGGAACCTGGAGGCAGCAGCTGCTACCTCACCCATGAGCAGAATCATCGAAGGCACTCTGGCAGGAACCTGGAGGCAGCAGCTGATGCCGAAACAATGAAGAAGTGCTGCTTACTGCCTTTTTCCTCCTGGCTTGTCAAGATTATTTTAAATATCTCCTGAAATGCTAGACTGGTGGGCACGGATTGCTTTAGTTTCTACTTGTCTTTAAATGTCTTTATTTCTCCATAGTTTTTTTTAATTTTTTAAGATTTATTTACCTATCTTTTTTTAAAAAAATGATTTAATGTGTCTGAGTGCTTAACCTGGGATGTATGTCTAGGCACCATGTGCATGCAGTACCCATAGAGGCCAGAAGAAGCTGTCAGAGCCCGTAGAAATGGAGTCATAGACTGTTGTGAGCCACCACGTAGCTGCTAGGAATCAAACCTGGGTCCTCTGGAAGAGCAACCAGTGCTCTAAAGTGCTCTGAGACATCTCTCCAGCCCCTCTCCACACATTATTAAAGACAAAGTTACTGGATTAATCAATCTTAAATAACAGTCATTTGCTTTCAGGGCTTTGGCATCTACCATGCGATGAGTTTTCTGCTGGATGCACTTAGGATGCTCTGATATCTTTCCTCTTTAAGTGCTTGGCATTTTTTTCTCTTACAGCTTTTGATAATATTTCCTTGTTTTGTGACTTTGATATCTTGACTTCAATGTTAAGTTATGGAGAAACTCTCCTCTAGTCCTGTCTATCTGGGACTCTAAATTCCTTCTGTGCTTCTGTGTCCACCCTTCTATGCCTGACATTTTTTTTCTGCTGCTTGGTCTAATCTATTTGTGATGCTTTCCACTGTATTTTTTTGATTCATTAAGTTTTTCATTTCTACTTGGCTATACTACTCCCAAAAAATACCCCAAAGATTCTACATCCTATCGCAGAGTTTCTGGCACGTCCATGTTTACTGAGGCTAGATTAACAATAGTAAGGAAATAGAAAACAGTTTAAATATTAACTTAATTATCAACTTGATAGACTCTAGAATCACCTGGGTGAACTTCTAGGCCCTCCTAGGGGGAATTAAATTCATTACAGTCAGCGATATGAGAAAACCCATCTTAACTGTGGGTAGGACTATTCCCTGAGCAAAGGATTTCGCAGTGTATGAAATGGAAAAAGCAAAACAAGCAGCATGCATGCAGGCTTTCATCTCTATTTTCTAATTATGGATGGTATGTGACCAGCTGCATCATTCAAATGAAGAATGATGACAATATTCAAAGAAACAAATAAATGGTTTAAGGAATTTTAAGAGAAAATGAACAGCAGAATGAAGTAAGAAAGACAATGCAGGACATTAAAACAGAATTCAGCAAGGAGGTAAAAAATATCAAGGAAACTTGAAACTGAAACAATGCTGGAAATAAAAACTTTTAGGAAGTCAAACAAAACGCTCCGTAGAAAGTCTTACCATAGAATGAATGGGGGTGATGAAATATCAGAGTACAGAGGCAAGGTAGAGGAATTGGTATGTTCTATCAAAGATGACAATAAATATTTTAAAACACATACATTGAAATGGAAGATAATTGAGACACCTTGAAATGACCAAATCAACAAATTCTAGACACAGAAGAGCTCCATGCAAAAGGTATGGAAAATCTTTTCTTTACAACCACAGCAAAAATTTCCCCATGTCATGGGAAGCCTGCCCCTTTCTAGATGGAGATAGAGGAGGAGTGGATGTGGGTGTGGAGGTAGAGGGGAGTTGGGGGAGGGGCTGGGAGGAGAGGAGGGAGGGGAAACTGTGATCATGATGAAAAATAAATAAATTTTTTAAATAAAAAATTGCTCAAAAATTCTCCATGTCTAGAAAAAGTGAACAACAAATAGGCAGAGACAGAAAAGAACAAAGAAAGAACATTGAGAACTGCAAGAAGGAAAAAAAAAACACCAAGTGGCATACAAAGGCAGGTCCAACGGAATAACTGATTTATAAATAAATAAATACTAAAAGCCAGGAAGACATAAAAAGATGTAATTCAAGTTCTGAAAGGTCATCACTGCCAGCCAAAGCTATTATATTCAGCAAAAACATTTATCATAATGTAAGGAGAGATAAAAATGCCCCATGATAAAAAGCACACTAAAGGGGTTTATGAATACTAAGCCAACTCTGCAGAGGCTTTGGGTGGAAGAGAATGATAAACACTTTAAAGAGCCTACAGGAATGGGATTAAATATTCAACAACAGGATTTTAACAAATGAGAATTAGAAAAACACCAAACACTACAAAATCAACCGTGATAGAGACCATATACATCCCATAATAATTCTGGATGCTAATGATCTCAAATTTCTAATCAAAAGATACAGACTAGCAGATTGGACTTAAAAATAAAAACAGAATCAATTATTTCTTGACCTTAATAAATACATTTTGCCTTTAAAGATGAATGCTATCTTAGGGTGGAAAGATGGAAAAAGGTATTCCAGGCAAATGGAACTGGGAAACAAAATGATAAAACTAATCTAATATCTCACAAAATAGATTTCAAACCAGATCTGATGAAGATACAGAAAGGTCGTTTCATAGTAGTTAAGGGGACAATCCACGAAGATGACTTGCAGTTCTGAACAAACAGTCATTTGGCAGAGGTGCACCACATTCCATAAATAAAATCACACATTAACCATCCTATTTCTGCATTGTGGTTAACGTGTTTGAGAAGGATTAGAATGGTTAAGAGTTGTGGCCTTGCTGGAGAAGGTGTGTCCCTAGGAGTGGGCTTTGAGGTTTCAAAAGATCACACCAGGCCTCTTTCTGCCTGCAGATCAGGATACAATGTTCTCAGCTACTTCTCCAGCACCATGCCTGCCTGCCGCCACACTTCCCACCATCAAGATCATGGAGTAAACCTCTAAAGCTGTAAGCAAGTCACCCATCAAATGCTTTCTTTTAGAAGAGTTGCCTTGGTCGTGGTATCTCTTCATAGCAATGGAGCAGTAATTAAGACACATAACAGATGAACTTAACCAACATCTACACAACAGCCTATCCAAACACCGCAGAATACAGAATCTTCTGGGTAGCCCACGAAAGTTTCTGTAAACCAGATCCTATTTAAGGACACAAAGAACTTCTCAAAAAATATGGGAAAATTAAAATAACATTTTGCATACTATCTGATCACAGTAGAATACATCTATAAATCAAAAGCAAGAGAAACCACAGAAAATTCACAAACTTGTGGAGATTATACAGCATATTACTGACTATTAAGTGAATCTCTGCAAAAGTCAAGAACATTTTAAAATTCCTAGAACTGAATGAAAATGGAGACACAAAATACCAAAATCCAAAATCTAGGGGTTACAATGGAAGAAGTCTTAAGACATAAGTCCATAAGTCTAAATGCCTAAATAAAAAATTCAGAGAGGTTTCAAATAAGCAACTTAAAGATGTACCTTAGGGCCTTAGAGAAAAAATCCAAACACAAAAGAAGCGGGAAAAGAAACAACCATGGCAGCCTAGAAATTACAGAACTAAAAATGGCAGAGCAGTATACAGAATCTGTTGAACCAAGAATCGAGTCTTCTTTGAGGTTCCATCTGATCCCAGACTGAATGTCTACCCCAAAGAAAATGGGTAACGAATTTCTTGCCAGGATGTGGGGGAAAGGAGAACCCTTATTCACTATTGGTGGAAGTTTGAACTGATGCAGCTACCATGGAAACCTCAGAAAAGCTAAAAATAAAACTATTATGTGTATGTCCCAGCCGTAACACTCTTATGCATATATGCAAAGATCTGTATGGGGTCACCAAAGATGGCTGCTAATTGATGGATGGGTCATAAAAATGTGGTCCATATATGCAATGAAATTGATTCTGCTGAAAACAAAAAGGAAAATGTGAAAATTTCAGATAAATGGATGGAAGGGGAAAATATTATACCAAGTGAAGTAAACCAGGTCCCAAAAAACAAATGGGCCATGTTCTCTTTCACGTGTGAATCCCAACTTTAAATTTAAGATCTGTGTTTTTAACCTGGAGTGTCTGTGTAGGCCAATATAATAGACAGGGACCAGTAGGTGTGGGAAGGAGAGGCTTTAATGGGCGAAGGCCAGTAGAACATATGTGACATGACTAATGCTGTCACGGAATAATGGTGGTGGAAAAGTTTAGGTGAGGATGGGAAGTGAGTGTTGGAGGAGACAATGGACTGGGGGAAGGATTAAACAAAGCCAAACGTGTATAAAAAGCTATATGGAAACCTTTTGGTAAGCTAATTAAAAATACAAATTTAAAAGAGAGATTGAAAGATGCACCCCCAGAAGCCATGTTATTTAAGAAAAATCCCAATGGGATACTTCCTTATGGGTGCAGGTATAGAAGACCTGTAGTAATAAGAGCGGCGGGCTGCGTCCCCGGCACCCGGCCGCCCCCACGGCTAGCTTTACCCGAAATAATTACACAAAAAATGTATTCATTTAATCACTGCTTGGCCCATTTCTATCTAGCCTCTTCTAGGCTAATTCTCACATATTAATCTAGCCCATTTCTAATCATCTGTGTAGCGCCCCTAGGTGCGCTTACTGGGAAGATTCTAGCCTATGTCCATCCTGGGTCGGAGCTACATTGCTTGCGTCTGCCTGGGAGCTGGGAGCATGGTGTCTCTCTGAGGCGTCTGCTCCCGAGAGGAGAGCTGTGGAATCTGAGCTCACTTCCTCTTCCTCCCAGCGTTCTGTTCTGTTTACTTCTCCCACCTATCTTCTAACCAATGAGGGCCAAGCAGTTTCTTTTTATTTAACCAATGACCTTCCTCCATCAAAGACCCTAAAGGCTTCCAAAGCAATACAAGCCATTGTCATTGCTCTTGGTTTGCGGCTAGGACTGGGCTGTAAGATCTTGTTGTTGAAGACATGCTGTTGCTGGAACTTACCTGCAAGTTTCTCCCCTGCTAGCTCTTTCTCATAGCTGAGGAAGATGTTATGCAGGCTACTGGGGGAGAAAAGACATTGATGGTCTTCCCTAGATGTGAATCCTATGAGTTAACATATCAGCCAGCCAAAAATGATGTGCCCACTCATTCAATAGTGGCATTAGTGTTTTTAAGGCAACCAACCACTTTTTGATTGGATGGATGTAAGGCACATTCCACAGGAAGATTCAAACATGGTACTATAAACCTGGCCAAAAACTCATGGCTGGTGAAGTCATAGGTCATAGAAAGAAATCTACTATTGTTATTTTGATAATGGGAGTGGTGTCAATGTGATTAGAATATATTTTATGAGAAAAATTTCAATAAAATATTTAAGTAAAAAGAATAAATACAAATGTACAAGAAATACTTGAAAGGGTATTTGACATTTTTATCCATCAGGGAAATGCAAACTAAAATTACTCTAAAATTCCTTCTCACTACAGTCAGATGGCTAGCATCAGAAAACAAAGGCTGCTAAGAATGTGGGGGCAAAGACTTATTCATTGTTGGTGGGAGTATAAACTAGTTGAGTCAGCATGGAAGTTAATATGGAGGTTTCTCAAAAGACTAATTCTAGAAATCACATATGACAGCTGTACTACTCTTGAATGCACACTCAAAGGACTTCGTATCCTCCAACAGAGACAGTTGCTCATCTGTGTTTATTGTAGCCTTTTCATAAGAGCAAGGACATTGAATCAGCATAGATGTCCACCAACTGTTGGATAATGAAAACACAATACACATACACAAGGGAATTTTATTCCACTATAAAGACAAAAAATACATTACAAAATCTGAAAGAAAATGAATTGATCTGAATACAAGTATATGATGTGAGCTATCCCCAAATCTGAAAGAAAATGAATTGATCTGAATACAAGTATATGATGTGAGCTATCCCCAAATCAGAAAGAAAATGAATTGATCTGAATACAAGTATATGATGTGAGCTATCCCCAAATTAGAAAGCTAAATGCCGCAGGCCTGTCACACACAGAGTGTAGCTTCTAACCTTCAGGCATGTGTTTATATGGAAGTGAGTGTGTGTAAAGTTCTTGAGACAAAACCTGTCTCAAGGCAGGAAGAAAAAAAAAGGAAGAGAGCTGGGCGAGGTGATGGAATAAATGAGGGATGAAGATGAAAAGAAGACCGCCAGGAGCCAGAAGGACACAAGCAAAGATGGGCAGATGGGGAGAGGCCGAGGGAGGCTCATCCAAGGGATAAAATGCCTTAGTGAAACTTGTTCTGTGGCTTTGTGGGAGCCTAGCCAGTTTGGTTGTTCACCTTCCTAGATATGGACGGAGGGGGGAGGACCTTGGACTTTCCACAGGGCAGGGAACCCTGACTGCTCTATGGACTGGAGAGGTAGGGGGAGAGGGATAGGGGGAGGGGGAGAAGGGTGGGAGGAGGGGGAGGGAAATGGGAGGCTGGGAGGAGGCGGATACTTTTTTTTCCTTTTCTCAATAAACAATAAATAAAAAATAAATTAAAAAAGTAAAGTTAAAAAATCAATAAATAAATGAACAACAAAATGTGAACCATGAGTCAAATTACTTATGGTAAAAAAAATAGAAATGGTAATTGAATGAAATAAAAGAGGAGTGGGAAAGAAGAAAGTAGTTTAAATGAAAAGAGAAACAAGCAGAAGGGATGGAAAGAAAATTAGGAAGAGTGAGAGAAAAGAGATACAAAGAACCTTTTTCACAATAGAGGAAAACGTGTAAGCCTCATTATATAAATGTAAGAAGAGGAATAAAAATAATGTTACTTTAAAAAATAGCATGCAAGCAATAAGAATAAGGGAAAATAGAAACCACAAAGACAAAAATAAGAAGAAAAACCCAAATCCCCAAAACAATGCATTGACACGGCTTCATTCTGAATTCACTAACAGTGGGGCCTGCAGAGAGTCAGTTGAATTTGGTGACTTTTGCACCAGTTCAAGCTTATGCCAAACCCTGAGATGTTGAAGGTCAGTTACTCCATGGTATTATAGTTATTGTAGAGGCTGCTTCACATGGACACCATCCAGAATTTTAACCTCTGTCCTAGGTAGGTTCTCACCGACTTCAGAGGAACACACATACACTTATGCTTTGGGTAAGTAATTTCCAAGCCAAGGAATGTCTCCCAAGTGTGCTGGCATGGGAGGGGGGGGTAGGTGGAGCACTGAGATCTGTTACTTTAAGGCCCATGTCAGTGCTATCTTCTCTCTGATCCTGTTCAGTTTTAAATGCCCAATGGAGTGAGGAGGTTTGAACTTGAGCGTTAGAATTCTCCATCATGTGAACAGAAAATTGCACTGTAGAATTGTCCTAGAGTTCAAGTGGCCGGCTGGCCTCTGGCTTGGTACTATCAATCTCCACAGTTACCCCAGGGTTGATTTTTGTTGTCCCCTCACACAATCACAGGGCAGGGAAAGTAGAAGGGTAGCTACTGGGCTGGAGCAGCCCACGGAACTCTCGTTGGGGTCTACTAGTCTCCAAAGCAGCTAAAAGGATGGATACCTTCATTGCAAGAGCCTCTGGTGGCCTGAAATTCCCAGACTCTGCATCCAGTCTCCCCCCACCCAACCTCGATCCACTAAGTTCCTCATGAAAACCATTAGCCGCCCATGGGCAGTGGCAAGTTGCCATCAAGTCCTGATTTGTGATTGTTCTCTGTGATCAGTTTTAAAACAATAGGCTTCCTCTCAAGACAGCACCAAGCCATAGCCTTCTAAGACATGGGGTGAGACAGAACGAATGCCCTCAGCACTGCTGACCAGGGAAGCCAGAGCAGCCACTCACCGGAACCTCTGCTGGAGTGAGGAATCCAGAGCGGTGTGTAGGAGTCTAGTCTTCCTTGCCAGCACCATCTGCCTTACCCTGGGGAAGGCTTTGTACCCATCTTCATGAGCTAGGAAATAACATTTGAAGACAGGAGTGCCCAGGAGGAGCCAGGGAGAGGGGGCTCGATAGTTCTGAGTATGTGCTGCTTTTGAAGAGAACCTAAAATCAATTCCCATCCCCCACATTGGGTGGCTCCCAGCCACCTGGAAAGGTAGCTCCCAGGGAACCGTAGCCTTTGGCTTCTTCGGGCCCAAGCAATGGCACACGCTTGCTCACACATAGACCCGAACACACATACACATCATTAAAAACCATAGAACAAATCTTTAAAAGGTATTTCTCCAAGGCACAGAAAAGCTAACTAGACAGACAGATGTTTTCATCCCTAGGATTTACGAGACAGAGAACTACAAGGTGTATTGTCTGCATGCGTCATACAGGGGCCCAGAGGGCAGAGGTGAGGATGGTTAGTAAGCCGGAGAAGTGTGTCCACGATAT
Organism: Microtus oregoni; assembly: GCF_018167655.1. Classification (NCBI taxonomy): domain Eukaryota; kingdom Metazoa; phylum Chordata; class Mammalia; order Rodentia; family Cricetidae; genus Microtus; species Microtus oregoni. The sequence goes on from NW_024544788.1 coordinate 156,515, forward strand.
ACCACAAAGTGTGTTTAGTGGGCAGCAAGCAAGCCAGAACAGGATGCTGAGATTTACGTCTGAGTGAGGCTACAGATGTAAAGGCAGATGTTGGGAGGAGCAACATGAGGAAGTGATCATAGGAAACTTCCATGGACACAGGAGGACTTTCCAGGCATGCGTCACCCCGTCCTACAGGTCGCATGTGCCTGAGGACAGGTATGAATACAGCTAAACACAAAACCATACACTTATTTCAATTGTTATGAGAGACTTTTACGATTTTGAAAACTTCATTGCAGTTCGTAGGCAAAAACTTTGCAGAAGAGAGAGCGTTATGTCACAATGCCAAAAGGTCTGGCCCGGGCTGGAGAAATGGCTCAGCCAGGAAAGCACTTGCCTTGCCAGCATTGAGGACATGAACGTGATCCTTAGAAACCGTATTTTCAAAAGCCAGGTATAACAGAGGGCTCTTATCACCCCAGGGATGGAGATACAGACAGGCAGATCTCTGGGGCTCACTGGGCTGCCCGGCTAGCCTACTTGGTGAGCTCCAAATCAATGAAAGGGCCTGTTTCCCAAAACAAGGTAGACAACGCCCAAGCCAACATGCACACATAGGTGCAGATCCACAGGAACACACACACACACACACAGAGAGAGAGAGAGAGAGAGAGAGAGAGAGAGAGAGAGAGAGAGAGAAGCACGTTTTTAGGAGAACATGCCAGCATAAGAGGTGCTGCTGTGCATGGCTCCATTTAAAGCAACAGTGCTAAAGGAAGCAATGCACCATTTACTACTCAGATTACTCTGTGGGTCCGGTGAACACTGAGACACTAAGGGATCAACATGGGCGAGCTAGAGAAGAGGCAGAGAAAGCAAATGACGGTCACAGATCCTAGGTGGTTCAGAAGATCCTGAGGACTCCAGCCTCGACATTGGGATGGGACTGCCTTCCTCAGATCTTTTGGTTCAGAGTTGAGATTGCTGTTGAATTTGACTCATGTTTCTTTGGTTCGGGGTTGGAGCAAAATCGTGAAACTTCTAAACAGTGTTAGCAGGGCAAAAAAGGAGGCAGCAGAGCAATGGATTGGGAAATGGGGTGTCCTGGAGCCCTAGAGCTCCACTGGACAACAACAGAAAAGGGGTTTACTTGAAACATGGCCTAGGACCGGGCAAGGACAGAGGGCAGCTAGTTAGAGAAGGGAGAAAGGTCCAGAACCCATGGTGGCATGTCTGTAATCCCAGCACCCTGGAAGCTGAAGCAGGAAAGAGGATTTCAAGTTCAAAGCCAGTGTGAGCTGCAATAGAGAAATCTTGTCTTAAAACAAAGGAATAAAGCCAGGCACAGTGGCATGTGTCTTTAATCCCAGGACTTGGGAGGCAAAGGCAGGGGATTTTTATGCCAGTTTAGTCTATATCGCCCTGTTGGGGCTACACAATGAGATGCTGTTTAAAAAAAAAAACATGGAAGGAAAGAAGTATGGAAGGGAGGGAGGGAGGGAGGGAGGGAGGGAGGGAAAGAGGGAGGGAGGGAGGGAAGGAGGGAGGGAGGGAAGAAGGGAAAGACCAAAGTCAAGAGCAGAAAGGAGTTTCTTTTTTTTGCCTCCTCCTCCCCCAAAACACCCAATCCAAGGGCCTGCATTCCAAGTATTCTATACTAATTTACTATACATCATTCCTAAGCAAGAAAAGAAACAGGACTGACTGCCATGGTAAGAAATCACTGATTCTTGCAAAGCTCTATCCATTAGGGAACACTCCCTTGAGGGAAAGTGGTAAGGAGAAGCAGGAGGGCTGAAAACTCTGGTGTGTCTTAGGCACAAGAATCCCTGGCCATTAGGGGCTGGGTAACAAAAGGGTCACACTGGACGTAAAGTCTCCATTGCCCTCCCAGTGCCCAGCAAGGACACTTCAGTGGTGGGCCTGCTCCGGTCCAGACTGCTGTGCAGTCTGCTGAGGGGTGAAGGAAGTTCATGAGGAATAAATTTGATCATGTGTGGAGAGTTGCACATGCGCGCACAGAAGAAGAACCCCCAGGGAGTTCTGCAAACTTCGACCGCAGATAAGGGTGGTGGTGGGCAGTCAGACTTCAAAAAGAAGCCTATAGATCAACGGGAAACATCACAAGTCATAAGAAAGCAGGCGACAAGGTGAGAGAGGTGAAGAAAATGTCACTTGAATGAGCTTCGGACATTACTGTGGCCAAAAAAAGGAAAATCGTTTTTGGTGTGGGGGAGAGTGGCATTTACCCTGCAAAGATTTGTTTCTTGTACTTGTATTGTTTAAGTTTAATAAAATGCTGGTTGACCTGTAGAGGGGCAATGAGAACAGGAGAATTCTGGGAGAAGGAAAGAGTCAGTCTGCAGTTGTCACTCAGAGAGGAAGTCAGACACGGAGCAAGCAAGATGTGACTGCCTCGCTGAAAAAAGTACCAAGCCACGTGGCTAACACAGACAAGAATTATGGGCTAATATAAGTTATAAGAGTTAATAAGAAGCCTGAACTAATAGGCCAATCAGTTTACAATTAAAAAAAAAGATGTATTTGTATTCGTGTGTATGGTGTGCTACATGTATGTACGCCATGTGTATGCAGTTACCAGCCCGGGTCAGAAGTGGATACGAGATCCCCTGAAGTTGGAGTTACAGGCTGTGGTAAGCTGTCCAACCTGGAGATGCCCCAAAGCTATCAAGGGGCCTCTGGAAGAGCAGCAAGCATTTTTAATTAGGGTGCCACCTGTAAGACCTAGCAGAACGTTATTTAAAAACAGAAACCAAGTTGTAGAGTTTGAGTCTCCATAGCGGACTCCCAGGATTTTTAGAGATCATAAACCTGAGCCCTGGCATCAATTCGTTGCATGACATTTAAACAAAGCAAGTCTTTTCACTGGGCCTCAGTTTCCTCATCTCAGCGCTCAGAGGGTAAAGCTAGATTTGGAGTTCAGTGCTCATGTTTGTCTGGGCAGTCTGGATTCTACAGTCGCCGGGACCCTCTTGCCAAACTCCCAGTTCCTCTTAGTGAGGTCACACTTTGCAGCTTCCCTACAAACCCTGCCTGAGTCAGCCCACTGGCCTGGCTGTAGGACAAGGACCTTCTGAGAGCCTGCTATGTTTTCAGTACAACTCTTTTTTTTTTCTGGTTGTTTAGAAATTTAAGTGATTTTTTTTCATTTAAAATGTATATAGATTTAGACTTGAAAAGTCATCGAACTCTTTCCTCTGCTTCTAAAGAAACTTTTCTTGATTTTCCCTTTGTCCAGGGGTAGGTGGGTGCACACTCTCATGGGGGGGGGGAACGACAGCAGCAGACATTGTTCTTCCTCAAGAACCACCCACTGGTTTTATAATGCAGTCTCTCGTTGGCCTGGGGCTGATCAGTTAATTAGGCTAGACTATCTAGCCAGATAAAGCCAAGGGTTCCTTTCCCCACCTCTGCAACCCTGGGGTCATAGGTTTGTTCCATACCACCTCCGTGGGTCTCAAAGGAGTTTCCCTCTGACTGACCAACTTTCCATTTTCCCAGGACAGGTGGGTTTATGGGAAAACAACATCTAAATGAGGATGCAGAAGTAACGCCATGACCCTCAGCTTGTAGAATCTGCTCTTTGGCCCATGAAGGCCGCACGGTGGGAAATAAGGACCAAAGCCTATACAAATACAACACAACTCAATCGGTCTTCAGTAACCTCATTTTTTTTTCTAAAAAACAATACCTACTGTGCCACTGTTCTTTCCTTATCCATATCTAGACTTTCCCAGGCTCCTATCTCTTCTCTGGGCCGTTAACTGTTTCTAGCCCTCAGTGGGAGCGTCTCCCTTACGTGCTGGAGTAGATAACTGAGCTCCATTGTTAAAAGTTGTTGCTTGAAACAGATAACTCAGTATGAAATGTTCATACTTGAGTTCAAATCAGACGAATAAACTACTTTATGTTTCTACTTTCAAAAATCCTTACGGCTCAAACAATACAAAGCCTATTGCTGATTTCCCCCACCAAGCCTTGACTAAGTTGGGTGAAAGTCTCCCTAACCGAATTTAAGGTTTTTTTTTTTTAAAGATCAAAAGCTCCAGTTAATGTAGGCCAGGGGTCCTCAACCCCTTTGGGGTCACATGACTGTCAGATATTTCATTCATAACAGCAACAAAATTACGGGTATGAAATAGCAATGAAAATACTTTAATGGTTGGGGGTCACTACAACCTAAGGAGCTGGATTAAAGGGTCGCAGCACTAGGAAGTTTGAGAACCACTGCTCTAGACTCTGACCAAGTCAGACACACTATTACACCTCAGTTCCCTGCCCTATAAAATAGACACGATCGAATGTGTCTAGCGACCGAATTCGAGAGATAGCTCAAGTAGGTAGGCGCAGGTGTGGAAATGATAAAATCACGTCTTGGGGCCATTCTCTTGCTTCTCTGATCCAGTAGCTTCTCAGAAGATGTTTCTCAGAAATCAGACACAATAATCTTTTCGGGGAGGAAATATAACACATTTGCAAAGGGGGGGAGCTGTGGAGTCAGACAAATGTAGGTTTGAATCGTGCCTCTTAATCAACCACTTTTGTGTATTCTGATCTTGGGCAAAACATTGAACTGAGGCCTAACTTGCTAAATGGAGCTGTTTAGTGCCTATATCATAGGCTAATGAGAATGGCTCATAAACTCACTAACAGTCATTTGAATGCCTGCTATGTACTTTAGAAAGCTCCCAACAGTGGTCAAAATCGAGAAGGGCACTTCTATTACAGATAATGCGATGAATCTCTGCATGGGGCACAGTATAGGCAGAGTTCAAACATGTTGACTCTGCTTCCCCATGGAAAGACTTCCCTCCTCATGGTAAAAATGATCCCTCTTCTCCTCTCGTCTCTGACTCCAAAGTCTCACTCTCCTCCTACTGTATGAAGCCAAACTGTTTGGTAGGTGTAAGTAAGTATATACAAAAGTGTATATACTCTCTTGGTTTAGATAGGTGCCGGAGCTCTTGGGTAGCTATGGCTTCAGACAGCATGGTAGCTCCCTAGCTAAGGAGTTGCCATGAGACACCTCTTTTCTTCCCTTGAGCCAGGTGCCTTACTCTTTCATTAGAAACCTGGAATCAGTCCAGTCCATGCAGTGCTCTGGTCTCCTAGCCCCAAACATCCAGCGAGCTGTCTTGCCACGCTACTGGCCAGGTGAGCCACAGCAGGACCCATCACTGTGAGGAGCAGCTGCCTTCCTGCTACTCTCCAGTGCGTCTCCCCAGTCCGGACACTCTTCTTCCAGAATGAGGCTGATCCCATGGCAACAAGGCAGCACCGCTCTGGACAAACTACCAGCGTAAGCCTGAAGCTTAAAGAGAGTGGGACTCTCTGTGAGGCCCTTCCACTTCCTTGCAACTCTGTGTGGTGGACCACTGGGCAAACAGCCTTCCTGTGAGGGTCAATGGCCACTATTCCCACACAGAGAGAGGTACCAGCCAAGATCCAAAGAGGCATAGGGACATGTCTCTAGAGTTACTGTGAGGCCCAAAAGCCAGGTCTCTGCTTCTACAGAAGCTTTTGTTCTTGAGCCTTCCATTTACATAATACCAACTGCTAAACGTTATCACAGACCTCTGTCAATTAAATCCCTCAGCCCTCTGCACTGGAGATTGTACCACACACGTTCATCCCAATCCTCATTTCAGGGGCACTCGCAGGCCTCAACAGTGCGTCTCTTGACTAATTCCTGTTATAGAGATGGGGGAACTGATACTCAAATGGCATAAGTCACAGACACAAGGCCACAAAGTGAGGAAGTGGTATTGTGAACATAATCTAATGTTCTAATGGACGACACCCCTAAAGCAGAAATTGGTGGTGCGTGGAGAGACAACTCAGTCATTAGCATCACTTACTGCTCTTCCACATGGCCCAGGTTGGATTCCCAACATCCAAATCAGATGACTTACCATGTAACTCCAATTCCAGGGGATTTGGCACCTTCTAACTTGCGATATATATGTATGTAGGCAAAACACCACATACATAAAAAAAAAATGTCTATATACACCCCGCCCCCTCGAGGCTAGGGGATCTGTGTGGAAAATGGTACAAAAAGACTGTAAGAGTAAAAGGGGGTGGGTGAGTCCCAGGAAACGGCCCTTCCCAGACACAACAGGACCGATGGACATTTGAACTCACAGAGACTGTGAGAGCACGCACGGGACCTGCACAAGCTAAAGCCAGACAAAACTCCAGCGTGCAAGAGGGGCAGAAGACACGAAGGACCAGCCCTAGATAAGGCGCTATTGGCAACAGAGAGCTATCAGCAGGAGAGTCAGGTTTCTCTAACGGACGGACACTGGCTGCATCAACCACACTCCAGGGCTTGTTTTCTGATTTTCTTTTAACAGAGGAAGAACATGAAGTTGGATGGGTAGGAAAGGGCACAATTTGGGAAGGGTTAGAAGAGTGGAGATAATATAATCAAAGTATATTGTACAAAATAATTCAGATAACAAATAAAAACATTAAGAAATAATTAATCAATTCTCAACACAACATAGAATGTTTTGATTCTATGTTGTGTGCTATCTAAAAAAACTTCACACATAGTGCAACATCATATTATATAATCTCTTATTCAACTCTTGATATTAATTGTCATTTTAATGGAGAGAAATTTAAATTCTATTTTATTGATATTTGGAAGTAAATGATTCACAAATTACTTATGTTTCTTAACTATCTATAAATAAGTACACTAAAAGCAAATATATTTGGTCAATTTTTGAAAAAGAAATAAATATTTAAAAGTTAAAGGTTACAAAGCAGAATTTCATAAAGAAGACACAAATAACGTAAGGCAACTTAAATTATGGCTGTTACATTAAATAGCACAGGCAGAGAATATGTCCATCACTGAAGAAACTTCTGTTGGTCAGGGATAATCTGAAAACTCTCAATGCTAGTCTTCCTCCCTTAGTCCTCCATACCTATGCCTTGGTTTAGTTAAGCCTATAGTTCGCAAGCCTAGAGAAGCCAAATAACAAGGTGAACCCAAAGAAAAACATACACAGATCCTCCTGGAAATTGGAAGCAAACAAGATAGCCCAGGCAAAAGTTGGGAGCATGGGGGTAGGGGTGGGACTGGGGGAAGGGGAGGGGGAGAGAGAAGGGAGAAAGGAAAGACTAGAGAGAGCTTAGGGGAGTGAAAGGGTGGAGATGGAGGAAGGGCGGATATAGGAGCAGGGAAGAAGATGTCTACATTAAGGGAGCCATTTTAGGGTTGGTAAGAGACTTGACTCTAGAGGGGTTCCCAGGTGTCCATGGGACTGTCCCCAGCTAGTCCTTGGGCAGCAGAGGAGAGGGTGCCTGAACTGGCCTTGCCCCACTATCACACTGATGATTATCTCGAATATCACCATAGAATCTTCATCCGGTGACAGATGGAGATAGAGACAGAGACCCTCATCAGAGCACTGGACTGAGCTCCCAAGGTCCAGTTGAAGAGCAGAAGAAGGGAGAAGGTGATCAAGGAACTCAGGACCATGAGGGGTTGGTCCTTCCACTGAGACAGTGTGACTGATCTAATGGGAGCTCACCAAATCCAGCTGGACTGGGACTGAACAAGCATGCGATCAAACCGAACTCTCTGAATGTGGCTGACAATGGGGGCTGACTGAGAAGCCATTGATAAAGGCACTGGGACTTGTTTCTACTGCATGTTCTGGCTTTTTGGGATCCTAGTCTATTTGGATGCAAAGCTTCCTAGGAGTGGATGGAGGGGAGAGGCCCATGGACTTCCCACAGGGCAGGGTTCCCTGCCCTCTCTTAAGCAGGGAGGGGGAGGGAGGAGGGGGAGTAGGAGAGCAGGAGGAGAATGGGAGGAGGGGAGGAAGTGTAAATTTTTTAGTGGAAAAAAATAAATTAAAAAAAGATTGTATCTTTCACTAGCAGCGCATTTGGAAGGAGTGAGCCCATGGATATTTTTAGTGACATCTCTGGCCTGTGCCCACTAGATGTCAGTATTGTGCCTTCCACTTTTGACAACCAAAACACCATCTCAGGGTTTTGGTCAAATGTTCTGGAGGGAGTAAAAGTGCCCTCCACCTCCTTTGGTTGTTGGGAACTCTAGCAAAAGGGTATCGTATATACTTGAAGCAATCAAATGGCAAAAGCTTTTTACTTACTAACTTAACCTGGCCTTCTGAAAGTCGGCCAGCTCGTTGACACATTTTTCTGGTGGATTAGAAAGTGCATTTGCTTGTGTTGAATGGTGGCTTTAATAGCTATTAAAGAAGCCATAAAAACTTGAAGCTGCAAGCACCTGAACTATGAGGACTATGCCAAGAAGGGAAAAATAGTATGACTACCTCTTCAAACTGGATGGCCACGAATCATAACTAGGAAATTTGTGATGTGTGTAGAAGAGATAGATTGGTTTATAAAGAAAAACCAAGAAGATAGGAAAGTATAGAGAATTAAGCGAGAAATGGCAATGCTATTATGCACCACACTTTGGTTACTAGTTTCTGGAAGTAGCAAATGACAAAGAATTATGTGACTTGAGAAAGTGGTGAACCAACTCTTAGAATGGTAGTTAGCTCAGCAGAACATGCACTGTTAAAGGACTGAAAGGAAATTGGTGCAAGAAGCGAATTACATAATGAAACAAACCTGTCAATCATACTGCAATCTATGCAGTGCATTAAGACGTCAAGCTTGAGGGCTGCACAGATGGCTGAGTGGTAAATGCACTCATTGTCCAAGCATAAGGGCCTGAGCTCAGATCGCTAGCACCCAGGTGTAAGAAAAAATAGCTAGGTGTGTCCATGAATATCTATAATCCCAGTGTTGTGGAGTGTGGAAGATGGTAGTCTTATGGGGTCCCATCCCTAGGTGAATTGCTACAGGCAATTAATAAATGCCAAAAGAGGCAGAAAGGATGAACCTCCTAATTAATTATTCCATACCAAGTGGCCAGCCCCTAAACCAAAATATACCAGCAACACTAAATCAAGTCAGCAGGTTGCAATTATGTGTTGTGTGTGTGTATGTGTGTGTGTGTGTGTGTACATACATATAAAGAAAAGAGGCTATATATTTGAGAAGGAACATCAGGGAGCTGGAAGGTGTTGCTTTGAGTAAACAGTGGGGAAATGATGTAATTGTATTTTAATTAAAATAGAATAAATTATTTTTGTATTTATGTACTTATGTTTGTGTATGTGAGTATTTTGCCTGCATCTATGCCTAGAGCCAGCAGAGACCAGAAAAGGGGTGGGATCCTCTGGGACTGACAGGTGTGAACCACCATGGGCACTGGGAATTGAACTTGGGTCCTCTAGAAGAGCAGCCAGTGCTCTTTACTGTGGAGTCCTCTCTCCGGCACCGAATAAATTAATTTTTTGAAAGCAGGGAGAAGAGAGGGCAGGGAATCTGAGTGCTGTAAGGATCACTAGTGGCCATCGAACACACTCTGAGTTACGCTGAGGCAGGGAAGCAGGGTCTGAGCTCACTGTCTAAGAAATCACAGCCTCACATTCCTGGTGCTTTCCAATGGCCTAAACTTGTCTTTCTCAACTGAGAACTCATGGGGAGGCAGACTTCGCCACCGTTATTTTTCCCGAGATGCAGCTGGCATACAGTCAGTCTTCAGGTTCAGGAGTACTGGCTGCAGGTGGCATAGAGAATTCGATACAAGGCTGTGGGCCACTTTCGGGACATGCATGGGACTTTGATTATTAGCAACTGGATCTTAGGAAATCTCAATTATTTGTGGTCTCCAACTTCAAGTAGCAGTCCACATTGCTCCCAGGGGTATCAAAGAAGTTTTGCACCCAGTCTGGGGAGCATTACGAATGCATGACAGATAATAACTATTTCACAAGCAGGACTACAGAGCTGTCAGCCTCGCCTTCCTGAATTCTATTCTTTACTGGGGAGAAACTGACTAGCATAGTATGAGTGTCTCATCACCCTGATCGGTTCCTCCAGATGACCGCCAGTAAGCCCACAGGGCCCATGAATGCACACCGTCAAGGGTTAATTCACAAATGCCCAAGGACTAACCAGCACATGTCAATATATCCAAAGGTACTGTCTGAGGGGCAGAATGGCAAGGTATCAGCCAAGGGGAAATCCACAGCCTTGGCTTCCAGAGGCTTGGAGAAGAAAAGTCCAGAGAGATTGACCAGACGCAAGCCCAGTTATACCTCGAGTGGAAACTGTTCAGGACAGGAATGGTATATCACAGGAGAATGCCAAAAACAATTCATCATAGCACACTATTCTGCCTTATGACGAATGGATCTTTGCAGAAGACCCCTCTGGATGTCACAGTTTCCTTGATACATGCTTTTGTTCTACTGCTAATAAGCGGATCCTTTCTCTCTCCTGTACTCTGCAGCAGTCTCATCTTATAGCTGGCAAATGAACCACAGAACATTCTCCCACCCACGGGCTCTGTTTTCCTACCCTTAACGGGCTCTGATCATGTTCCAAACTCTTTTGTGACTCTTTCATTGCCTATCCACAACATGGTGTCACATAGGCAAGGCTGGAGCTATTTTCTTCCTTCTTCCGATAGGCATGGTTACTGACATGTTGATAGTTCTCTGTTTACCTGACGCCATTCTATGGCTATGACAATGACAGGATTTAATAACTAGTTATCTGGAGCAAAAGCTATACGTACAATAGCCAGTTCAGAGTTTAATGACCAGAAGTGCTATCCCAGCAACTCATCCCATTCGAGCAAAGTTCCAGTGAGATTCTTAGAAGGGGGTCGACATTTGCTGGGTACTAAGTGGCTTCAACATACCCATTTCTACCACTGGCTAAAGAGCCCAAACACCTCCAACTCATATAATAAATGTATATTTCTAGAGAGGAAATCTGCAGTGCATTTGGGAGCTAGAGAGGAGACAGACCCAAGTCTGAGTTTGGGGCTGGGCGTGGTTTGTTAATTTGTTTGGTAGATTCCATTTGCAAGGTCAACTGGGATTTTTAAAAGGATGCAATCCTAGAGATACAGCCAAATGGGGATTCTAGGAAAACCCCTGTGGGGAGCAAAGAGAAAATGACTGGGACCAGGGCAAGTGCCCCAGGTTTCCTCTCCCAAACCCAAACAAAAGCAAGAAAAACCTAAGCTCTTCCCCCTGTTTACTTATAAGCACCTTTGTCTTCCTTTCCTTAGTCTCTGCTGAGCCACAGCTCCACAGGCCAGCTCTTCCAAACTATGGTTTGCTGGGATGAGCACCTGCTCAGAAGCTAGCTCCTCTGCTAGAGTCGGATTACGTCGACATCCTTCTGCGGGTATTTGTGTCAGATGCTGTGCTCGCTTGGCTCCAAGAAGGAAACGGACCGGTTTCACTTGGGGGAGTCAGCCCAAAGCTAGCTGTATAGTGCATGCCATTGCTGTGTACTGGGTCTCCTGCATAGTTCAGGTCCTGTGAGAGGGTCCATGCCGTATATTTATATAGACCCTGCCTGGTCAACCTTCTCAAAGTACTATCTTTGTTCCTCCCCCCCCCCCCACACACACACATACACCTTTTCTTTTCTGCCTTCTTGTTCTCATTTTGGGAGGGGGTGAATAGGGTCTCATATATGACAAGCTGGCCTCAAACTTTCTGAGGCAGAGGATGACCTTGAACTTCTGATCTTCCTGCCTCTACCTCCCAAGTACTGGGATAACAGGTGTGCAACCCCGTGCCACGGTTATTCAGTGTTGGAGATCAAACCCAGGGCTTTGTACATTCAAAGTAAGTACTCTATCCACTGAGCTACAGTCCCTGGGTTGCTTTTAAAATGATCTGCCCCTTGAGTTCAAGTCCAGATTTATCTACCTGAGACCATGAAAACAGGCTTTTGTGTCCACGGTGTCTCCCTTTTCCACCCCAAATACCTCAGGCAGCAGCAGATCCTGTCATGGAAAACCAACGCTGGGCTGAAGGAGCCCTGAAAAAGCAAGCCATTTGCAAAAAGAAAAATCTCCTATGAACTGGCCCTGAGTCCCGAGAGAGGACCAGCTCGTTGCTCATCGGGGAATGGTGACATTTCCATCTCCCACCATCATGACCATCGTCACCCTTTATGTCCCAGCAGTCGCCATCCACGCTCAACTTCTCTGTCATCTGACACTATAGTGTGTTAACACAGAAGCAGCCCTGTAAACGCACACAGCATCTGCCCAAGGTCATAGACCAGGTACGGCAGTGGGGGGAGATCTGGGGATGGTCCTCTAAATATTGCCAGGGACACTGCCTACAGAGACCAGCAGGGTTTCCGGAGCCCAGGCCCACAAGACACAAATGTGTGGCCACAAGGTTAATTTTCACTATAGTGACTTTCAAGTTCTCCCTCTGATCAGTACCCTCGGCCAAGAACACTTTTTCCCTAATAGAGCCCCAATGAAGTTTAGTATAAATCTCCTAACTGTTAAATGCTCCATATCTTGTCACCACCAGGGGACTGGGAGCATGATGTGCAAGCAATGCTGAGGGAAAAAAGCAGAAAGTGGTTTTAATTCCACATCACCATGCCCAAAACAGCTCACCTTAGCATCCAAGATGAAGCATTAGCCGGAGAGAGTTCTGTAAATGGACAAATAGCTTCATTAGTGAACGACAAATGACCATGTCTACCAACATTCTCACCAATTAAGCGCACAACTGACTATATTTGTCTTGGTTATACTTTCCTTGTTGGCAATGCTTAAAATATGGACACAAATCCAAAAGCAACAACACACATACATTAAAAATACGCTGAAAGCCTGATGTGGCAGAGCGCACACCTGTAACCCCAGCACTTACAAGGCAGTGGCAAGGAGAATCTAAGCTTGAGGCTAGCCTGTGCTACACAGTGAGTCCACATCGCATAAAGAATATACTATTTTGAAAAACTGCTGCACTAAGTAACCCAGTAACTACACAGAACACATTTTCAAAATACAGCTTGGAATAGATTTAGAAAATCGGGACAGATTTTTTTAAAAAAATGCAAGGTGATTTTCTTGATTCCAAATTCTCCCTTCTTCTGGTTCCTTTCTCTTCTCTTGTCACCAAGGTCCCCCTTCCATCTCAAAACTTGTTTACTTTCGGTCAATGAGGCTGTGGCTGTTGTTGCCTAGTGTCAGAACAACTCTATTCAGTGTAATTGCAAAGCAATATTTAGTGGAACCCTCACTATGAATGCTAATGAGTGGTTTTGCCAGTTAATACTGGTTTAGTCTTTAGGATTTTAATCCAGGCTTGTGGGGTGCGTTTAGTCGTTTAGTAAACCCTGACAAGGCTGGGTTTTTTTTAATTTTGTTTTGTTTTGCTTATTACATATGCAAGTCAAGGCCTGTACTCTTGTCCAAGTCTCTCTCCATAGCCTGTGTGTCCTGCAGAACCCTCCATGTAAAAGCCCCCCTTCTTCAATTTTCGAGTCACTTTTTACAAATATTGGTGAAGCTAAACTGCCATAAAATACCTCGAGACCTAGGGAATGGCCCAAATAACAGGTACTTTCCTATCCTCTGCAGCCCTGCAGAGTTTCCCCCGCAGTACCGCCATTCTCTGTGTCTTTATGAAGTCAGAAAGTAAATTAATCAAGTACTGCAGTGGTTTGGAGGAAACGCTAGCATTTGCTAATCACTTGCTCGGTGACTTGGGTGAGCCAAGTTGGAACTATGACTGGAAGAAGAAAAAGCCCAAACACCGAGAAGTCCGGAGGCTTCAGAGACTCCAGATTGCTTCTCAAGGGATGCACTTGTCTCTGCTTTGCACCCTAATTGGCAAGTCTTAGAAGCTGGGCCAAGCTTTGCAGTGCTGTGCAAGCTCTCTCAGCTATACACTGCTGTGCCTATGTACACATGCACGCACGCGCACGTGGGCACACACACACACACACACACACGGGAGAAACGCTACAAGTTTAGCTCTTAAGAGGGGCACCACCTGCATCCCCTCATCTCCTCCCAGGGTTACTTGTCACTCCCCCTCTTTCCTGCTAGCATCCTTCTAGAGCAGGTGCAAGGCCCTACGCCGCCTTTCAGGGCTCTGCCACAAACGACTCCATTGTCTAGTGGGACCAGATGGGCTGCACAAGCCACTTACATTAAGTCTTCAGGCAACCTTATTTGCCAGCCATGGAGCTTTTCAGCCAGCCGCTAGTTCTTTATGCAGCTCACCCTTTGAAGTGTCTAGGAGCCTGCGCTGTGGACACAGCCTTGGTAACTGCCACGTGGGGGTACCTTTCTGCTTCAAGTTCACACACACACATGGCTCCCAACTTGTGGGCGGATGCAAGGACTCGCTAAAAGAACTGTCTCCTGAACCAGATCCAGAAAGGGCTGGACTTGTTTCTTACAAGATTAGGAGTTGTGAACGCTCACTTTTCCTCAGCATCCTCAGTGCTAACTACCAGATACTCTTTCGTATTTCTCTGAACCCCAAAGGGCTAAGGAATCCAAGGTATCAGCTGGTAGAAAATTCTAAAGAGAGCAGAGTAGAAACTTACCAGGGCATGGTGTGTGTGTGGCGGGGGGGGGGGGGGGGGGGGTGCCCAGGACAGAAAAGGAATTTCACTGTTTTTGAACCGTCTCAACCAGGGTTCTCTACATGGAGGCTGAGACCTTTAGGGGGCCACAGGGGTCACCCTAAGACCACCCTGCACATCTCATATTTACATTATAATTCACAACAGTAGCAAAAACACAGTCATGCAGTAACAACAAAAAGCAGCATTAGGAAGGCTGCGAACTACTGAATTCAAAACTTTTCTTAACGGACTGTAAAGAAAGCCATTCCGAGGCCACAACCAAAATATTAAAGGTATGTTTAGTCATTGCGGGCGAGACTGAAGGCGAAGGATCATGAGTTCTAAGCCAGCCTGAGCTACATGGTGAGTTCAAAGCTCACCTGAGCTTCATAACAGGACTCTACGCTCCTGCCCACACCAATAGTTGCTTTAGGGTGTCAAATCTTTCCCTTCTGTGAGATAAAAGTCTCTAGCAAAGATTGAGTGAGACACACGATTAGTCCATTACATGGATTCGAGGAGATTGCCAATCAGCCCACTCCCTGAAACATCCACTAGGGATTTGTTTTGAAATGCAAGATCTACAAAGATGTGACCCTGGCTGGCATTTGAAATACTCCAGTGTGTAACATATGACATGAATCGTCTAGAGGGGGAAGCAAACACACATAGGTGTAGGCTTCTACTTTTTGGAAGAGACCCAGAAAACAAGGTCAAGCTTTTTCCTGTGTACATACACATAGGGATCAAAATACAACACTGGGCTAGGCCTAGTTCAGTCCCACGAAGGTTCCCCAGCTCCCAGTGTGGAGTCAGTGAGCTTCCACTAGCTCAGGTCAGCTGCCTCTGTGGGTTTCCCCATCATGGTCTTGACCCCTTTGCTCATATAATCACTCCTCCCTCAAGGAGGGCCAATTTTTTTATTTATTTTTTTTTATTTTTTGGATTTTCGAGACAGGGTTTCTCCGTAGCTTTTGGTTCCTGTCCTGGAACTAGCTCTTGTAGACCAGGCTGGCCTCGAACTCACAGAGATCCGCCTGCCTCTGCCTCCCGAGTGCTGGGATTAAAGGTGTGTGCCACCACCGTCTGGCTAAGGAGGGCCAATTTTTAATACTGGCCAGGGATGCCAATTCAGAAGGCAAATAAGTAGCATTTCTCAAAAACCCACACAGAGTTCATTTTATTCTTATGTCATACACAGTTCATGGTTGTTTGCCTATGAATAATCAGAAGTCCACAGAAAATCTGCCCTGTTATCCCAAGACTTTACTGGGGAAAACCTCTACTGATCTTCTAGAGCACTTGGGATCAGTCTCTGGAGTCAGAGAAAAATTCAAGTCCTGATATGTACTGAGTCTGGTGGCACCAGCCTGTAATCCTAGCTTCTCAGGAGGCAGAGGCAGGAGGATTGAAACTCCAAGACAAAAGAGAGAGAGAGACAGAGAGACAGAGATCAAAGACACCATAGGAAACAATGAGATCCTGTCTCAAAATTAAAAAGTCAAAGGAGAGCTTAGGACAAAGCCCAGTGCTAGGGTGGTTTGTGTGCAAGGCCCCAGGTTCAATCCTAGTACCCCGAAATATAAATAAGAAGCAAGCAAATCCTGTCTCAAGGTGAAGTTTCTGCGGTGTGATAACTGCATGATGATCTTGTAAGATGTTTTCAGATGTGTGCTGAAATATTCAGAACGGAACACAGTGATTCTTGCAATGGAGCCTCAATTTGGTCAGAAAATGCATAGGTTTTGTGCTTCTATATACACAGAGACAGAAAAGAATGACAAAGCAACCATGGAAGTGAATAGTTGGTTAATCTAAGTGAAATACACACAAATACACACACACACACACACACACACACACACATACACACACGAGTCTTTAGCATTGTTCCCACTTTTCTCTGCGTGTCAGGTGTTGTCAAAATAAGAAGTTGAGGATATAGCTCTGTCTGCCTTTATCAACTGTGTGAGAGAAAATGATGTAGTCTTTGGCTCAAAGTGAAGACACTAACACATCCGAGACCAAAGAATTGTTATGAGGACCGAAATGATAACATGACTGCACACGGTCCCTTCCAAAGGCTCAAACCCTGATAGGAAATTGATCTTACGTCAAATGTTGTCTTTTCTTATTTTCAGGTTGTTTCACACGCACACACCTTGTCTCCTTAGCTGACATTTTAAGCCTCTGGAGATCCAGGCACTTTTTTTTTTCATCCACCATAGTAGCTGAGACAGAGTAATTAAAGCACTTTGTAAAATGATTCTCAGGTACTGTTCTGTGGGGATCTGTGGTCATAGTATTGAAAATGATGATATAGCCCAAGACCCATCGTTATTTATGACAGACTTCTGGAAGGAAAATGTTGGCCGAGTATGGTATGGAAGACAGTGACAATAAGAAGTAAAAATGAATGAACAATTATGACCACATACCATGATGATTAATGTTATGTGAATGCTCTCTCTCTCTCTCTCTCTCTCTCTCTCTCTCTCTCTCTCTCTCATGTTATAGCAATGAAATTTTGGACTGTGGTTGACCATGGGTAGTGAAAAATACTGCGGACAAACCTCTGATAAAGGGAGCCTACTATGTATGCTCCCAAGCCAAACTACTTTTCCCTCCTCCATCATTAAACAATCTTCACCTTTGCTCGGAGGCCTCTGAAGGGGATTGAGAAAAACAAAAAGAGCCAGGAACATCCCGATCACATACCACAGTCGGGTTTGGGTTTTGTGTGTATGGTAGAGAGCAAGGAGACTTGGAGGAAGTATGAATTCTACAGAATGTTTAAAATAGTCAATAACACAAACTTGGCCCCAGGTGTGGTCCTAAGGGACCTCTTGACTGAGTAGAGATGACAAAGTTTGTAAACAGACATCATGAGCATTCTAAGCATGTCCACCTCTTGCCTGTGTGATCTGCCTGACTTCCTAAGAGGAACCTGGGGCTCAGATGAGGCCGCAGATGTTGGGAATAAAGGTGAAAAAATATGGAAGGCTCTTGCCAATTTTTTGGGGGGGCTGGATGCATTCATTTCCTCTCTTCTAGCTGGGAGAGAAATGTGAAATAATTCTTTCCACCTTCTCCAAACTCCTGGCCTTCAAGAGCCTGGGAATGGAAGAATGTTTAGGACAAATCCAATTTTCTTTCCTCTTGCCTTCAACCATGGCCAAAATAATGATCTCCAACCTGAAAACCACGGGTATAGACAAAGCACACACATTAACGTCCGCATTACTCTCAGCCTGGAGCTTGGAACAGAACTGCCAAGGCTCCCCAGCTGCTGCCTTTAAGATCAGGAGGAGCTGGGCCGGGAACTTCCCCTACGGGCAATCTGTCCAAATCCTACATCCTGCCCCGACCATCGGGAAGGACCCAGCCAAGGATGCCACTCCCGGTGAGGACAGGAGACTTGCTTGGCTCAGTTTACAGCATTTCTAGCATTTAGCTAGGCAGGCAAAGAACAGTATAGGATTTCCTGCCCAGGCACCTGAGAGAAAAGTGACCCCCTGTGTCAGCACACAACGCTTCACACTGGCCTACCCAAATGGTCTCCAACTGGCTTTCCGTTTTCATTTCTATCTTTAACACACTGAAGAAGAGCTCCTGGTACTTTCCCTAGGCCCATTGCTCTCAACTTCCCTGACACTGTGACCCTTTAAGACACTTCCTTGCACTGTTGTTACCCCCAACCTTAAAGTTATTTTCGTTGCTACTTCATAACTGTAATTTTGCTACTGTTATGAATCAGAATGTAAATATCCGTGTTTTCCTATGGTCTTAGGTGACCCCTGTGAAAGGGTTGTTCAACACAAAAGGGTCACGACCCACAGGTTGAGAAGTGCTGCCCTATGTCACTGGAACCCTGAGTCGATGATTGATGGGTCGGTGGTACTAACAGAAGCATGTGCTCAAAGAAACTGACCTCCAGGAGGATTTTTTTTATTTTAGCCATTCTGACAGGTGTAAGATGGTATCTTAAAGTTGTCTTGATTTGCATTTCCCTGATCGCTAAGGAAGTTGAGCATGACCTTAAGTGTCAAGCGATGAAAGGAGACAGAGACAGAGACCCACATTGGAGCACAGGACTGAAATCTCAAGGTCCAAATCAGGAGCATAAGGAGAGAGAGCACAAACAAGGAACTCAGGACCGTGAGGGGTGCACCCACACACTTAGACAATGGGGATGTTCTACTGGGAACTCACCAAGACCAGCTGGCCTGGGTCTGGAAAAGCCTGGGATAAAACCGGACTCTCTGAACATAGTGGACAATGAAGACTACTGAGAACTCAAGAACAAAGGCAATGGGTTTCTGATCCTACTGCACACACTGACTTTGTGGGAGCCTAGGCAGTTTGGATGCTCAACTTACTAGACCTGGATGGAGGTGGGGGTTCCTTGGACTTCCCACAGGGCAGGGCACCCTGATTGCTTTTCGGGCTGAGGGGGGGGACTTAATTGGGGGAGGGGGAGGGCAATGGGAGGCGGTGGCGGGGAAGAGACAGAAATCTTTAATAAATAAATAAATTTAAAAATTTAAAAAAAAAAAGAAACTGACCTCCAAGAACTCTCCAAAGTGAATGGTGGAAAACGGTGAGCCCCGCTAAGACTCTAGGCAACAGTGAAGAGGGCGCCTAAACAGGCCTTCCCCTGTAATCAGATTGATGACTACCTTAATTGTCATCATAGAACCTTCATCCAGATGCAGAGATCTACAGCAAAGCACTGGGCCGAACTACCAGAGACCAGTCCAACAGACGGAAAAGCAATAATATGGGAAAGAGGTCAAGACCATGATGGTGATACCCATGAAAACAGCTGACCTGAGCTAGTGGGAGCTCCCTAACTCTGAACTGATACCTGGGGTGTGTGTGGGGAGGGTGAACCTGCATAGACCAAACTAGGCCCTCAGAATGTGGGTGACAGTCGTGAGGCTTGGGCAGTCTGTGGGGCCACTGACAGTGAGACCAGGATTTATCCCTAGTGCATGAACTCGCATCTAGGAGCACATTCTCTTTGGAGGGATACTTTGTTCAGCCTAGATATAGGGGGGAGTGCCTTGGTCTTGACTCAAAGTGAAGGGTCAGATTTGTTTGACTCCCCATCGGGGAAGGAAGCCTTACCCTTTCTGAGGAGTGGATGGGGGTTGGGGGGAGGGTGGGGAGGGAGGGGAACAGAAATAGCTATGTAAAATGAGAAAAGACTGTATTAAAATATTCTTAACAAAAAAGGAAATTCTAACAGTACATGGAAATATAAAACAAAATTTTGAGACTAGGTCTTTCTTGCAATATAGCCCAGGCAGCCCCCAAATTTACAATTTTTCTGCATCTCAAATGCTGGGATTACAGACAAGCATCAGGATGCTGTGCTGAAAGTGTGCGTTGCTGAAACATAAAAGCCTTCTCCACCTTCACTTAGATGGAACCCCTATCATGTTTCTTGGATCTTGAAAATCTGGGCTTCTCATGCCAAGAAAGCACCCCTACATGTGACAATGAAGACACCGAGGGAAAATGAGGACATTAGCACTCTTAGGTATGGTTGAGAAGGATGGTTTTGTTATAGATATGAGGAAGAGTATAGCCAGAGAGATCTGGAAGTTTCCAGACTGAATCAAGCCATGAGAGAAGGGACGGAGGGAGAGTGAGAGAGGAAGAGAAGAGAGAGGAGACAAGAGAAGGCAAGCAGACAAAGAGAGAGGACTCACGAGGAACAGAGAGGCCAAAGGAAGAGTCCACACAGTGTATGGCTAAAAGGGCTGACTTATATAGCAATCCAGAGCCAGAGGAAGCAAAGCCCAGTCCCTGAGCTGGAGAGGTTTAGATTAAGGGCAGGGAGAGAAGGGCTAGGAAGACACACAGGTACTGAGTGAGACTTGTCCCAGGTTTCTTTGGGACCTGATACACATTCTGGGGAGTTCAACATTTACTGCTGAGTAAACATCATAGACAGAACCACCAAATATGGGCCGCCCATGCCTGCTTCTGCATTGCCAGGGCAGAAATTTCATTCTCATTTCCCCCCAAACATTATAGAGGGTGTTTACAGAAACTAAGACAACTCTGAGGTCACTAGGGATAATGATACAGTTCATCAGTGACCAAAACATTTGTATGTAACACAACTTTGGGTTTTATTTTTTTTAACATTTCATTTTATTTTTAGTGGGGGCGTGCATGTACACCCCTGTGTGTGGGTATGTGCATGTAAGTGCAGGCGTTTGGGGTACAGAAGAGGGCATCTGATCCCCTGGAGTTGGACTAATTATAGGTTGAAAACTGACTGACATGGATACCGGGAACTAAACTCTGGGCTTCTCCAAGAGCAGTTTGCTGTCTCAAACACCAAGCCATTGCTCCAATCCCCACAGATTTATTTTGATAATTGTGTGGCAACTGCTTTCAATCCCACTGAGAATAAAAACTGGAGGACTGGTAGATTTGCCTCTCTCGTCAGTATCAAAGTCTCTGTCCTGTTTCCTAAGGACCTCAGAGAGCTGCTGGGTGTCACGTGACGATAGCTGGAGCCAGCAAGACACCGAACCAAACTCCTGTCATAGTCATTAGTTTTCTTGCTGCCCTGACAAAATAAGCAGCAAAAGCAACTTAAGGAAGGGTTTCTTTTAAGTCACAGTTGGAGAATGCAGGCCATCATGGCAGGGGAGGCAAAGTGGCAAGAGCTTGAGGTAGGCGCTCACACTGTGTCCCTAGTCAGGAAGCAGATTGGGATGAATGCTGGCAACGAGCTCACTTTCCCCTTTGTGTGTAGTCCGAACCCTCAGTCCATAGAATAGTGCCACCCATGGTTAAAGTGGATCTTCCCAATGCTATTAACCCAGTATAGACTCTCCGGTATAGACACGTCCAGAGGCTTCTCTCCTAGTTGACTGCAGAGCCTGTCAAACTGACAAACAATGCTGAGGACCACACCTAACTCATGCTATCGAGAACCTAGGTCTGCCTAGAAAGAGTCCCAAAAAAGAGCATTAATGATGGGCTTGCAAGGTGACTACCCCTTTCCTTAATGTCTGGAAACCACTATATACATGTTTAATTCATTGTTTCAATATTAATATATGATAGAGACTTGATTTATGATAGCTCTGAAATCTTACATATATATATTTGTCTGACAGTTTCGGCAACATGGGAGAGAATGATTCATGTGTATATGACTTCTTACTGAAGGTAACTTTTTTTGATGAATTCATTTCTTAGTGACTTCTTATTTAAGGCAGAGGTCCCTCTATCTGGAGATAGTGAGTGCCTCTGGGTGGAAATGGGGGTGAGCAGTGTCTTTCCTTTTTCCATCTAATCCACCTCTCAATAAGACAGTTTTCTCTAGTGCGACATGGCACAGGTGAATGAAGACAACTGGCTGACTGGAAAAGTCTTCTGAAAAGAGGACCTTGTAAAAATTGCCTTGGATTCCCCTCACTCCCACCCCACTGAAATTTGGAAGCATCCGTTCTTGAATACTTTCTCTCTTCTTCATTTTAGTTTCGGTAGGTTGATCGCGTCTTCAGGACCCCAGACACTGGACCCTACTCCCACAAAACACTATTAATATGAATTTTCTTTTCCCCCCACACAGGAAACTACTATTTAACACTTAACAATGTGATACACACATGAATAAATTGGCATCAATCAGATCAGATAATTTTAATTCTATTTGTGTTAATATCAAAATTTTCCAAGTTGGGTATATGCCTGTAACACAACTCTTGGGAGCTTGGAATTGGAATTCAAAGGAACCCTGAGCTGCATAGCAAGTTCCAAGCCAACCTGAGTTCTGAAAGGATGGATGGCCCTGTTTGGTTCTCATTTACGTGGTCTTTGTTTATCACACATATTCATACTCATACTAGCTGGCTGCTCGCTCTCCAGCCTGCTGCCTACCATTTACCCAGGTTGTCCACACGGTCTTTAGTGGCAACGCTTGAAATATCTCAGCCTCATTGTAACATCATGCCCCATGGTGAAAGTCCACACCTCCTGCAATGCTTCTTGGCAGCTTGGTATCTTGGTGTTACCCAGATATACTGCTCCTGCACATATACCTCAAGGAGTATAAAGCATGACTCAGAAATATTCGTATGTCTATGTTTATCGCAACAGTAGTCACAATATCCAAGATATGGAATCAGCCTAGGAGTCCACCAATAGATGAGCAGATAAGGATGATGGGATACATGTACACAGGGAAGTTTTGTGCAGGCATAGTGAAGAAGGACATTGTGTGGCTTACTCGAAAATAGATGCAACTGGAAATCATTATATTGAGCAAAGGAAGCAAAATGAAAAGATACAAACATTACATGTTTCCTCTCATTTGTGGATTGTAGATTTTATATTGATGCATAAAATTACTTATAAACACATGGCAACAAAGCAGAAGGGAGACTGGGGATAGGGGAGAAGGTTAGAAGGAACGTGGGGAGGGAGAGGGAGATAAAGAAGACTGTTAAAATACCTACTGTACATGGGGGTTTGTCTTTAGGGAGCCCAGTGCTGGGTACAATGAATATACAATTATAAAAATGAACAAATCAATACTAAGATTGGTATTGAAGTCTGAAGCTCCAACACTTAGCTGCATGGCCTCACGCAACTACTCAGTTGCTAGGTGTTTGGAGTGAAGAGGACACTATACTCTGCTCCTTTCCTGTAGAGTTATTCCTGCTTCTTCAGAGGGAGGCATATGATGCAAAGAGTTATCTGAATGTTTGGATCCTTGATTCTTAAACCAATGGTCCTAGCCAAGTACCTCCTGCTGAGCAGTAGTCTGAGGAGGGACCAGTTAATGACCCACAAAACTTTCCTGTGGGAACCATCAGGGTGGTTCTGGCCCAGGTCACAGAAAGATTAGCATATCTGGCTTTGTTCTTCTATTTGGCCCACATGCAGGAGAAAACACTTGTCCTTTTGATAGTTGTACAAAATACTCATTGAGAGATGAAAAGGTCCAAGGGTCTTGTTGTCCTCTAACTTGGCCACATAATGGCCACATTACGCTTCCTGGGCCTCAGTGTCCCCATCTATATAATAGAAATGCCATTGACACTTCCTAGATGGCAGAATCATTATAAAGGTCTAATTGAACACTGTGCTTGAAGCCGTGTTTACTTTTCTGTTATTCAACCATAAGGAAATATAGCTAAGAGGCATATATTTCCAGTATGACTCCAAGCAGACAAAGGTCCAAGGAGGATGGAATGATTATTCACATCTTGTAACTGGACCCCAAAACTCCCAGTTTACCCTGTGTTTGCCTTCACAAAGGCCTCTCTCCCTGATTCCACACGACCTTAATGTGCTCTGGATCTTCCCATACCAACAAAACCTTACTTTTCTCTAACCTCAGATGCGAAAGCCACCTCTTCTCTCTAGATAGTTGGTAGGCTTCCTTTCCTATCTTGGAAAAGGCAGAGTACAGGGTAGCAAGATTGCATGCATGGGATTTTTTTTTTTGGTTTTTTGAGACAGGGTTTCTCTGTAGCTTTGGAGCCTGTCCTGGAGTTCACTCTATAGACCAGGCTGGCCTCGAACTCACAGAGATCCACCTGCCTATGCCTCCCGAGTGTTGGGATTTAAAGGCATGCACCACCACCATCCGGCTCATGCATGGGATTTAAACTATAGTGTTTGGGAGCCTCCCAGTGTGGGTACCTACTAGCTGGATGACTTTAGGCAAATTAAACTCTCTGCAACCCAATTTACTCGTTAGAAAAATAAGTATGAAAGTAATGTTAAGTAGTTATCTAAATGAATTAATATGCAGCATTAAGAATAATCCCTGAGACTTAGTAAGTAATTAATAAATGCTTGTTGTTACTTAGTTGTTGCATGATGTATTATCCATATTTCAGTCAATTATAGACTTGGAGCATCAGAAATGGTACTGTAATCTTGAGAAAAGGCATTCTATAAACGTGAGCACAACAATGGAATGGAAGAAAATATATAAAAACCAATTATGTGATAAGGGATTCATATCCAAAACACATAAAGGACTCCTAGAACTCAACAAACCAAACAAGCTGCCTGATTAAAACTGGAGAAAACGACATAGACATTTCTTCAAAGAATATGCAAGTGAACAAGCCTTTTGAAAAATGCAAATCAGAACCATAATGATGCACTAGTTCACACCCACTAGGATAGCTATAATTTTAAAAATAAGTTGACTAACACTTCATTGAGTTGGCTTGTCATCGTAGACAGCATAGTGTCCAACAAAGTAGAGTACTTGATAAATAATTATGAATTTATAGAATGAATATTTAAAAATAAAATAATTACAAAAGAGTAAAATGGTACATAGGTGTATTTCCAAAATACAAATTTCTTATCTTAAGATCCCCAATAATAGCTGGGTGTTTTAGTTTTCTTCTGTAATCCCAACATTGAAAAGGCTGGAGGAAGAGGATCATGAGTTCAATGCCTGCTTAGGTTACATAGTAATTCCAAGGTCACCCTGGGTTATATAGTGAAACTTGATATCAACACTAAATAAAATTCAAACTTAAAACAGAAAAATAGCCAGGGGCTGGGGACACAGCTCAGTTTGTAGAGTGCTTTGCCTTCTAAATATGAGGTCCTAGAGTTTGAGCCTCAGCACTGCCAAGGAGGAAGAAGATGGGAAAAGAGGAAGCAGGGAAGGAGGAAGAGGAGTAAAGCAGAGGGATTTTCTCTGAGTCTTAAAGGTTCTCCAAGTCCCTTGGGGGTGGTGAGAGACAGGGTTCCTCTGTGTAACATCCCGGGCTGTCCTAGAACTCACTCTGTAGGCCAGGCTGGCCTTGAGATTTGCCTGCCTCTGCCTCCCAGGGTCTGGGATTAAAGGCGTGCGCCACTGCTAGCTCAAGTTCCTTTTCTTAAGAAGACCGTATTCTGATTAGGTGAGACAGATGTGTAGGTCACATGAACTGCATGCTTCCTTCATCCCATAGCCCAATTAGTCTGCTTTGTGCTGATGCTTAGTTCGAAGCAGGCCATCCTGGAACCTAACAAGAAACATATATTGATCTAGAATCATGTAGCTACCTCAAGAGGATGACAGTTCTTTTGAGTGTAGTATTCAAGGTTGAGAAACTCAAGTCCTGATAGGCATAGAAGGCGAAGTCCTACCTGCAAAAGAAAAACTCAGGGTGAGAGGCAGAGCCCTGAGACTCCAGGGGAAAGTTGGGGGCCCATAGAACACCCTCTCAGGAGTCAAGAATTGTACATCCTCTGCTATCCGCATTGCCCAAAACTAAGCCCCACTGCCAGCGAGTTCTGAATGCGAAACGGAAAGAAGTGGTTTTTCTCCATGACTTGGCAATCTCTGTTGATGAGAAGAGGTCAATAAAGACCCAGAAGAAAGGACTGGTGTCTAATTTATGTGTCCTCCATGACGAGGTAGGCTAGGACCCAAGCAAGGTGGGATTCCAGCCCCCATAACTTTAGATGTCAAGAGCAACATTTTTTGTGGGAGCAGAGGGGAAGTCAATTAATTTTTGACACCGTGTAAAAATCTGGTATTTCCTGCCCAAACAACAGGGCAGCCAGGAGTTTATAAATGAAAACTCTATGGTTCCATTTTTTAAAATCTAAAAGTGTCGTTGGAATAAAGCGACTTTAGTTCTTTACTGGAAATGTTTCCTGCTGGGCAAATAGAACTGAGAAGCTTGTCCCACTGACGCTCCAGTTTTGGCATGGGCCAAATGAAATGGCCACTGTCGGTCAGGAGTGCAGGGGCACACATGGCAAGAGCAAACCACATGCTCTTGCCAGAGTCAAGAAGGCCTATGGAGCTGAGCAAAATCAAAGCAAAACTTTCCAGGCTTTGCTGACGTGCAAAAGAACTGTGAACAAGGCAGCTTTGTGGCGGGGACTTACCCGATTCTTCTAGCACTTGACCTCCTAGTCAGCACCTCCAGAACTTCATGTGTAGAGGTCCTGCCCATAAATAGAAGGACACTGGTTGATATGACAGGAACCCTAATCCAGGCAGCTCCTCACTCCTCTTTTTGTGTTTACTCGTGAAGAAAATGAGAAGCGTGGGTGCCTGCCTGTCATACTAACATTTAGGAGACATGAGAATCACGGGTTTGAGCAGTTTAAAGACATTGGGTTAACACGGTCAGACTCTGAGGGGTAGTAAGGGAGGGGAGACAGAGGAGGGAGAAATAGGAAAAGAAGGAAGAAGTAAAAAGAGGAGGAGAAGAAGGAGGAAGAGGAGGAGAAGGAAGAGACAGAGGACAAAGAGAAGGAAGTTGAGGAGGGAAGGAGAAGAAGGAAGAGGAGGAAGAGATGAGTAAGGATCTAACAATGATATGCCTTTCTGGTCCTTCCAAGTTCTAGTGATTTCTGAATTTTCCCACTGTTATCTCAAATAGCTCACCCCTTATGCTCCCCTTTTAGATGAACCAGCTAACACTCACTTGCCACCTCTAGGAAGCTTTGCCTTTGGTGAATGACACCCAGGCCCAGGCACACACTGTGAATTCACATCCCATTCAAGTCATCTCATGGGTGCCTTGTTATAGGGGGATCCTTGAGCACAGGGCATGATTTTGAGTGCTTTGGCCTCACCTTCTATTCTCTACATTAAAGGAGAGCTCTTCTTGAGAAGTCGGTAGCAGCCCCAGGTGGCCGACGCACTGACAGAATCATCCATCAGTTACTCCCTGAAGATGAAAGGAAACTGGAAGGGTTTCTGAAATAAAAAAAAAGACAGAAGTTACAGTCCAATGGCCCTCCTAAGTAGGCTGAATATGATTAAGAACAAGCATTTTAGTGTAGACAGCTGGAGGTTAGAAGCCCGGCCGTACCGCATTCTAAATGTGCACTCTCACGCAATCTGCTTGCACTCCGTGTGCCTTGTTCATCTTATTCATAAAAGTGGGATGGTTAGCCCTACCTTGTTGATCTGGAGCCTAGTTGTAGTAAGATCCTCTAGCATGTCACCTAGGAAATGCGTCAGGCCATGAGCCATTTGATGGTGAGGAGAGAAGTATCAACCCATCCCAAGAGGGCAAGAATCGGGAAATCGCTCTAAGCTTGGTCTATTGTTACTTCTTATCCCCAGCAAAGGACCTTGAATAAACACTGGTTGTCTTCCGAGTTAGCAACACCTAAATGCAAGGAATCCGGCTCCTTTTTTAATTGTCCTCATTATTTAGAGAAATGTCATTAAGAACTGTGAGAATTCGAGGTTGCACATGTGGCAGATTATAAACGTCTTGTGACATTGGAAAAGAGAATATATCCTTGCAGTTACTCAGCTGTCCCAAGTCTCTGTCTCTCTTTCTCTATCCCTTGCTCACTTTCCTGGTACTGCAAATGAAACCCAAGGGACTGGCGTGTTCAAGAAATGCACATTAACACTGAGCTATATCCCATACCCTGACTTCTATGATTTGTTCAATTAGATATCTTTACCTGCACGTCCCATGGGCACTGCAAGGTTTAACCCACCCAAAACTGAGCCCTCTTCACCCCTTAACCTGCAATGCCCTAAACTTTCCCCTGCCAGTCAATTTTGCAGCCAAGAAAGTTATCCTCAGTTGTCTTCTCGCTCAGCACCCCAGTACCAACTAATCCCGGAAACGTGTGTTACCTCCGCCCCAGGATCCTTTTCACTGTACTCCTCAGGGCATGTCAGGCAAGGCACTTTGCCCTCTAAATCTTGGGGCCTTCTGTGCAATGACACATCAGAAACAGATGATTTCCTGGGACTCTTTCTGCTCTGACAAAATAAGCTAACAAGCCCAGAACAGTGCTCTAGCCTGGGACTTGTCCAGGCCATGAGTCTTTAAGGTGTCCCAAGGAGAGTAAATGGGAAGAGCATGGCCTTTCTTCATGCGGAGAGCTGTGGTCTTTCTGCACATGGAAGTCGTAACTAGGCCCAAAGGATCGGGGATGATGTTGAAAAGGCCAGAACAACTATGCAAACCAAGGATCGAGTAGCTAGCAGGGTTGATACTATGTGTGTTTCTTATCTGGGGAGTGGAGGTGGATGAGTTTGACTGGGAACAAGCAGTCAAGCACACAGAACCCCCATCAAGGTCAAGGCCAGTCCCTTAAAAATTTCTCATTCTGTCCTTTCCAAAGTCAGAGAATATTCTTTATACACTGACCTATTGTTCTCTGGGATAAGGACTTAATGAGGCCATTAATTCATTTCATAAGCCTTCATTTGAACACCTGTCTTGGATTAAGTTTTGTGTTGAGTGCCGAAAGTAGAGATGGATAAAATATGGGTCTTGCCCTTGGAGGGCCTGGGTTCAAGCAGACAGTTACAATGTGATAGCCTGTTCAGGGCCCCACAGGGAGCATTCATGTGCAAAGGAGGAGCTGCTGTAGGGGAGGCCAAGAGCCACGTAGGGCTTGAGGAGGTCTTGATTTATTACACTGGGGAGGAAAAGGGGAATTCTTTCAGTTCAAGTCTTTCCCCTCTTGTTGATAGACACTGTCTGGAGTTCTCAAAAGAAGAGTGTCAGAAAGCATTTAGCTGGGGCTGGGGCTAGCCTCTCAGCAGAAGGCGTGGAGGTGTTTGGAAAATAGGGGCTTAACTCAGGCAGATTTGGCTAAAGGATTCACTTTTGTAGATAGTGGTGATGTCATAAACTTTTACTGCAAAGGAACTTTTGAGACAAATATCTGTTTCCAAGAGAGCTGATGACTCAGCACTTCAGTAGAGAGGGTGTGTTGTGGATGGATTCGAAAGTTATTTTTGAGTTCCAAACAACCCGTTACCATTTAGGGGTCTTGATCTGGCAGCACGGGCTCTTTCTTCCTAGTTCCTTATATTCAACATGATAGTGTCCTATATGGGTGGATTAGTTACTTGCCTTGTTGCCGGGGCAAAATGTCTGAAAAAGGCGACAAGAGGAGGAAATGCTCACGGAGGACACAGTCGTTCATGAGCTCAGTGGCAGGCATTTGAGGCAGCTGGTCATATTGCATTTGCAGTCAGAAAGCTTCGAGTGAGATGGATATTGTTGCTCAGTTAGAGTTTCCCCTTCATTTTATCCAGACCTCCAAGCCCAGTCTATGGGATTGTACCACTCACAGGCAGGATGAGTTTCAGCAACTCAGCTCAATATAATAATTCCCTCGCAGGCATGCCCAGAGCTCTGCCTCCTTTGTGATTCTTGATCCCGTCAAGTTAGCAATCAGGTTTATTAACCACTACATCAGGTTTCTTCACTTCCTAGCTCCTAAGATGCTTTCTCATTAAAAACAAACACAAAACATGACAACGGAGACAGAAAATCACCTTCAAATCAGTCTATGAGCATCAAGGAAGAATTGGCCTGACAGCCATCTCCAAATGCTGCTGTTTCTCTGATTTTCCCATCATCGTGGTTACCCTTAAGGAAAATTATTTCAGATTGGAAGATTTTATTCCTTAGGATGATATAGGGTTTCCTCAAATGCTTTTCTTGAGTTTCCTTTAGGAGAAAAAAAAACAGAATATCATCAAACAAATTGACATGATTACCTGAACATATACTAGGATCACAATCTTAGGCTCATTGGTGTCTATGCTCAGCCTGGGCAGGAATCCCAAATAACTAGGAGGACTTGACACTTCCTAGAGTTTACTAACAGGGATGGGAATATGGATCAGTGGGTAAAATATTTTTAGTGCAAGCATGAGGACCTAAGTTCCAATTCCCAACACCTACATGAAATCTCTGCATGGGTGTACATGCCTATAAACCCATTATTATGAGGTAGGTAGAGTTACTGGAGCTTGCTGGCCATCAAGACTAGCAGAATAATGAACTTCTGGTTCAGTGAGAGACCCTATCTCTAGAAATAGAATGGAGAAACCCTTGAGAAAGACATCCCAACCTCAACCTCTGGCTTCCACACAACATTCCCACACAGGCAAATCCACTTCCAAGCACATTTACACACGTTGGTGTAACACACACACACACACACACACACACACAGTCCTTATGGTTATCAGACTGACTTGTTCAGGGCAGAATGGTAGCTTCAGATATTTGGTTACCTTCTAACAAGTAGGGTGACAAAATGAGCTCTCTGCTTCCACCTTAGTTTCTCCAAAATCACCACCAAGCTCCTTCCACAAGATTTTGAGCAGGTAAGTTTCTCCTTTGCTGAAAAATTCAGAGCTATCAAGCAAGTCTCTATTGCCTCTATTGTAGTCAGAGGTCTCTTGAAAGAAAAGAAGCCACACACTTGCTAGTCATGACCCCAGCGTGGCCCTCAACATCCTTCTGTTACTGGCCGGCCCCTACTTGGTCTATGATTCCTTCAGCACAGGAGGATAGGCAGGGACTCTGGTTAGAGGACAGAAGGACAGGTGACTTGTAGGATAGGCAGGGACCCTGGTTAGAGGACAGAAGGACAGGTGACTTGCAGGATAGGCAGGGACCCTGGTTAGAGGACAGAAGGACTTGCTCATTGACTTGTGCCATGTCAGTTGTGAGGTTCTGCACAGCTAGTGTGCTCTCAGAGCCCATTTATAATCCTTTGCATTTGCAGCTTGTCTTCTCCCCCTTCTGAGGGTAGAGGCAATCGGAATGCTTGCCTAAGTGTAACGACCAGGGCTACATGTACTCAGGCAGAACGGTTGCCCAAAGCACCCCCTGCTGCATCCCAAGAAAGTCCAAGTTGTATTGTAGGAAGCCAGAAGCCCAGTGTTGCTTCTTAATTTCTGAAGGCTAGTGCAAACATAGAGACAGGAGAGAAGAGATCAAAGCCAGATGGAAGTTCGCATTTGCTCAGTGGGTAGGCACGCTTGCTGCAAAAGCAAGAGAATCTGAGCTCAAATCCCCAGCACCCATGCAAAGACTGTTCTTAGCAGGGCCAGTTAAGCTAACTGGCCAGCACTCTCTCAAAATAGGTGTGTGTCAGATGGGGATAAGGTGAGGAAGGAATGGTAAGGGAACTGTGAGAAAATCCAGTTACTTTGGAGGCAGCATGGTGTAGGTACAAGGAGTTGCAGAAAAGCCACACGCCTCAGGGGTTCATGGGCAGCATTACTGGGTTAAAAGTCCAGGTCCAGGATCAGCCTTGGGTAGATGTTAGAGGCTTTCTGGTCCAGCCTCTTTCCAGAACTTTGTCCTCAGGGACTCTGAAATTAAGCAGAGATTTTTCCCCCCTCTTGGCAGGGAGGTAATTCAAAGCTACCACAAGTGTTTTAGAACCCTGGGTCCCCCAAATGTTGAAGCTAATAAAGGTTATTGGCATTAAGTGGGGCTGTGCTATACAGAACACATCGCTGTTGCCGCTTCCTCAGAGCTGGACGTGAGTTTTCGATTGTTTTCCTGCGTGGTGAGACAGAGGGACCCAGACTTGGGCACATTCTTTCATCAAATCTTCACTGTGGCTAATGGAACATACTTGCCAAATTGGGGCTGGCTTTGCTATCACAGGCTTCCTGCCTGATACGCTGAGTTTCAATCAATAGCGATAACGTGGCCGCCAACTCACAAAGGCGCCTCTTAGAGAATGAAACATTTCAGATCCAGCCTGGCCTGGGCAGTTTGATAATAACAGGCTTGCCAGCAGAAGGCAATGAAATCCTGAGCGTCCATGCTTTAAAGCGACTTTCTCACACTTCTTTCACAAAGGTCCTTGCTGTGGAGTCAAACTGGCCTGGCACTATTGATCCTCTTGCCTTGACTTTTTCAGTGCAAGGATTCCAGACATGTTCCAATGCAGTCATCTTTCTGAGACTGTTTTGTTGTTGTTGTTGTTGTTTGGTTGGTTGGTGTTTTTTTTTGGGGGGGGGGGGAGAATCACTTGTACTTCAGGTTAGCCTCAAGCTTGGTATGTAGCTCATGGCAACCTCGAACTCCTCATTCTCCTGCCTCTGCTTCCTAAGGGCTGGCATCCCAGATGGGTCCCACCACATCCCTGTTGATTCTTTCCCTCTACAATTCGAGAAGAGAAACAAAAACTCCTTATAAACTTCATCCTTGGACGGAGAAGAGATAGAGTCCTTCCATGGCCTGTCATTCTGGGCTGTTTTAAACGAGAATAATAATTACCATCCGACTGAGATTTGATTTGATTTTGAAGTAGAGAGTAAGAGGTTTGGAGATTTTGGATGTGTGGCACTATGCACACGCTACTTAACCTATTTCTTAGCGCACCACTGGCCCAGAGGCTCTCCAAGGAAGCCCACATCACAGAAAACCCCAGTGACTTGTCCAAGGTTACATGGCTAATAATGAGACAGAATCAAGCTTTAAACCTAGATCTGTTGAACTCCAAACCCCAGTCTCTTAATCCCTGCATCCCTTTTCTCAAGATCAGACTTTGGGAAAGACAAGCAGATTTCCAGGCCCCACTTGAGACCTATAGACAGAGAGACCTGAAGAGGAGGTACACAGGAAACCACACTACATACCAAACTGAGGGGTTTGGAGGCACTCAGAAGTTGTAAAGTCTTGGTGGCCTCATGAGGTTGGGTACCATGTATCATCTGAAGAGTAACAAAGTTCAGTGATGTCACTCAGTTGGGAATCACAGCTGTTGTACCGGACGTTGTAACACACACCTATAATCCTAATAGTTGGGTGTCGGAGGCAGTAGGGTCAGGGACGCAAGGTCAATCTTGACTACACAGTTTACTACTCCACATCCTTTTGGACTACTGCAAAGGGAACCACTGACTGACCAAAGAGGAAGTCTACAAAATGGGAGAAAAATCTTTGTCACCCCTATACACATCTGCTGGAGGATTAGTTTCTAGAAGATACAGAGAATTCAGAAAACTAAACACCAAGGAAACAGAGAAGACAGTTATAAAATAGGACACGGAACTGAAATAATGACAAGACACATCCATGTTCATTTCAGATGCAATACCCACCCCTGGCTCCTTCTCTCTTTCTCCCAACCTCACCGCACCTTTCTGCTCTCAATAGTCCCCCTCCCCTTTTGCATCTCATGAGTTCCTTTCTTTGTTCCATTTCTTTCCTCACATCCCAGGAAGGCACATGCTGAAGAAGACAAGGCAAGAAGATGGTGAATTTAAGGCCAGCTTGGGTTTTCACACATGCGCTCTTGCGCGCGCGCGCGCGCGCGCGGGCACACACACGCGCACACACACACACACGGCATATGTCTCTCTACCACTGTAATTTTTGTGAAAAAGAAATAGCAAGCCTCGGAGGGTTCCTGGGGGGCGGGGCTTTGCTTCCTCATTTGCGGCACTGGAAATTGAACCAGGCACATTCTAACACTGAGATGGCTCCAGCTCTGGTGTGAGGGTTAGGAAGATTGTTCAGGTAAGGACCCCCGAAAGGCCTGGAAACAGATCCACTCAGGAAATACAGGCGGTTCTTATTAAGGCTGCCTCCTTTGGGTTACTGCAGTATATATGAGCTAGGCCATCCTTCGAGAAAGCAGAGAAGCAGCCAGCAGCAACTGCATGGCTCATCCCCCCCCCCAACCCTCCAGTTAGCAGTGGTTCCCAACCCTCCTAATGCTGCAACCCCTTAATACAGTCCCTCATGTCGTGGTGACCCCCAACCATGACATCATTTTCGTTGCTACTTCATAACTGCAATTTTGCTGCTGTTCCGAATTGTAATGTAAATATCTTTGTTTCCTGATGATCTTAGGTGACCCCTGTGAAAGGGTCACTCGATCCCCAGGTTAAGAAACGCTGCGAGCTGCTGGAACCTAACTGCTAGGAACTTAGCTCAAGGCATGCAGTCTGAGGAATGGGAGAACCTGCCCAGAACACAGGCTGAAAAACTAAGTGTGGCCACCAGAGGCCGCTAGTACACACACACACACACACACACACACACACACACACACACACACACAAAAGGAAGCTATTAAACCGGAGCCACCAGGAGGCCTCCTGGACTTGTGCAAGGCAGGCTCAACATCAGCAAAAGAAAAGGACGGGCGTCCCAAGTCTACCTGACCTTATCCCCATTTACATCAGTCACATAAGCCTTTCATCTTTAGTTTTTTCTTTGTGCTTCGTTGTTTTTTTTTCTCGTTTTTAACCACCTTTTACCAGTTTTTCTTTAAGACTTCCCATACTTAGAGAATCTCTAAATACAGAGCATGAGGAGGCCCTACTAGCACCGATTTTTTTTTTTTGCAAACCTGATGACATAATAAAGGCCATCTTTATCCAAATAAAATGTGTGGGACAGCTCTAGTCCTCTCAGTTTAACTCCCAAATACTCCCGAACACAGCATAGTGAGAAATTTTGGTTAGAAGACACATGCAAATATACTCTTAATAAAATCTTCTAAACGTGAAAGCTAAACTTGACAGTAAACAGTAGTTTCAAAAGCCGTATGGAGCAAAACTGCGTCGTCTGTAATAGGAGAACATGGTGCAATTTGTAAGGAATGTTCAAGCTGAATTAAATGCTCCAAAAGTTACAAATATATTATCAATGGTTGATTCTTTAAGCAGATCTGTGGGCTGTGCCCTTCTAATTTCATTCTTGAAAATAAATATTATGATGAAAATAATATTTCTCCCAGGTGAATGACTTTAATAATGTCTTTTATAGTTAGGCCAGTCAAGTTTTTCTCTACTTGTATTTTGAACCAAGTTGAATTAATGGGTGGCCACAAGTATCTTTATCTGATATTTTTCTAATGGCATCAATAATAATTTAAGGTCATTTTAAAATAAGTATGTCTAATAGTTCATCAAGATGAGCTTTTGAGAGTTGTGGGTCTTTCCTATTGGACTCATGTAATAGGTTCTTCTCCTTCATATACATGTACCCTCTGCTCAAATGAAATAATGTCTTCAGTGTATTTACAATTCCTCACTTTATAATTTGAGTGTGTGTGTGTGTATGGGTGAATGCACGTGCATCTGTCTGTCTCAGTGAGTATATGCCATGCGCATGCTGCTGTCCTGGGGCTGTCCTGGGACTTCAGACAAAGGCATCAGATCTCCTGGAGCTGAGCTGCAGGAACTTGTGAGCCACCTGATGCAGGTGCCAAATCCTCTGGAAAAGCACGAAGCACTCTTAACCAGTGAACTATATCTCCAGCTTCCTATTTATTTTTAAAAAGATTTGGGGGGACAGGGCCTCACTATGTAGGCCTGACTGGCCTGAAACTCAGGGTGTAGACCAGGCTGACCCCAAAATCCCAGAATTCTGCTTGCCTCTGCCTTCAGAGTGATGGGGTTAAAGGTATGCGCCATTATGACCAATTCCTATTTACTTTTTGATGTGTACTTTTTGAAATAATATGTCTGTATATATTTTTGTTTTGATTTTTTTCAAGCTTCTTTTTAATTTTTTAAATTAGTATAAATTTCAACAGGTTTTTTTTCATGACATTTTCACACACACTTAGTTTGGGATGATCTTTTCCTCACAATCCACTCCTCTTCCCTCATCTCCCTGTCAATAGTGAACAAGAACTCCTCTTTCCCCATATCCTTGTCAGCATTAGTTGTAATTTTTCATGAAGATAGCCATTCTAATTGGAGCAGTTTTAATTCGTATTTCCTTGGGAAACAGGTTCTTAATTGGCTTTAAAAGTTATAAATTAACAATCGTTATTGTTTTCAAATATTAAGAGGATATCCACATAATAAACATTTATTAGATCAACTTGATAATTTTACTAAAATTTTCCTTTCAGGTTGGCCCTGGATCATTGTGCTACCGGCGGCCCTGTTTAGTTGCTGAGGAATCCTATCAGGACGGTTGCAGAGGAATCCCATCTGGACCGGAACGGTTCCTGCTTCTACACTGAAGAGATATACCCTGAGAGTCAATCTCAGCAAAGTCTGGACCAAGAGACCATGCCTCTCCTGGCTCCATTTGAAGGAAGAGATGGGAAGGCGCCAATACAAGAATTCCTCCAACAACCTGAAAGGCAACATGACACCACCAGAAACCAGGGATCCCGAAATAAGAAGAATTGTACACCCTACTCCTGAAGAAATAGAAGAAATCGACTCAAAAGTGAACTATATGAAAATAATAGAGGACCTTAAACAGGAGGTGAAAAACTGCCATAAACAATTAGAGATTACAAACAAAAAGGTAGAGGAAATTAATAAATCGCTCAAAGACACGCAAGAAAACCAAAAGAAACAAGAAAAAGCAATCAAGCAGGTTAGGGAAGCGGTTCAAGACATGGAGAATGAAATGGAAGCAATGAAGAAAGCACAAACCGAGGGAAGAATGGAGATGGAAAATCTGGGTAAACGAACAGGAATGACAGAGACAAGTACTAACAACAGATTATAAGAGATAGAAGAGAGAATATCAGACATTGAAGATACCATAGAAAAAATAAACACACTGATCAAAGAAAACAGCAAAACCAACAAATTCTCATCACAAAACATTCAGGAAATTTGGGACACAATAAAAAGACCAAACCTAAGAATAATTGGAGTAGAAGAAGGAGAAGAAGTGCAGCTCAACGGTACAGAAAATATACTTAATAAAATTATAGAAGAAAACTTTCCCAACCTGAAGAAAGAGGTACCTATGAAGGTTCAAGAAGCATACAGAACACCAAATAGGCTGGATCAAAGAAAAACATCCCCTCGCCATATAATAATCAAAACACAAAATATACAGAATAAAGAAGAATATTAAGAGCCGCAAAGGAAAAAGGCCAAATTACTTATAAAGGTAAACCTATCAGACTTACACCTGACTTCTCTATGGAAACCATGAAAGCCAGAAGGTCCTGGATAGATGTACTGCAGAAGCTAAGAGATCATGGATGCAAGCCCAGACTACTATATCCAGCCAAGCTTTCGTTCACTATAAATGGAGAAAACAAAATTTTCCAGGATAAAAACAAATTTAAACAATACGTAGCCACAAATCCAGCCTTACAGAAAATTATAGAAGGAAAATCACTAACCAAGGAGTCCAACAATGCCCACAATAAACTCAGTCATCTAGAGACATTTCACCAGCGCAACTCAAAGATGGGAAACACACAAACCCTACTACTAAAAAAGTGACCGGAGTTAACAACCACTGGTCATTAATATCACTTAATGTCAATGGGCTCAACTCACCTATAAAAAGGCACAGGCTAAGGGATTGGATACGAAAACAGGATCCAACATTCTGCTGCCTACAAGAAACACACCTCAACCACAAAGACAGGCACCTACTCAGAGTAAAGGGCTGGGAAAAGGCTTATCAAGCAAATGGACCTAAGAAACAAGCAGGTGTGGCCATACTAATTTCTAACAAAGTTGACTTCAAACTTAAATCAATCAGAAGAGATGGAGAGGGACATTTTATACTCATAACAGTAACAATTCATCAGGATGAAGTCTCAATCCTGAATATCTATGCCCCTAATATAAAAGCGCCCACGTATGTAAAAGAAACATTACTAAAACTCAAGGCAGCCATCAAACCACACACACTAATAGTAGGAGACTTCAACACTCCTCTCTCACCAATGGACAGGTCAATCAAACAGAAACCTAACAGAGAAATTAGAGAATTAATGGAGGTAATGAAGCAAATGGACTTAACAGACATCTATAGATTATTCCACCCGAAGAGGAAAGAATATACCTTCTTCTCTGCAGCTCATGGAACCTTCTCGAAAATTGACCACATACTCGGTAACAAAGCTAACTTACACAGTTACAAAAAAATATTAGTAACCACCTGTGTCTTATCAGATCACCATGGATTAAAGTTAGAATTCAACAACAATGCTACCCCCAGAAAGCCTACAAACTCATGGAAACTAAACAGTCAACTTCTGAACCATACCTGGATTAAGGAAGAAATAAAGAAAGAAATTAAAGTCTTCCTGGAATTCAATGAAAATAAAGAAACAACATACTCGAACTTATGGGACACTATGAAAGCAGTGCTAAGAGGAAAGTTCATCGCACTAAGTGCCCACTTAAAGAAAACAGAGAAAGCACATATTGAAGACTTAACAGCCCACCTGAAAGCTCTAGAAAAAAAAAGAAGCAGACTCACCTAGGAGGAGTAGAAGATTGGAAATAATCAAACTGAGGGCTGAAATCAACAAAATAGAAACACAGAAAACAATCCAAAGAATCAATGAAACAAAAAGCTGGTTCCTGGAGAAAATCAACAAGATTGAAAAACCCCGATCCAAACTAATCAAACGGCAGAGAGAGAATACGCAAATTAATAAGATCAGAAATGAAAAGGGGGACATCACCACAGACACAGAGGAAATTCAGAGAATCATCAGATCATATTACAAAAGCCTGTATAACACAAAACTGGAAAATGTAAAAGAAATGGACACTTTTTTAGATAAATACCATATACCAAAGTTACACCAGGACCAGGTGAACAATCTAAACAGACCTGTTGGTCGTGAAGAATTAGAAGCTGTTATCAAAAACCTCCCTACCAAAAAAAGCCCAGGACCAGATGGTTTCAATGCGGAATTCTACCAAAACTTCCAAGAAGAGCTAATACCCATACTCCTTAATGTATTCCACAATATAGAAACAGAAGGGTCATTACCTAATTCCTTTTATGAAGCTACAGTTACTCTGATACCAAAACCACACAAAGACTCAACCAGGAAAGAGAATTACAGGCCAATCTCACTCATGAACATCGACGCAAAAATCCTCAACAAAATACTGGCAAACCGAATCCAAGAACACATTAGGAAAATTATCCATTATGATCAAGTAGGCTTCATTCCTGAGATGCAGGGCTGGTTCAACATACGAAAATCTATCAATGTAATCCAGCATATAAATAAACTGAAGCAAAATAACCATATGATCATCTCATTAGATGCTAAAAAAGCATTCGACAAAATTCAACATCCATTTATGTTAAAAGTCTTGGAGAGATTAGGGATACAAGGGTCATACCTAAATATAATAAAAGCTATATACAGCAAGCCGACAGCTAACATCAAATTAAACGGAGAGAAACTCAAAGCCATCCCGCTTAACTCAGGAACACGACAAGGATGTCCACTCTCTCCATACCTCTTCAATATAGTACTTGAAGTTCTAGCAATAGCAATAAGACAACATAATGGGATCAAGGGGATTCGAATTGGAAAGGAAGAAGTTAAACTTTCGTTATTCGCAGATGATATGATAGTGTACTTAAGCGACCCCCAAAACTCCAGCAAAGAACTTTTACAGCTGATAAACAGCTTTAGTAATGTGGCAGGATACAAGATCAACTCCAAAAAATCAGTCGCCCTCTTATACACAAAGGATAGGGAAGCAGAGAGGGAAATCAGAGAAGCTTCGCCATTCACGATAGCCACAAACAGCATTAAATATCTTGGGGTAAATCTAACCAAGGTAATGAAAGATCTATTTGACAAGAACTTTAAGGCATTGAAGAAAGAAATTGAAGAGGATACCAAAAAATGGATGGATCTACCTTGCTCTTGGATTGGGAGGATCAACATAGTAAAAATGGCAATTCTACCTAAGGCAATTTATAGATTCAATGCAATCCCCATCAAGATCCCATCAAAATTCTTCACAGATCTGGAGAGGACAATAATCAACTTTATATGGAAAAACAAAAAACCCAGGATAGCCAAAACAATCCTATACAATAAAGGATCTTCTGGAGGCATTACCATCCCTGACTTCAAACTCTATTACAGAGCTACAGTAATGAAAACAGTGTGGTACTGGCATAAAAACAGAGAAGTCGACCAATGGAATCGTATAGAAGACCAAGATTTTAACCCACAAACCTATGAACACCTCATTTTTGATAAAGGAGCTAAAAGTATACAATGGAAGAAAGAAAGCATCTTCAACAAATGGTGCTGGCACAACTAGATGTCAACCTGTAGAAGAATGAAAATAGACCCACAT
Organism: Microtus oregoni; assembly: GCF_018167655.1. Taxonomy (NCBI): domain Eukaryota; kingdom Metazoa; phylum Chordata; class Mammalia; order Rodentia; family Cricetidae; genus Microtus; species Microtus oregoni. The sequence goes on from NW_024544788.1 coordinate 196,821, forward strand.
CTTTCACCGTGCACAAAACTCAAGTCCAAATGGATTAAAGACCTCAATATCAGCCCGAACACACTGAAAAGGATAGAAGAGAAAGTGAGAAATACCCTACAACAGATGGGCACAGAAGATCGCTTCCTATGTATAACCCCAGAAGCACAGACATTAAGGGCAACATTGAATAAATGGGACCTACTAAAACTGAGAAGCTTCTGCAAAGCAAAGGACACTGTCACTAAGACACAAAGGCAACCTACTGACTGGGAGAAGATCTTCACCAACCCCGCAACAGACAAAGGTCTGATCTCCAAAATATATAGAGAACTCAAGAAACTAGACTTTAAAATGCTAATTAACCCAATTAAAAAATGGGGCACTGATCTGAACAGAGAATTCTCAACAGAAGAAGTTCAAATGGCCAAAAGACACTTAAGGTCATGCTCAACTTCCTTAGCAATCAGGGAAATGCAAATCAAAACAACTTTGAGATATCATCTTACACCTGTGAGAATGGCTAAAGTCAAAAACACCAACGATAACCTTTGCTGGAGAGGTTGTGGAGGAAGGGGTACCCTCATCCATTGCTGGTGGGAATGCAATCTTGTGCAACCACTATGGAAGTCAGTGTTTCGGTTTCTTAGGAAATTCGGGATCAACCTACCCCTGGACCCAGCAATACCACTCTTGGGAATATACCCAAGAAATGCCCTATCATATGACAAAAGCATTTATTCAACTATGTTCATAGCAGTATTATTTGTAATAGCCAGAACCTGGAAACAACCTAGATGCCCTTCAATGGAAGAATGGATGAAGAAAGTATGGAATATCTACACATTAGAGTACTACTCAGCGGTAAAAAACAATGACTTCTCGAATTTTGCATGCAAATGGATGGAAATAGAAAACACTATCCTGAGTGAGGTATCCCAGACCCAAAAAGATGAACATGGGATGTACTCACTCATAATTGTTTTCTAGCCATAAATAAGGGTCACGGAGTCTACAATAGGTGAATCTAAAGAAGCTAAGTAAGAAGGGGAACCCAAGGAAAAACATATAGTTATCCTCTTGGCTAAGGGAAGTAGACAAAATTGCCGGGGAGAAAATTGGGATCTTGGGGTGGGGTGGGTTGGGGGTAAGGGGAGATGGGGAGAGAAAAGTTAGAAGGGAAGGAGGTCGGGCCTTGGGAAAGCAGGAGGATTGTGATAAAGGAAGGTTGGACAGGGGAGCACGGAACCACAATTCTTAGTTAAGGGAACCACTTTAGGGTGGGCAAGAGACCTGACCCTAGAGGGGCTCCCAGGTGCCCAAGCTGAGGTCCCCAGTTAGTTCCTCAGGCAGTTGAGAATAGGGAACCTGAAATGACCCTATCCTTGAGCAATACTGACGAATATCTTGCATATCATCATAGAACCTTCATCTGGTGATGGATGGAGATAGAGACAGAGACCCACACTGGAGCACTGGACTGAGCTCCCAAAGTCCCAATGAGGAGCAGAAGGAGGGAGAACATGAGCAAAGAAGTCGGGACCACGAGGGATGCACCCACCCACTGAGAGAGTGGAGCTGATCTATTGAGAGCTCACCAAGACCAGCTGGACTGTGACTGAAAAAGCATGGGATAAAACTGGACTCTCTGAACATGGCGAACTATGAGGGCTGATGAGACGCAAAGGACAATGGCACGGGGGTTTGATCCTATGTAATGTGATGGCTTTGTGGGAGCCCAGCCAGTTTGGATGTTCACCTTCCTAGATATGGACGGAGGTGGGAGGTCCTAGGTCTTACCACAGGGCAGAAAACCCTGACTGCTATTTGGACTGGAGAGGGAGGGGGAAAGGAGTGGGGGGAGGGGGAGAAGGGTGGGAGGAGGGGGCGTAGGGGGGGATGAGGGGGAGGGAAATGGGAGGCTGGGAGGAGGTGGAAACTTGTTTTTTTTTCTCCTTTTCTCAATAAAAAAAAGTTCCTATCAGTAAAAAAAAAATAAAATAAAATAAAATTTTCCTTTCACATTGAGGCTTAATTGTCACATGCCTACAAGTAATGTAACTTTTGTCATTGTTTATGTTGTTGCAGACTTTATTTTTTATCAGAATTTGCCCTTCACTCCTCATGCCAAAAGATACATCCTGCTTAAGTGCCCTCTTACCTGAGGCCATTAGGAGCATAACTTTGATCATATAGGAAGTAATGAGTAGTAGCAATAAACTTTTCCATACAATATGAAGCAAAGGTAAATCTTCCTCAGTAACTAACAAACAAACAAAAAACCTTAGATGAATTCAACAAAACATCAGAATATAATACAGAAGATAGGATACTCAGAATATACAGAGTAGGACATCCATACAGAAAAGTCCATTTATTCTTTCATATTTGCAACAAATTCATGGACACAAAGATTAAAAATACAATACCAATTATAAAACTGAAGATATTTAAATATGAATCCAAAAATATGTATAGAACTTATTTGGTACACTAATAAAAGAATCTAAATAAATAGACATATGTATGTTCATGGAATAAAAATATTTGCACATAAAAATGTCAACTGTTCTGAAATTATGTGCCAGTTTAATGCAAAAGTATAATCTAATTTATATGGAAAGGAAGAACTGAAATACAGAAAATAATTTTGAAAGGGAGCAAAGTTGGAGGAATCTATCTATCTGATTTCAAACTTATCACATACCTACCAAAATCAAGACAGTATGACATTAGCAAAGAGATCAACATAGATTAACAAATAAAATAGAGATTGTAAAACTAGACCCACACAAATATGCCTATTGTTGGCAATTGATGGTGCAAAAGCAATTCAGTGAAAGAACATTTTTAAAGTAAATGGGCCTAGGATAAGGGAGTAGCTATAGGCCCCAAAGAAAAAATAACTCAAAATAGGTGACATAGTTATATGTAAATCTAGAAGACATTTAGAAAAACAAAAAGAGGGACATCTGCAGAAACAGGTCTGAGCCAGTGACCTCCACTGGAAGGTCAAGGGAGCACCTCCCTTGAGGGAGTAGGCCAGAGCCAGAGACCTCTGCAGGACTAGGCCCAAGCCAGGGACCTCCATGGGAGTGGGCCCAGGCCAGGGACATCTACATAAACAGGCCTGAAACAGTGACCTCTGTAGGAGCAGGCCTGAGGCAGCAAAATCTACAGGAGCAGGTACAGGAGAGCAGCTACTGAGGGAGTAAGCCTGTGCCAGAGACCTCTGTGGGTACAGGCACTAATCTGGGATTTTTGAGGGAGTAGGCCCGGGCCAGAGACCTCTGCAGGACTAGGCCCAAGCCAGGGACCTCCATGGGAGTGGGCCCAGGCCAGGGACATCTACAGAAACAGGCCTGAAACAGTGACCTACACTGGTGCAGGCCTGAGGCAGCGAAATCCACAGGAGTAGGTACAAGAGAGCTACCACTAAAGAAGTAGGCCACAGCCAGAGAACTCTGTGGGTCCAGGCCCGAGTCCTGAGTCCTCTGCTGGAGCAGGCTGAAGCCAGGGAACTCCTTAGGAGCAGGCCCAAGTCATGGACATTTGTGGGAATAAGCCCGAGCCAGCCACCTCGGCCAGAGCAGGCCTGAGGACCTCCACAGGAGCAGGTACAAGGGAGCTACCCCTGGTGGAGCAGGCCAAAACCAGAGACCTCTGCCTGACCAGGCTTGAATCAGTGATGTCTTATATAGAAGGCCTGAGCCAGCAACATCCTCCAGAATAGGCTTGAGCCAGCAGCATCTGCTGAAGTAGGCCCAAGGCAGCAACATTAGCAGCAACAGCCCTAAGCAAGCAATTTCTGTGGGAGCAGGCCCAAAAGGCCCCTGGTATTGTGGAGCAACCCCCAGGAGAACTGAGCAACCTCCAGGAACATGGAATAACCAACAGAGTGACTGGAACTGTGGTCTTGACTGCACCATGAGGAACAACCATCTAAGCCTTGGATCCACTGGCACCTGGAAGACTGAGCACCAGAGACACAGACAGCCCCAACTACACCAATCAGAGGAAAATATGGGTAGACAAGGTAAGAGCACATGCAACACCACAAAGAGCAACACGATACCAATAAAAACTAGAGGCCCTACAACAGAAAGACTTGAACAACCAAATATAGATGAAGCAGGAAAAAAAATGACCTAAAAATAACTTTAGGAGAATGTTTGAGGCCCTTAAAGAGGAAATAAAAAATTTCCTCAAAGAAATGGGGGAAAAGACAAACATTCTTGTCTTTTGGAAGACATCAAAAAAATTCCTTAAACCTTGAGAGAACGGTACTCAACTTCATATGGAAAAGCAAAATACCTAGTATAGGCAAAACAATCCTGTACAATAAAAGAACTTCTGGAACCATCAAAATCCCTAACTTCAAACTCTACTACAGAGCTACAGTACTGAAAACAGCCTGGCATAAGAACAGACAGGAGGACCAATGGAACCAAATAGAAGACCCAGATATCAATCCACACATCTTCAAACATTTTTGACAAAGAAGCAAAAAATATCAAATAAAAAAAGAAAGCATATTTAACAAATGATGCTGCCATAATTGGTTATCAACATGTAGAAGAATGAAAATATATCCATATCTATCACTATGCACAAAACTCAAGTCCAAATGGATCAAAGACCTCAACATAAAGCCAGCCACACTGAATCTCATAGAAGAGAAAGTGGGAAGAACACTTGATCACACTGGCACAGGAGAACTCTTTTTAAATATAACCCAAGTAGCATAGACATTGAGAGAAACAATTAATAAATGAGACCTCCTGAAACTGAAAAGCTCCTATATAAAGCAAAGGACAGGGTCAACAAGACAAAACGACAGCCTACGGAATGGGAAAAGATCTTCACAAACCCCACATCAGACAGAGATCTGATCTCCAAAATATACAAAGAACTCAAGAAATTGGTCATCAAAATAACAAATAATCCAATAAAAAACTTGAGTACAGACTTAAACAGAGAACTCTCAACAAAGGAATCTAAAATGGCTGGAAGACACTTAAGGAAACGCTCAACATCCTCAGTCATCAGAGAAATGCAAATCAAAACAATTGAGATTCCACCTTACACCTTTAAGAATGACCAAGATCAAAAACACTGATGACAATTTATGCAGGAGAGATTGTGGGGGAAAGGGAACACTTCTACATTGCTAGTGGAAATGCAAGCTGGTACAGCCCCTTTGGATGTCAGTGTGGCTATTTCTCAGAAAATTAGGAAACAACCTCCCTCAAGACCCAGTAATACCACTTTTAGGTATATATCCAAAGGATGTCCAATCGTGACACAAGGACATGTGCTCAACTATGTTCATAGCAGCTTTGTTTGCCATAGCCAGAAACTGGAAACAACCTAAATGTCTTCGACCGACGAATGGATAAGGAAAATGTGGTACATTTACACAGTGGAGTACTACACAGCAGAAAAAATAACGACATCTTGAATTTTGCAGGCAAATGGATGGAGCTAGAAAACATCATTTTGAGTGAGGTAACCCAGACCCAGAAAGACAATTATCACATGTACTCACTCATAGGTGGTTTTTAGACATAAAGCAAAGAAAACCAGCCTACAAATCACAATCCCAGAGAACCTAGACATCAATGAGGACCCTAAGAGACTTACATAGATATAATCTACATGGGAAGTAGAAAGTAGAAAAAGACAAGATCTTCTGAGTAAATTGGGAGCATGGGGACCTTGGTAGAGGGTTGAAGGGGAGGGGAGAGGCAGGGGAGAGAGCAGAGAAAAAAATGTAAAGCTCAATAAAAATCAATAAAAAAAGAAAAATCAAAAACCAAAAAAAATTGGAGTACAGACCTAAACAGAGAACTCTCAACAGAGGAATCTAAAATGGCTGAAAGACACTTAAGAAAATGCTCAACATCCTTAGTTATCAGATAAATGCAAATCAAAACAACTCTGAGATTCCATCTTATACCTGTAAGAATGGCCAAGATCAAAACCATTGATGACAACTTATGCTAGAGAGGTTGTGGGGAAAAGGGAACACTTCTGCATTGCTGGTGGGAGTGTAAGCTGATACATCACCTTTGGAAGTCAGTGTGGTGATTTCTCAGAATATTAGGAAACAACCTTCCTCAAGACCCAGTAATACCACTTTGGGGTATATATATCCAAAGGATGCTCAATCATGCCACCAGGACATGTGGTCAACTATATTCATAGCAGCATTGTTTGTCATATCCAGAACCTGGAAACAACATAAATACCCCTCGACAGAAGAGCAGATAAGGAAAATGTGGCACATTTGCACAGTGGAGTACTACACAGAAGAAAAATAACAACATCTTGAAATTTGCAGGCAAATGGATAGAGCTAGAAAGCATCATATTGAGTGAGGTAACCCAGACACAGAAAGACAAATATCATTTGTACTCACTCATAAGTGGTTTTTAGACATAAAGCAAAGAAAACCAGCCTACAGTTCACAATCCCAGAGAACCTAGACAACAGTGAGGACCCTAAGAGAGACATACATGGATCTAATCTAAATAGGATGGAGACCTATGGGAGAGGGTTGAAGGGGTAGGGAGATGAAGGGAGGGGAGCGGAGAAAAATGTATAGTTCAATAAAATCAATAGAAAAAAGTTATCAATTATGTCAATCAATATATGTATAAACATAATATTTGCTTTATAAAATTTTGCATTGAAAAAGCTGGCCAGTGGATTAAAATGTTAATAAAATAATTTAGTTACAAAAAAAACAAAAAAGGAGAAAAATCTTCAGGATGTTAGAGTATGCAAAGAGTCAAAAGCACAATTCATAAAAGGAAAATTGCTAAACAGTACATGATTAAAATAAAGATGTTTGATCTAAGAGAGACCTTGTTAAGGAATTGTAAGCTACAGATTAGATGAGAGATATTTGCAAACCACATAGTCAACAAAGATCTAGTATTTTTAATATATAATGTTCAAATTTCACTAGGGGCTTGAGGCTGCAGGTCAGTGGTGGAGAGATGTAAGAGTCCCAAAGTTAAATATCTAGTTTTTGCTAAATAAAAATGCTAAAATTTGAATCTTTGGTATAATCCATGTACTAAAAACTTGGTTCCCATCAAGCTACTGAGATATTCTAGAATCTTCAAGAAGTGGACCTCATCAGAGATTTTTAGGTTATTGGAGGAGTGTCTTGAAAGAACCAAGGAATCCTTTTCTTCTTTCTTTTTCTCTTTTTCTTCCTGGATCAGTTAGATGTGGTGAGTGGTTTTGCTATATAATTTGTAGTATGGGCCCAAGCTAACAGAGGAACTGGTTATGGACGGAAACCCCAAACACTCAGTCAAAAAAAAGTTGCCTATTTCATATTCTTGTTATAATGATGGAGAACTGACTAATATACAATCAGTCTAAAATGGCCAAGTGACAGGAACTGACTTTTCACCAAAAAAGATATATAAATAGAAAGTAAGTACATAAAAGTATATATTCAATGCTACTAAGCATTAGGGAAATGAAAAATCAAAATTACAATGAGATACTTATCAGAAAGATTAAAATATAAATAAATAGTAACAATATAAAATATTGAGGAGGTCTTGGAGAATGTGGAACATTCATATGTTGTTGGTGGATATATAAAATGTTATGATACAACCACTCTGGAAAAAATGGTTAGATGACTTCTTATAGAAAGGAAAAAATACTTAAGTATTCAACAAAAATATGATCCAGTAATTACATTTTTACATCTCTGTCCCAGGAAAGTGAAAACATGCATGTATGCAAACGTACACACACACACACACCTACTTATAGGTATGGATCCGTATCCATTACAGCCAAAAGCTAAAATCAGGCCATATTTTCTTCAACAGCTGAATGGTTAAGTAAATTGACAAGTCTGTACTATGCAATAATATTCAACAATAGAGAACTAAGTATCAATGCATACAATCACTAGGACAAATCTTTAGGAAATTGTGTGGAGTAGACAAAAAAAAAAAACAAGTCAATCCTAAAGGGTCATGTGTTACATGATTGCACTCGATAGCATTCTTGAAAGATCGAGTTATAGAAATGGAAAAGTAGTTGTTTCCAAGGGTTACAGAAGGGGCTGGGTGAAAGGCAAGTTCACGAAGCTACAAATCGACAGCATGAGAGCATCCTGGTAGTGATGGATGCTCTGAATGCTGACTGTGCTAATGCTACTGTCCTAATTGTGAAGTGCAGAGAAGTCACCACTGCCAACTGACGAGTAAAGGGTACCTGAGGCCTTTTTGCAAGGTTTCTTACGATATATGTGAATAAGACATAAAATATTTACTATATTGATCACAAAGAATAAATAAAATGTTTAATTGGAGCCTGAAAGGGCCCTTCTAGTTCATCTGTTTATGTCTTTCTTTCAGGCCTCTTCATGGCAATCTTTTCTAGTGGGTAATGAAGGCACAGCCGCTATCCCAATTCTCATTTATATCTTAGTGAGGATATCTTGGAGATCAAAGATGGGCAATATTTTATAGGGAAAAAGCCTGCCTTGACTTTAAATTGTGGTACTTTGAAGCCTAGTCTTAATATGCTTTGCAACCTTGGGAAAGGGGCTTATTCTCTCTGACACTACATTTCATCACCCACAGAAAAACATTTAAAGGAAGTGGGGGATATGGTTCAATGGTGGACCATTTGGCTGGTATGTTTGATGTGGTATGGAGAGGGGGGAGAAAAGAAAAACCTTGAAGGGGTTAAGTGGAAAGATTTGTGCATTAGAAAAGCAACCCCCAAATACTCAGTTTCCCCCACTGCACACTTACAATACAGATTATGTCAAAAGGTCTGGGCGTTTCTTTCTACCAACATGCAGGCAAGCAATTCTGTAGTGGACCAACTATAGCTAGATGTCCTCCATTGGAATTCAGTTCTGACACTTGCAAGTATTGGATCCCACAGACAAGTTGATTGTATCAGTGTTTCTAATTAACTGGCTTCACAGGTCCCCACAACCTCCTCCTGGCTTTCATTATCTTGTTCCAGCAGCTCAAAGAACTCAGGAAAACAGTTCTGCTTCCTGTTTTATATTAAATGATATTGAAAACGGTCAGTGTGAAGAGACACACAGTGTGGGATGTGGGGGAAGGGGGAAGTTTCCTTCTCCTCTGAGCAACACCACCCTCCAGGAACTTCTGTGGGTTCAGCTACCTGAGTTTTTATGGAGGTTTCATTGCCTGTGCATGGTTGTTAATAGAAAAGTTGAGGTTGATTTTTGCTCTCTCTGTACAGCAATCCTTTCTCCAGGGCATTGAGCAGGACCCTTTTTGAATTAGAAGGATTGCTATAGTGTGGATCTAGAATGTTCCCCCAAAGGTCTGTGTAAAGAATCTTATGATATACTATTGGACAAAAAGGTAGGGGATAATTCATTTCTAGAGTCTGGAAAGTGGGTGTTTTAAACATAAAACCTGTGTGTGTGTGTGTGTGTGTGTGTGTGTGTGTGTGTGTGTGTGCGCGCGCGCGTGCGTGCGTGTGTGTGTGTTGCAGAATATTTGATTACAGTGTATAAAAATATGTCACTCTGATTGGTTTAATAACGAGCTGAATGGCCAATAACTAGGCAGGATTTCCAGGCACAGAGGACGCTGGGAAGAAGAAGCAGGAGTCCCAAGGAGACACAGAGGATGTATGACGTGCAGGAGATAACAAGGTAACAAGTCAGGAGCCATGTGGCAGTATGGAAATTAAGAAAGTGGGTTAATTAAAAATGTAAGAGCTAGTTAGAAATAAGCCTGAGCTATCGGCCAAGTTTTCATAATTCATAAGAAGTCTCCATGTGATTCTTTGGGATCTGACTGGTGAGACAGAGAAAGATTTGCTGTGCGTGTGTGTGTGTGTGTGTGTGTGTGTGTGTGTGTGTGTAAAGAGAGAGAGAGAAAGAGAGAGAGAGGCACTAATGATATTTTCACTTCGTAAATTATAAGCCAGTACACTGAAGGAAGATTTCTTTCCTACCTTCTCCTTTTGCTGTCTTCATTAATTCAGCTAAAGAAGCCAACCATGTCTTAGGCATTCCTATACTTTATACGCTTAGCACAAGTACCTGCCCCAGAAAGCACTTAGTGGGTACCCTCAATGTTTCCTAATGGCAGACTGTTTAAAGCTAATATAGGAGAAGGGAAGTTCAGCTCCCTGGTTAGGGGAGCTCTTTGCTTACTGAAATGTTCAAGGCACTTTCACAACGTCCCATGTAAACAGCTTCCTGTGGGCATTGACTGGGAAAAAAAGACATGACTGCTCCTAGGTATGGTGGAGGAGAAAGTTCATTGTAGATGAAAGGGAGAACATAACCAACAGCTGGAACATCTGAGAGAGCCCAGAGTGGTCACTACTAGACTGAGCCAGACCATGTGAGGAGAGGGGCGAGAGGAGAGGGGGAGTAAAAGGCGGGGACAAAAGGCTGAGTAACCAAGATAAGCTGTATTCTATATGGAAGGGCAGCTGGAGGAATAGCAGTCCGGTCCCTGTAACAGGTAGGTACTGGGGGATGCTGGGAGAACCTAGGGACCAGGTCCACTTTGATATGCTAAATAGGCACCTCAGTTAGCCCTTTGTTCAGGGTTTGCAGCCTAAGAGCATAACTTCTCTCAGAAACACCCTGTGAGGCCTGGAAGGAAAGAAAGACTTCTCACCTTGACTGAGAGCTATCCTTTCTATTGTGTCCCTTGCTCCTGACCACACCAGCAGAGCAGGGCCCATCAGTACCCATTTGCAATCCTTGAAGCCAGACGTGTTCACACAGTGAATAAGCTCATGCCCTGCTGGGCCCAGGCATTTCCCACATCACATAGTGCCCACAGGAAGAAGCTAAGACTTGGAAAATGTAGCTTTGCTGGCTTGGAGCCTCTTTCCAGGGAGTTGTAGCTGGGCCTCCCTAGTTCTTTCTACAGGCAAATGTAATAGCCTAGAAGCCTCAGAAAACGGGTCCCTAGCACCTTCAAAAAGCTTTTCCCTTTTTGAGGCCTCTCAGCAGCAGGGAAGAGGGTTTGCCTAGGGAAGGAGAGAGGCAGCTGCAGGGAGGGCGCTTGGCTAGCCAGCTGTTTCCCTGTCATTCCCTGCTCTCTTACTCCCTAAATGAGGGAGCTGCTGCCAAAAATGGCCTGGCAGGTTTGGGGTGCTGCTTGAGACAGCCTCCCACCCTCCCAGCTCTGAAGGCTCGGAGACTTATTTAAAGGCAGAGAAAGCAGTTTGGGGTTTGAGTATCTCCTGAGCAAGCAGTGTCTCTCGTGGGGAGGAGGAGCTCTCCGTCCAGAGTTTTCTCAGGCACTCTCTTTGAACCTCTCTTTATCATAGCAGGAATGGGGAGGTGGGGGGAGGAGGGAGGCAGCTTTTCTCACATCCCCTGAAAGCTCCCCACCCCAGACTGAAGAAAGCCAAATTGGGGCCTCCCTAAGAAAGGAAGCTTCAAGAGGTACCAGACCCCTGGGTCCCACCCCGACCCTGCTAGCTCCCACCAGGCTCTGGAGGCTCTCTCTGTCTCTCCACCGGTGCCCCCACCAGAACGCTTGTGAAAACTGGGCCTTGGAAATGAAAACAGCGCTTGGAAGAGGACTCGGGGCAGCCGCAGCCCTTTGCTTGCCTTAGTTCGTCCTTTGCTGGCTGCCAGCGTGGAAAACAGAGCAGAGCTCTCAGGCCGTGAAGGTCTGGATAAGGGTTGGGGTTGTATTGAAACTCTTAAACATCGAGCCTTCATAGTCAGGAGGTCCCTGGGCTGTCCTTTAAAGAATACTCTCTCTGTGTCTAGCCCCCTGTGATGTTCCAGAAAGCCTCATATTTGGTTGCTTTTTGTCAAAAAGTGGGTAGAGTGCTCCCAGTGAAAGCATGAGGCAAAACTATTTGATCAGGAGTAGGGATGGGGGAGGGGGATGCTCTCAATCAACTCTCGGATTGTCTGTGCTCATTCACTGTTGCTTATTAAGCCATTCCTTCACTTAGTAAGTACTTGTTGGGCTCTCTTGTACTGAGCCCCGGAGATGCAGTGCTGTTGTACTGGCTCACAGCCTAGCAGGGAAGAAAACAAGGGAAGGGGTGGGGGGGGGCGGGGGTCCTCCTTGTGGTGGAGGTTTAAGAAAGGTCTCTCATTACCGTGATGTCACACTGTAAGGGTTACTTCTTAACGGTCCACAGATGCTTTCCAGTAGTGTTGCCAAACCGAAAGTGCAACAGCCGCCCCGAGAAACTGCCAGCATTCAGCAGTACAAGCCTCAGAAAAACGGGTCCCTAGCACCTTCTAAAACCTTTTCCCTTTTCGAGGCCTCTCAGCAGCAGGCAAGAGGGTTTGACTAGGGAAGGAGAAAAGGGGCTGCAAAGAGGCCTCTTGGCTAGCCATCTATTTCTGCACACATTCCCTAATCCCTTATTCCCTATAGCCCCATAAATTCCCTCCCTGTCTTAAAGGCGCAGTACTTAGAACTGCTCACATCTGCTTTTCTTCATGCAAATACTCACTCCAGAAATATCTGAGCAGCCGCAAAACACTGGCAGTTTTACGGGGGCTGGAGGATTTAAAAGTGAACTCCACAGCCATGGCCTCCCAGCGAGGTACGGTCTAGTCAATTAAAGAGGTGACAACAGTTGCATGAATAGCTAATTAATTATGATCACACTAATTAATTTGAACGAGACCATACAATAAGGAAGATATCGCTGTGTGGAAGTGCCAAGGACTACTTCCCTGAGGAGATGACATTGATAGAACTGAGACTTTAAAACTTATTTAACTTGATGCTTATGTAGTAAGTGCAAGGGCCTGAGTTCAGTCAGACCCAGCACCGGAGGAAAAAATAAGAAAGAAAAAAAAAATCACAGAAAGACCAAACAAAGCAACTCTAATCAGGAGTCAACCAGTTCAGATATCAGGAAAGACAGTCATACAGAGAAACAGCATGTATATGTTCCTGGGCCACACAATGTGATACTTCCTTCTTTCTTTTTTTAAATTATATTTTTTTAAAACATCTTTTAGTTATTTACTAACAATGTTATACATGTGCACAGTGTATTTGGGTAATACACACCCCCAACTCCTCTCAGAAATTCCCCAACATGTCCCCCTCCCAATCTCATGTCCTACTTATTTCTGTATGCATTTACGTGGTAGCCCAGCTAGGAGCGATTAGTCTTGTTTGCTGGGATATTGACAGCGCTGGCTAGCTCTTAGGTAGGGTCTCATGCGGTGAGTTGATGCGTCATGTCCGGAGCACAGCATTTTACCGCAAATGTCACCATTCTCCAGGACTGCCCTGGTTAGACCTTGCTGTCAAGTTGACTCAAGGTAGAGTTATCTGGGAAAGAGAGACATCGAATTGAGAGACTCTCTCCACCATCTGGGTCTGCAGGCAAGTCTGTGGGCATTTTGTACTTAATGATGGGTACAGCTCAGTGGGGGTGCTGCTGTGACTGGGCTGGAGCTCCTGGGTTCTATAAGAAAGCAGGCTGAGCAAGTCACGGAGAACAAGCCAGTAAGCAGCACCCTCCACGGCCTCTGCATCAGCTCCTCCCTTAAGTTTCTGCCTTGGCATTTCTTGATAATGGACCGTATCTTGTAAGACCAAATAAATCCTTTCTTCCCCAAGTTGCTTTTGGTCCTGGCCTTTATCACAGCAATGGAAAACAAGCTGAGACCAGCTCTTACATGCTTTCCCCTTGTAATCAGCATGTATCAGTTGTACAAAATAAAGCATCCCCTGCCATCTCCATACGAGCGTGGAATGTACTTTGATCAAATTCAACTCTCTTGTACACATTCGCTCTCACCCTCTTCTCGCTCTTCGTCTTCCTCCTGAACATCCCTAGTAGGCCCCCTTTTACCTTCATGTCCTTTTTACCCCTAGTTTCTACGTATGAGAAAAAACACACAGCATCTTTCTGAGTCTGCCTATTTTATTTAACAAGATGCGCTCCAGTTCCACCCATTTTCATTCTACTTGGATAAGCATCATACTGATTTCAGAACTTGACTCTTGCAAATAAGTAAATTTTTAAAAATTAAAAAAGATTAAATGAAAAGAATTACAAGACGAAAGAGAAAAACATCTAGGGATACATGGACAAGCAAGATCAAGATCATGATGGGGAAGTGTACAGAGACAGCTGAACCAAGCCTGTGGGAACTCAGGAACTCTAGACCGACAGCTGTGGAGTCTCCATGGGACCGAACTAGGCCCTCCATATGTGGGAGACAGTGGTGAAGCCTGGACTATCTGAGGGGGCCCTGACAGCAGGACCAGGATCTATCCCTGGTGCATGAGCTGGCTTATTGGAGCCCATTCCCTATGGTGGGAGGCCATGTCAGCCTTAATGCAGGGGAGAGGGGCTTGGTCCTGCCTCAATTTAATGTGCCAGACTCTGTTGATTTCCCATGGGAGCCCTTACTCTTTGGGAGGAGTGGATAGGAGGTGCTGAGGGGAGGTGGGAGGGGGAGCAGGAGAAGGGGTGGGGGGAACTGCAGATGAAATGTAAAAGGAAATTTAAAAAATAAATTAAAATAAAATAAAATAAATGAATGAGAGAGAAATGGTTGATAACTGAGACTGCATAAAATTAAAAGGCTCTGACGCAGCCAAAGGGACCATCAACAGCGTGGAGACATCTTGTAGAACGGAAGAAACTATTTGCTAAATATTCAACCAACAGAGAAGTAATATCCAGAAAAATATGAAGAACTCAAAAGATGAAATGACAAAGAAAGCAAAATATTCAATTAGCCAATGGGCAGGGTAAACAAACAGATGCTATTGCAAACTGGACAGAGAATACATGAGCAGAATGTTCGACTTCATTAGCAATCATGAGAATGCTAATCAAAGCTCCGTGAAGAATCCATCTCACCCCAGTCAGAAAACCCAAACCAACAAAAGCTAGCATAAACCCTTACTCGCTGCTAGTGAGAATATGAAATTAATTTAAACTTCCTACTTTAAAAATATATTTTTAATATTTATTTATTATGTATACAATATTCTGTCTGTGTGTATGCCTGCAGGCCAGAAGAGGGCATCAGACCCCATTACAGATGGTTGTGAGCCACCATGTGGTTGCTGGGAATTGAACTCAGGACCTTTGGAAGAGCAGGCAATGCTCTTAACCACTGAGCCATCTCTCCAGCCCTCTTAAAAATATTTTTTTTTGTTTTTTTTTAGTTGTAATTCTTTTTTTACTGAGAAAAGGAAAAAAAAAGAAAAAAAAGTTTCCGCCTCCTCCCAGCCTCCCATTTCCCTCCCCCTCCTCCCAGCCTTCTCCCGCTACCCCCACTCCTCTCCCCCTCCCTCTCCAGTTTTTAAATTTGTATTTATTAGTGTGTGCCTGCTTATACCCTAGTGCACATATGGAGGTCAGAAGACAACATTCGGTGATCAGTTCTCTCCTTTCACTGTGGGTTCTGGGACTAAAATCCAGGCCACCAGACTTGCACACATTTACCTGCGCTGAACCATCGCACTCTGCCTCTTAGGGAACAGCAAACATACAAGGGTTAGAATTCGGTAAGATGCAACCAGACAGCCTCAAAATGAGTCATGAAAAATAGGCAGAGAGGGACCACACTGGTAAGGCACAAGCTGTGGGTGTGTTTTAAAAATATCAGGGGCCCCCAAAAAACATTTGGGTGGGAATTCTAGACAAGGTTTTTACTTTTGTCAGAGGATGTACTGGAAATGGAGAGGTTGTTGGGATGCTACCGAAGCTTTGGCTGCTGTGGTGTGGCTAAAGTGGAGAGCAGTGAAGGCAGAATCCAGCCTCTTCAGAAGGGGAATCAATGGAACACTGAGATGGATTGCTGTAGAACTTGGGGCATGGGCAGAAAGTTGGTTCTCATTCTCTGTCATATTTCTGAGAAGACATAGGAGAGAAAGTCTTTAAAAGCAAGGGCTTGGTAAAGATTTAGATGAATGTCAAGGGTATTATTATATGTAAGAAAAAGCCCACTTCCAAAAGCTACATACTATATTATTCTGGTTATTGATCATTGTTTTAGTGACAGAAGGCACTGAGAGCCAGGGTTTAGATTTTGGCCTTTCTGATGAGGATATGGCGTTACCTCTTCGATATTTTAAAATTTGTTTGTTTGTTTGTTTCTTGCAATTCTGGGAATTAAACTCAGGGTCTCATACACGCTCGGCCACACTCCACCACTGACCTAGTTGCTTCTTCTGTTCATTTGCAGCTCCCCGAGGACAGCTGATACTGCATTCTTCACCTGTGACTCACCTCTGGTGCGTGTACATGAAGCTCTTTTCTTAAAATTTATTTTTTTTAATTTATTTATTTATTAAAGATTTCTGTCTCTTCCCTGCCACCGCCTCCCATTTCCCTCCCCCTCCCCCAATCAAGTCCTCCTCCCTCGTCAGCCCAAAGAGCAATCAGGGTTTCCTGCCCTGTGGGGGTCCAAGGAACCCCACCTCCATCCAGGTCTAGTAAGGTGAGCATCCAAACTGCCTAGGCTCCCACAAAGCCAGTACGTGCAGTAGGACCAAAAACCCATTGCCATTGTTCTTGAGTTCTCAGTATTCCTCATTGTCCGCTATGTTCAGAGAGTCCGGTTTTATCCCAGGCTTTTTCAGACCCAGGCCAGCTGGCCTTGGTGAGTTCCCGATAGAACATCCCCATTGTCTCAGTGTGTGGGTGCACCCCTCGAGGTCCTGAGTTCCTTGCTCGTGCTCTCTCTCCTTCTGCTCCTGATTTGGACCTTGAGATTTCTGTCCGGTACACGAAGCTCTTTAGACCGACCTTCTTCTGTTGAATTATCATTCCCGGCTTGCTGTTTTAAGGAGTCATGTAGATTTCAGAAAACAGTGTTTTATCAGACATATCTCTGAAAATATTTTCACCCGGTCTGTGCCTTGTCTTCGCATTCTCTTAGTCTTTTACAGAAAAGAAAAATTACACTGTAATTAAGTCCAAGTTACCAATTCTTTCTCTCATGGAGGCCACCCTTGCTGCTGTACCCCAAAACTTACTACCATAGCCAAGACAGTAGCGCTTTTTCCTTTCTGTTCTTCTCTGGGAAGTGGACTGTTTTGCATCTTACATTGAGGCCTATGATATACTTTGAGTTTTTTTATGTGAAAAGGTATAAGGTTTGTGTCTACATTTTCTTTACATAGAAATATCCAGCTTTTCTAGCCCTACTTTTTAAAAAAAGACTATTCTCTTTCTGTATTATGCTATGTTTATTGCTTTGATAAAGGCGGCTCTGTTTCTAGGCTTTCTAGTCTATTCAACCCCGTTCACACATTCTTCTATTCTTTCACGGATACTGCAGTGTCTTGATTATTATAGCTTTGCATTGTGTCTTGAAATCAGATACTGTCAGCTGTTATACTGTGCCCATGTTCTTAAATAGGAAGCTGACTGTTTTATGTCTTTCTCTTCATATAAAATTTAGAATCGATCTCACAGCCTTCCCTTAGCTTTCCGCCTCTTGTGCCCAGTGTCCTCTTAAAGCGCCAAGTCCAAATCTTTCCAGGACAGCTTACAAGCTACAGTGCTTTCCATAGTGAAGCACAAGTGTATCCCATTTGGGTAGAAACCATGAATGGATGTGGGGCAGAAAAGAGATGGGCAAGCTTCAAGGGAGAGAGCCTATTCTCAGACGAGGGGAGTGTTGAAGACACACGGAATATGCTGCTTCTGTGAAAGGTTCCAAGACGGAAAATCAGTCTCTTAAGATAACCAAACAAGTTTTAGATCTGCATACAGAGAAAACCAATAAATGAAGCCAGGCACTGAAACATGACTAGAAGGGAGATAACTGCGTGTTGTTGGTTCTGAACTGTGAGACTATAGAAAAGAGACGGTGAACTGTGTTCAAACCGCAGAAATGGCTAAGCGTCGCCCCCTGCTGGCTAATATGAGTGACTGCTGCTTCTTCACTGCCAATTAGAACTTTAAGATTGTTCTCATTCTAAATTTTCTCAAAATGCCTTGTCACACTGGTTCTAGTTGTAGACCAGGCTGGCCTCGAACTCACCGAGATCCGCCTGCCTCTGCCTCCCGAGTGCTGGGATTAAAGGTGTGCGCCACCACCACCTGGCTAGAGCAATTACTTAAACCCTCCCCAAACCCCAGACAACACCTGTGCTTCCAATCAGCCTTTTCTTGAAATGACCATGGATGCCGCTGGAGAGGAGGAGGGGGAGACCAGAAACAAGGTTTCTCTACTTGATCTAGGCTTGGTTTCAAATTTGTCCCTTGACATAAACAATGGAGCCTTGGTTGGACCTCTGAATGGCAGTGATGTCTCATAAATTGAAACACACACACACACACACACTGTACCATAAGCAATGAATACTCTTACAGGTAGTTGGCATTTCCCTTTTTTCTAAGGACAAAAAATAAAATGAGCAGAGTAGAAAACTAATTATCTGAGTAAAACTGGCAGCGAGGCAGCTTGTTTAGTTTCAAATAGCATTGGCTTTCTAATTGTGTGCTAATTACTCTGTCTTATCTACTCATTAACAAAGGTCAAGGAAACCTCTACTTAGCTATAACCTGTTAGGAATTTGTGTAAGCTTAGCATTTTACTTGGAAATGACTTATTGTAAAGAAGCTTATAATCAGACTTCCTACTCTTTTAGGAGGGGTATTATCTACTTGAGAGGCGGGGAGACCAGCTGCCTATTTCATGTCACCAGGGATCTCCAGCACCGGTTCCTGAGGAAGGTAAGTGACAACAAGAATATAGTCAGGCCAGCCATCTGAGGGAGGAAAAACCCAGGAGGTGGTGGAAGTCCCAAGAACACCTGACCCTGGCTGGGAGGTGAGGAGAGGCACCCCAGAGGGTACGGAAGTAGAGCCAAATTAAGAAAGAAAAATGAGAATTGTCCAGGCAGAGGCTGCCCTGGGCTGGGTGGTGCTAGAACCAGGGAGGTGAGGGTCTAGAACAGCTGGAGGAGGCACCATGGCCCATGTGTGGCAGGAGGCAACAATTCCTAGTTGCCAGGCCTTTCCTCGGCTTCAGATTGGGACAGCAATTCAAGCAAGCGGAGCAGTAGATGGAGCCTTGCTCATGAAAAACTGAAGATAGCATTCTTTTCTAAAAGCATTTTTTATTTGTTCTTTGAGAATTTCGCACAGAGAGAGAGAGAGAGAGAGAGAGAGAGAGAGAGAGAGAGAGAGAGAGAAAGTGTTTTGGTCAACCCCCCCCCCCCAGTCTCTCTCCTCCAACTGCAACTCGGACTTCCTCCCAGCTCCCCACCACCATATCTCCCTCCCAGTTTTATGTATTCTACTTGTTTCAAGGACTAGATTCAGCTGGTGCTGCTGATAGGCATGTGGGGCCATAAAGATGGCATTGTTTATCTTGAAGGGCAGTGAATCATGCAACACTCCCATAATGTGCCTGATATTGCCACATAAACTCCACTGGGTCATAGTTTATTATCAGTGAGTTTTGACCCTCCATTCAGAAGGCATTCGGCCTTGTAGTCTCACGGATTTGGTGACATTTAGGGTTGTCTGCTTTTGGTATCCAGTGATTGTTGGCCTCATAAATGAGTTGAAAAGTGTCAACATTCCTTTTTTATGAAGGAAATTAGGTAGAACTGATATTTCCTTCTCCACCAGTGAAGTCATTCGGTTCTGGATGCTTCATTCAATGATTTAAACTACCAAATCAATTTCCTTAATAACAGTAGTGAGGCAGAACTTTTTAAAACAGAGAAAATTAAAGAGACATGAGGAGGGAAAAACCCTTAAAAGCCCTTCCATCTCTTTGCTCTGACTTACATCCCTCACTGGCTGAAAGTCGAGACTTTTGATACAATTAAAAAGACACCCTATAAAATAGCTATATTTTGGAGAATTATTTCAAGTAAGCTTGAAAATAGCTATGTACACGTATAAAGGTTTCATTAAAAACCCATTATTATGTATACTTAATATATGTCAATATAACATTAAAGCAACTCATGAATGATGCCTTAAGGCCAAAATATATGTATCTTTAAGCCCTTGTGTGAGCTTTGATTGTTTATATTGTCAGTACAATTTTATCATCCATCATTCTGTTCAATGTACCTCATAAACCAATTTACAAACTCATTTATAAAGAATTTCCTTAAAATAGAGGAAAATAAACCAGCTCATTTATTCTTAATCTTTCAAATTATGTCCACAGAAGAACAGTTGAGCATGTGTGTTTATTCATTCCCACACTCTCCTTCCTTGAGTGTCTCTTCGCCTTTCATTAATAAACCCTAAATTTGCTTCAGACTGACTTGTCCTAGATTCTTTTCTGTGCCATTAAGTCAAAGTCCCAGCTGCAAAGCAAGTAGAAGCCTCCGCGTGTCTACCTGGTGCCATGGCCCTCTGCTCAGGACTATGGGCCTACTCCGAACACCAAATTCATGTTAGATACATTGGAGCAGCTTGTAGTTTTAAGGAATTGGCCTGACTCCTTTCTTCATTCATGTATGGTCAAATATATGTGTAGAGCAATTAGAATTAACCCCTTACTTACTGTCCCTGTGGTAAATACAGTGTCCATACAGACATAGGCTGTTTTATTTTTTTTCTCTGTTTAACGTAAGAGCTTGAGAGGGACTTATGATTTTCAAGGTTCTTTTTTTTTTAAAAAAAAACTCGCTTTTGTTTGTTTGTTTTGTTAGTTTTTCCCCTTTTGCTTTCTGTTTTTAATTTCATTGCTTTTTGCTCTTTAGTCTCCTCTTGCCTCTTGGTGTGGGTTCGTCTTTTTTATGGCTTCTTGGAGTAGAAGCTTAGCTTGTTGGTTCAAAGCCTTTCTCTTCTAGAAGCATCCAATGGTGCAAATGTACATCTCTGAATTGCTTTCACTGCTGCCCCCAAGCATCTAAACGATATTGCCCCCACCATCGAAAATATCTCCTCATTTCTTTGGCACCTTCCTCTTTGACACATCACCTACTGAACAAGGCCCTGCTTGCTTCCAAAGCACAGTGCTGGCGGCTTTCATGTGCCTTCCTGTTCCTGATCTCCAGCTCCATCTCCTCATACTCAGAGAACACACTGTGATTTCAGTTCTTTTCAGTTTGGAGAGACTAGTTTTATGACTCAGAATCTGGCTACTCTAGCCAATATCCAGGTGTACTTGAAAGGGCTGTCACTGTGGTGGGTAGACTGTCCTCTAAATGAGCTTTAGTTCTGCTTGGTTGATGACACTGTTCTCATCTATAATCCTTGCTGGGTTTGCCTTTTGAACCAGATTCGGGGAAATGTTGTGAGGCAGATTCGTGGAAATGCAACGTAGCCTTTACTTGCTATCCTTTGCTTTGGGCACTGAACAAGAGCTGATGAATATTGAGCTTCAGAGACACCAGTTATGAAAGGTGTTCCTAACCCCAAGTCTTTCTCATACACAGGTGCAAAACTTGGGGGGTTTTAGTCACCCAAATTCATGTTCACTAGGAAGAGCCACCTCAAAGAAAATCTAGTTGATTCTTTTGCTCTTATAGAGTGCACTGTTGAGATAAACTGGCCGTTTCCTTCGAGGCAGACAGCCACAAGGATCATCAGAGAGCATCTTTTATTCCCTGGGCTCCATGAACTGCACTTTCCTGCAGGCATTTACTGATTTGTTCTAAGCCCAAGAAGCACATTGCTTTCACCTTCTACCTGCCCTTCACAAGGCCTCTCTTAAGCCGCTCGTCCGCCTCAAATGTTCCCTCAAAAAGATCAGGTCGGAGCAAAGATGGGAGGAATTGTGAGGGGACACATGAGAACCCCAGGTCTCTTGAACCACATCCTCCCATTCCTCCTCTCCCTTCCCTTCACGACAGCTGGAGCACAGCTACTCCCAAGTAGGCTGGGAAGGGGAGATGAGCAAAATGGAAAGCGGCCCAAGGTGGTGGTTCTTTATCACCAATTTTAGGCATTTGATAGAATGGTTTTGGTCATCCTTACCAGAAAAAAAAATAATTTAAAAAATTCCCTTAAGACAGGCTTGTAGTTTTTCCTTCAGTTTTAGGGGTGTTTGAAACCTTCAAAGGAGCACTCCTTGAGCCCCATTTTAAGATCATCTCGATTAGAAGTGACAACCCATGCAAAGCATCCCCCCTGTTTGCTTTATAGTTTGCTTTTGGTTTTGTTTTCCTTGTTGTTTTTTCAGAAAGGGTCTCACTCTGTAGCCAGTCTTGCATAGACCTCTCCATGTTTCCCCCTCAGTCCTCCCAGTGTTGAATTACAGGCAATTGCCTTTTGCAAGAAAAAAAAAATAGCCATGCAGTTAGGTCAAGATGCTTGCTAGATCTATTCAGATTTGCTTAGCACTTGATTAGCTCTTAGCTTTTTGTCTTTGTATTTATTACCCCACATTGGATTGTCTTGATTTATTTGCTAAGTCCCTAGCAATTCAGATTTATTTTAAGGGCATAAAAATCATTACCTTTTATGAGTCAGAGTGTAATGTATGGGTATCCTGTGTGATTGCAGTTTTATGCAAAATAAAATTTAGGTGGTGGCGCATGCCTTTAATCCCAGCACTCGGGAGGCAGAGGCGGGCGGATCTCTGTGAGTTCAAGGCCACCCTGGTTTACAGGGTGAGTTCCAGGACAGTCAGGGCTACACAGAGAACCCTGTCTCAAAAAGCCAAATATATATTTTACTTGGCCCTCCTGTTCCATCCAGTCAGTTATTCTGGTAAAGTGTGTGTGTGTGTGTGTGTGTGTGTGTGTGTGTGTGTGTGTGTGAGAGAGAGAGAGTATTGAGAGAGAGAGAGAGTGAGTATGTGAGTATATGTGTGTGAGAGAGAGTGTGTATGTGTGTGTGTGAGTTTATGTGTGTGTGTGTGAGAGAGAGAGAGAGAGAGAGAGAGAGAGAGAGAGAGTGTGTGTGTGTGTGTGTGTGTACAGAGTGTGTGCACATGAAGGTATTTAGCATCATTCCTCAGACATATTACTTTTTTTGAGATAGGGTTTCTCTCTGCTTTGGAATTCTTTAGTGAACCCCGGGAGAACATACATCTCCACTTCCCTAGAGCTGGATAACAAGCGATACTGAGCCAAGTTTACAGTCCTCTCTTGACATGACTGTATCCAAGAGAACTCAGCAACTGTTAACCCAGACATGAGGCTGTTGCTAAAGCCCAGCCTCCAAACAGTTGTAGACAAATCATTCTGCTTCCTGGGTCTACAAGATACCTCTGAAGATCATAGAAGAATCCATTTTCCTGAAGACACATTAGATACCGGGTCAGACTCCTGCCTGGACAGTTCCATCACATGTGGGCTTCCGTGCTCGAACGCTTCTGAATGACTTTGGCCACCTTGGGGGAGACAGCTTATTCCTGTGACACCTTGGAATGACCGAGACATATGCTCTGCTCCTTCAGGTTCCGGTTTCAGACCCTAGAACCAGAGGAAGAGACACAATAATCTGTTTCCTAAAGTACAGTAAATGAAACCTTTTGAGGAGAAAAACAGCAATAAGAAGCAAACCACGCCCACCTGTACCTCAGTCAATTATGCAGTTTCTCTTCTTCAATGAAAAAAAAATCATTTATTTTGTCAGTTGTTAGGATCTTGCCAGAGTCCCAACTCAAAAGATACAATAAGACACTCAGGGATAGACCTCACTCCCTTGTCTGTTCCCACCCATCTGTTCTCCCCTCTGGATATTCTATTTCATTTTCTGTTTTATTACCTCCCTCTCAAAGTTTGGATTGGGATGTTTGCAGTGTTTGTGATCTCCTCCTGCAAACACAGAAGTGTTTGTTCTTCCCTTGGATCAAGGGGGTTGCAGAATAGGTCTTACCCCTCCAAAGCCCTGTTCTGCAAGGCTTGGCGAGTTCTTAGCATGTTTCAAAAAGCACTTTGATTGTACCTCGTGGGAACTAATGCTTTCCACTTGGGGTCCTGGATGAGAGCCTCTTGTCGCAGCCCCGAGGCAACTTCTTTGTTAGTTAGGAAAGCAACAACACTTCTGACCCATCTCAAACAGATGACGACAGCAGCTGTGGCGCACTGAGAATTTGAGAGACTGGTTTATGGAAATGCTTTCAGAGTCAGGGGGGAGAGTTTGATCTCAGTACAGTTGCTTTTCACATAGCTGGTGGTTCAATGTCTTTGGTATCAGAGTAGATCTTGGCTTCAATGCAAACTCGGTCCCTTGATCAATTCTCTTTAGTTCCCAGAGCCTCTGTTATGCAAAGATAATTACTTTCTATCAAGAATTGGATGCCAGGGGGCTGGAGAGATGACTCAGAGGTTAAGAGCATTGCCTGCTCTTCCAAAGGTCCTGAGTTCAATTCCCAGCAACTACATGGTGGCTCACAACCATCTGTAATGGGGTCTGGTGCCCTCTGCAGGCCTGCAGGTATACACACAGACAGAATATTGTATACATAATAAATAAATAAATATTTAAAAAAAAGAATTGGATGCCAGTGGTGACCATCGCAAGGAACAAATGCCATTACCATCAGCCATACCTTTGAGGGCTCCCCATTTATACTGCCTTGTAACAAAAGTTCAGGGCACTTCTGTTTACTTAATAGTCTAAATGGGGTGGGAAAACAGGCTGATGGTTGAGGACATAGATCTGGGAGGCTTCAGCTGCACCATACTGCCTGGTAAGCAGTAGTCCCAGGGTCTGCGCCATGATTCCCATAGCCCTGAAGCCTGGGTCTGGGGAGAAAGTGATAGCCTTAATCTATGGATTTTCATGCTCTCACTATTCTGGTCTGTTCCCAGCTTCTCTGTTATAATGGCCTCTTCTCTTGTCCTTGTTCTCCACAAGGTAATGTAGGCAAAAGTGCTCAAATAGCTGGACACATTACAGAGGCATCATTTAGAGATCAAAGAGACCACATATAGGATTCCACTGACCCAAACTGCAGGCAAGCACACACGGAGAGAAGGCAGATTAGTGCTTGCCAGGAAGGGGCAGAAATGGAGGGTGATTGCTAATGGGCACAATTTTCTTTGGGAGTGAGGAAATGGTCCAAAATTACAGTGCTGATGGATGACTAGCTCTGTGAATAGACTAAAAAGGTGGGAACGTTATGAGATGCGAATTGCATCTCAACGAAGCCATCATTTTAAGAAACGGTCGAGCATATTTCTTCATCCATGCGTCCTCTGAAGCATGCACACACGCACACATACACAGAAGGAAACACTGCAGGGGCTGTGTTTTCACCGAGGAATTGCCTCACATTCTACCCCAATAGTTTTCCAGTCTTCTAAATCTTCGTTTGCTAAGAGCAAAACACATTGGAAATAAGGCAAAGGAACGTGTGTGTGTGTATGTGTGTGTGTCCACGCAATTTTTTTCAGATAATTGAACTACAAGGTGGAAAAACCTACTAAAACAAAATGTAAGCGCTGAAAGCACCCCATGAAAGAGGCCAGTGCACCTAGTTCAGATAACCCAAAGTTTTAGCATACTGCTGGGGAGCCTTGGCATTAGAAGAAACTGTGCTCATGCCATTTCTCGCAGATTCTGAGCGTGGGCATTTTTTTTTTTTTTTGCTCAACATTTGCCAGACATTCAATTTATCTTCCCATTTTGAATGAGCTGTCAAGGGTATTCACAATGCATGGCCCAGGACACATCTTCTCCCACGCTTCGGTGAATCAGTTCCCTTCACAGATGTATAAAACTTGGTAATAATAACTGTTCGTCATGTGCCCACCACACACAGTCACCCTAAAAGAACAAGACAGTTTCTCAGGCAGTCTTCTCTCCCTCATTGTGAGATTGCTCCTAGGAGTAGGGTTTTATTGGGTGCCGAAATACTCCAGGAAAAGGAAAACGTATGCTGAGCATTGTCCAGATGCAGCTTCCCTTCTGCCCTGGGTTAGCTCTGCTGCTGAGTCACACTGAGAGGCCTTGACAATCTTAGTGATGCAATTCCTTGTCATGGTTTCCAAGCTCCATGACATTTTCCATCTGCACTTACTGCGTGCTCTGTCCACATCAGAGCCTGTCTGCCCCATGGACTGAGAGAACTAACACAGGGCTGTATCCACAAAGCCGCTGAGTCCTCTGCATGGCCCTATCACAGAGTCGGCCTGAAGCTTTGACTACATCAACCTGTGCCCCTCCCTTTCTGAAACATCGTCTTATGCAAACTAAAGTAACGAGTGTGGTCCTGTTCTTATCTAAAGTGTTTTCCAGACTGGCCATCTTTGAGTTGATAGGAGTGTACCTAACTTGGAAGAATGGACCTGGGAGGAGGAAAGGTTAATGTGGAGAGCCAGGCTGAGAATCAGTCAGTAGGATACTGCCAGGGGCAAAGAAGGGAGGGCTGCTGAGAAGTCACGTGCAATTCAACGTGAAGCTTATATAGGCTGACTTTTCGAAAGATGCCAGTGATTTGTAATTTGGGGAATGTTTATGTTTTCCCAGTTAAGAAGGAAACCAAGGGACTAGAGAGACAGGTTGGCAAAGTGCTTGCCGCACAAACACGAGGAGTTTATTCCTAGTCCCCATGGACAAAGCTGGACATTGATACATATGTTAGGCAGAGACAAACGGGTCCCAGGGGCCTCACTGGACAGTCAGTTCCAGGTCAGTTAAAAATAAGGGGGTTTGTTCTAAAGGCTGACCTGTAGCGTCCATGTGTGTACATGCACACGTAATTTTTAATGAATGAAATGAGTTTTAAAAGGTTTATATTGGGGGCTGGAGAGATGGCTCAGTGGTTAAGAGCATTGACTGCTCTTCCAAAGGTCCTGAGTTCAATTCCCAGCAACCACATGGTGGCTCACAACCATCTGTAAAGACGTCTGGCGCCCTCATCTGGCCTTCAGGCATACAGACAGAATATTGTATACATAATAAATAAATAAATATTTTTAAAAAAATAATAAAAAAAGATTTATATTTTTACTTTGTGCATGTGGTGTTTTGCCTGCATGAATGGCTATGCACCATGTGTATATACTGCTCAGAGGAACCAGAAGAAAGCCTCAGATTCCCTAGGACAGGAGTTACAGACACTTGTTCGCTACAAAATGGGTGCTGGACCTTAAAGCCAGGCTCTCTGGAAGAGCAGCCAGTGCTCTTAGGCACTGAGCCATCTCTCCAGCTCCATAAACAAATTGTTTTAAAAAGGAGCCAAACATGAAAAGGAGGCACACAAGGGAGAAAAGAGGTGCTGAAGAAGAGGTGGGAAGGTAATGGACTAGCTGTCGCATGAAACTAGAAAAGGGGCGCAAGGAAGCCGAGGAAGGGTGCAGAAGAAGCCAAGAAGGGTCAACAAAAACAAATCCTGCTTGTAAATGCCTAGACTGACCTCAATCTCCTGGACGCAAGAAACCCTATTGCTTCAACATCTTAAGTAGCCAAGACTACATGTTTGTGCCACATGTGACTGAAATTTTCCTTTTGTAAGCCGTTCCATAACAAAGGAAGGAGTTGTCTCTCACAGTTTGTGGAGGACATTGAAAGCACCTTTAATGCTTTTGCCATGCTTCCCACAAAGACCATCTTTCTTCTCCCGGAAAGCAGAGGGAGAGCATGCAGATTTCTGTGTCCAAGCCTCTTCAGTGCCAGGCTTTGCCACTGTAAAGAAATGGGCAACTTCTCTAGAGAGCACACACACACATACACGGAAGAAAGAAGTCAGTGTGATCCAACCTGCTCCCTCTTCCCCTGTAGCCCTAACCCCAAACCCAGCCACAGCAGACTGCCCAGCCTTCAAGCACAGCATGTTCTTTCTGTTACTGTGCCTTCACAGGGACTGTTCTCATTGCTTCCCATTGTCTCCCCTGCCTCCATCAGATAAGCCCAGTTCTGCCAAGATCCGAATTACATTCTGTCACTATGTCTTATGAACATTCAGCCCACACAGGGTGGCCAGCAGAATGGGTTTCTTTCATTTTTCCCTTGGTACCAAGGGCAACAGTATGGTATAGCGCAACGTAGTCAATGGACATGTGGCAGATCTCTGGCTAGCCTTATCTCTTCGACTATGCAACACACATTTACATCCTGTGTGAAGACATCTCACAAGCATAATAGAGTGTTGTGGTTAGGGAGATGAAGTCAGGATGCAGACAGTCTGGTTTCCAGTTCCAGTTGTGTCACCAACCGAATCAACAGGGCCTTTGGACAGCATGAAAACTGCTACTCAGTCATCTCTGTAAAATGGAGACAATAACACTCATCTCAAAGGCCCGTTTCAGAAATGAGGTGAGAATGCCGAGCTCACAGCAAATGCTCAATACATCAGTGATACCTTTTTTTTTCCTTTTTTCTTTTTTTTTATTGAAAAAAAAAATTCCGCCTCCTCCCAGCCTCCCATTTCCCTCCCCCTCCTCCCACTCCTCTCCCCTCCCTCTCCAGTCTGAAGAGCAGTCAGGGTTCCCTGCCCTGTGGAAAGTCCAAGTCCTCCCCCCTCCATCCTGGTCTAGGAAGGTGAACATCCAAACTGGCTAGGCTCCCACAAAGCCAGAACATGAAGTAGGATCAAAACCCAGTGCCATTGTCCTTGGCTTCTCAGCAGCCCTCATTGTCTGTCATATGATACCTTATATTATTGCCCAGAGTCTGGCATACGGCACATGGGTAATTCGCTTTTGAATGAGCATTTGTGGGAGCCCACGGAAGTGGATTCATTCCACTTTGACTGAAGGTCAGAGAGTTCGGGCCTAGTCTTGCTCCTTCAAAGCTATTGACAGCAGATTTAACTTAACATGTGGCTACTAACAGGATATCTTGACCTAGTGTGTGGTTTCACGGTGTTTTGAGTATTAAGATAGTAATCACTTTGTTTGTTCCTTGTATCATAATTTAAAAAAAAAGTCTTTTGCTTTCTCCCCTTTTTCTGTATTGGGGTACTTAAAGATCTTAAGAAATAAATGTGGGCACATTCAGTATTCACTGGATTGCCCTCCCGGTACTATCCTCTGTCTCTGCATATCTTTAGAAGTTCTGTTCTCTTATCTAATATTCCTAATCCTCACACCCCTACCCTGGAATGTACATGTAGTTGAGACTGGACCCCAGCAAGCATTTAAACCCAATAAGGCCTTAGGGGCTCAAGTTACTAGGAAGTCAGGACCAGCTAGGTTAGTCAAAGAAGATGTTGCCCTTGATCTCATCACAGCCTCTCATTGCATCCTATTTTTTTTTTCTTTTAGGATATGGTTCACACCATGTAATTTTTACATATATTGTCGATTCTTTTGGTATGGGTGTTTCCCAATGAACTAAGTTCTCCAAACGTGGTGGTTTGCATGAGAAGTGTCCCCCATAGTCTTGATTTCCAGTTGGTTGTGCTGTTTGGGGAGGGTTAGGAAGTATGGTCTTGCTGGAGAAAGTATGTCACCGGGTGTAGGCTTTGCGAGCTGGAGCTCTTACCCTCTTTGCTGATTGCTTTCTCTCTGCTTCCTGCTTGCAGCTCAAGATGAGAGTTACCTTGCTGCCCCAGCTGCCACACCTGCGGGAGCTGCCATGTGTTCCCTCCGTCGTGAACTCCAACTCTCTGGAACCGGAAGGTCATATCAACTCTCTCTTCCATCAGCTGCCTTGAGATTGCTGTTTTTCATAGTGGCAGAGAAGGAACTAATATAGCAAGGTAAGAAACTATGCCCGCTTTTGTCACACTCCCCAACCCGGACCGGCGCCAGGGAGGAGGGGCTCAAAAACAGTCAATTAACAAATGAGTGAGAGAAAATTCAAAAAGAAGGGTACATGATTTGGGTGGCCTTGGAGGATATTCAAAAATGGACTAGGAAGCCAGTAAAGCACAAGCCTTTAGTCCCAGCCACTTAGGAGGGCGTTTGAGGCAGAAAAGCCATGAGTTCAATGCCACCTTGGGGTTACAGAGTGCAATCTAAAAAAATGATAGCCCACAACGTGTTGATTGAGGAAGTAGACCAAAAAGTTTCTGAATAAGAGAAACCCTGGATAACTCTAGAACCCACAAGACACTTAGTGGCAGGTTGGAGAGGGAAGATAGTGGCCAACAAGTAGATACACTTGGTGAGAAGAGCAAGCGATTCTCTGAGCTCATCTTTCAGGAGAGTGCCGAGAAGGCTGGTAGAGGCAGGCAATGAATGCCCTTGAATAACAGGCCATTTAAGAACCCATCCTGCTTGTTGTAACCTACGTTTCTACTATTATTAATAATGTGCAAGCAGTCCTAGAAATGTACATATTAGTATTCAAGAACAATGGAGTGTAAATTGATTGCTGTTTGCCTTACAGAAAATTCTGCAAAAAGGGAAAGGGACCATTCCAATGAGCTGCTAATAAGAGAAAATAGTGCCCTTGAGATCATTAAAAGTATGTCAAGGAGAAGATGATGATAAGTCTTACTCATCTCGGGTGTTCCTGAACCTGAGCTCCAAACTATTTAGAGCTGGCATCGTTGTAGAATGTATCTTCTTTATGAAAGGACATGCTGTACGTATGGATGGTGTGGTAAGGGAAGGTTTTTTTTTGCATCACTGTTTACATTTCTTTGTAGATTTATTTAGGTTTTCTATGATTTCTTTTATCACTTTGGTAGCATTTGTTTTACCTTCCTCGTCCGCCTGAGCGCTGGAACTATGGTCATGCACTACCACATCCAATTTGTCTTTACCATTTGCTGCACTGAGTTCAGGAAGTGATTTCCCCCTTCAATACTGTTTGTTACTTAGTGATGTCCAAAAGGCTTAAGTTTTATGTAGGTATGCCAATCAATGTCTTTATTCATGGTTTCTTTGAAATACTTTCCGAGGCAAAAATCAGGTGGATAATCTTCCTTTACATGCATAATCTTTTATGCATGTAAACTTTATTTCTATGGACGGTATGAATGCTTTCTTAACTGAAAATCATTCTAGCAGTATTTATTGAGTAATCCCTCTCATAGCTTTGCCATCTTCCTTGTACTGTATGCTTTCTTGCTGTGTTCACGATCACGGTCATGTTTACTTCTAGGCTACCTGTTCTCTTCCATTAGTCTGCAGCACTGTTCAAAAGTCTTTTCAAGTTGTTTCACAGTACATTTCAATGGTAAGACTTTTCTCTTCCAGCTTTTTCTTAGTTATTTGTCAATTTGTTTTTCCAGACAACTAGCATAATTCTCTTGTTAGGTAGCTATCTTCTCGCGGAACCTCATTCAAGCTTCACTTTTGGGGGATAATTCCCCAAATTGAATCCTGAGATAAGCTTGTTTTAAATTTTTTTATTTTATGTGTATGAGTGTTTTGCCTGGATGTATGTCTATGCACCATGGTATGCCTGCTTCCCCAAAGAGACCAGAAGAGGAAATCAGATCTTCTGGAACTGGCATTTGTGTTGGTCATATGACTGCTAGGAACTGAACCTGGGTCTTCTGGAAGATCAGTCAGTTCTCTTAGCCGCTGAGTCATCTCTCCAGTCTCAAAAGAAAACTTCTTTATAAAGAACTCCTGGCTTCATAGTAAACCAATTTCCTGTGCCTTCACACCATTATTAGCTTGTAAAGAGTAGATAAAGAGGAAAACTATTTTTGGCGTGTTGTCTGACAAAATGAAATTGAAAGGTATCATTTACCATACCAACCATGTTCCATGTCTATTTTTCCTCATCTCCAAAGCAGATGATATCATTATTTTTATCTACTTTTTGACATTAACATCATAAAATTATATTTTGAATATGCTTTCAATTTTGTCTCTGTGAAAGTGACTAATTGCTTAACCACTCTGATCTTCACTTTCCTCAGATGAAAGATGGCAATAATGACCTCATTCTTCAAAATGCCTGGCCCTGAGTCACGATCACAGTAGGTAATCAGTAAATGAAAGCTGTATCATAGTTGAGGGAAGCACAATTGCCACAGCCAGATTTCTCGATGGTAAATCTTTATTTAGTTGCCTTTCATTTTTACTTACTTGCTTTGTTCATTCGTTCTTTTGTTTATTTTTGTTGTCTGTTTGTTTTCTACTTGCTTGGTTTTTAATAAAGTTCTTGCTATGCATCCCCAAACACAAATTCTCAAAATAAGAAATACAAATAGCTAACAAATATTTTGAAAAGTGTTCACCATTCTTAGCCCCTAGAAATGCAAATTCAAACTGTGTTGAGATCATTTTACCCGAATCAGAATGGATAAGATCAGAACAACAAATGAAAACCAATGCTCGTATGGATATGGGGAAAGGGGAATGCTTCTTCACTGTTGGCTGGAGTACATACTGGTAGAGTTGCCATGGAAATCAGTGTGGAGGCTCATCAAAAAGCTAGAAATAGATCTACTACATGATACATAAGTACCACTCCTGGGCATATACCCAATGAACAGTACATCCTACCATAGATATATCTGCTCATCCATGTTCATTTTGCTCTATTCACAATAGTCAGGAAATGGAAACAACCTAGATGTCCATCGACTGTTGGATGGATAATGAAGATGTGGTGCATATACATAATGGAATTCTATTCAGCTGTAAAGGAAAGGGAAATTACGACATTTTCAGGTGAATGGATGGAAGTGTCAATGTAACTCAGAAAGACAAATGTTACATGTTCTCACTCATATGTGGCTTAGTGTCAAATCTTTAGATGAACACTAGAAAGACACCATGGATGGGAAGAAGAAGGAGGAGGAGGATCTTATGAAGGGGAAACATTCTTTTAAACATAGTATTTTCTCCTCTAGGGCCCATGGCCTTATCAGTCACAGGTAGTTGGCTAGGTTTGCAGTACACAGCAAGCATGAATTCTCTCCTCTTGAATGGGCATTATGGCCAATTAGACTGCTGTTGGTTACCCCCAGGATATAAGCACGCTATTGCACATTTTAGTTTATCTTGCTATTCTGGTCATTGTTGTGGTTTGTAGGTTTTACTGTTGAGTAGAACTTCTGATTGCTTTTCTCCTTTGGCAGCTTATATAGCTCCTTCTGGTACTATGAAAGCTAGTCCTTAGGGAGAAGGCATCCTGGCCAGTTTCACCATGATTACCTCCACGTTCTGTATCCAAAATATGTGGTCTTTAGTAATAGGGTGTTACCTTCAATTTCTGGGAGGCAACCAAGTGTAGATGGAAGTTTCTGTCTCACCCAGTCCCACAGCCATTCAGTCCGAAAGAAACACACAAAGGCTTAGAGTAATTATAAACTGAGCTATTTCTCAGGCTTATTACTAACTACCTCTTACAACTTAAACTAACCCATAATTCTTATCTATGTTTAGTCACGTAGCTTGGTACCTTTTCACATTTAGGCATTCGCAGCTTGCCTCCTCTGTGTCTGGCTGGTCACTGTGTCTCTGTCTTTCCTCTTTCCAGAATTCTCTTAGTCTGGTCACCCCACCTATATTTCCTGCTTGGCTACTGGTCAATCAGCATTTTATTAAACCAAATTAACCAATATGAGTGACAAATATTTACAGTGTAAAAGAGTATTATCCCATAGCAACCAAGGGCAATGGCAATAGCCTATATGGTTTTCAGAGTTACTTAGGCTCACATGACCAACAACTCAAAAAGTTTCCCAAGCCTAGCATTGGGATTTTTGTTACACAGTCTATGGCTTTGAGGAGAGGAGCACTGTGTGTGTGTGTGTGTGTGTGTGTGTGTGTGTGTGTGTGTGTTTGTGGTATGTGTTCCTGCATGTGCAGATAGATGTGCATTGTGTATATGGAGGATAGGGGTCAGTGTCAGAATATCTCCCTCCATCTCTCATTATCTTAATTTTTGGGACAGTCTCTCATTGAACCTGGAATTCACTGAGATAGTTAATCTTGATGGTCACCAAATCCCCGGATCTTCCTAGCTCAGCCTCCCAGTAATAGGACATTAGGCACACCTGACTTTTTATGTGAGTTCCAGGCATCTGAACCTAATTGCTGATGCTTCTGTCAAGCATTTTGACTGTTCTATCTCTCCAACCCCAAGCTCTGATTGTTTATGGCTCTGTAAGCTACTGAAATATATTTTTCAGCAAAGCCAAGAGTGTGGCTTCAATAAACCTACTAAAAACATGTATAGGTATTAAACATGCACAGATTTTGTTCTTGTCATTCTCCCAAAAATACACTATAATAAATATTTAGTATACATAGGCTTCATTACAGAGTTATTATTCATATAATAAACCTAATTATAAAGAATAAATCAAAGTAGACACATATAATGCTATCTTCTGAAGTCATTAAAATTATGTTTATGAATAATTTTAGTTACCCAGAAAATGCTATCAAAGAAATGTTCAAAGCTAAAAGGCAGGATAGATAATTACATGTATAACTTACTAGTGTAATCTTGGGCTACTTGCACAACTCTCTACCTTGGTTTACTCATTTGCAGGATGGTGTAACAGTAAAGATAATTTAATATTGGAACTTGCAATAGTGCCATATACACATCACATTGGCATGTGCATGTGTGTATTACATATATCAATTGGAGAGTGTGTGCACACATGCCTCTGTGTGTGTGTGTGTGTGTGTGTGTGTGTGTGTGTGTGTGTGTGTGTGTGCTCCTGCGAGTGCATGTTGTGCACTAGAGAGAAAGAGGGAAAGAAATGGCGGTAGTCTACCTCAGTGTCACCACACCTCATCACTGATGCCAGGGCTCTTAGGAGGCAGTCTATGACCACAGTGGGGGATCAACTTTTCTGAATCGCAGCTCTGGTATCCTGCTCTGGACAACATTGCTCACCTTCCTGATTGGGGACAGAAGCGACTGTGGGACCATTTAGTGACAGAGTCCTAAGGATCATTCCTGCATCCAGAGGCCATAACTATTTTTCCAGTCCTACCACTGATATTTATTTCTATTTAATGATTGATTTCTTACAGTACAGGGCATAGAACTCAGGTCCTTGCACATGGCACTAGTTTTTTGTACAAAGTTAAGTCTCTATGCTACATCCTTTTCTCCTTGAAATAACCAGTTTGTTTCTTACCACTAAGGACTAAATGACAATGTTAACCTCCAAGCAAGGCAGACACCTTTAGGAGCAACCTTCTCCATTGACTCAAATTCATGGTTCTTTCTTTTAGTTTTCAGTTAAAATTTGATAATACAAGTTGAGCATACCCACAGGTATTCCTATGTGAACAACATGTGGTCCATGTCATTGAAGAAGCATACCCCATCCTCATCTGCTATCTTTCCTCAGGAATGTACCCACCCCTGAAACATTTTCCTATATTTTAATGTCAAGACTCCCCAAATAAAAACCCAATTTTCATTTGTTCAGAGAAAATATTACAGAAATGACTCCATGTTCTCCTTACCCACTGTAGGTAATAAATATTTCTCTACCCTTTGAGTTCATGACTATGCTGGTTTGAGCTTTGCACTCACCAAAATGTGAACCTCTTGTCTTCAGTTTCAATAACAGGGATGAAACAAAACATTCTGTTTGCTGTATGTAAAATATTGATGCTTGTAGGTCTTAAGTGTAAGTGAATGTATTTAAGATATGGATCCCAGTTGTAAGAACGGGGTAAAAAGTTCAAATAACTGACTCATATATATATGAATAATATGCTAAGCCACCGAGACAGATGAAATTGCCTGAGGTCACAACCAGAACAGATGTTGTCCCATGAGATGTACCTGGGCCACTCCAACATTTCACAGGCTAGAAAAAGAAGTGGACACTGAACATGGTCAAGGAGGAATAGCCAGGGAGAAAAGAGAGAACGATATCAGAATGTAGGTACCAGTAATCAAGGAAGGATAGTACCTCAAGGTGGCATGCTCAGATCTTGCCAAATGATCTTGAAAGACAAAGTTAAAATAATGTTCAGGCGATTGAAACATAAAGAAGAATGGTGGAGAGGCAATAGAGTCTTCCTGCAGAATGAGGATGAGAGAAGAACTGCAACCATAAACTATTAGACAGCAGAATCCACTTTTGAATTACAGTCAAATATTTTCTAGTGAGCCTGTCTTAGTTAGGATTTCTATTGCTGTGAAGAGACACCATGACTATGGCAACTCTTATTAAGGAGAATGCTTAATTGGGGTGGCTTGTTTACAGTCTCAGAGGATCAGTCCATTATCATCATGGTGGGACATGGTGACACGCAGGCAGACGTGGTGGTGGAGGAATAGCTGAGAGTCCTACATCTTGCGGGCAACAGGAAGTTGACTCAGACACTGGGCATTCATTATCCTGAGCATAGGAAATGTTCAAAGCCCACCTCCTCAGGGACACACTTAATCCAACATGGCCATACCTACTCCAACAAAACAACACCTCCTAATAGTGCCACTCCCTATGAGATTATGAGATTACATTCAAACTACCACAGAGCCCCTCTCTCATTCCTTATCCCTGGGTTGTGGCTGATCTGCCTGGGTAGTTGCTGATCTATATCATAGAAATTTCTACTGTAAATAATATGTATATTATCCCAAAATGTTTTCTATTTTGATGCTATATTTCTAATTTAATTTTCATTATTCATTGTTAATACATATAAAGAGAATTGATGCTCATATCAATTTTGCATTGATAATACACTCATCAGTATTTATGTAACGTAGCTTGTTTATACAAATTCACTGGATTATATACATATGTGGTCATGCTATTTGTTAATAAAGTTTTCTTTTCTTTCCTTTCCAATTTTGTTTTAAGGGTTTTATTATGATAGTTTTCAGAGTTATTGCATTTAGGGCCTTTTGTGTATGTTTTACTATTTCCTTGTTTTAAATGGTTATAAGATTTGTTGCATTTAGGATCTTTTCATCTAAATTTTTCTTCTCCCTCTTTAAAATTTATTTTTATATGTATGAATGTTTTGCCTACATGTGTTTCTATGTACCACGTGTATCCCTGGTGCCCATGAAGGCCAGAAAGGGCATTCGATCCTTTGGGACTGGAGTAACAGATGATTGTGAGCTGCCATGTGGGTGCTGGAAATTGACCCTGGCCATCTGGAAGAGCAATCAGTGCCCTTAACTGCTGAGACATGGCTTCAGCCCCTTTCTTCAATTTTTTAAATTAATTCTTTGAGAATATCATATGCAATTTGATCATAATATTAGCTCCATTCCCAGCTGCTTCCAGGTCCGTCCCCCTTCAATATATACTCAACTTTATGTATTTATAATTATTATTATTAATCTAAACCCATCAAGTACAAAATTGTGTCACCTGTATATTCTTGGATGTGTGACCTTCCACTGGAGCAGAATCAACTTACTGGGGTGGGGGGTGTCACATTTTTTATTTTTTTTATTTTTTCATTTTTCAAGACAGTGTTTCTCTGTGTAACTGTCCTGGCTGTCCTGGAACTAGCTCTGTAGACCAGACTGGCCTTGAACTCACAGAAATCCACGTGCCTCTGCTTCCGGAGCACTGGCATTAAATGTGTGTGCCACCACCACTGCCTGGCAAGGGGGTCAGGCTCTTTTTATTTTGTTTTGTTTTTTGAGACCGGGTTTCTCTGTGTAACAACCCTGGTTGTCCTGGAACTCGCTTTGTAGAGTAGGCTGGCCTGAGGGGGTCATACTCTTAAGGAAAATTATTTCTAGCTTTTTGAGGACCCTCCACACTGATTTCCACAGTGGCTGCACCGGTTTGCACATCCCCACTAGGAGTGAATGTTCCCCTTGCTCCGCATCCGTACCAGCATATATCATCAGTGTTTTCTTTTGTTTGTTTTTATGTTAACACACCCTGAGTGCGATACAGTGAAATCCTAAGTCATTTTAATTTGCAGTTCCCTGATAACTCAGGATGTTGAACTTAAAAAAAAAATGTTCCTCAGCTATTTGCATTTTGTCTTTTGTGAACTGTGTCGTTCCAGACAGCATTTTAAAACATTAAATTAAAATTGTGTTTAAAAGCTCATATATGTAACCCAGATGGTCGTGCTGCACACCTTTAATCCCAGCACTCAGGAAGCAGAGAGGCAGGCGGATCTTTGAGTATGAGGCCAGCCTGGTCTACAGAATGAGTGAGTTCTAGGCCAGCCAGAGCTACATAGTGAGAAAAATAAACAAACACAGTCATACATGTGTACTGTATTTACATCCTTTCCCTATTTCCATTTTTCCAACCCCTCCCATGCCAACTCTCACTCCCTCGAATTTTTAATTGAGCTGACTGTTTTCTTGGTGTTTAGCATTTTATTTTGTACATGCTAGATCCTAACGCTCTTTCAGCTGTACAGCTGGTTCGCATTTTCACTGTCCGTGGGCTTGCACTGGCACTGGCGTCCTTTGTTGGAGAGTAGTGGATTAGTTACCTGAGATCACACTTATTAATTGTTGGTTTTAATTCCTGTGCTGTTAGAGAGAGTCCTGTTCCAGAAAGTCATTTTCTGTAGCAATGAGTCCTCCTTTATCAGATTCAGGTATTAGACCTTTTGTTGAGATCCTTTGTTCATTTGTGCAGGGTAAGCAATCAGCAATAAAGGAAGCAATAAGCATTTTATTAAGTCACCTATTCCTGAGCTATTTCTACCTGGCTCTTTTCCCTTGACTACAGAAGATGCTCACTGTGTGCCCTATGGAGCAGAGACCTCTCTACTTGCTTTATTCTATCTTCTTCGGTAGCTATCCAGTCTGACCATTTATTGAACACGTTGTCTTTTCTCCAAAGTGTATTGTGGGTCTCTTAGTAAAAAAAATCAGGTGGCTATAGGAGTGTGGACTTGTATGCGGGTACTCAATTCTATTCAACTGATCAGGGTGTCGAATTTGAAATCTAGGATGAAAATTCCTCCCAGTTTTGGTTCTTTTTGGTGCTGTTCAGGACTGCTTTGGCTATCCTAGATCTTTTGTGTTTCCACAAAATATTTAAGGACTTTTTTCAATTTCTATAAAGAGTTGTGTTGAATCTCCCCCAACCGTGTTGGCATGTCACGGGTATTGTCTTTATGTCAATCTTGCTCTGGCAACCATATTGCTGAAAGCTCCTGGTCACTCCTGGGGAGCTCCACCTAGCAGCAGCTCTACAGCAGAGAAAAATGGTGGAGCATGAACTGGTTGCTTTGGTGATCCTGCCACAAAAAAAAAAACAAAAAAAACAAAAAAAAAAAAACAAGGATGGAATATTTCTTCTCTCTTAACTCCGGTCAGTAGTCAGCATTCTTTTGGTATTATAACAAATACCTAAAAAGGGCATATTAAAAAGAAAAGATGTTTGATCAAAGGTTCAGAGCTTGAATTAGGCATTCACTCCATTCTGATGAGGACCCTCTTGGCTGCATCACATGATGCCAGGAGTGTGTGTGTGTGTGTGTGTGTGTGTGTGTGTGTGTGTGTGTAGTCTCTTCCTCTTCTCATGGAGCCGTCAGCTTTCAATTATCTGAGCCCCAACTCAATGACCTTAACTTAATTTTTTTCTAAACATGATGGGCAAATTAAGTTTCTATCCTCTTACTACATTAAAATGGGAATTAAATGTCAACAAATCAACCCTTAGGAGATACTGAAATGGTTTACAATACATAGCAGTGATATTGTGGCATCGTTTATATGTATATGTTACAGAGGCACAGTCTCTCTCTCTCTCTCTCTCTCTCTCTCTTTCTCTTTTCTCTCTGTGTGTGCGTGTGCGTGTGTGTGCCTGTGTGCATGTGGAAATTCACAGAAGCACTAGGAACTGAGAAATTTGTCTTCAACACCATACTGCCTGCTATTTCTTTGATGCTCCCTCTCATTTTATTTAAGTCAGCTATTCCTGGGCAATCAGTACCTGGCTTTTTCCTCTAGACTACAGAAGATGCCCACCGTGCCCTGTGGAGCAGAAATCTCTCTACTTGCTTCACTCCTTACCCATTCTATTTTGGATGGTAACGGCTATGAATGGGTTAACATGATTCAAAAAGGCCCAGTA
This sequence comes from Microtus oregoni, assembly GCF_018167655.1. Classification (NCBI taxonomy): domain Eukaryota; kingdom Metazoa; phylum Chordata; class Mammalia; order Rodentia; family Cricetidae; genus Microtus; species Microtus oregoni. The sequence continues at coordinate 236,545 of NW_024544788.1, forward strand.
TTGCTTTAGCAAACCACTGTGTTTCCTAGGCAACAAAATGGCTGCATTTCTCCTGTTTGTTCTTGTTCATTCCCTATGGAGGGAATGGTGAAAATATTAACATTGGCCACCACTCAAGCGCTCGCTCTTCCCTTCCCCCTCCTCCCGCACTTGACCTTTGTCTCCTACTGCATGGAAAATGTTGAGGCAGCGAAGTGTGAATTCTGTAAACCATAGGGGTCTCTCCTTCATTAGAGGATGGTCTATAATCCTTTGTTTCAGCTTTTGATTCCATTCTCTCCTGTCACATCTTACACCACAGAGCTGAACATTACCTCGCCCCTTTCCCTGTGAATTCCATCCCCAAGCTTCTAGAAGCCACGTCTCTGTAGCCCAAATCCATTACAGCTTTCAGAAAAACAAAAATCAAGCCACAAAATATATCTTCCCTCTCAGCTCCGCCCACTGCATCTCCTTCAGTCAAGTATTTAAGTTCATTTATGCTGCTATAGCAGAAAACCACAGACAGGATGGTGTATAAATGACTGAAATTCTGGAGGCTGAGAAATCCAAAACAGAAAAGGCCTGAGTCATCCCGCTGCAGAAGGGCATCTTGGAGACTCTTTTGATAAGGAAACCATTTGTGTGGTAGCATTCGCCCATTAGTGAGAGCGGCACCCATGCAGCCTAGTTACTTCTCGCTAAACCCCACCTCCCATCATCATTACATTAGGGATTCAGTTTGGGGCACACATTCAAACCAACGTCTCATGAAACAGAATCTTCTGGACATGGCAGGGCAGTCACAGTCATGAACTCCCAGCTTCTGTGGCTTCCTTCCATGTCAAGCCAATCAGTACTCCAGCACAGATAACAGGAGCTTGTCACAAAGACTCCATGCTGAACTAAGGAGTTTGTTAGCAAGCAGGGGCTTCTGAGGGAAGGCAAGTCAGTGGTTTTTGTTTTGTTTCTGTTTTTTTTTCCAGTGGGGTGGCCAAAAGCAGATGGCCAGTGCTCTGGCAGAAAACCCTGCAGCCATTCACTCACATCCATGGAGTCCTAATTGGACTCAGGGGGCTATTTTTGAAAGCATTAGAGGACGGGATGTTCTAAGGAAGATGTGGGGGGTTCGGGAAGGAGTGGGAGAGAATGAGAATGGTCTGAAGGCATCATATTTCTGTGGGAAATTGCCAAAGAATGTGTAATGATAGCAAGATTCTTTCTTTTAAAAAAAAATGATAGTATCAGACTTCCCCACCAGACGTCTCAGATGCAGAGCTCGACTCTCAGATTTCACTCACTCCTGAGGTTCCTCAGCTTTTGTCCTTCCCTGGTCATGAAAACTTGACTCTGCCACAAGTAACCTGGGCTTCTTAAGCACCTAGAACAACCTCTTCAGGGTCATCTTTCGTGCTTCATTCACACACCCCCACGAGCCTCTCCCTCTTTTTTCTGTTAAACCACATATCCTGGAGATGGCTCTTGCAGAAGCCCTGCATTTGAGCTCTAGTACCTATGTGCTGACTCCCATGTAAGGATCCGACACCCTCTTCTAAACTCCTTAGACACTGAAAATACACATACACAGACAAACATGCAGGCTAAACATCTATACACATAAAATAAAACAAACAAATAAATAAATCCTTCAAACAAGATGCCATGCTAGCAACCTAGAAACGCCTGATAATGTGGATAAATAATGCAATTATGATACAGCATATGCTGCAATTCACAAAGAAACAAACCTGTCTCTTTGAGACGCTAATCTTGTTCTCTTTCGTTTTCCATTATTAACAGTCCTGGGTACAAAAAAAAAAAAAAAACAACAAGACAAAAAACATTTGAGTAGCTACTTCATTATACAATTAACCAAACAAACTAAATGCAAGAAAAGACACTAGGGATAAGTGAGATCCCGTAGGTGTGCCTGAGAAAGGAAGCAACTGCTAATCTCCTCATCTTTGTCATACATTAACGTAACAGCAGGTCCTCCATCCCCCACCATCATTTTATTTCGCTGAGACAGGATTCTGCTGGGTTATAGCCCAGGCTAGCCCTAAATAATCCTTTGGCCTCAGCTTCCCAAAGGCTGAAGTTATAGGTGTGGCCCAGCTCCATGTTTAAGATATGTTAGAAACACGAGTTTTCTGGAAAGATCCACTTTACATGTTTATGTAAAGATATGCTACCCCCCAAAATGCAACACCGGCATCATATTTGAAGAGGAAAGTTCTGCAAGTTCAGAAAAGGTCTTTTGACCACATGCTTACCTTCATGTTGCAAGCTGTAAGCACTCTTTGAGGATGTTGTACATGGTGGCACACACCAGTGATCCCAGGACTCGGAAGGTAGAGGCAAGAGGATGGCAGCAAGTTCAAAATCAATTTGGTCTGCATACAGAGTTCAAGGCCACATCAGGCTAGAATAAAACTCTGTCTCAGAAAACCAAAAGCAGGGGGCTCAAGAGATTGCTTAGTAGTTAAGAGCGCTAGCTGCTCTTCCAGAGGTCCCTAGTTCAAGTTCTAGCCCCCACATGGTGACTAACAACAGCTTGTAAACTCACTTCCGGGAATCTGACACTGTCTTCTGCTGCAGGCACCACACATGCAAGCCATGCATGGACAGAAATGCAGGCAAAATACCCATAAACATAAAAAAATAATGTTTAAAAGCAAAAAAAGACCGAAACCAAATCTTTGCAGAATGATGTCCTTCCCATATAATGGCTAGAAAATAGCCTTAATCATAAGAGACTGGTCCCTGGGGCTACAGTAATTCAGAATGATTTTTTTAAGTAACCCTTATCTTTCATGTCCCATCTATCTGCAGCAACAACTCTAGAATTTATTGTCCTAGCCCAGAGATCCATTTGTCCTGCCATTCTGTCACCCATTTATTCCATTTAGTCTTTTTGGTGTGAAAATACAGTCTTTGGGTATCATGCTCATGATGGTTCTCATGTACAATTCCCTGAGCCGGAACTGACCTGAATGGTCCCTCCCTGAGGACTACCTTTCGTGGTACCAAAAAGCATCATGCAAGCTCCCAAAGGAGGGGGGCAACCAATTGTCCTACTCCACTACAATGCTTATGAAGCGCTTTAATGAGCAGCGTGCCAGGATAACGCTGAGGGTGCAGCAGTGGCACACACACCTTGGCAGTGATCATAACTCTCTAATTGGACTTAAGATGCACTCAACAAGAAGGAGACCATGCCTGATATTGGAAACCTAGCTAACTGCTCAGTGTTAATGAAATAGTGGTGAGCAGAGGAGAATCTACAACTAATTTACTAAACATCACAATCCTTAACTACAATCTACGCACTTATCCTTTTATCCACAGATAAGCGCAGTCATCTCCCCTCATCAAGGGAACTTCTCTTTACCACAGTCAATCAAAATGCAGAGTTATAGATCCCAATCCCAAAGGATGCACCTATAAAACACTCCTGCAGGGAACATTTCAGAAGAGGAGGCAGAAAAATTGCAAGAGTCAGAGGATCGGGTGGGTCCTCTGCTGAGAGTGTATCTCCTAGAAACACCAGAAGCCACATACATAAAGTCTTTCTAACATGAACCTCAATGTGAGCTGGACAAAAATGGCACCAATGAACATGCCAAACTGGATGGGGAAAAGCCCATAAGGCCTCAACCCAACACAGAGAACCATAGGCAAGGGAGTATAACTGGGAACAAGAGAAGTGGTCCTCCCCAGGGAAAAGCACATCAATTAGTTGTCCAATGCTAAACTGTCAGCCCTAAAAACAAACACACAAGTAACAATGTACATACAAGTGGAGTGAGCAGCTTATATATAGGAATATGTATGTGTACATAGGAAGATATATGTCTATAAAACACATTCAATAACAATTAGTGACTAAACAGCCGATGAATTTGAAGTAGAGGGTAGATATAGGACAGGGTTTGGAGGGAGGAAAGGAAAGAAAGAAATATAGTTAAAATATAATCTTAAAAATAGGGCCGGGCAGTGGTGGCACACATCTTTAATTACAGCACTCGGGAGGCAGAAGCAGGCAGATCTCTGTGAGTTCGAGGACAGCTTGGTCTACAAGAGCTAGTTCCAGGACAGTTAGGGCTATTACACAGAGAAACACTATCAAAGAGAGAGAGAGCCATATTGGGCAGGACAGGTGGCTTGGAGATTAAGAGTGCTTACTGCTTTTCCAGAGAACCCGAGTTCAGTTCCCAGCACCCACACTGGGCAAATCATAACCACTGGCACCTGAGGATTGGCTCCCTCTTCTAGTCCCTATGGTCACCTTCATACACATGGGAGTCTCTCTCTCTCTCTCTCTCTCTCTCTCTCTCTCTCTCTCTCTCTCACACACACACACACACACACACACACAATACACAAACATAAAAAATAAAATAAGTCTAAAAATTTAAAGATAAAAGTTTTATACTTTTTCCTTTTTAATCAGTTATTATATTAATTAGTTTTTTCTAGATATAGCTTTAAAAAGGCCCATAAAAGAACTAAGAAAGGAATTAGAGGATCTTTCTGTCCCCTGCTTTTAAAATGGAATCTTTTTTTTTTAATTCAAAGGATTTCAAAGGCAAATAAACACTTGTTGATTCAGCCCTAGCCACCAAGGCCAACAGTTTTCACCCTTGACTTAGCACAGAGTGCAATGAGCCTTGGAGAGACCTCTGCCCTGTGTTCTCTTAGTTCCTCCAGTTCAACACCACTGATTTCAGCTACCCCTACACAGGCTCCTATCACCTATCTTTGTTTCTCCAAACCAGACCTGTGTCTGAGACACAACCCAAATACCTGTCTGGGAATGTTATGGGATACCTCCCCCAGGCTGTGCCTGCTGTCTGTGCTTGCACAGCACAGGTTCCTAAGTGATCCATCTCAAGGCCTGATTAGAATGATCCTTCTGATTCAGTATGGTAGATTTACTACACTGCGGTCTTGCATCTCTAGTGAGTTCCCAAATAAAGCCAATGCCATTGGTCACCCAGGAACCAAGCTTTGAGATACAGCTCCATTTAATTGCAAAGTCTTTTCTGCAGTTTTGCTCTTCCCCTCAGGTACTTTCTAAGTCCTGTCTGCCCACCTCTGTGGCCTATGCCTTAGCTATTTTGAAATACAGACCCTCACTCTCACAACCTGGATGTGAGCCCTCATTTCTTCCTGTGCTAAGGCTTCTCACTAATGCCATTGTCCGGTATCCACCTCTCTGATTGCAGCCTTAGCTCCTGCCAGCATGATAGTTCCAAAAAGGGTACATGATCTCACAGAGAAAATTAAATTATACTTCTACCTCCCACTAACTGTATGATTTGGGGCAAGAAAGTCCTCCATGTATGATTTTCTCACTTATAAAAAAACAAGATGGTAATGTACCCTAACTCGTGAGAGGGGGTTAGAGAAATGGTGTTCATAGCACTCAATAGCTACGCATTCTCTGGATGCTGGGTCATTGCTGGCTGCAGTATGGTTGGAGTGTTGAGTGTCAAGAGGAAGTAGAAGAGAGAAGTGAACAGACCGATCAGGAAAGCCTGAGTTTCCTGGGGAAATGATGGAAGCTTGCTGATGAGTGCTCTAGGCGTCTATACCTGACGGGGAAGGAATGAGCACACTAGGCAGGTGAAGAAGCTAGCCTGCCGTGCTTCCACGGAGTGCTTCCATCTCTCAGGGAGTGGGGCCAGAGAAGAAGGCTTCATATCCCTAGGCTAACCATCCATTCCCTTATGGGCTGCACTGAAAAGGAGGCGTCGCGGGTAGGAAAGTCTCTTCAAGCCAACGCAATCTCAGAGGATCAGCTTCCAAACCTCCAGCTGCCAACACTTGGAGCAGTTGAGCAAGCAGAGACAGAGTGCTTAGATCCTGGCTGGAGTTTGAAGGTGAAATCCCAATAGTGCACCAGTTAGGTAAACCTTGCTTCAGACTTTGGACTTACTTTCCCTGTCAACAGGGAGGAATTACAAGGTTTGGTTTGGTTTGGTTTTTCAGAATGGGGCAAAATATGTCATATCTCTATGCCTTCACCCAAATAACTTCTTCTACCTAATTTCTTTGGAGATGATTTGGAATCATGTGGGGGTGTCTGTGAAGGTGTTAGAATGGAGACACAAGAGGTAAACAGTTACCATTTGGATCCAAGTAGATTGCATCTTGAGCTCTGACTTACTAGCTGAGTGGCATTAGGGAAGTGGTCCCCTTTCTCTTGACCCAAGTTTTCCTTGGTTGTGAAATGGGAATAATATAACCAAATCCATATGGTGCTTTGTGCATAGTACAGGGGCCAATCCACACTGTACTTAGAATATTAAATGGCACATAATTTATGATTGGACAATGTTAGCTATTATTTAGTATGCACAATTCCCAGGTCGTCATAGTTTGTCTTTCTGTGGCTGCGATAAAACACTTTTCAAATCAACTTGAGGAAAGGGTTTATTTCATCTTACAACTTCCCAATGGAAAGTCAGGGCGAGAACTCAAAGCATGAGCCTGGCAGCAGGAACCGAAGTTGAGGCCATGGAGGAACAATGCTTTCTTGCTTGTTCTGCATAGCTTATTCAGCCTGCTTTCTTACACAATCCGGGACCACCTGCCCAGGGGCACCATCACCCACCCACATCAATCACTAGTCTAGAAACTGTACCACAAACTTCCCTACAGGTCAATTTGATGAAGATATTTCCTCAATTGAGGTTCTTTCCTCTCAGGTGGCTGTTTAAACAAATACACATACATACATACATACACATACATCCCTAACCAGCAAAGAAGCTTTATACAATATCTATTGGACCCGAACTTTGGAGGGAATAGGTATTTTAATACGTCTCTATTTCTGAAGATTCAGTTGATCCTCACTAAAGTTTGAAACACCAGTTCCCTAAAGACTCCATCTTTATCCACCTGATAAAAATTGTCTACCCAAATGCATTTTTCTATATAAAATCTCCATAGGCCACACTTTTCCCAACTACATGTCCACCTCCCCCTTACTATGTCTCTAACATGTCTCTGCCATGAGTTCTTTCTTTGAAAGATAAAGACTTTGCATCCCTAGCCAGGACACAGTCTCCCAAGGGGCTGGAACTGAACGGAGACAAGCCAAGTGGAAAGAGCTGTGCAGATCTTTTGGGGTCTCCATTATAGAAACAGCAATTACTGCTCCTATCTAAAGAATCAATACCTACTTGGAAGCTGCACCATTTTGTTTTCTGTTCTTTACATTTTAAATGTTTCTTCTGCTTTTTTTTACAACGATAAAAATAATTTATACCCACTCGCAAAGAATAAAGCAAAAATTATCATAATCTCATGCTCCAAGACAACTACTATTAGCTTTTAGGTGTTTCAGCTTTTCCCCTTCTGTGTGTATATTTGACATAATACAGTTCCACAGTCAGATAAATTCAATTCCACAAATATTTCCTGAGTACCTTCTATATTTCTGGTACTGTTCTAGTTTTTAAATTTTAATAATTTTATGTTATGCATATGGGTGTATTGCCTACCTGTATGTCTGCGTGCCACTTGTATCACGGTGCTGGAGGAGGTCAGATGAAGGCATAGGATACCCTGGTTGTGAGCCATCACGTGTGCTCTGGGAATCCAACCTGGGTTGTCTGGAATAGTGACCAGTGGTCTTAACCACTGAGCCATCTCTTCTGTCCGCAAGTACTGCTCTAAATACAAGAGAGACAGCAGTAATAATAGTTGTTCTTGTTTAACATATATTAAAGTCAAAGAAATGAACAAAAATAAGAAGTGATACTTATATTAGCAGTAAGCAGTAAACGTGATGAGGTAAAGTAAAATGGAAGCCAGGGCTAATGGAGGAGCTATCTGATTCCAGCACTCAGGCTGTGGCAGACGGATAAAGAGTACAAGATCATTCTGGGTTGCATAATGAATTCCAGGCCAGCCTTGACTACATAGAAAGCTTTGGAACTCCATCCCAAATGAATGAGTGAGTGAGTGAATAGAGAAAAGAGATGAAGACAGGAAGGGAATATTTCAAGAGTGGAAAGTGAGAGTGTGACCTGTGATGGACTCTGGAGAAAAGCATTCCTGGCCATAGGAATCGTAAGTAGGATCTCTGACTTCAACTACGTCTAGTTGTTTAATGGGTATGGGGAAGGTCGCTATGGCTGGTGCACAAGCATCAGGGGAGGCGGTGGTAAGTGAGGGCCTAAAGCTCTACAGGTAACAGTGGTGGGGTAGAGGAGATTCTCCTGGGCATGGCTGGATACTGCTAGGACTTCTTTCTATGAGATGAAGAAACATTTAGGGATGTTTAGGCAGTTTCCATGTTTTCTGTATCATATATCATGCCCTGTGATTTTCCCACATCAATCTGTGTCTAGATTTCTGAACATGTCCCTAGGGAAAATCTCTAGAAGTTAGGAATGGAAGGGAGGGAGGGAGGGAGGGAGGGAGGGAGGGCGGAAGGTGACAGGTGCAGCGTGTGAAAAATTAAGACTACCATTACATTTGTCTTCAAGATCCCCTTTATGCATTTATAGTTTTGTAAGCTATTTTCTCTCCTAAGACTGAAACATGAATATTTTCCCATGATGTGGTGATGTTTGCATGGTACAGCTATGATTTTATCACAATACAAAGTGAATTAATTTAGCCACTTTATTTGAACTTGGACATTTGGTTTGTTTCCAGAGTTTCAATATCAAAAATGAATGTGGGCTGAGCATCTTCCTAACGAAGGCTTTGCTCTCATTCTGAACAGAGTGGGTTCCTGAAAATGGGATTACGAGGACAAAAAATGTATTTCCAGAAGTAGATTTCACTAATAGAAAACACTTATGGCTAACAAAAGTTTATGCCAAGGTCTACTCTGTCATTGTTGTATGGGAGTATCCCCACTTTCTTACTAAAATGTTATCCTTTTCTGCTCTGTACACCCCTTCTATAAAAAGGTGGTAGGTAACAGTGTTATCTCCATGTTTGTTTTAATTACTAGCAATCCCGAAAAATTTCATGTCCTCCTTCGCCACTGACATGCTTGCATTTTGCCTAGAGAATTTGACTAAGCATGTTCTTTTCTCTGCATGCCATATGTGTGCACGTGTGGTATGTGGACAAGTGTGTATGTATGCGGGGGTGCATTTGTATGGATGCCACAGGTTGAAGTGTAGTGTCTTCCTCAGTTACTCCCCACCTTAAATATTGAGACAAAGGACGGTCTGGCTAACCTGGTTCCTGTTCCCCAGCCCTGGCACTGAAGGCCAGTTACCAAACCTCCCATCCTGGCTCTTATATGTGTGCTGAGTCCTCACACTTGCATGCCAAGTGTTTTACCTACTAAGTCATTTCCTCAGTCCCTTAAAGATTTTATCAATTAAAACGAGCACTTAAAGATGGAATTTTTTGCCATATTAGTTTCAAATAAAAATATTTTTCACAGGTTTAGGTTTTTTTTATGTCTTTGATGCTCATAGTTCTTTCTAAAAAGGGGTAAGTGGATTCTAACCACAGCTGAGTGCTTGCGGTTTGAGCTTATTTCATGATGATTAAGTTGAAGAGTTTTGACAAAAGATCTGGAGGGGCCGGTTCAGCTAATCCTAAATTTAGCTCTGAGGGAAAAAAAAAATGTGCGGGCTGGATATAAAGATTGTTTCCTTCATTACACTTTGAGAAGATGGGGTGGGGTGCAGAAGGGATTAAAGCAGTCTTTGCCAAAACTATTCAGAATTTAGCCAATTCTCTGCACAAATCTCTTGCATGGTGGTGGCGGTGGCGGTAACTACGTACAAGCAAACAAGACTCTATGGAAAAGTACTGCCCTGGCCTGCAGATGTGTGCATGGCTTGGTTTTAATTATCTTCTTCTCTTTTTCTTCTGTTACCCTTTCCCAGTAACAATATAAAGGGCAGTCAGATTAGTTCTCTAATGAGTAGGGACAACCCTTGTTCCACAGAGGCCTGCTCCTATGCATCCTGTTAGCACATCAGAGGCCTAGGTATCTAGGTACCTGGCATTTGTCAGGGGTTATGTTCAGGGTTACTATGGCTGCCCAGGGTAGCTCTGACAGACTTCAAATAGAAGAATGCTGCCAAGCAATGAAACTTTGAACGTTATTCTGGTATTTTTATAAGGAAAAAAGGCTCATCAAGAGAATGCCATTTGCTGATGCCGTGTGACTAAGCACAATTGATGGCTGCAAAAGGGGGGGAGGTAAAAACAAATGCAAAATCTGGCGATCTTAGTCCCAGATTTTGAAGAGTTGACAGGCCTGTGACCTTTGGATGTCAGCCCTGCAGCTTTTAGGCAAGAACTGGAGGACCATCCCCAAATGGATAGTCTCAAGTGAAAACGAGAGGTGTGTAAGGTGGACAAGGAGTTGAAGGCATGATTTTTCGGACAGCTAAGACAGCTTCCTGGTCCTGAGGGTACTGCCAGGGGAGGGTTATGAGGGACTTTAAAATGAGAGAGAAATAAGAAGCAAGAGAAACGCGGCCCCATTCTAACCGACGTCATTTGCAAGAAGCGGGCCTTAGAAGCCATAGAGGCAAGGCTCATCCAGAGGGTCTGCTGGAAGCTACCCACTACCTAGGCGACTGAGCTGTTTGGCGGTGAGCTGTACTACGCTCCGAGGGAGCCTTGAAACTGAGGCAGGGACCCAGCAGGTACAACCAAGAGGTGGGCTGGGCTTTGTGGCCTGGCCTTGGAGTGGAGGGAGCAAGGGGGAGGGGAGAAGCCAAGACAGAGGCTACTTAGGAGACCTAAGCCACGTCCAAGCCTACCAGTGCAGGGCGGGGTGGAGGGGGAGGGCGGGGTGCTTAGGTGGTTGGGAAGGGCGTGGCTTGAGGCTCCGCCCCCTAACGGCCCCGCCCCTCCGCGAGGCTTTTCTTCCGCTGCCACAGAACGCCAGACACCACTGTTCGGCAGAGAGGGAGGAGAAAAGGTAGTGTTCCGGAGCTCTGCCTAGCCGGGCCCAACCTTTGCTCCAGAGATCATGGCTGCCAAGGAAGCGGTGGCGACTGGCGCCGACCCGAGCGAGCTGGAGGGCGGGCTGCTGCACGAGATCTTCACGTCTCCGCTCAACCTGCTGCTGCTCGGCCTCTGCATCTTCCTGCTCTACAAGATCGTACGCGGGGACCAGCCTGGAGCCGGTGGCGACAACGACGACGACGAGCCGCCCCCGCTGCCCCGCCTGAAGCGGCGCGACTTCACCCCTGCCGAGCTGAGGCTTTTTGATGGCGTCCAGGACCCGCGCATTCTTATGGCCATCAATGGCAAGGTGTTCGATGTGACCAAAGGCCGCAAATTCTACGGGCCGGGTAAGGAGACAGGGCCGGGGTGGGGGGGGAGCGAGACAAAAGAGGGGACCCGAGCAGGGAGCAGGGCAGTGGAGAGGTGAAGGGAGGTGGGACACCCTGGAGGGAAGGCGGGCGGCTCCCGAGCGGACCAGGGCCTCGAGGCGCTGGGGGGGGGGCGTGCAAACGGAGGGAGGGGGTGTTGCCCTAGGAGGCTGACGCTTGGAAGCCGCGGGTGGGAGGGACAGTGAGGCTCGAAGGCCCGGGATGTTGAGGAAGTTTTCGAAGGTAGCGGGCTTTGGCGGGTGGTGGGGGTGGGGGTTCTGAAAAGAGAAGGAGGCTTCGGACTTGAGAAAAGGATCGAAGGTATCGGGCTTTGGCGGGTGTGTGTGGGGGGGGGGGGTCCTGAAAAGAGGAGGAGGCTTCGGACTTGAGAAAAGGAAATGAAGGTGTCTCCAGAGAGGCCCAGACTCTTGAGAAGACGTGGAGCCCATGACGCCGGAGGAGCCTTGGTGGAATGTAAGGGTGTGGAGAGAGAGAGAAAGTGGAGAAGGGGATTAGTGTCAGGTAGAAGCATTGTTCCTGGCGGAGAATGGGTGTGTGTGTGTGTGTGTGTGTGTGTGTGTGTGTGTGTACTGTGTGCATGCGCGGTGAGTGTTTGGTGTGCACCGTTTGTCTGGTGGGGGGGCGCTTTGGAATGTAACATGTACTTGGTATGTGTGTGCGCGTGCTGTGTTGGGTGGACTGAGGTGCTGGAAGATGAACAAGCAAACCAGCTTGATGGAGAGGAGGAGAATAGTTAAGAATGCATTAAGAGCAGAAGGTGGTGGGCCTTAGGAAAGTGAAGAGCTGATCAGAAACACCATATTTAGTGTATAGTGGGGCGGGGGGACTGGGAGGCAAAAAAAATCTTTCTTTAAATAAAAATAAATGAAACCAGGGTTGGGAGGGAGAAGTGGGAGGGTACTGAGAAACAATAGGGTAAGGCTGTGAAGCCCGATGGGTGGGGGGGTGTCAGGAAGAGCGGACCAGAGGGAAAACAAGGGCTGGACGGCTGCTGAAGTGTTGCAAAGGATCCTAGAGATGAGGTTTCTCCAAACCGGATTGCCTGTCAGAATCACCTGATGCTGGTGAAAAATACAGATCCCTGACCTGACCAGCCATGGCCACACTTACCTCTGGGGGAAGGGGTGCCAAAAATCTCCATTTTAATACTGCCCTGTAAGCAAAATTGGGAATCAGCCAGGTTAGAAAAGCCCTGCTTTCTAGAACCTTTGAAGAGGAAGAAGACTCCAATATGGAGTCCTCTAAGCACTGGGAACTCAGGGGGTGTGTTCACATGTTCATTGGTCTGAGAAAGAGAAGAATAGCCAGCACTAATCCAAACCAGACATACCCACTCCTTAGTCTCCAGAGTCCAGCCATGCAAAATCACATGGGCACGAACCCTCACCCTTCATTTTTGCTTTCAGACATTTTAGAAAATGTATTTCCTGTAGGCATGTAACTGCAAAATGATATCAACACTACATCCTATTTGTCACTACGGTAGTACCTTATCACTAAACAATCGTGTAAATACCTGTAATTATTGAGCTAAACCATAAAGTAGTCAGAACAAACGCATGGGGCATGGGCCTGTGGTTGTAGTTTGCCAAGTCATCACCAGGAGCCTCGGCTCTCTCAGAGAGCACAGCTGGGAGTCAAGCAGCCTCCATCCTAAAGCAGGTAGGTTGGAGTTTGCAGAGTCATCGTGAGGAACTTCGATGTGTGCACAGGAATAACGACAACTAGGAGTCCACCTGCATTCTCCATTTAGAATGTCACCGACCAGCTCCGTGACCTGGTACAATGCATTGTCTCAGGGCCTGTTTTCCTTAGGGGGGAAAAAAAGCAAGCACAACCCAGCGTGGGGTTTGCCAGTCCCTGCTCTCAATTATTCACAGGGTTCAGGAAGAGTGATGAGCTGTATCATAGTGGAAATAAAAATTATTCATATGAGTGCCTGGTACTATGGGCACAGCACTGTTGTAGGTGCTAGCAATCACCACACATTTCTGTCCACCAAGCATCTACTTAATGTGCTTTATGGTGAACAAAATGTATCCTTCAAAGACTTAATATTTGCCTCAGATCTTGGTTAAGTGTGCATTACCAGTTCAGGGACCATAATTCCTAAAATGGTGGCGTCCAAACCAAAATAATTTGTTTTCAAGCACTAGGTGCTACTATTTCCATTAACAGTACACATTTGCGACACACATGGGAAGTTAATTTTGTTAACCTTCTCTAGTGGCAGCATGTGATGGTGACTAAACCAGCCCATGTTTTACAAGTTGGCCATAAGGGCTTGAGGTGTATCTCAGCAGTAGAGTGCTTGCCTCGAATATGCAAAGCCCTAATCCATCCTACCCAAAAAAACAGATCATAAAATTTATCTAATATGTCAGAAAAACATTGGGTCAGTTAAGGGTTCAGATGACCACACTGTAATGAAATACAATTAATTCTCCTACTTGGTATAAAGATTTTGCTCTCAGAGTTACCTAGTATCCAGCCTACTTTTGGGGGAAAAAAAAGGCATTGTTTAAAGTAGACTGAATTCTTTTCCTTTGCTTGTGCAATATTTAAATGAGTCTAAACAACCACTTTAGGTAAAAACAAAATGATCCACTGCTTTCAGACAAAAGCTTGGTATGATGTTATGCATAAGAGCATTTGGGATTATTTGGAGACACTGATGGCAGCCTTTTTTTTTTCAATGAAAATTTAGTGTTTTCACAACCTTGTATATACTTAAAAACAATACTCAAACTGGTCTCCTTTGTTTTTAGTTCTTATTTTTGACAGTGAAGCTTATATAACATGTGGATAAATTTTTGAACCACTGATATTTGTAAAACTATTTCTCCTGCAGATTCCTCAGGGTTTGAGTCTTGCAATCAAACGTCATTTAAATTATATCAGAGTAGATTGACAAGGAAATGTGTTCTTTACACTGTAGTGGTTAAGAAACTTTCTCTTGGCTCAAACCCCTAGAATAGAGCCAACCTGTAGCTTTGGAGTCCTCAAGCTGAATGCTGACTCATTGATTGTATGCTCATTCCAAGGCCACCCTCAAAAGAATCCCTTGTTTTCATATTAGCTATGTGCAGGTCATAGGAGATTTCAAATGCTACACATTTTTATTTAATTTTCCTTATGAAGTGACAGTAAATCTTTCAGTGTCCCTTATATAATGATCAAAGTGTACATGGAGCTTAAGAATGGAATTGGAAAATTCAAAGGAATCATTCAATACAAAGAACAATAATCCCATCTTCTGTATTTGAGCCACCCAGAAATGTATTATCTTGTAAAGAATCTATCTTTGATTTTGTTTTGTTTTTAAAGAGGGACCATATGGGGTCTTTGCCGGAAGAGATGCATCCAGGGGCCTTGCCACCTTTTGCCTGGATAAAGAAGCACTGAAGGATGAGTATGATGATCTTTCTGACCTCACTGCTTCCCAGCAGGAGACCCTGAGTGACTGGGAATCTCAGTTCACTTGTAAGCATTTATTTATATTGTGCCTGGATCAAATTTCTACAAGTAATGCAGATCATGATCAAACAATAGTTATCACTAAGCATCCTGACTTGAGTGCATTTTGATAGGCTCCTAAATTTTCGGATTGATCAAGTTTGTGGCATGGAGTAATGGTGGCAGTGCTGAGTCATTTGCTATGATGACATACCAATTTTTGGCCTGTCCTCTACAGAAGCTTGGGCTTCTAATTTTGATGTGTAAGTTTTTGCCTAAAGGTATTAAGATTCCATACAGAGTGTGTAGCGGAAAGGACAATGGCCCGCTTGCCTCCAGAAGAGATATTTTCACAAGCCCTCTCTTGTAGCCCTTAACTGTTTAAAGGCAGCCCACAGCTCTGTGTAAGAATGGGAGACTTGTATTCTTCCAAACAGCTTCTCATTGAATCTAATTTAGCCTAAAGTGTAAATGAGGCCTCATCTGTAAATGCTGCTTATAATCTACCCAGCAACAATGGTGCCTGCATTGTTGTTAAAGAAAAGGGAAGCATTTATTTCAGGCTTAATGCTGTGTATAGGAGGGGGTAAAGTCTTTAGAATTAAGGTGGAAATAAGGGGTTAAATTCAAATCATGAGAATGCAGGGATTTGCTTCAGTCTAACCTAAACTCCAAGGGTTAAATGATCACTTTAAGATTACTTCACTGCCACAGATTTGAACTATACTAATCTTTGTCAGATTTTATGGAATGTATGTGAAGACCATGACAGCCACTGTTGGAGGAAGAGGATTTTCCATGGAGGGGAAGCTTTTTATTTACTTAGCTCCACCATCAGTTAACTAGTCCATGCTCTTTTAGCCCTGTCCGAGCATATTTTTCAGAATAAGCTGAGAGAGTTCTTGGTTAATAATTAGCCAGAGGTGACACTGCCTTTTAAGTTTGGATCTCAAACAGACCTAGTATAGCCTTCAAGGCAGGACGCAAATCTTTGGACTTTGAAAACAGCCCAGCTGCCTAACATCGTCACTAACATTTGCAGCTCAGGTGCCTTTGTCATCATGAAACTAATGAGTTATAATTTAGAATCCACAAAGCTCTGTTCTAGAGCCATCTAGCATCAGTGGGAAACGGGTGATATTTTTCTTTTGCCCACCACCCCTTTCACTTAGCACTAACCCCCCCTGTTGTGACACCTCAGCTACACTCAACGTCATTGTGGATTCCCCTTAAGCAGGTTTCCAGGTGCCGCCACCACCAACCCCTTATGCTGCCTTCGAAGAGGGAATTTTGAGTTGTTCCCAATGGCACAGAAGCAGCTTTAGTTACCTGTTTAGGCGGGTTGTTTACTCCTCTCATCCCTCCCTGTTTCAGAAAGGAAATTTGCATTAACCCTGGATTCACTTGGTTATAATGGAGCTTGCTGATTCTGACTTCACACCTAACTCCCAGGCATTTGTTCATAAGCTGTCTAATAGATGTTTGCAAGGATTTTTTTTAAAGCTTTCTCATACTCTTCCCTTTAATTCCTAAGGATCTTACTTCTTGCCCTGGTTCCTTCCCATCTGCCTCTGCATACCAGCCTCCTGGTCACCCTGTTCAACTGCTCTTACTGAAATCGGCCCTTCATATCTTGGTGATAACATTGCCAGAGTACTATTTTGCTGTGTCATTCTTTTTCTTATAAACTTTCAGTACCTTTGCCACGAATAGGTGAAGTTCGGGTTTCTCGGGCTGGCTTTTCAGGTCTTTCTAATAGCCCACATGCTGATCAGCCAGACTTAGCTCCTCCTATTTCCAAATGCCACTTCTACTCCTGACAACATGTTTTTACTGGCTTTCCAGATACGCTCAGTCTTGCCTGTGTACCTTTGAATGTGTTTGCATTTTTCGGGAAATAACTCTCACTCATAGTCCATCCATCCATTTTCCAAATCATATCTTTCTTCCATGAAGTGTTCTACAGCCCCCTAATCCATAGTGAGGTCTTACTATCCACACTCCCCACAGAGTGCTCAGTTCACTGGCATTGCTTGTTGCTTTATAGTTCTCTGATTTGAACAAAAGTCTTAATTTCATTTTTTGGCAAGGAGTATGATATAATCCTTTTATATCCTTCAAGAAACCTCACACGTTGCTGAGTGTATTGTTTGGACCTCTCATTTAAAATTAAATGTAGTGGGGTTTTTTTTGTGAAGCATGAGAATGGTCATTTATTTTTTTCTTCTCTGCCCCTCCAGTCAAATATCATCATGTGGGCAAATTGCTGAAGGAAGGGGAGGAGCCTACTGTGTACTCAGATGATGAAGAACCGAAAGATGAGAATGCTTCGAAGAATGACTGAAGCATTCACTGGAAGCATATCTATTTTTGTATTTTGCAAAATCATTTGTAACATTCCAGTCTGTCTTTAAAACATGGTGATTTCAGTATTTAGAAAAGTTTTGAACTCGCTGTAAATTTTTTTTAATTACCATCACTAGTGACACTGACAAAATTGTCTTAGAATGCATGATGTTTGTGTCACACATCCAGAAAGTGAGCTGCGGTGCTGTCATGCAAATGTTAATGCTGTTTTTCTTCTAGCAGTAGTTAGAACAAGCGGAAATGCAATTTGATTCTTCTGAGAGAGAGCAAAGACTTGGGTGTTTTCACAAATTGGTCACAGTGGTAAGTGTATTGGGAATGAAGAAGGATCAACTTCTAGTCACTGTTCTCTGAAAACAAGCCTATCTTATTCAAATGACTTAACTGCATGATTTCTGTTTCGTCTACCTCTAAAACAAATCTGCAATGTTCCAAAGGCTATGGTATTGATTTAAGAGAAGTTCAGGAACAAAATGAAAATTCGATGTTGGGCTTAGTTGGCACAAATACATGTCCTGTGTTTCTGGACTGATTTAGCTGTCCTTGTCCGCATGTGGACACTCTCAACATAGACAGTAACTCTCTCTCACAGTAATTGACAGTCGGGGCTAAAGCAGCACCTGACATTCAAAGTAGAACTTTGGGGAAAAAATAAAACCCTAAACACATGAAGATCATAGGTCTGGCTTCCCAGTCTTGTTGCTTGCAGCAGGCAATGGTTATGTAGTTGTTTGACCAAATGTGAAATTTGAGTGGAACATAGAGGGCAGGAACAGGTGTGTGCTTTTCAAAAAGCCTTCAGCGTCATCTCTGAAGAATGAGAAAACACTACATGGCATTAACTGAGTGATTAGTAAAGGAAAATACATTCCTAAGGTAACAGTTAAATCCTTGTTGTTACAAAATCGTAGTCACTTTGAAAGTAGTAGTCAAGTGTCTAGGTCTTGGATAATACTCTTTGGTTAATACGAAACCTAGCTTAAGTAGACTCTACAGTTGTATACATTTGTAAAAGTATTATATGAACAACTAGTGAGGGTTCAGACTCTTGTAATTGTAGTTAAATAGTCAGTGTATTTTCTTGTGAGCTGTGTTTAATGGTTTTACCTCAAATCAGAAACAAAATGAAGTGTTTGGGTCAGTTAATAAAAAGGTTTTACCCAGTATAGTGTGGCTTGCTTGTTTTAATATTTTTAACTCTAAGCTGGGGGGTGGGGTAGTGCTATGCAGTGGCTGTCTTCTGGGCATGACATGGCTGTTGCACCCAAGAATTCTCAGCATCTGTGGTTACCTGCTCACCAGCCAAAATTCAAGCACCAACTGAAGAGGAGCTCATAATCGGCCCCATCTGAGGGGTTCATAATCCTACCCCATCTGAGGGGTTCATAATCCCACCCCATCTGAGGGGCTCAAAATCCCACCCCATCTGAGGAGCTCATAATCCCACCCCATCTGAGGAGCTCATAATCCCACCCCATCTGAGGAGCTCATAATCCTACCCCATCTGAGGGGTTCATAATCCCACCCCATCTGAGGAGCTCATAATCCCACCCCATCTGAGGGGTTCATAATCCCACCCCATCTGAGGGGTTCATAATCCCACCCCATCTGAGGAGCTCATAATCCAACCCCATCTGAGGGGTTCATAATCCCACCCCATCTGAGGGCTTCATAATCCCACCCCATCTGAGGAGCTCATAATCCTACCCCATCTGAGGGGTTCATAATGCCACCCCATCTGAGGAGCTCATAGTCCCACCCCATCTGAGGGGCTCATAATCCCGCCCCATCTGAGGGGTTCATAATCCTACCCCATCTGAGGGGTTCATAATCCCACCCCATCTGAGGGACTCATAATCCCACCCCATCTGAGGAGCTCATAATCCCACCCCATCTGAGGGGTTCATAATCCCACCCCATCTGAGGAGCTCATAACCCTACCCCATCTGAGGGGTTCATAATCCCACCCCATCTGAGGAGCTCATAATCCCACCCCATCTGAGGAGCTCATAATCCCACCCCATCTGAGGAGCTCATAATCCTACCCCATCTGAGGGCTTCATAATCCCACCCCATCTGAGGAGCTCATAATCCCACCCCATCTGAGGGGTTCATAATCCCACGCCATCTGAGGAGCTCATAATCCCACCCCATCTGAGGGGCTCATAATCCCACCCCATCTGAGGGGCTCATAATCCTACCCCATATGAGGGGCTCATAATCCCACCCCATCTGAGGAGCTCATAATCCCACCCCATCTGAGGGGTTCATAATCCCACCCCATCTGAGGAGCTCATAATCCCACCCCATCTGAGGGGCTCATAATCCCACCCCATCTGAGGGGCTCATAATCCTACCCCATCTGAGGGGCTCATAATCCCACCCCATCTGAGGGGCTCATAATCCCACCCCATCTGAGGGGCTCATAATCCCACCCCATCTGAGGAGATCATAATCCTACCCCATCTGAGGAGCTCATAATCCCACCCCATCTGAGGGGCTCATAATCCCACCCCATCTGAGGAGCTCATAATCCCACCCCATCTGAGGAGCTCATAGTCCCACCCCATCTGAGGGGCTCATAATCCCGCCCCATCTTAGGGGTTCATAATCCCACCCCATCTGAGGAGCTCATAATCCCACCCCATATGAGGAGCTCATAATCCCACCCCATCTGAGGAGCTCATAATCCTACCCCATCTGAGGGGTTCATAATCCCACCCCATCTGAGGAGCTCATAATCCCACCCCATCTGAGGGGTTCATAATCCCACCCCATCTGTGGGGTTCATAATCCCACCCCATCTGAGGAGCTCATAATCCAACCCCATCTGAGGGGTTCATAATCCCACCCCATCTGAGGGGTTCATAATCCCACCCCATCTGAGGAGCTCATAATCCAACCCCATCTGAGGGGTTCATAATCCCACCCCATCTGAGGGCTTCATAATCCCACCCCATCTGAGGAGCTCATAATCCTACCCCAACTGAGGGGTTCATAATCCCACCCCATCTGAGGAGCTCATAGTCCCACCCCATCTGAGGGGCTCATAATCCCGCCCCATCTGTGGGGTTCATAATCCTACCCCATCTGAGGGGTTCATAATCCCACCCCATCTGAGGGACTCATAATCCCACCCCATCTGAGGAGCTCATAATCCCACCCCATCTGAGGGGTTCATAATCCCACCCCATCTGAGGAGCTCATAACCCTACCCCATCTGAGGGGTTCATAATCCCACCCCATCTGAGGAGCTCATAATCCCACCCCATCTGAGGAGCTCATAATCCCACCCCATCTGAGGAGCTCATAGTAACACCCCATCTGAGGGGCTCATAATCCCACCCCATCTGAGGGGCTCATAATCCCACCCCATCTGAGGAGCTCATAATCCTACCCCATCTGAGGGGTTCATAATCCCACCCCATCTGAGGAGCTCATAATCCCACCCCATCTGAGGAGCTCATAATCCCACCCCATCTGAGGGGTTCATAATCCCACCCCATCTGAGGAGCTCATAATCCCACCCCATCTGAGGGGCTCATAATCCCACCCCATCTGAGGGGCTCATAATCCTACCCCATATGAGGGGCTCATAATCCCACCCCATCTGAGGAGCTCATAATCCCACCCCATCTGAGGGGTTCATAATCCCACCCCATCTGAGGAGCTCATAATCCCACCCCATCTGAGGGGCTCATAATCCCACCCCATCTGAGGGGCTCATAATCCTACCCCATCTGAGGGGCTCATAATCCCACCCCATCTGAGGGGCTCATAATCCCACCCCATCTGAGGGGCTCATAATCCCACCCCATCTGAGGAGCTTATAATCCTACCCCATCTGAGGAGCTCATAATCCCACCCCATCTGAGGGGCTCATAATCCCACCCCATCTGAGGAGCTCATAATCCCACCCCATCTGAGGAGCTCATAGTCCCACCCCATCTGAGGGGCTCATAATCCCGCCCCATTTGAGGGGTTCATAATCCCACCCCATCTGAGGAGCTCATAATCCCACCCCATCTGAGGAGCTCATAATCCCACCCCATCTGAGGAGCTCATAATCCTACCCCATCTGAGGGGTTCATAATCCCACCCCATCTGAGGAGCTCATAATCCCACCCCATCTGAGGGGTTCATAATCCCACCCCATCTGAGGGGTTAATAATCCCACCCCATCTGAGGAGCTCATAATCCAACCCCATCTGAGGGGTTCATAATCCCACCCCATCTGAGGGCTTCATAATCCCACCCCATCTGAGGAGCTCATAATCCTACCCCATCTGAGGGGTTCATAATCCCACCCCATCTGAGGAGCTCATAGTCCCACCCCATCTGAGGGGCTCATAATCCCGCCCCATCTGAGGGGTTCATAATCCTACCCCATCTGAGGGGTTCATAATCCCACCCCATCTGAGGGACTCATAATCCCACCCCATCTGAGGAGCTCATAATCCCACCCCATCTGAGGGGTTCATAATCCCACCCCATCTGAGGAGCTCATAACCCTACCCCATCTGAGGGGTTCATAATCCCACCCCATCTGAGGAGCTCATAATCCCACCCCATCTGAGGAGCTCATAATCCCACCCCATCTGAGGAGCTCATAGTCCCACCCCATCTGAGGGGCTCATAATCCCACCCCATCTGAGGGGTTCATAATCCCACCCCATCTGAGGAGCTCATAATCCCACCCCATCTGAGGGGTTCATAATCCCACCCCATCTGAGGAGCTCATAATCCCACCCCATCTGAGGAGCTCATAATCCCACCCCATCTGAGGGGTTCATAATCCCACCCCATCTGAGGAGCTCATAATCCCACCCCATCTGAGGAGCTCATAATCCCACCCCATCTGAGGGGCTCATAATCCTACCCCATATGAGGGGCTCATAATCCCACCCCATCTGATGAGCTCATAATCCCACCCCATCTGAGGGGTTCATAATCCCACCCCATCTGAGGAGCTCATAATCCCACCCCATCTGAGGGGCTCATAATCCCACCCCATCTGAGGGGCTCATAATCCTACCCCATCTGAGGGGCTCATAATCCCACCCCATCTGAGGGGCTCATAATCCCACCCCATCTGAGGGGCTCATAATCCCACCCCATCTGAGGAGCTCATAATCCTACCCCATCTGAGGAGCTCATAATCCCACCCCATCTGAGGGGCTCATAATCCCACCCCATCTGAGGGGCTCATAATCCCACCCCATCTGAGGGGCTATTGTAGTTGATGACAAATAAGGCGGGAAGAGTCAATTTCCTTTGAAGGTGTGGCCACTAGTAGAGTATTCATTCTCCAGCGCCTGGTACTCACACACGTACGGGCAGCACCAATTTAGATGTAGTAGAGTATTTGTTTAAAGACTAAGGGACATGTTTGGGAGGGTCCAGGAGAGTTGAAGTTCAGATACGGTCATAACACATTGTAATCATGTGTAAAATTCTCAAGAAGATAAATTTTAATAGTTACAGCAGATATAGTCATTTGACTTTAACTTAAAATTGAGTTTAACTTTTGGGTGTTAGACTTCTATGTGTACTAAGAGCCGTGTAATCCCAGCACCAGGAAACTGAGGCAGGAAGACTGAACAATATTGAGACTTGTCAAATTCTGCCTCTGGGTCAGCTTTCTAAACTGAAGTTCAGAACAATGTTATTAAGAACTATTACTATGGAAGACACTGGGGTTACCAAGTGTTAAGGAAGTTTGGGGGTTTGTGGCAGGAGTATTTGGCTTTTATTTTCCTAGATATTTTTATTATTTGAGAATTCCATACATGCCCTGCGCTTTGATCATATCCACACACAGCCCCACTTTACCCCTAACCCTCCCAGACTCACTCTGATCCCTTCCCTACAATATGGCCTCTTTTTTCATAAACAAGTTCAATTTATGCTGCCCATAGGAGAGAAGCCATTAACTAGCCTGTCGTCAGCCTGCCTGGGGACATGGGTTGCCTGTTTATTATTCAGAACAAGCATCCATACAGTCCTTAATGTTTTAGAAAGAGCTTATGAAACCCAGCAAGGAACATTAACAGCCCTAAAGTGCCCAGAGTTAAAGGTACAGTCTATATCTTCATTATATAATACTTTGAAGCAGTTTGCTAGTTTATGTACAAATACAGTTAACTCTTGAATGATCAAAGACAAATTATGGGCCTAAGCTTCTTGGACTAAACTCCCCATTCCACATCCATTTATTTTTGGACATTCATAAATTTTAAGTTTCACACACAACTGAGGGAATGAGATGAAATTAAATTCCATAGAGTCAATTTTGCTACCATTTAACAGCCGTGATAAAACATACTGTGCCAAACATGGTGGCACACACCTATATAATCCCAGCACTTGGGAGGCTGAAGCAGAAGGATCAGAAGTTCAAAACTAGCCTGGGCTACAAGTGAGACCCTGTCTTGAAAAGATGTATTGTGTGTTTATCTTAAAACAGGAGATTTCTACTAACCACACCCACCATCACTACTAAGGTTCTGGGGTCATCACTTAGGAGGCAAAAAGAAGATAAGAGTCAGAGGACATAGAAGAACACTGTGACATGCTACCTTCTGGACATGACATGACTAGCACTCTCCCATGCACTCAAGCAGCTGTGGTTACCTGGCCAAGGTCAAGACAGTCAAAATCCCAGTATAGATGGTATATATGATCTCCAGGCCCCACCCTGTACTGAGGATCTCTTAGCAGGGGCCAGTTGCTTGGGGAGGGGAATCATTCTTTGAGGGTATGGCCTCTGGTAAGTTTCCCATGCTCCAGTGGATGGCCCATGCACATATGCACAGCACTAACTAGACGTAGTGGGTTATCAAAATAAATAAAGCATTAAATTGGCAAGGAGTATATTAGGGAAGAAAACTAGGGGAGATGGAAGAGAAAAGTGGGGAGTTTACATTAGAACATAGTTCATTGTATACCTGTATGACATTTTCAAAACTAAGCTTAGATGTACCTAGAGGAGGGTAATTTTGAGTCTAAGTATGGCTTAAGTTCATCCAAAATGAAAAACAAACTGGCTTTTAGTCCTAGCAACTCTGGCAGACCCAGCTCCTATCAAAAAGGAGTAGAATAAAAATACTGGAATGGTCTGCAAATGTTAGGGTGAGTATCAATCAAGGCAGCCCAATGATCAGTCAATAGTCACCATTGTCACTCTTAACAATTTTATTTTTGAATATATTAAAATGAAATAAGCATCATTTCTCTAACAATGCAAATAAGCAAAAAGAGCAACATTAGTGCAACATATCATACTACAGATAGAAAGTTCCCCCCAAAGTGGAATCAATTACTATTTATTTTAAAATCAACACGTTAAACAGTTTTCCAACAAAAGCACATGGATTTGGTTGTGTTTTCAAATTACCTAGGTTACATGGCTTTCTACCTGAGAAATTCATACAAATGAACAGAGTACATTTATAGACTTTCCCTTATCAGATAAGCAGCACATACAAGGAAAGCATACGAAAACCCCTATTTAACTCAAAAAACTCAGGCCCCTGTTTGAAAAGACAAAAAAAAAGATACGAGAAAATACTTTTCACAACTTAAATAACAAGAAGAAAAGTAGTCGTAACAGTTTGTTCCATTACATTCTTTCCTAAGTCACGGAGTGACAAGCACAAAGTAAGCTATTACGTTTCTTGTAAGGCCTATACCAAAAAGGGGTTGACACAAATCTACAATGCATTCCCACAGATAGATACAGAACTCACAGGGGGCAGCAAAAGCGGCATTTTTACTTGTAGGCCCCAGGAGAGCATTCAACAAACAAATCAAACAGAAGAGGGCCACATCAAAATGACTTAGCGCCACACCTAGGACAGAACAAACTGCACATGCTGCTCAACTCTGCAATCTGATTCTTATCTTTGCTACCAAGCAAAGATGCCTAAAATCTCTCAAGAAAATATAGCAAACAAACGAGAGAAGAAATTGAGTGGGTTTTGTTTGTTTGAAAACGGTCAGCTGTTTTCTAATACAAGCCCATAAATACAATGGAATAAAATGTGTTGGGGGGGGTGTTGGCCAATTTTTCTTGGAGGAGAATAATATGTTGCCAGAAAACTGTCTGACAAAATTTAAGTTGTTGGTAATTTCGAAGGCTACTTTGGGCAACAGTACTTTGACCACGAATAGTCATGAAGAGCCATTGCTAGTCCTCAAAAACAAAACGAAACAACAAAAAAAAAAAGGCACTCTCAACCCGTGAGCAATCTTTTGGACGGGACAAGTCAAACCTAGCTTTAACAGTAAAACCAAGCATTGGCTTGCAAGTGAGACTGAACATGAGAGACAGCACACTATTCACCTGGTTTTATGTTAGTAACACACAGGGATCTGTTACATTCCTTTCTCAGCTTTTAGGCGCCTGAACAGATCTCTCTTCAAATAGGAATACGCAGCTCGATCAATCAAACAACCTGTGGCTTTTACTTCAGGCAAATCATACAATTTTGTAACCACTTCAGACACCGGGTTGCTCAAGAGGCAGTGGATGGGCACACAATGTGAGACACGATAGTAACCCCATCCACTGGTACGCTACCCGCCTCCGCTAGCAGATGCCTTCCTGCTGAATGTCCACTTGAGACTGAAATGAATTGCTGCCCTTCACTGGTTCTGTGGATTCCAAACAGCTATTCCTGTTGCAAGCAATCTCTAATTCACTGGGCAATTGCCAGGTCAGGTAGAGCTTTGTTGGGAAAATGAAGGTCCTGAACCAATGTAAGGCAGAAAGAGTTGGCCAGGCTGTCTACAGAACACGCACTGCACTAAGGGGAATCTACAAATATCTCAATTTAAAAATATATTTAAGAATTCCAAAATGAGTCGGCAAAAAAGATCAATCGCTTATTTCACATGGTTTACAAATTCTGCACTCTTACAACTCTTCCACAGCTAGAAAACTATGGACTTCTCTTTTAATCCTTCCTAACTCCATGGCATTGTTAAGGGCAGAGGAGGCACTTGCTACTGTTTTTATAAAAGTCAGTTTGGGGGATATTCAGTGACTTTTTACAAACTGATGTCACCCAACCCTGAGTGAAAGGATTACATAGCCTGAAATAGAATACTGTCACAATTTTTCTTCCCAAGTGCCATTATTGATGCTCCAGGATTTTTTGATATTTCCTTTTGCAAATCCCCCTAATTTTATAAATTCAATCCTGGTGCTTTGCTTTTGTATAGAAAGCTATGGGGTTCATAAAACAAACAAGAAAAATTCTAACAGTCTCATCTATTTAACCACCAAAGGGCAATCAGCCCCTTTTAGATTCTTCTTCTTCTTCTTTGAGAGCTGTGAATATATTCATTTCCTTCTGGTGGGTATCCACGAAACTCTAAAGCCATGAAATCTATTATAAGTTCTAGCCTCTGGATCTCTCCTTTATCTAGAACTACTGTGAAGTAAAATTCAGGAACATTTGTTACCATACATACTGCTTCTTACCAAATCTAGAACACATGAAAGGACGCCTCTTTGTCCACCACTATGCTCTTTGAAGACAGATGATGATGCCATTCTGACAGCAAAAGAGCCTTCTTAATGCTAGTCTGCTCCTTTCTGGCACCAAATTAAAGCTTCAAATAAAATCTGTCCTTGGATCATGAAGTTTTGCAATGACTTTGCTTCACCAAGCTTCAGAACCTACAGGTTCCCCATTCCCAAAGCTTGCGGCATTTCGATTCCCACTTGAAACTTTGGCAAGAGGAACAAGTATGTGCACTTGACCCTCTTCTAGTTCTTGTTCTGTGGTTGCTAACAACATAGCTCTATTTGGTCTGAAGTTTTTGTTTGTGTCAGTTGTTTCTTGTAAATAAGGGTGTTCCTGATCAGAGTGGCCATCAAAACATTTTCAAATACAAAGAGCCAGAGTAGCTGTCTCCTAAGTAGCCTCCGTACTCAATGTGGTCCTGGTTGTCATCATGACCGACATAATAATGACCAGCATCAAGCATGCCATATCTTTTAAACCTTCTTACAGCCTGGTTATATTCTGACTTCCAAGAGTTCTGCCTTTTTCTGGAGAAGTATCCCAAATATAAAGCTCTAGCACGCTTTGGTGGCATTAATGGCATATAAAGGGGTCTGTATTTCACATTCTGGCCAAACATACTACCAGTAACTCTCCTCCTCTTTCTTGAGATGCTCTCTAATTCATCACTGGAACTGGATTCGTGGTAGTAGCCTTCATCAAACACAGGGCTGGGGTCTATTTTTTCTCTAGTTTTGCCTGTGTTCTTGTGAACTCGAATGGAATCCCATCCACCCTCAAGCCACGAATATCGCAGTTCATACTTGGACCTTTTACCTGGTGCCCTTACTCTGTGCCTAAAGCGCTTTTCCTCACTGTCGGGTTTCCACGCTGAATTCAAGGCCTGCTGACTTGACCTAGTTTTCTGCCGGCAAGTAATGATTTTGTCAGTGTCGAGAGGCCTTCGTTCAGGGGAGCTATCATAGACAGCCATGGATCTTTCTTCCTCCTCTTCGTTCACGCTAAGGGTTTCAGTGAAGCACTCAGAATCACTACTGATTTCCTCCAAGAAGTCTGCCAATGACAAACCTACGTCTGCTGACCTTAATGATGAAGAAACTGGACTTTTTCTTGCGTAGTGAGAATCTTTGACTCTGTGGTTGTGAATCTTTTCCACAGGATAGCTTTCTCCATCATTTGGGGACAGGTGATCTTCAGTTTCACTTGCCATGTCATTGCAATGGTTTTTTAATTTCTTAAAAAATTCTTTGGTATAATTGGTCTTCCCTGTGTTTTCTGGCTCGGTCTCGAGATCCTTCATATACTCCTTTGGCCAGCCCCCGTCTTGATCCTGGTCTTTCCCTTCCAGGCTCTCCTCTTCACTCAGACTGGTCGAGTGGCAGCTATGCTTTCTCAGACTGACCTGAAATCCATCCCCCTTAGCGTAGACGTCTCTCTGCCACTGACATGTACTTGTTAGGTGACTCGCGTCGAGGCAGAATCGGGCATATTCTGGAGTCTGATAATAGTTTAATAGATAGTCAATAAATTCATCTGTTTCATAGATCTTCTGTTTCCTGCCATGGTTTATCACAACTTGTCTAGAAGAATATGACTCATTAGAACTTCTGTCGTTGCAGTCTTCTTTTTCAAGGGACTGGTCTGGATTTGCTGTACTCTGCAAGGAATTCTGGTCAGAGACCAAACTGTAATGGTACTCATCAGGTAACTCCTTTCTGGTTGAGTCTCTTACTTGTTTCACTCCAGGGCTATGTGAAGATTTCTGTAACTGGGCTTTAGTTCTTTTCTTCACTTTTTGTTTTTGTTTATTGTCAGACTTGGGAACTTGAGAACTCGGCATTTCTTCCTGCAGAGTGCTTAATTCTTCTTCCTCTGGAGGTTTCAATGCAGTCCCTGGGGCGTGTTGCACTTCAGGCTTTGGAACATCAACCTCCTGAGGGTTACACTGCGTGGATCCCTTTAAAGAAAAAAAAGATTTAATGATCTCTCATCAAAACCCAAAGAGGACCAGCAAGATGGCTCAGCAGGTAAAGGTGCCTGTTACTAAGGCTGAAGACCTGAGTTCCAACCCAGGAACCCACACGTGAGAGGGGAGAGAACTCTCTGGTGTCGTCCTCCGACCTCCATACACATACACTGTGGCATGCTGCCCCTCCCCAGTCACACACAAAATAAGTAAATAAACATAAACAAAACACAAAGAGATTGAAATCTTCCAAAAACTGAGCTGGTGTTGCTCTGAAGAAACCCAGAGTAGGTCCAAATTAGGAACACTATTGTACTGAGGAGACAGTAGTACATCAAATGTCTTGATCTAATATGAAATGTTTTTACTAAACCTGTGACCATTCTTATGACATGGCATTTAAAGTACCTTGCTCTTTTTATTTGTTCAAAAATCGACCAGTCTACTGTTTTACAAAGAGAAATAAGGAACGTTCTGTTGCCCTCACAGAAAACCCTAGCACAGGAAACGACACATGGGTGAAACATGTCCAACAAGGTCAACTGAACTAATGAAAGTCTCTCTGTTTTGTACTGCAAACTTTTGCCCGTGGATTGTAAGTTGAGGATGTCTCAGAGTTGAGTCACCCGGCCTGCCTCACAAAGATGGAAGATGGGGGGCAGAGACACAGCTCAGTGGTGTAACACTTGCACCTTACAAAGAAAAAAAGAGCCAAGCACCAAATAGACAATATAGCTGTGCCCACCGATTTGCCTGTGGTCAAGTCCGATGATATCTGTTCCGCAGAGCTGAGGAGTAGGGGAACAAAGATGCCTGCAACCCCATCCCCAGGAAGGTTTGCTGCATGGTCCCCCTGATGTCTGTCACACATCAGGGCCCAGCGCCCCACTCTCAATTTGTAATCAGTGTAAGTATTAACAGGTTCCAGAATTAGGTTCCATGCCCATTTAAAGAGGTGGATTCTACAAAAAGAGTCCCACTTGGACATCATTAAGGTAAACTAAAATCCAATCTAGCTGGGCCTGCTATCAATAATCCAAGCACGAGATTACTTTTTACTGATCCTGCTTTCACCAAGTCAAGCTATCTATAATAACAAGGCAGAGATCAACATGGCAAATACGACATGAAGTTCACTCGAAAGCACAGGAGCAGCTGTCATCCTTCTGATTTAAAAGCACTGCATGTGCACTGCTACATGGATACTTCCAAAACATCGCTGGCTTCCAGTCCAAGATATCTGTGATTCTGGCTAGCCCTGCGAGCCCATAAAGGGAGAGAAAGATCTTAGAGAGGCGAGAATCTGTGAAGAAGATAACTAACCTGTGAGTTAAAAAATTCCTTACCAGATAGTTCAGGACAAGGCTAATATGAGCCTGACAAGGCTCAAGCATCTTCTCCCTTTTCATCCAAACCTGTTACAGATGGATGGACGGATAAAGTTAATAGAAGCCCACGGATCTAACGCCCACGCCACACCCACCCTTTGCTTCCCCTGGCATTGCCCCGTCAGATCCACTAGGAACTTGGAAAAGAAGATGAAGTAGCTTAAGTGTTCGGAATACCATCCTGAAGTTGAGAAACACGAAGTGAGGGCAGAGCTAAGACAAAACTGGTTGAGAGACTGGTTTTGGAAATCCGTGGTTGAGCTTACGTGAGAGTCATTGATTTCGAGGAAACCCCTTGTGGCATTCGCCACAAGTCTGCCACACAGTTCATTTTAGTGAGACAGTACTTAAAGTCAAAGAAAGTCCAGTACCTATCAACACTGAAGAGAATAATTGGGAAACAGCCTTACCGCAATTTTCTTCAGGAGTACCCGGAGCAATCGAAGGGCCTCAACCCGCCGCTGAGCCAGCAAGTACTTCCTCTCCTCCCACTCCTCTGAAGAGTCCAGCTCCTGACGAGTCTCAGCCTTGGCTTTCACCTTCTCCTTCCTTGGCCGGTGTCTGTCTCTTTCCTTCAGAGATCGCCTCCTGTCCCTGGCCTTCTTTCTCTTCTCTTGGGCTTTCCTTACTTCATCTTTTCTTTTTCTGGATGACAATTAAAATTCATCATTTGAGCAATAATTATTAGCCACTGGGTCTCACTTCCATTCCCCCCCCCCACCAAGAAGATGTAATCATTTAGGCTTCCAGAAACCTATGACTGGTAACCTCAGAACCAAGAATTGACAGTTCATGGTAAAATGATAACAGCCAGAGGCTGGGGAGATAGCTCAATCAGTAATGTGATTGCCTTGTATATACAAGAACCTGAGTTAGCACAGTGGGTACACCTTTAATCCCAGAGCCGGGGAGGTACAGACAAGTAGATCCCTTGGATGCACTGACCAGATAGTCTAACATATTTGGCAAGTTACAAGTCAGCAAAAATCCTTTCTCAAAGAAACAGGTGGACAGCATCAGAGGAATGACACCTGAGGTCCTCTAGCCTACACACACATGCACACATGCGTGTGCGCGCGCACACACATACATGCACATGTTGCATACATGCTTCTGTACAAGCACATATATACAAAAGAAATAAAACACTTGCCCCCTAAAATCCACAAAACATCAAGGGAAAAATACAATAATTTTGGCAAAATACAAATGTATAAAAGATATCTTTTGGATAGGGAAGGAAGGAAGTGGGGAGGGAGGCGGGCAGAGAGGGAGGGAAGGAGGGAGGAAAGAAAGTAAAGGAAAAAGAGCTTTGGCACTTTTATGTGATGCCATGAAGGATAACAGGCAAAAAAAATGAACAGCAGGTTCTATTCTGAAGGCAGAAAAGGGGGATATGGTCTGAAACCACAAAACTAGGACAGCAGAAAATGGAATGGGAGGGGAACCTGGATTCTCAAATACAGTAAGCCCTTGATGTAGGAGGATCTTCTCTCTATCTGTTGCTTTCATTGGTTAATTAATAAAGAAAACTGCTTGGCCTGATAGGTCAGAACATAGGTAGGCAGGAAAGACAGAACAGAATGCTGGGAGGAAGAAAGTAGAGTTGGGCAGACGCCATGATTCCCCTTCCCAAAACCAACACCGGTTAGACTCATCCTGGTAAGTCACAGTCAAGTGGCGACACAGATTTATTAGAAATGGGTTAATCAAGATGTGAGAGTTAGCCAGTAAGAGGCTAGAACTAATGGTCCAGGCAGTGTTTAAATGAATACAATTTGTGTGTTGTTATTTCAGGTGTAAACTAGCCAGGGAGCCGCTCTTATGCAACAAGCCCAACCACAAGAGAAGGTGGCAGTTCTCACGAGCCTGAAGTCCAGGTGGAGGATTAAGTGTGACAAGGATTCCTCCTGAGAGCTCCTACCTTGGAAGGCTATAGCCAGGTGTCATTGTGAGTGGAGGCCTACCATTTGCGATTAATATGCCATGCTGAGAGGTTCACGCAGGACAAGGCTCAGACTGGGAAGAACATAGCCGTGGGTGGGCCCTACCCTTTGTAGCAATGCAAAAAGGGAAAACCCCTAAAGTGAATGTAGATCCAATTAACAACTGGCCTTGACAGATTTGGATTCAACCCCTGTTTGTACAGTATGAAGGTAGGAGACTTCAGCTTTGATATAAGAGCACCCAGAAAGAAGCTACTCCAATAGGTCACCATTATTTATTCATTCATTTAGTGTGTATGGATGGATGTTTTGGCGGCATGCTATGTGTGTGCCTGGTGCCCCTGAAGGCCAGAAGAGGGTGTAATTGTCCCTGGGACTGGAGTTACAGACAGTTAGGAGCTAATGCATGGGTCCTGGGAATTAAACCCAGAACATCTAGAACAGCAGCCAGTGCTCTAACCCACTGAGCCATCTCTCCAGTCTCCTCATTTTTACTCTAATATTTTACATATATATTTCTTCTCAAAGAAAAGAGAGCCTATAGAAGAAAAGCTCTTCCAGGTATGTATCCAAAGGAGTTAACATACAGAATATTTGAAGAACTTTAAAAATTAACCATCAAAAATCAAATTATCCAGTTAATACGTGAACAAATGAATGAATAGACAATTCTCAAAAGGAGGATAAATGGAAAACAGACAAATGAAACAACATCTAATAGCCATCATCATGCAAATTAAAACCACACTAAGAAGGGGATAAAGAGATAGCTCAACAGATAAGAGCACTGGCTGCTCTAGCAACAGATCCAGGTTCAGTTCCCCACACCCACGTGGCAGCTCACAAGGGTCTGTAACTGTAGCTCAAGAGGTCCTGACATCCTTTTTGGCCTCCACAGGTACTATGCACACACATAGTATATATATATATATATATATATATATATATATATATATATATATATCAAACACACACACATAAAAAATTAAATGCATCTTAAAACTACACTAAGATGCTATTTCATCTCTGTCAGAATGATGTTGTACAGAAAACAAATAACAGACGCTAGAGAGGATACAGGGACTAAAGGAACCCTAAAATTAAAGTGAGACTCGTGAAACTGTGGGAAGAAACCAAGAGCAATTACCCGCATCAGGATTTAGCCAAAGAATAAAGGATTTTTTATCTAAGGGGATCTGTGGCCTGGAATTTGAGAAATAAGTATCTTGAAGCGACTGAAGCTCTGGCCAAATTCCCTGGATGTGACAATCAAAAACATGAGAGACATGTAGAATGGTGTCCCTGATATTTTTAAAAATGGTATGATTGACATAAAACAGAAGGGGCCAGAATGTTAAGAAATGGGTTATCATAGCCCCATAAAGCTGGTATCTGTCTTTCCTTAGCAGAGTTTGGCAATGGTCTAGCTAGGCAAATATTCAGCTAGTCTTGAGCTCTAAGATGGGTAACTAATGCTAAGATTGAAGAAAGAAAACGGAAGTGCCTCAAATTCACAGTAAGAATTCTGGTCAACGAGAAACATGGTTCCAACAAATTCATTATTCTGGGTTACTTTGATTCTTGATCATTTTAGAGAAAGAAAGCTTTCCAAGAACTGTGTTTTTTTTTATTTTAAATTGGTAGGTTAGATAATACTGGTAAAGTAATAAAATTTCTAACTCAATAAGTTTAGGATTGTCACTACAAACTTTCAGATCCTGACTATAGCCCACAAGTCCACAGGCGGGATGCTTGCCTAGCAAAGTGCAAGGCCCTGGGTTCAAACCCCAATGCTGAAGTTCCCCATTCTCTCTTAAAATCTCTTTCCCCCAACTTCTTAATCTAGCTAGTCTCCCTCATTACTTGTTCTTGCTTCCAGGAATGCCTTTCTGGTTTCTTGTTTTCATCTACTCTATCACCTGCACTTTCTAAGACTGTCTGTGATGGAGTTTTCCACTTGGGCCAAAGTCTGCCCTCACCTCCATGCTATCTAACAAATCTATTCGCCCAAATGAATGAATCCAAAAACTCCTAAGGAAAAACCTCTTCATTGTTAAAAACCAGTCTACTTACCTTTCAGCTACTTCCTCTTCTCTCTTCTTTTCTTTTTTCCTCTCTTCCTCAAGCTCTTGCAATTTTAGCCTTTCCTGATTTCTCCTCTGGATAGCTCCTTCACTGAAATGCTGGGTTGTATCAAACATAACCTGCTCCAAAAACAGATGAAAGATTTCTTAGAAAGTCTTGCCACTGGACTGGATGGAGCCCAGACGAGAGAGAGGAAGCTAAGATGGCACACAGCAATTCAAAACCAAAGAATTCAATATGCCCCTTTGAAGCCCAGCCACGGTGTACAGCTGCTCATGGGCCAAGATCTGAAGAGTAGTACTTGGAGGCACTGGGATGTTCTTTAAAAGAGTGTATCAAATTACCCTCATAATTTTATTCGATTAAACTTAACTCTATAGCAATATTTTTGGTTACTTTTTAATTTAATGTCTGACAATGTCATACACAGTTGTACTGTATTGTGAACATTGTCACCTCCTTGCCCTCTCTTATTACCCTTCCACTTCAACAAATACCACCTCCTTCCCAACTAGCCCCCTCCTACTTTCCTGTCTTAAATTTTTTAGGTAGCAACTTACTTCACAGATGACCACGGGCAGTGTCACAGGGCAGTCTAGGGACAGGTCAGAAATCTATTACCTCTAGTAAACCCAAAACACCAACTGGATCGATTTGTTGTGGTTGATTTTAATAAAATGTGGTCAGTAGAAATAAAAATGAGCATGGCAAGGAATGGGGTAGGCAGGAAAGAGACAAGAAAACTAACCTAATGAGATCAGATTATCAACCTATATTTCATAGCTTGAAATATAATGAGTGGGATACATAGATATGCTTATAGACTAGCACAGAAGCAGATGCTGTGTTAGCTCATCAATATTTAGGAGGCCTCTAGTTTGATGTCCACCACAAATAATAAAAAGAGAGAGAGAGAGAGAGAGAGATAGAGAGAGAGAGAGAGCTAGTCATTGTAACGCACACAAAGGGACTGGAGATGTAGCCCAGTGACAGAGTACTTGCTTCGCCTTAGCAAAATCCTGGGTTGTATGCCCACTATTGCAAAAAATAAACAAATATACATGAAAACAATATATTCATAGCCATGATTCCTCCTAACACAAGCGACTACACACGCACACACACATACAAATGACATACACACAGGCACTAGAAACTGAAAGTGCAAATTCATGCCAAAGACTGGTTTCGAGAAGAATCTAGCTGCGTCTTTTCCATTGCTGGGTTAGGACTTCAGGGTGATAATCGACGGGCCTCTTACGGATAGCTATTCGGGTCAGCATGGGCTCATGCCTGTGCTACTGGTGCAATCCGGCTAGTATACAACAAACCTGGAAATGCAGAGTTCTTGTTTGAGTTTATTGCTTCCATGGGATGTATGGATCAGGCCACAGTCCCTGCTCCCAGCGAATGGTTCACAATAAACCCGCTGGAAACCTGCTGAATGCCTAAAAGACGCTATACTTCTGCCTAGGCCAAGTGCTGCCAGGCTTCTGCTGCAGCTCCAAGCAGCTGGATGTTGCCACAGCTAATTTTTCCAGAACCAATTTCCAGTTTATCTGGTAGACTGACACTTATTATTGTTTCTCTGATGTGGGAAGTGGAAATGCCCATAAGATGGTTGTGAATACAAAACTGGAACCCATAGCGCAAGAACGTGACAAAGTCCATTAGAAACACATATTGGGCATCCCTTCAAAGAGGCAATCCACTGTTGCCTACCTCAGCCCAGAAAAGAACTTTGAGATTGAAGAAACAACTAAATGACTAGATTTACCAGAATATTTACAACTCAAAGATGAACATTTCTTCCAGGTTTCTAAAAATAAAATCATGAATGGCCATGAATGAAAAATGACCTTATTTCTTCATGCACTGCTTCCTAGTATTTCGCTGTTGATAAACTATGTAGGCTCATCTTGATAGTATTTTTAAAGGCAAGCATTTTCCTCTAGCTGCAAATTAAACAATAGGATGTAGTTACTCTACTGGGCTTCAGTTGCTTGGTCTAACGCATCCTACTACAGTACAAAAATCTCATTTCAAATTAAGAAGCTTTTAATGCAGTAAGTTGATTAAAATGAATCACTAGAAATACAGTAAGTGCATTAAAATGAAAAAAAAGATGATGTTTACAAAAAGCGAGTCAATGATTTGAGACAAGAACCAAAATTAT
The DNA here is from genome assembly GCF_018167655.1 of Microtus oregoni. Taxonomy (NCBI): domain Eukaryota; kingdom Metazoa; phylum Chordata; class Mammalia; order Rodentia; family Cricetidae; genus Microtus; species Microtus oregoni. Next base: position 272,783 of record NW_024544788.1, read on the forward strand.
GACGGTGAAATACCAGGATGGATGTACTTGTATAGCATACGCTGAGAAACCGAGGGAGCTGGGAAAGTAAATACATCAACAGGTGCTTGATAATTCACTCTAAGCCTAAGAAGGAAAACCAAGACTGGAAGTTTTGCTATCTTGTGCATTGGTACATAACTACAGGCAAGAGGACTTTTGTGGGTTTTGTTTTAGTGATTTCTCTTGCGAGGGCAGTTCACTGTACTGTCTCCGTGTCTGGGTGGTGCGTCCTCAATTCCAAGTGGCCTAGATTCCCTGTCTATCAGAGGGTTTTGTTTGTTTGCCAAAGGCAGGTGTCTTTCTGTTCTGCAGATCTTGTTTTGTATTTTGTAATACATCTTTCTCCTTTTCAAAACGGTAGATATTCTTTTCCTTCAATACCGCTCTTCTCTTTGGTTCTTTCTAGTTTGAAAAGATTGTCAGTTTTTCCCATTAGGAATAGCCTGCAATTGTACATTGAAGAGAATACGTCTATACTGTTCTGTTCTATCACAGTATGAATCGTGACTAAGTGTGGGCCTGCACTGCACTCTGTGGGTCTGTAGGATTTAAGTGAACACACAGGCCAGGTGTGGTGATGCGTGCTTGAAAGCTCCGCATTCAGGAGACTGCAGCAGGAGGGCTGCAAGCTTGAAGCTAGACTTGAGCTGTACCAGTGTGAATTTCAGGCCTGCTCGTCCCAAAACAAATTAAATAAATGCATAAGCGAAAACAGCCATCCATTTATGTGTGCCAGTTCATTAATGCAAATTAGTTCTTTCTCCCCTTGAAATATTAATAACCAATTAAACCCTGAAACAATTAGAAAGTTATTTTAATATGATTATATGTTCCAGCATCCCTAAACTATCCTAGTTGTATATTCCCAATATAAATTAATACTAGACTAGATAGTTTTCTGCAGCTTGAGATATAAAGTTGAGCTATAAAATACCTTGTGTTTTTGCTCCTACTAACTATTAACATTTAGCCAATTGGGTTCTTTGGCTATACAAATAGGCAGAAATCCTGGGATATTTAGGAGCCACATCAGATAGTTCCCTATATTCTAGTTCATTTCAGCAACAGATGGAAGGGTAGAGAGTGAAGTATATAGAAGGTAATTTTAAAAAATACCACATTATAAATCATTTCTAAGATGCACAAATAAAATATAATTATTGATGAAAGTAAGCATTTATAAAATCTGTAGAAGAAAATTACAACTCAGAGAACAAGAATGAAGTCATGGAGAAATCTTGGTGCATTTATATACATAATATATACATAAACACAAAATAAACTTTGACTATGGATATATATATATATATAGTACATGTTTGGTTTTGTATCTACATATTTTAAATACAAAAGAAGTGGAAAAAGCAATAAACTACATTATCATAAGTTCACACATCAAAAAGTTTAGCAATGAACCCAAATTTCTCCACGGAACCTAGGGCTTGTGAATGCTAGGTAAGCATCCAGCAGCCCACTCCTATCCCCAGCACCAGCTACTGTTTTCTTGGAGACTTGAGTCGCACAGACTCCAAGCTGCCTTTGAATTCCTGATCCTCTATTTCCATATCATAAGTGCTGAGATAAAAGCCACAGGCTTCCATATCTAGCTGAAAATAAAGTGTTTAGTGCTATAAATCCCTTATCTAAAAGAAGGCTCGGTTATTAGTGGCTTTGTGTGACAATTGAAAAGTCAACCCAGAATGGATAAAGCAGCTTTATGTTTGTTCCTAACGATGTTGTCATTTAGGGTGTCACACTTGTTATTTTACGTGCGTGACTATTTTGCTTGCTCTATTTCTGTGCACCACCTATATTCCTGGTAATCATAGAGGCCAGAAGAGAGCTTCAGATCCCCTGAAACTATATTACAGACGCTTGTGAACCACCATGTGGGTCCTGGGGACCAAACCTGGGTCCTGGATCCTCTGCAAGAGCATCCAGTGCTTTTAATTATGGGGAGGCAGCTCTCCAGCTCCAAGCTTTTATATTTTTGGCACATTATATTTTGCTAAATAGTCATTGCTTTCTAAAAAAATAGTATATTATTTAGGTGTTAGCTAATTGTGCATATTTTAAAGCTTTTATGTCGTGCTTATATATTATAAAAAAATTATAGCAGTTCCATTTTGATAGGTCAAAATGTTTTCAGGCCTTGAAATAATTCTTGATGAATGCAAATAAAATAGGAAGATGACCAAAGCAATTCCAGACATCAATGAAGTGACATGCCTAGACACACAGGCTGGTTTTCAAAGCAAAGCACACAGACCTTCAGGAGTTTGATTCAATGGAATGAGGGAGAGAACCGCTCTCCTTGCGCTTTCAGACTTCAGGACTCCCTCTCACAGCAAATGGTCAAGTACAATACTCATATGCAACAGTTCTGAGGGAGGCACGACCAATCTTTTACTGCCCTCCCAAAGCTTGAGCAGAGACCCAGGTGATAAGAACCATCACTGTAAAACCCCAGCAGGTGAGCTACTGCTTTCACAAGTTGGGTCTTCACATTAAGATTGGTTTTCTTCCTAAACAGACATGTATAAATGAGAGCATGCATCTGTGCAGCAATGATTGTTCAGACCCTAGTGGAATCTAAAGACATGTAACTTAGATGCTTCTTCCCAGCTCAGGCTCAGGATCACTTGAACAATGGAAACTGAGGTCTGGATCCTTCTTACCTTAATGTTGCATGCCAGAGCCTTGCCGTCGTCTCCTTTAAGCATGAGCTTCATGCCTCGAAGGGATTCCATGGCTTTTATAAAGTCAGTTGACTCCTGGTACTGGATAAAGGCCTCAAATGTTTGCAAGCCAAAGTTAAAACCCCCAAAGCTCCCACCTGTCATGACTTCTCTATAGGGGTCGAGCATGGGGATATCCACATTCTTGATCTTCCCAAAACTCTCAAAGACTACGCGAAGGATCTCTTCACAGGGCTTCTCTCCACTGGAGCCCTTAGGTGCGAACCACTTACAGGGCAAGCCTTCAAAATAGATGGAATCTGGACTCTTGGCATGCTCTTGTTCTTCAGCTCCCGCAGTCACCGAGGCCTCTTTCTCTTTGGGGAAGTGTTCCCACTCTCCCTGGGCATCTGTAGCCACTACTTTCAAGTCCGTTTTCAAACCATTTAGCTTGATGATCTTCCCATGTAACTTGGCTTTCAGGATCTGAACCAAACTTCGGGTTTCAGCCTCACCCTCAAATCGGATGAAGTCTTTTGTACTCTTGGAGAGTCGCACTGTGGTGAACTGGTCAGGGCAAATCAAACTTTTCAGTTGGTCAAGAACTTCCCAATTAGAGAAGGGCCTCACGGATTCTATACATTCTGGGAGCAATACGTTGATCATTAATTTTGCTATAGGCTTGAGGTAGAGGTGCTGAGCAGCACAGAGCTCTGTTGCCTCAGAGTTATCATAAACCACTGTGACTGTCATGGTGTCCTCACACCACCTTAGAGGACAAAAGAGAGAAATTTAATATAGATGGAGTGAAACAGATTTGGACCGTGAAACGGTGTTAGTATTCTTAGACTTATAGCCAACTGACAGAGGGAAATAGACTATGAGTAGAATTGAAATAGTATCTTATAGCCCTTGAATCTAATAAGCCATTACAGTAGGGCTGGAGGATGGAAGGTTAACCAAAACAGGCAATAGCATGCCTATAGGGCAGCAACAAACAGGCTGAAATCGAGATGTAAAACATGATGCCAATCCAAGTATGGTGGCTCACAACTGCAACCCCAGTACTCAGCAAACAGAGGCACCACCTTGACCTAGATAATTCCAGATCAGCCTGAACTACAGAATGAGACCCTGTCTTAACTACCTACCCCCTTCCCCCAACAACGGCAACAACAAAAGCCATGATGTCTTTACGTTAGCATCAAATCCTGGAAATTCATAGGTAGCAATCTAACAAAAATATGCATAAGATCTTACAAAAGAAACTACAAATGTCGGATGAAAAAGAACTAAGAACTAAGAATGTCCAGTAAGCCAGTAAGAAGGCTCAATATGCCTGTTCTTTCCAACTAGATCTATAGGGCAATGGTGGCAAACACTGGAGAGGCAGAGGCAGGCGGATATCTGTGAGTTCGAGGCCAGCCTGGTCTACAGAGTTAGTTCCACGGCCAGGCTCCAAAGCCACAGAGAAACCCTGTCTCAGAAAAACAAACAACAGCAACAACAACAAAACAACATGGGTGTCCAACTAGATCTGTATATTAAACATAATCCCAATAGACAGCTCAACAAGTTATTTTCTAGATTAAATATGAATTCTAAGGCCAGCACATGGTAGTGTGCTAATCCTAGCACTTAGAGGCAAAGGCAGACAGATCTCTGTGAGTTCAATGACAGCCTGGCTCACACAAAGAGTTCTAGGCCAGCTAGAGCTGCATAACGAGACCCTACCTCAAAAATTTCAATAAACTTCTAAAGTTTATATGGAAGTACAAGAACCTAAAATAACTAACTCAGTATTGAAGGATAGTAGGGCAATGACCTACTATAACTGACTTCAAAAGTTATATAATGCCACAGCCATTAGGATAAAATGGCACTCAAACGAAAGATAAATATATTTAGGGAACAGGACAGAAAACTCAGAAATAAATTGACAAGGTCTATGGATATAGGAAGAACTAATCTTTTCAATGAATAGTGCTGGAACACCAGACATTCAAACACTGTAAGTTTGTGCCAAACTGGGCTGGAAAGAGGGTTCAGATGTTAAGAGTACACACTGCTCTTGCAGAGGACCCAGGTTTGGTTTCCAGCACCCAGTTCAGTTGGCTACAAATGGCCTGAAACTCCAACTCCAGGGGATATGTCACCCTCTCTGGCCTCCACAGGCAACTGGACTCCTGTATACGTATCCCCATACATGTATATATATATAATAACAAAAAATTTTAAATGGGCCAGCCGAACAGGTTTGGGGATGTAGCTGAGAGATAGAGCATTTTCCTACCATGTTTATGGCCCTAAGTTTGATCTCAACACCAACAGAAAAATAGACAAAATACCTTAACAGACATCTCTCCCAAAATTATACTGATGACAAAAAGAATTTTACAGAGTGACTCTCGTAGATTAATTTCAAAGTCTAGGTTATATTTTTCTAAATAGCATTAAAGGAAATTAATTTCTAAATTCTTTTAGTAGAGATCATTTCTGGGGTGCTGGGAAATTAACCCAGTTCCTTACATATGCTAGACTAGTACTCTACCACTGAACTACATCCCAGCCCCTGACTTCGATATTCAGAAATCAGTAACATGATTTAATCGAATCCAGAATGCTTTGGGAAGAAATGAATGACTATGAAGTAGAACTGAAGCTTCCCAAGAAGAGCTATTGACAAGGAATATTTTAAATTGTATTTTATTACTTTATGTGCAGCCAATCCTCTTCATTGGAATCATTTCTCCAGCTCTGCCAATCACTTTTTTTTATTTAAAATTTTTAAAATTTTACATATTAGCCCAAGTTCCCCCTCCCTCCCCTTTTCCCATTTCCCACCTTTCCCTATCCCATCCCCCATCCACTCCTCAGAGGAAGTGAGGCCTCCCGGGGAGTCTGGTACACCAAGTTGAAGCAGGACTAAGCCTCTCCCCTCTGTATTAAGGCTAAGCAAAGTATCCTACCATAGGGAATAGGCTCCAAAAGTCAGCTCATGTACCCAGGGTATGTCCTGGTTCCACTGCCAGGGGTCCCTCAACAGATCAAGCCACATAACTGCCACCCACATTCAGAGGGCTTAGTTTGGTTCCATGCGGGATTCCCAGCTGTCAGCCCCAGAGTCCGTGAGCTCCCACTCCGATCACTTCTTTTCCTTTTTTTTTGGTTTTTCAAGACAGGGTTTCTCTGTGGTTTTGGTTCCTGTCCTGGAACTAGCTCTGTAGACCAGGCTGGTCTCGAACTCACAGAGATCCGCGTGCCTCTGCCTCCCAAGTGCTGGGATTAAAGGCGTGCGCCACCACCGCCCGGCTGGCGATCATTTCTTATATGGCCTCTAAAACTCTCAGTTAAAACAATTTAATCAAGAGAAAGAGATAAATATCCAGTAGGAAAGGAGGAAGTCAAATCTCCCATTTACAGATAACACTACTTTACACATAGAAACGCCTAAAGATTCTACAAGACTCTACCAAAAATATGTTAGAACTGATATACAAGTTACAAAATACAAAATCGTATACAAAAGTTAGTACTGGGGGCTGGAGAGATGGCTCAGCAATTCAGCACACTGGCTGCTCTTGTAGAGGACCAGGAGTTTGGTTCTCAGCACTCAACATGGAAGCTCACAACCATCTGCAACTCCAGAAACAGGGGTTCCTGCGCATTTTCTGGTCTCCATAGACACCAGTCATGCACATGGTGCCCAGACAGACATGCATGCAAAACATTTGCACACATAAAATAAAAATAAATAAATAAATCTTTTTTCTTTAGAATTTTTGAGATAAGGGCTCACTATGTAGGTCAGACTGGCCTAGAACTCAGTATGCGGACCAGACTGGCCTTGAATTCCTTGACCTCAGCGAAATCCACCTGCCCCTGCCTCCTGAGTTCTGGGATTGAAGATGTGTAACAATCCATCTAGCTTACATTTCTATACAACAAAAAAGAAATCAAGAGGATGATGCCATTTGGAATGCCTGTAGAGATACCTAGAAATCCATTTGACCACAGAGGTTAAAGAACCCTACAACAAAATCTATAAAGCACTGATAAAAAGAAATTGAAACACACACACAGTGGGTGGGGACAGAAGACACGGGGGCAGACAACAGCAGCCTGGAATGATGCCTCATGATCCTGGGATGGAAGAATCCATACTGTGACATATACTATTCAATGCAATCTATCAATTCAATGCAACATCATTCAAAATACTAGAGACATCATCACAGAAACAAAAGAAAACACTCTTAAAAGAACTTACATGGACTGCAAAAAAGCCTGGACTGCCAAAGTAATTCCGAGCAAAAGCTAACACAACAAAGCTGGGGGCATAATAATATCTGACTTCAAAAGATGCCATGTGAAACTGCTGTGGCCAAAACATCACAGTGCTAGCATGAAATCAGACAGGTTGACCAACACGATGGAATAAAGAACCCAGAAATAACTAATTTCTTTAAAAGGCACCAAGAATATACATTTGGCGAAGTATCTCCAATAAATGATCCTTGGAGAACTACACACACACACATTGTATGATATATTAACATTACCTTATCTATTTTTTTTTGGTTTTTCGAGACAGGGTTTCTCTGTACCTTATCTATTATATATGAAACTAAACCACATACAAAACTCAACTTTAAATAGACCAAAGACTTACATGTAAGGCATGAAACTACTTGGAAAATCATAGGGGAAAGTACTTCCGGGTACTGGCTTAGGCAAAACAGCATGGAAGCTCCTCAAAACACCAGAAACAGAACCAGAACTAGAATGTGACCCAGAAGCCTCCTAACTGGGCATATGTCCAAAGGAAATGAAGTTAGTATGTAAAAAAAAATGCATCAATGCCCCCATGCTTACTGCAGTCTTATTCACAATAGTCAAGGTATGGAAGCAACTTGAGTGGATGGATAAAGAAAATGTAGTATTAGCAGCACAATGGAATATTACCAACCCCTAAAAAGAACGAAATCCTGTCATTTCCACAACATCCTAGAGCTAGGAAATATTTTGCTAACTAAGCCAGGAATGCAGTGGCAAATATTACAGTGCCTTACACAAGGAAGCTAAATACTTGGCTTTCATAGAAATTGAGAGGAGGATAGTAGTTAGCACAAGGTAAGAAGAATGGAGGAAAAGGGGCTGGAGACTCCGGTTAGTGTGCATACAGAACAGTTGGCTAGCCAAGGCAATTGCTACTCTCCAACAAAACAGGAGGGTAACTGGAGATCAGAAAAATAATTGTGTATTTCAAAATACCCAGTAGGTCAGGCTTTAAAAATTATCCACCCAAAGACACGATGCATGTTGAGGAGGTGGAGATATCATCAATATTCTGATGTGATCACTATGCATTGCATACATATACTGCAATGTCAATGTATGTCCCGTGAATATATATAATTAGTTTTGAGTATTAAAACTATGTGGCAATTAAAATTTTTAACTTTTAAATGGCCCCCTTTCAAACTGTCACAACTCAGATTTTCAAATTCCAATTTTCCTGTGACAGCTATAACAAAAACAGCTGTTCCTATACCTTCTCCAGTTAGTTTAGATATATAGTTCTTTCGATACTAAAATAAAATGCACGTGGACATTTTATCTTAAACTACTTTCCAGAATGAGAGGGCTAATTTTCAATTGCAGTCAGATATTTGCATATATCATAGTTGCAGTGCTATAGCAACGCCTTGGGCAATTAGTGTAGCACCTGGCACACAGCTGCAAACAATCAAGTCCAGTGTGGCACCTGTTCCTTAAGGGACGGGGGGAAAAAGAGAGGGAGAAAGAGGCAGAGACACACAAAGAGAAACAGAGGCAGAGAGACAGAAAGAGACACAGAAGAACACACACAGAGAGAGAGATCAAAAAGCTGGGTTGCAGGGACAAGGGGAGGATCTTGGAGGAGTTAGGGGAGGGCAAACAAAATCAAAATATATTGCAGGGAAGAATTTTTAATTAAAAATAAGGAAGAATAAAGAGGGAGGGGAAGAGAACAAGGGGCAGATGGAATAAAAAAGAAGTAAGGGAGAAAGAAGGGAGAGAGGAATACTTGCTGGTAAGATGGAGTACCAGTGATAGCTTTTAGAGGAAAAAATGCTGCAGAATAACTCATGGGATTCTCATAAAAGCAATATAATAAACATAAAATAATGCAAAAAGGTAAGTATGCCAACAAACATACACATACAGAAAGCCTGAAAAGATATTCTGCCTAGGAAAGGGCCCCAAGAAATTAATACAATAAAGTCCCCTCCCATACCGATGCAGTCCTCTATGTGCTGTTACTAGCGTCTGACTCCATCACCGAAGGTTATATGAGTCATGAATGAAGCCCAGGAGATTAGGGTAGGATTCGAATCAAAAAAGGATCGCTCAGCAACTGTGGTGCTAGCTTATCATAGGTTTCAGAGGTCATTTTTTGAAAACTGCTTTATTGCTTTGGGCTAGGAATGTGGCACAGTGGGACAAAGCTTGCCTGGCCTGCAGGCAGCCCTGGGTTCCATCCCCAGTACGACGAACACATAAAGACTGCTTCATTGAGACATGATTGATCTGTAACAACCCATTTTTAACATAAACTGAACAAACATCAACAGTGCACATTTTAATAAGTTTTGACACATGTATACACACCTGCAGAAAAACTATCACCATGATCAAGATAGTGGAAACAACCATTATTTTCACAATTTTTTTCTCGTGCCTTTTAGTAACCCTCCTTCTGTCTTTGGCAATCATTCATCTACCTGCAAAGCATTTAGTCCACAACCTATTTAATTTGTAAAATAACAAAAATAGATATTTCTTTTAAAATACTTTTATATTAAGACGCTAGCAGGTGCTTTTCTCTAAATCAGAGTATTTTCTCAGTTCTGAGGCCAATGTGCTAACCCTTATTTAATCAAATCTGTTAGAGAATCCTACTTGGTTCTTGAAAACTGGTCTAAAAATATTTTTAATTTTCTCCCCACATACTCTGTCTTTTTAATGATCTCTAGCTGTGTGTGTGTGTGTGTGTGTGTGTGTGTGTGTGTGTGTGTGTGTAGACAGGGTTTCTCTGTGCAGCCCTGGCTGTCCTAGAACTCACCCTGTAGACTAGGCTGGCCTTGAACTCAGAGATCTGCCTGTGTTTGCCTCCTGAGTGCTGAGATCAAATGTCAGCAAGCGTCCATCTTAATGTTCTTTATTTTTAACCCTGTTTAAATCAAATACACATATCTAAGCATTATAAATACACACACATATATATGTACACAGAGAGTTGGTTATATATTAATCAAAAACAGATACCAAAACAAGTGGAATGTCTTTAATCAAGTTTTAGGCTACTTACAATACTTAAAACTTTATAATACTTAAAACTGACTCCAAAAGGAAAGTTTGTGTTCCAGTTTTCTGTTTAAAGAAGCTTGTGATTTTGAATATTATAGGATTAACCCACCACTTCCCAATTGCATTTAAGTCGGCTCAGTAAGATTAAATCCATGCTTGGTACTGTTAACTGGGGCAAGAAACTGTAGCTGGGGGAGAACTTACTACTGTTGCTAAGTCAATAACTATAAACTGCCTCCTAAGTTCTTATCTTTATGCCCATAGATGAATTCACTTCTCAGCCTTCAGCAGAGAAGCTTCTTATTGCAGTAGATGGGCATTACTGCAGAGACCTACAAGTAGTTGACATGCAGGGAAGAGAATGGTGTGCTCAGCTCTAAAGGGTATATCTGTATTATGCCCTCTTCTCCCACGACTCAGAGACCATCATAGAAAAGGAGTGGAGAGATTGTAAGAGCTAGACATCATGGCTATCTGCAATGAAATTATGTTCTGAACATGACAGCTCTATTGCATACATGAAGTCACAGCCACTGTGACAACACACACAAAATCTGCATAAGATCAAGCCAGACAAAAATCCCACTTTGGAGTGCAGAGGCAGGCAGTCAGTAAGCCATCATTAGCTCCCTTAGCTGAGGAGCTAAAAGCAACTGAGAGCTGCTGGGAGATGGCGAGTCCATTTCCTTAAGGGGTGTGGCCCCTGAGAGGCTACACATGCTCCAGTAGATGGTCCACGCACATACTGACAGCTCTAAGCAGACTCAGTTGGGAAGGAGTATTGGTGGGGGAAGGAATGGGGTGAATTTGATGATTTGTTTTTTTAAGACATAAAAATGAAATTTAAAAACAAATTTTTTGAACAGAAAAGAAGCCTTACTTCAATTGACAGTAACAGTAGAATTAATGAACTCTTTCTCATCCGTTTCCTCAGTCGCTGTAGATACTCATAGACCAGTTACTCATAAGAGGTTTAACAGTCTAGTATAAACCACATCCTCACGCACACAATGTCATGATTAGCATCTCCATGAATTCTCAAAGGTTGAAATTTTTTTAAAAAAAATTAAACTATTCTCATGGTTCTAATGTGTTTTTCTGTTAGGATAAGATACGATGACCAGGTGGGAAGAGTTTGTTTGGGCCTCACTTCCACGTCATAGTCCATCACTGAGTTAAGTCGGGGCCGAAACTGTAGGAGAAACTCAAGCAGAAACCACGGAATAATGCTGCTCACTGGTTTGCTCATTGCTCACACCCAGCCAGGAGTTTTGTTTTTCTACAAAGCTCAGGACTACCTGCCTGGGGATTGGGATGGTGCACAGATGGCCGGGCCCTCCTACATTCATCAAGACAATGCCCCAAATACATGTCCACAGCCAGTCTGATCAAGCCAATTCCTTAATGGCTGTTCCGTCTTCCTGGGTGACTCTAGGTTGGGGTTGATTTGGCAATCATAATTACCCAGGACACTCTAGTCCTTATCAACTTGGCACATGAACACATCCCTGTTACATCATAACATTTTCTTTCTTGTCTCCAAGATCTCATGTTAATATCATAACAGAAAACACCGTAGAACTTTAAAAAATCCTCTAGTCTCTAAAGTTTTCAATGCTTTAAAAATTCAAGGTCACTTTTCAGTGGGCTCTTATAAAATCAAAAACAAGTTTGACAACTTATTCTGAAAAGGAAGAACCAGAGCATAGGAGCAATCATACTTAAGCAAGACCAAAATCCACAGCAGAGTTCAAAGTCTGACATCTGAAACTCACTTACGATCTCCTGAGCTTCAAAGGGCTTGGGTCAAAACCCTCTTAATCTCTGCTCTCTGTAGAACGCACACCTTGTCCGGTAGGCTTAGCCAGGTTCCACTTCACACTTTCTACTGCCCTTGGTAGCCTGTCCAGAACCCTGGAATCGTTAACATTCTGGGGTCTCCCCTGCATCTGCGGCTTAACCTTCACCAGCCGCCTCTCAGAGCCTTCCTGGAGTAACTCCAAACCTGCCAGAAGGCACCGAGCCTCAGCTGCTCGACAGGCCCCATTCATGCCTTCAAACCAGTACCATACAGGCGACTCTTGCACTCTGACAAGTTCAGCTGTCACCCTGCGATGCCAACTTGGATCCCCTGAATCACAGCTTTTGTGTTCTGACTGTGAGAAAATACTTGCCAGAAGACTGCACGTCAGTTACGCTGATCTCGTATTAATCATGACTGAGTCTCAACCCCAGCTGACTAGCGTCCATTGTCTCTTTGCAACAGGTTTCACCTTAGTGATGCCGGTCTCTTGTTAATCACAACTGATTCCTCAGCCTCAGCCGACCAGCAATCCCAGATTCTTTATCCAAAATATCACACAAATGGCCTCAATAGTCTTTGCCTCCTTCTGAAACCTCACAATGCAAGCCTCCATTGTCTGCACGTCTCTCGTGGCCTTATCTTCCGAGCTCCCACTAGACCAAGTCCATTAAGCTCTGAGCACTCAATGGTTTTTTGTTTTTTCAGTTTAAAGTGCCAAAATCCTCCGCAATCCTCCAACAAAATAGTCAAAAGGCATAAAAAAAGCCGTACGGTCAGGTCCGTAATAGCTGCAACACCACTCCTGGTGGCAACATATGGTCTAGCTTGTATTTCTCTTGCTGTCGTGAAACACTGACCAAAAACTAAAACCAACTTGTGGAGGAACGGCTCTCCTTCCAGCTTCCACTTCCAGGTCACGATCCATCATTGAGCAAAGTCGGGGCAGAAACTGTGAGCTAATTAAAATGTAGTGACTTCATTTATTAAAATAAAAACGTTCCAGCTGTGCAACAATGCTTACACCACTATCTTTTTGTTGTTATTTGTTTGTCTGGGCTTTTTTCAAAAAATATTTATTTATTATGTATACAATATTCTGTCCATGTGTATGCCTGCAGGCCAGAAGAGGGCACCAGACCCCATTACAGATGGTTGTGAGCCACCATGTGGTTGCCGGGAATTGAACTCAGGACCTTTGGAAGAGCAGGCAATGCTCTTAACCACTGAGACATCTATCCAGCCCCCTGTTTTTGGCTTTTCAAGACAGGGTTTCTCTGTGTGTCCTTGGCTATCCTGGAACTCGCTCTGTAGACCAGGCTGGCCTCATAAATCACAGAGATGCGCCTGCCTCTGCCTCCTGAGTGCTGGCATTAAAGGCATGTGCCACCACCGCCCAGTTTTACCAGTATTATCTTGCATCCAGAGCTTTATTAGAATATTTCACACGCATGCTTCCAAAAACAGAACATTTCTGGGAGAGTCCCAGGAAACACGACTGCTTTCTCGACTCATCAAGCCATCTGATCCTCCACCATCTGCTCTTCCCTGCTTCTTTATAGTAGCAAAGCTGGCTAGGTAACAGCCGACTGTGAGTTTAGGGATGAGCGTACAAGACTAGAGATGCTCACAGCACAAGGCCAACTCCACAAATTCTGGAGTCAGCATCCAAAGCCCCTCCAGCACTTTCATTTCAGGACAGACTAGAGCAATTTATCTGATACTTCATTGGATATATACATATTATAATTATATATGTATAAATTATATATATAATTTCATGTATAAATATATATTTATATATAATTTTTAGTGAAATTGGCTTTGATTGAAAGCATTTGTGTCATAGGAAAAATATACGTCAAAAGCCACTCCTTGTTTTTTTTTTCCCCATTCTCCGTCATTTGCAGTCAGAATATCAGCAAGGCCATTTGAATAAAGGACATGCAAAAGTAGCAGCAGGGAAAAAAAGGGACAATGTACACAACTCAAATTCTCTCTCAAAGTAGTTCTTTGTTCCCTTTATTCTTCAGGCATTTGAACCTTAAGGATGTCATTTTGAAAGCATCTAAGACATGCAAAATTCTACAAACGCATTATGGAAATCAGCAGGATACCCAACGTTTATTTGGGTCAAGGCAGCCTAACTCCATCTCCACTCTTCTGGCAAATACAAAATCCCCAGAAAACCTTGATCAAATACAAATATCCCAAAGCTCTTTAGTCAAGACGCTCCCATATCCAGACACATCATTAACCTAAACATCATTTCAAACACTGAGACTGACCATGTGCTCTGATCTTTGAACAATGTCAAGATCACATCATTAAACTGAGCAGCACTCAGTACTGGAATCATAGCAAATTTATGTCCTTCTGTGGAATTCCCAGACTCTGGTGGCTTCAAAGAACTCATATAAGACAATGGGACTTTCTGGGAAAAAAAGAAGGGGATTTTTGAGACCTGTAGCATTCAGGAATGACAGATTTGCAACAGTGAAATTCTAAGAATTGTTTCTCTTCTACCACGACTCACATCCAGCTACAAGGCAGAGTTTATTGTGGGGAATTAGAATCTTTTTTTTTTTTTTTTTTTGATTTTCGAGACAGGGTTTCTCCGTAGCTTTTTTTTGGTTCCTGCCCTGGAACTAGCTCTGTAGACCAGGCTGGCCTCAAACTCACAGAGATCCACCTGCCTCTGCCTCCCGAGTGCTGGGATTAAAGGCGTGTGCCACCACCGCCCAGCACTAGAATCTTTGAACAAAGAAAACGGGCCAGGCATGGTGGTACAGGCCTTGTCATCTCAGTAATCTGGAGGTAGACACAGAAGGATCTCTAGTTCAAGACCAGCCTAGGATATATAAGATTCTGTCTCAGAACAAAAACCCAAACCAAAGGAGGGGATGTGAAGGAGAAGGGAGGGAACCCAGAAAAGGAGAAAATCAGACTCGTTAATTTGTTTCAGTGCAAATTAATTGCCTGATGTGCAAAGCCGTGGGCCCCATTCCCAGCATCACATATACCAGGCATCATGGCCATAAGCCTGTAATCCACACTCGGGAGATAGAGACAGGAGGGTCCAGAAGTTCAAGGACCTCCTTGAATATGTAGGGACTCTGAGGTCATTTGAGGCCAGCCTGGGATACACGACACCGTGTCTCAAAAACCAACCAACAAATATGTAAATAAATAAGCAAGCAAAGAAAACGTAAATTCTGTATTTACATGATCCTGTGTCCTGCTGTGTTATGAGTGATCCCACGATAGCAAAGGAGGAAGCTAGTTAAAAACTATATGCACAAGGCAGCTAGCAGACCTGTCTGACAAGTCCTTTCGTCCTTTCCCCTTCTTTATTGGGAAACACCTTTTCCCAAACGCCTCCAGCCAAGCAAGCTGCTTTTCACCTGCACCTGGATTAATTTACCACGACGCTGCCTGAAGACTTACTGCTTTCTCTTATTCACACGGAAAAAAAAAAAAAGGAGGCCAGAGGGGACTGAAAGAAATGTGGCTAAGTATCTGCCTGGCTCCTGCTTCACTCCTTGAATAATCTGAGTATTATTTGTGGGAAATGCTTATCACGACACTGCCAGTGTCCAGCTTCGAGCGTCAGTCTGAAATTACCAGCAAAATTCCTGCCTATCAGTCGCCACCTAGGGGGCGAAAGCAACCTTTACACCAGAGTGTACTCGGGTTTCTGAGCGCATGGCTCCCAACCTTTCTAAAACCCCAAGGTGAAATTCTTTGAATCCAAGTCCCATGAAATAGGATATATTACCCAATACCTTCTGTGGGAAATGTGTCAAAGAAGGGAATATCACAAAGGCCACGCTTCATGGGAACTCTTCATGACGAGCACCGTGCTGTGGCATCCTAAGGCGGGGACACTGTCAGAGAGAAACAGGTACAAAGTCAAAAGTGAATAAAGTAATTCACAAATTTAAGTAACCCAACTGTTTATCATGCTCACCACCGACAGCTTGTGAGGTTTATGCTGTTGCCCCCACACACTGCCACTCTCTGAGCTTTGCGCCCGCTTGACTAACAATTCCAGAGATTGCTATGCAAACATTACATACAGAGAGATTCTATATGGGGTGACTAGGGCTTTAGTTAGTGCCCCACTTAGCTTTGACTGCCTACTTGTTATAATCTACAGTCGCCTGAGAGGAAACCCTCAGTTGAGGAGTTTCCTAGATCAGAATGACCTATGGGGTATGTCTGTGGGGGCTTGTTTTGCTTAGTAATGAAGGTAGGAGGGTCCAGCCCACTGCAGGCAACACCACCCCTAGGCAATGGGTCTTGGGTTCTGGAAGAAAGCTAGCTGAGCATGGGCTTGTGAGTGAGCTAGCAAGCTATCCTCCTCCATGGTCTCTGCTTCCGATTCCGGTCTGGGGATCCTACCTTAACTTCTCTCAAGAATAGATTGGGACTCGGCAGGAAGCCAAATAAGCCCCTTCCTCCCCAAAATTGCTTTCTGTCATAGTGTCTTATCACAGTCACAGAATGAAACCAGAACAGTTAGCTCTCCCTTCCCATTTAGGGATCTATGTTTTTCTTTTCCCCTGAGAGTGTTTCCCGATGTAGCCCTGGTTAGCCTGGAATTAACTGTGCAGCCCAGGCCGGCTTTGAGCTCACCATCTTCCTGCCTTGCCCTCTTACTATTAGAATTACAGGCCGGAGTCATCATGCCTGGCTCCTTTTTTTAAATTCCCCTGAAAGAGCATTACTCTAGACTATTATTATAAGAATGAACACTTAGCATAAAAAGCTCTGTACAAAGCTTTTTTAAATTGTTTCTTCAAAATACACTATGACAAAGGTTAGGAATAATCATACACAACTACATCACCTATTGTCAAATTGCTCTCCTGGAACATCAAGCCAAAGAATCAGGCCATCAGCAGAATCACTGAGCCTGATTCCTTTCCAGCCCTTCTCACACTGGATCATTATCATTTTAGGTATGAGGCCTAGGCTAGTATATTTTGGCACCCCGAAGCACCTTTAATTTGCATTTAATTTTATGTGGGCTGAAGCTCTGCCAACCTGAGATTCATATTCAACTGCCTATTCATTGTCTCCAGTGGAATTTTTCCTTGGTATCTCAGCCAAACAAGTGCACCCGAACTCTTAATTCCCAGCCCCAAACCTGCCCTCCACTTCCCACTAGCTCCCTCCCACCCAGTAATTAGCACTTTCCTGAGTATAGGCACCTCCACCCAGAGGATCGGGCTGAAAACCCGGGAGTTACCCTCCCTTCCTCTCCACTTCAATCCCTTCACCAACAACACATGTTCCAAACCCATTTCCCCATTGCTGCTACCTCCTAGGTCTAATGCCTCGTTGCCCTAACCCAAATCATGTTGGCAACTTCCTAACTAGCCTTTCTGCTTCCATCCCTAGATAAGAGCCGACATGATTTAAAATCAAAACTTTTGCATAATTTTGGAGACAGGCATGCCCTCTGTAGCCCAGACTGGCCTAAAGTTCAAAATGTAACCCAGGCTGACCTCACAGCAATCCTCCTGCTCACAGTAATGTGTCTTGTGTGTGTGCCACCATGCCTGACTTTAAACACCCTAAGCCAAACCATGTCAGACATCTGCTCGAAACCCTCCAGTGGCTTTAAAGGAAATCTCAATTTCTCGCCTTTGAAATATGGCCTCAGCCTCCTTCCTTCTACTCATTTCACCTCATTGTCCCCTCCTGAATTCTCCATCTTAGTTCTATTGGCATCTTTACTGGACACAAATTCATTAGCTATAACACTTAAGGCTTTCACACTGTGTCTCTTCTATGGAACATGTTTGCCCCAACCGAGATCTGTTCATGCCTGATTCCTTTTTGGGGGGAGAAGGATTTGACTCAAAAGTCTAGTCTCCTCAGAGATGCTATCCCTGGACAACCAAAAGAGCACTGATCTCACAACATCAGTGCTACCCGATCATAATGTGTTTGGGTTTGCATCTCCTTTCCTTCCTTCCCTCAACTGTAAGTTTCGTGAGAGCAAGAATCACATGTCTGCTTCCCTAATATCACCTCAGAGCCTGGGACAATTAGAAGAGAGGAGAAACTCAATAAGGCTAAAGCTGAGTTAAACAGAAACTTTGCCCGACAGCTCCTTTTCAAAGGTATTACTTCTGTATTTAGAATGCGGATACCAGTTTCTCAAAGCCAAGGGTGCAATGGTAATGCAGGCTAGCATGCCCTTTTAGACTAGAGCTGTTAACACTAATGGACACTGAGAGTAACTGAGGTGTACCTACCAATCACCTACTCAGACACATTGGGAGCTGTAGTGATGAGTCGTATTGAGTTCACTCTCAAAGACCTGAGTCTAAAAAGAGAGAGAGATTAGGACAGATGACTGGAATCTGATGCACAAAATGCCAGAAGAGGACTAGAACACTTCGTGCCACAGAACAGCAAGGATACTATTAACATTTGTTCATAAGAAATGAATGTCAATCTCAAGGTCCAAATCAGGAGCAGAAGGAGAGAGAGCACGAGCAAGGAACTCAGGACCGCGAGGGGTGCACCCACACACTGAGACAATGGGGATGTTCTATCGGGAACTCACCAAGGCCAGCTGGCCTGGGTCTGAAAAAGCCTGGGATAAAACCGGACTCACTGAACATAGCGGACAATGAGGACTGAGTAGTCAAGAACAATGGCAATGGGTTTTTGATCCTACTGCACGCACTGGCTTTGTGGGAGCCTAGGCAGTTTGGATGCTTACCTTACTAGACCTGGATGGAGGTGAGTGGTCCTTGGACTTCCCACAGGGCAGGGAACCCTGATAGCTCTTTGGGCTGACGAGGGAGGGGGACTTGATTGGGGGAGGGGGAGGGAAATGGGAGGCAGTGGCGGGGAAGAGACAGAAATCTTTAATAAATAAATAATTTTTTTAAAAAAAGAAATGAATGTCAGACTCTAGAATGTGCTTTGTAGGTTTTAAATGTGCCACAATTGCTCCCTTCAAGAGGAATGATATGTGCATGAGAACAATTTTAGATTGCCAGTGGTGGTGGCGCACACCTTTAATCCCAGCACGCAGGAGGCAGATCCAGGTGGATCATTGTAAATTCAAGGCCAGCGTGGTCTACAAGAGCTAGTTCCAGGACAGTTAGGACTGCTACACAAAAAAACCCTGTCTCGAGAAACCAAAAAAAAAAAAAAAAAACCAAACAAACAAAAAGTAATAGGTGCACCACTATGCATGGCTCTTAAAAAACATTTTTTTAAAAATCTAATAATTTTTTTAAAAAAAGAACAATTTTAGTTGTCATAACAATTGTCCCAGGAAGGTGCATCTTCACTATTTGGTAAGCAGAGGGGCCACTAATGCTAAATGCCCTGCAGTTCCTGGGCAGACTGGCATAATGTTGTCTAGTGCCAACACAAAATGGCTTATCCCTTTCTAGAACATAGAGTACTTTCACGGCTGGCAAGATAGTTGAGTGGGTAAAGTATACAAGCAGCGACCACACAAGTATGAGGATGTGCGTTCAGATGCCCATAATTCCTGCATATCTGGACAAGTACCATGTGTCTGTAACCCCGATGTTGCTCTGGTAAGATGGGAGATAGAGGCAAGAGACTCCTCAGAAGCTCAAGGAGCAGCTAGGCTGACAAAGGAAATAGGAAACAGCATGAGACTCTGTCTTAAAAACAAGGTAGAAATTAAGGACTGATATCCAAGGTTGCCTTTTGGCGGCCACGCATGTCGCAGCATGCATGTACTCTCCTCTCACCCATGAACAAACACATACATCCTACAAATATCTACACAGAAGATTTAAATCTTTCAGAGATCGAGATGAATAAATTTAGCATGCTATTCTTTCAAACACTTCTTGATTTTTAAGGTAATAATATAACTACATCGTTCCCCCTTCCCTTTCCTCCCTCCAAACTTGCATGCTATTTTTAATTGTTTTTCTTCTGTTTTTACCCTGAACTGTTTTTTTTTATATAACATTTTGACCCAGATCCTATATTCATTCAGTATGCAATAGAAAGAAAACCGGAGTCTAAGAAAAGAATAGAAAATAAAGATTCAGCGGAAAGTATCATAATATAACCGGGCCTGAGGAAAAGAAGCTGCCCACGGATGATGCTCAGTTTCTATCAACGATGCCTGCATCATCCCTGCATGCTACGATTATGTTCACTTCACATAGACAGTGCTGTGGGAGGTCGGCTGACAATTTCCTGATTACATGGTAAGGCAAGAAGATAATCTTCAATCGGAATCTTTCTAGGTGGGGCTTCTTTCCCTTGGGCAGAAGTCCAGGGACTACAGGGCTACCAGGAATGAAATGCAGAGACAGGACAGGACATCACTCAGCTCCCCCCAGCTACAGGAGTCCAATCTGGAAAGCTCTGACTTTTCTGGGTGAAACAACCCAGACCTTCTAGAATTTCAAGATAAGCTAAAGATCTTGATTTCTACTGAGATCTGCAGCTTTTCAATGTGGGCCATCCCCAGATTTAATTGCTTTTTCAAGCAGTATAGGCTATTGAGCATGGTGGCTCACATGCACCCTTAATCCCAGCACTTAGAAGGCAGAGGCAGGTGGATATCCGTGAGTTCAAGTCCAGCCTGGACTACAAGTTAATGCCCTGTATCAAAAATGAAACAAAACAAAAATCAAGTAGTATAGATTAGAGCCTATACATTAAGGCAAGAATCTGCTCAACTGTATACATTTGGTACTCCCTAAGAATTTAGGAATAACAAAGACAATTATTAAATATACTCACACCTGAACAAGACTCTCAAAAAAAAGGAGAGAGAAATAGGTTCAGGGACCCAGGTAGGTCACACCAGATAACTGGGACTACTTTTGTCACAGTCTTCCTTGTTCAAACAGTCTCAACATGCCAGGCTGAGGAGAGATGGCTCAGTGAGTGGGCAAAACATTTATCATGCAAGAGTGGAGGGCCTGTGTTCAGATCTCCAGAACCTACTAAAGATAGGCGTGGCCGACATGTCGGTAGTGCCAGTGTCCCTGTAGTGAGCCAATCCCTGGAAGCTCCCAGGATAGCTAGCCTGCCATGCCCAGGTCTGAACAACAAAAAACACTCTAAAACAAAGCAGACGTAAGGGAGGGTAACTGGGGCTGCCTTCTGAGCTTTACACTTTTTCTGTGACGTGCACACATGCTCACACACAACATAAAGAATTTCTCAGCATCCTCGATTTATTACTGTATCAAATCGCAAACTCCCCTCAAGACACTAAAAACAAGACCCTCCCCACCTCAGCACCCCTAGCCTGCATCCTACCCCTAGGTGCACTGGCCCATTTTAGATGAGCCAGTCTTCCTTGAGGTCTTTAAAAGATGCAGAGCTTCTCACCAGTTATCCCCTCCCAATACAAATTTTCCCCAGCCTTCAAAGTCCTCTTCACAAAACTATGATAGAAAAAAAAAACAAAAACAAAAACAAAACAGCAGCCAAAACTACCTTCAAAAGCAAGTAGTCCTGGTTTTAAATCCCACCTCTGGCGCCAAAAAGCTAGGCGGTTTTCTTGGGTTTGTTACCTAAATTCTGTGAACTGTAGAAGATCCCTGTGGAGTATCCCTTATCCAGAATGGTGGCGATCGCAAGGATCTATATATAAGGAGACATCTTGAGGGTGGACACACAGAGCTCATTTATGCTTACCGTGCAGGTTTGCTGTGTAGCCTCTAGGTCATTTTATTTACTGAAGCTTTGTTTTACAGCCGCCCTATCATATGACAGCATACGTGGACTTTTCCACTTGTGGCATCATGACAATATGCAAAAAGTTACAGATTTTGGAACGTTTGAAATTTCCGAGTTTTGGATTCAAGTTACTCAAATCCCTAATAGTGACTAGCGCTTACCTTACAAGGATTTTCCTTCTTTTTATCTTTTACATGTGTATAAGGCAGGCTGTCATGTGCCTCAGGGTAGCCTCCAACTCTCTATCTAGCTAAGGATGACCTTAATTCTTCTGTTTCCACCTTCTGAGTGCTAGAATAATAAGCTGCCATGCCCACTCTTTCCTCATATACACACATACGTACACACACGCATGCATATATATGAGTTTTGAAGAATCACACGAAATGATGCAAATCAGGTACTTAACCCCAAGCACTCGATTAATATGAGCCTTATTATTATTACAGCGACTCAATAAGTCACTGGCTTTCTTTCTTTATATTCCCCAGTTCTTACACTGCCTCTTCTGAAAAATAAGCCCCTGGATTTCACACAGTCCATGATGGCTCCCACTGGGGCCCAGGTATTAGGCTGCCTCCATCTGCAAGTGAGCTTCAAAGCTTCTTGAAAGGCCATGAGTATCCTGGAAGCCACAACAAAAAACTTCTGTCGACCTGAATGGACAGTGAATCAGAATTCTTAGACTACTACCTCGGAAAAAAGTCAGCAAAGACTCTTCTCTCCGCTGCTGACAGTTCACGGCTTCGGGGGGGAAGAAGTGTCGTTTTCTTTACAGGCCTACCCTGCTCCAGTGGATGATTCCCCACCATGAATATACAGGCAACACTGTATGGGGTGTTTGTTTAAAGGACTTGATATTGGGAAGATCTGAGAAGAATTAGGGGAAGAACAGGGGTAAATAAGATTAAAACACTTTGCGTGTATGTATGAAATTCCCAAAGGATTAACAAAAATGTTGTTTATTTTAAAGAATTCTATAATTATACTTAAAGTAAGATTGTTTTTCCATCCTGAAAAACAAAAGTTCCTTTTTTTCTGGCAAAAGCAGGGGTACTTACTGGGAAAACAAATGCATAGCTAGTCTTAGCAGCACAGTGCTTCAATCTCTCTCTCTCTCTCTCTCTCTCTCTCTCTCTCTCTCTCTCCCCCCAACACCACCATTTTGTATTGCCTGATCTTCAAATCCACATTTCCTAAGCTACAAGCCTCGCCATTTTTCTAATACTGGAGATGACACACGAAGCCAGTAAAAGGCTACACTTTACCTGAATGTGTGATAGCAAAAACTAGACAAAAGGGGCACACTCCAGGTGTGATCCTGGGGTCCACCTACTGCAGAAGAGGGTCTCTGCATGCCCTATCCTCTACCTTATGATTCCTCGTCAAGTCAGCCCCAAGCATCCTCTCCTGCGGGTAGCAGCTGGCATTCCCTGGGCACCGGTGCCTGGAGGCTTATTCCACTGTTCTGTGTGCTGCACAAGAACTGAAGTAAGAAATACTTTCATGTGAGTTACCCGATGCTTCAAGTTACTCCATCCTTTTGAGAGGACACATTCCACACACAGGAATACAAAAAACAGAGCACAGAAAAATGTGGCTACTAGCATCTCACATGCTTAAAATTTCTTCTTTTAAAAGTACCGAATCTGAGAGACCACAACTACATTTTCGCAAATGAAAAAGTCATCCCTACCAATTATACTGCACAACCTTACATTCTTTCAACAGTATGAGGTTTCAAAATCAGGGCTGAGGCAGGAGGAACCCCGGGCAAAATGGGTACCATCTTTGAGACCCTGTGGCAAATAATAAGGCCCCGGTGGCCCCCATGCTGGATTCCAGGGTTCCAATCAACACAAGTCACCCCTTAGAGTTAGTGACATTCAAAAAGTACTCAGGGAGTAATTGGCTTCAACTAAAATCTCAACAAGCAGCTGATAAACGTAAAGAAGGCACCAGTCCCAGTGACCAACACGCTCAGGCATACCAGTACCCACAGTATGAGTGACCCCTGACCCTCCTGCCCTTCGACCCAAGCTCAAGACTGCACTCCAAAGGCTTTTGAGGGTGACCCTGCTTTCTTGATCAAATTAGAAGTAGTTTAATTCCACCCACACTAGGAACCTCAAGCTTAGATTCAAGTCCCCGAAGTCAAGGTCCTAGTCGTCAACAGAGGGCAGAGGCAACGGACCCTTGCTAGTGGTTAACTAAATGATGAATGTCAGGGGAACAGGTTGAGGAACCGGAGCACTTGGCTCAGGCGTCCATTAAGGGAGGACATCCTTTGGCTTTCCTTAAGCAATCTAGTGCACCCTATGGGAAAGCTTCCAGTGACCTCGGCTGCAGCAACGGCCACAGCGCCCCCTAGTGCGACACCGAGCCCCAAGAGAGCAGCTTGACGAATCCAAGGGGGAAAGCCTAGGGGTGTCCCTAGAAAACCAGACTCCAGCTAGCGCTGGCCTGGCTACCCGGTCCTCTCAGAAGCCCCTCCCCAGTGCTCATTCAGAGTCCCGCGCGGAGCCAGCCCGCCAGGCACCCACGACTCTTGTAGGCCAGGGCGGCCGGCCAACCGGGACGCAGAAGGACGCGGCCGCCTAGTCGGTAAGCAGAACTGGGGGCATTTACCGGGCGCCTGGGCAGCCGCTCTACCTCCACGCTTGGCTCCGCTGGGATAGCGGAGCCGCCACAGCTCCTGTTGCCGCCTCCCTCCAGCCGCCGCAGTGTCAACCATCAACGCTCCTGGTCGCTCTCTGGGACTGCTGCGGGCGAGGCCAGCTGTTGAATGGCTCAGGGCGGGACACCAAGGCGTCCTCGCCGCATCCAAGCAGGCGAAGCAAGTGCGCGTGCCCGTGCCAACGCCCCGCTGCAAGCCCCGGGAGCTTCCTGGTGGATGCTTCCTGGATCCTGGCGGGGGGCTGCCGGGATGCGGGCTCACAAGCCCGCAAGCTCGCTCCCCTCGGTGGGCTCTTGTGCTGAACCTCTCCTCGTGAGCTCCGCCCCCTTCGCTGCCATCCCTCAACTTGCCGGCAGAACCAATAGCAACCACAGACTAGATCCGCCCCTTGGATTTCCCCAGGGCCAATCGCCTTCTCCTAAGCAAACATTCTAATAACCCCGCCCCTCCGGGGCAGCAAAGCTGGGACCAAAGTTAATACCTTTGCGAGGGTCTGACCAGCCCAAAGTTTTGTCCAGGTTTACTCACCTCCCTCCATGACGGGATTTAGAGACTGTAACCACCACCACCTCAGATCCCTGGCACAGTTGTAAAAGCTGGGATGTGGCAAGGTGAACCCGTGAGCCCTTCGCCAGGGAAAGCCAGGGAAATAGGCATAGGGCAGGAGGTGGAGATAGGTGGCTTCCCGGACCTTGCTGGCCAGCCAGTGTAGCCAATTGGTGACTTTCAGGTTCAGCCAGAGACCTTGGCTCACAAAATAAGGTGCAAAGCAATGAGGAAGACACCAACACTGACCTCTGGCCTCCACACACTTGCACACGTACACACAATGAGAGAGAGAGAGAGAGAGAGAGAGAGAGAGAGAGAGAGAGAGAGAGAAAGGGAGGGAGGGAGGGAGGGAGGGAGGGAGGGAGGGAGGGAGGGAGGGAGAGAACAGCCTGAAGAGAGTGTTACCCAACATCATAACCGAGAACCAGCCACTCACTTGACCAGATCGTCCCCATCCAAGTCAGCAAGGACCTGAAAGAACACATACTGGTTGTGTGTTTATCTTCCTCTTGTTGCCCACTGTCCTAGTACAGGAGTTCAGCCCTTATACGCTGGGAAACTTTTCAAGGACCAGTCACCAAGACTCGGTCTGTGGCTCTGTGATGGCCAGTTGGGTCTCTGGCCTTCTGGCTTAAGGACAAACAATGGCGGCCTTGCCTGTCCTTCTCCACGGTGATCTAACAATTTGAAGACTGCTCTCCTGGCCAACAATTCCAGGCTCTGTTGCTCAAAGGCACAAATTAAGGGTCTTCTCTGAACATAAGCCAATTGCTGTAAATCTTTGGAAAGTAGACACCAAGAGCTGATGTGCCCTCCCTCCTTAGCTCCATACCCAGAGAAGGCCAGGGTGGTCACAACCCTTGCCTAGAGGGCCTTTCTTCGAGTTCTCCAAGTTGACATTCACTTTCGCGAGTGACAAGTCACAAAGCTGACACTTAGTAGATTTCCTGTCAGCTCCTTCCCTAGGGGAGGTTCTCGCTGCCGCAGCTGTTACCAGACAGTTTTCTGCTTGATTATCTGGTTTGGGGGGGGTGATGTTAATTTTACTGTCTTCTGTCAAGACCCCTGATGCTCATTCTGTCCTAAATAAATCTTCACCTCTGCTTGATGTTCAGACCCCCTTCCTCTCTGCACAATTACCACAGAGCCCCTGAACTAGCCGATTTGCCTCTAAACTTGTATGCTTTCAGCTGGGAAGGCTCCCAACACCTCCTTTTCCTTGTCTGTTTCACAGAAGATGCCACACCTATGATTCTAAAATATAATAGGGTCCCCCACTGCATCCCAACTTAAAGGCCCACTGTAATGCAATCCTAATCACTCAGATGGAAGGCAATCCTAATGTTGTGTGATTTCTAATTGGTCTTAATAATAAAAACTCAGAGTCAGCTATCAGGAGGTGAAAGCTGAAGGGTCAGAGAAGCAGCCAGCCACTAAAGAGTTTATACCTCTTCCAATGCTCAGACCGAAGGGACAATCCTGTCTCTATGAAGCCTCAGACTGAATGCTGTCTTTACAAAACCTCAGACTGCATGCTCAGACTGAATCCTCAGACTGCATCTCAGCTCCTGCCTCCTCCTACCTTATATTCCTCTCTCTCTGCCCAGCCATATCCCTCCTGTCTTCACCTCCCTAGTGCTGGGATTAAAAGGATGTAATCCTAAATTCTGGGATCACCTTTGTGTGAACTGTTTCTCTTTTAGACAGATTCAATCTTGTGTAGCCCAGGGTGGCACTGAATTCACAGAGATCCGTCTGCCTGTCTACTGATTGCTGGGATTAAAGGTGTGTGCCACCATAGCTTGGCCTCTGTGGCTAACTAGTGGCTTATCTCTGCACTCTGATCTTCATGTAAGCTTTATTTGTTAAATTATAAACAAAATATCAGGCTGGGCAGTGGTGGCGCACCCCTTAATCCCAGCTCTCTGGGTGGAAGAGGCTAGCAGATCACTGTGTGTTCAAGGCCAGCCTGATCTACAGAGTGAGTTCTAGGACAGGCTCCAAAACTACAGAGAGAAACCCTGTCTCTCAAAAAATTAAAGCAAACAAACGAACAAACAAACCATAATATCATTACAGCCCACCACAGTTGCTAATGTTTCCCCACTCCCCTCTTGCCCCCACTCTCTGAGGTGCCAACCCACTGCGCTGCAAGTAAAAGCCTGGGTAACCTGGGCTCACGTGCCCAAACTTCATCCCTACCCATTCTACTGCCATCTCAGAACACTGTATACTTCGGCTAAACCGAAATTCCTGTTGTGTCTTTTATACGAAATCTAGACGAACTTGATCCCCATCCTCCTCTGCCTGACCTACAACTCATGGATCTAATGTTTTATTCACTGTACAAATATGCCATGCACACTCACCATGTGTCAAATACTCAGGGGTATAAAATGTGTAAGATTAAAATAACACGTAAGATTTAGAGTTGACTATCCCCATGTGTTAGGCATGTATTACATTGTGTGCATAGCTTTTCTTATACAAATACAAATGTGTAGGAGTGGAGACTTCCACCGGGAGCTACTGAGTAGGCTGGGAGTAATAACCCTGCTTCCTTAGCATTGGCAAGCAGACATCAAGGCTGCTGATTAGCTTTGGTTGTTGGGGGCTGGAAATTAAACTCAGGACTTCAATATGTCTGCTAACCACACAGCAACACACACACACACACACACACACACACACACACAGCCAGTTCCTTTGAACTTCAGATGTGCCCAAATGGATGAAAGGATGAGTAAAACGAAACAGCTTTTCTGTCTCCCTTGTTGAATGCCACTGAATGATATTTAAACTCAACTCACTAAGTTTGGCAATTTGAAGGTTAGATAGAGATTATGGCCTTTTTCTTTTATAATCAGTTTAAATTTTATTTTTTTTCTGTTTGATATCTCTGTTTTATTATTTTTATTACTTTATAAATAATACCAATCAAAATTTCCACTTCCTCTCCTCCTCCCATTTCCCTCCTGCTCCCCACTCACCCTCTTCCCTCCCTGTCCTGAGAGAGGGCAGGGTAACCTGCCCTGTGGGAAGTCCAAGGCCCTCCCCCCTTCATCCAGGCTTGGGAAAGTTTGCATCCAAAGAGAATAGGATTCCAAAAAGTCAGTACATGCAGTACAGACAAATCCCAGTGCCATTATCATTGGCTTCTCAGTCTGTCCCAATTGTCAGCCACATTCTGAGGGTCCAGTTTGATCCCATGCTCATTCAGTCCCAGTCCAGCTGGATTTGGTGAGCTTCCATTACTTCAGGCACAGTGTCTCAGGGGGTGGACTAACCCCTCGCAGTCCTGACTTCCTTGCTCATATTCTCCCTCCTTCTGCTCTTCAACTGGACCTTGGGAGCTCAGCCCAATGTTCCGATGTGGGTCTCTGTCTCTATCTCCATCCATCACCAGATGAAGGTTCTCTCTCTCTCAGTTTAAATTTTAAAACTCAACTTATTAAAAGGCTGTGTGTTGCTTTTTTCCTCTTTTTGTGTATCATATCAAATAAGAAATTGATAGCATGCTGTAGCTGTTAATAGTCCAAATAAGAAGCACATGAACAGGAGTGTATGTTGACAAAATGAACCATTGCAATCTTGAAATTACAGAGCTTTGCTATTAAATAGGATTTTAACATTAATTTTATCAAAACTCAGGTGCTTGAACTACCACTGTGTGGTAGATTTTCATTTTCCTTACAAAGTTCTTAGTTCTTTGGCCTCTAAAAGCATGCTTTATTGTTACTGTTAAAACAAATAGAGTCTACACAGCTGAGTTTACGACATCTGGGGTAGTTTGTGGATTGCCCCAGATGCTATGGATACCATCAAAATTAATAAAGATTAAGTTTGAAAAGGAGGAACCTCTTGAGACAGAAATGACAGCTCATCCACAGAGATGACAATCATACAGGTGGTAAGGAAACCTCATAAGGGTTGGGCAGGGTTCTGTTCTTGTCTTTGCAGGAAAATACTCATCTTCAAAATATCGAGAGACCGTGGTATCTAGATGCCTAAAGGAAAAAAGATCCAGAAAGAATCACCAAGCAAACAGAAATCTGACTTATGAGGACAGGTCATCTTCAGGGTAAACATTTCATTACCTGAACATGTGTATATCTCCACTTAAAAATTAAAGCTGGCTTTGGACTTGGACAATGGCTATTCTTCTCTAAATCTAAGTATGTTGTTACTAGAAAAATTCAGTGCTTATGTCTCCTATCAGGAGCCATCTGGTATGGCACAGAAAGAAGAAAGAATTTAGGAAAAATTTTACTTCTCTCCATACCTTTTTTGTTGTCTCTATCGTACCTTTCATTGAATATATGTCTATATGAATAATGTTTAAGTTTTCCACAATGATCAATAAATTTTACTGCAGTAATCTTTTAAGTTTCCAGGAAGAAGAAGGGGCTCCACAACAATGATTCCACCTGGTTGATATGACATCATGATGTTGATAGCGCTACTTTAAGATTGGTTTTGGGTACCAGCTGCTCAAAATTATTCCAACTTGTTTAGCTGGAAATGGTGCACCTTCTTACAATGCTCTGGCCAGTACTTCAAATAAGAACTTCAGAAAAACCCTATAGGCTACTCAGAGACAATTTGCAATTATAGCAGACAATAATCTTGAAATCTAACCATCATTTTAGTTTTACAGGATCTCATAGAAAGAACATTGCCCCCATGACAGCTGGAAGTAATTCTAGAAGATGACGTCTCCTCTCCCAACAAAGTTTGTCCTCAGGGTTAGGGACATCAATTAGGGGTTAATTATAACTGGTATAGGGTTGGGGATTGGGGTGGAAAATATGTAGGCTCAGGGATCTCTTTGAATAAAAAGGAAAATTGGAAGGGATAATAGTTAAATTAGTGTGAGCTTACTCACACTAATACTAATAGTGAATAATAGAGTGAATACTTGTGAGCTATTATTTATAGACAATTTACATGGTATAGATTCTTGTGTATTGATACAAATTCAAATTATATTTGTTATATTGAATATGCTCCTATTTCTGTTTACAATATTTGTACACCTATGCAAAGATATTTTGTCATATTATATAGATGCATGCTTCTACCTCTGCTTAAGACATTTTATATATTGATATAATTTTAGAATATATTTATCATATTGTGCTATACATTTCTACCTCTGATCAAGATACTTATACATTGTTTACATTTTGAGGTCGTTGTCCTCATTTGTTGCACAGTTGTTTAAAGATTGTTTAATATTCTAATATGCGGTCTTATTTTTTTCTTATAAAGGAAAACATTTAATTGGGTGGCTTACAGTTCAGAGGTTAGACTAATCAGGTTCTTTAGATACATAGAGATTGTATTCCGCATAGATAGATAATCTTCAATCACTTCAAAGAACTATAAAATATGGCATTTAAATAACTTATGGATCTGTTGATGTGAGACACAGTTGCTCCTAGCAGCACTGATCTATTCCCTAAACAATGTTGGGCACTAAAGACACTCCACTTAGAGCTTGTTTTCATCTTGGCAAAACTGGCCTTTAGGCAAAGAACTGCCCATGCCTCGACCACTGACAAAATGCATGGTGTCCTGACAGGACAAGCAGGATACAAGAAGAAAGCCTGCCAAACCTTGCCAAGACAGGGTAAGATGGTTTTGAAAATTTTTTCTGCCTCTGAAAATGGTCTGTCAGTTACTCTAGGCCTTAGCCAAAGTTGGTTCCCCCAACATTGCAAATGAGAATCAGGTGATTGCCCAGGTAACCAGTTGTCTCTACTATTTATTGCATATTTTAGAAGTTGCTTGATTGCACTTCCTGTTTACTCAAGTAACATTACTTCCATTCTCAGGTCTTCGATGGGGTTGAAGACTAGATAGTCATATTTACATTCCTCTCATGACTTAGCTAAGCCATTTCTAATACAAGACTTAAACTCCTTAGGATAGGATAATTATTAAAACTTTTAGCATATGTTTCTTACTTGATAATGTTTATGCAGGTTGTAATTCTATTTTTTATACTTGACCCCCTTTATAGCATCCATCTACATTCTTCTGTCCATTCTTTTCTTCTTCATAGGTCGGAATGTCTATTTCCCAAATTCAAATGCCACTTATAAGAATCACATAGTAACATTAGCTAATTATTAACATTTGCATACAGAAAGGAACAAGACTTTATGGGAAATTTTTCAAGGTACTTGTACTGAATCACAGCTTTCAAGGTGTTTTCACTTCTTTTAGCATATTTTATCTACATAATAACCTAGATAAATATCTTGCTTTTCATTTCACAGGGGGAAAGGCTACCATTATTTAGGGTATTTGAACTATTGTTCTGCCATTAACCTTGGGAAACGTGACCATGCTATTCTAGGATTCAATGTCTCTCCAAGAATCATTTCAGGTTTGTCTATAATCTGGTTCCCTCCCACTTACTAAGCTAGAGACAGTGTCACGTGGGGATGATTAGACACTTCAATGGGACAGGAAGTTATTCTGGTATCAGCGGTACTTCTAGACAGGACATGCACTGGTAGAATGCCAATACAAACATCACAGAAGCATTGAAAACCAGAAGGAGAGAAATAGGGATCTCAGACAAGAAGTTCTGAACTCAAAACCCACCTGTCCCACCTCAGATCTGATCCAAAAACACAACTCCTTTGCTGTACTGGCCTAAGAAACTTCTAAACAAAATTGAGTTAAAGAGTGCTTTGGCAAACTCTCTGATCCTCTCCAGACAATAGAAATCAAAATAAATTATATTTAGCTATCTATTGAGCATCCCCTGCTTATTCTGTGTAGCAATGAGGACGGATAAGAAATCAAAGTCTAAGGGGCTGGTGAGATGGCTCAGTGGGTAAAGATGTCTGTGGCCTCAAGCCTGAATACCCGAGTCCCATTACAGGAAGGGTGGAAGGGTGGAAGGACAGAACTGACTTCCACAAGTTGTCATTTGACTTGCGTGCACACACACACACACACACACACACACAAGAAAAAGTTTTTTTTTAAAAAAAATGACACTGTGCCCTAAAGTCTTCATTTGGAAGGAATATCAGCAGGTCAATGTCATTTTATGTAAGTGGCCAGGTGATAGGCACTTCCTCCTCCACATTCGTTCATTTACTAAGAAGGTTGTAGGAGCCTTAAGATGCAACTACATAAACACAACATATCTGCTTAATCTTACTAAGAAAATACAGGCTTTCTGCTGAATATAAAAGAAATCCATGATACCAGGTGAGAAGTGATTTTCAAACTGGTTGGACCAGAAACTGAAATCTAATTCCTAAAATAATAACCCTACTTACTAGTCTGTTCTTTTGAGAGTGATTAAAAACATGTTTAATTATAGTGGAATCAGTTCTGGCTTATACACATTTAATCACTTTGCAGTAAGTGGCTCTAAAGTCAGAACAAATAACACTAACCTACTTCACTGAGTTTTTATAAGAATTGCTTAATTAATATTAAAGGTTTTACAAGTCTTCTATGACAATAGCCTTAGAACCCTAGAGACTCAAGTTTTAGCCAGGTTCTGCCAACAGAACTGTGTGACCTACAGTGATTCATTTAACTTCTCTGGGCTTGGTTTCTCCAATTTTAAAATGCGGGAGAATTGGGTCTTTATTTTTGAGCCTAGCATTCTAATACTCTGGAACTCACCACCATCATATACTTTTCAGCAGCTGAAAACTGCAAGAATCTTTTCTAGAACCCCAAACTGGGATTCCTGAAAATTTTTCCAAAATGTCTTGTGTCATCTCTAGACACAGTCAGTTGAACATACTGACCTCAGCAAAACTGTCAAATTGAGAACCGAGTACAAAGGACAAGTTGGGTGTGGTGGTAACACTCAGGAGGCTGAGACAAGAGGATCAAGTGTTTGATTCCAGTTTGAGCTACACAGCAAGGATGAGTCTCAAGAAGATACTAACACTATTCTCATCCCCATCCCTCAAAAATTACAGAGAACAGAACACAGTGTCGTGAAGATACGAAGAGAAGGGAAAACATGGCGTCTAGACTTACGTTCATCATCAAGTAAATAGAAGACACTGCCTATCATTGCAGGTCCACACTTCCTCATTCCCATCCATCTTTGCTGTGCTTTTGTTTTCCAGGAATATCATTAATATGTCTCTTCCCTAAAATGGGTCAGAGATCCTCACTACCAGCCACAGAACACTATGACTATTTAGAGGACTGGAAAGGTAGTTTTTTAAGAAAATTACATTATATTGGGTAGAAAATAATATGCAATTTAAAGGAAGCTAAAAATACAATATACCAAAAATGCAATAACTATAGACCAAAATGTCAACAGTGCTAGTGTCTAGGTATTAGACTTCCCCCTTTCACTTTAGTATTTGAAATACTTTAATGGAAACTAGTGGTGAGCACCTGTGGTTCCAGTTACTCAAGAAGCTGAGATGGGAGAATCAAGTGAGGAGAGGGATTGAAGGCCAGCCTGAGCAAAACCAAAAAATCCTGGTCACTAATAAGCAGATAAGTAAAACAAAAAAGTAATGGGCATGTTTTAATAATCAGAACACACACATATATCATGTTTATATTGATATATCTTTATTTAAAATACTAAGTAAATGTGTATTTGTATTTAGGGAAATGAAGTAGAGTGGTCCCCAAACATCACGACTATTGCCACTGCTTCTGGTTACACTCCAGAACATGACAGTAAGATCCTATTGCTGAAGGCATCACATACCTGAGTCATAGAACATGCAGAAACCAAGGCGGTACAGACCTGGAAGCTTCATTCTTACTGGTGAGCTTTTATAATGCTATAGGTGCTATGCAAGCAACTGCAGGAGAAAAGTAATTATCAGTTATATCCAGCTGTGAGCCCTTCAAATACACTAAAGGATAGCCTGGCAATGCATGCCCACTGGTGCAATAATGGCATGAGCATCATGGAAGAAACCAACCACTATAAATCCAATTTCTAATTGGGTTTAAGTCCTACTCCACAAGATAAAATACACAGGTAGCACCATTATTGGGCCAAGTAATTATGGCTAAACAAGTGATAAGTGGGGAGAATCTACCACTATTATGCTGCTAAATTAAAATAATATTAAACTGACTTCTAATAACTTATCATCTCTCAACCCTCATCAGAGAAGTTTCTATTTGCAGTAGATAAGGATGATCACAAAGACCTGTAACTAACCAAGGTGCAGAGTATAAAAAAGAGATTGCAGAATGTTCAGCCCTAAAAAAAACTATGTATACAATACCCCACACACCAAGGTTCAGGAATCCTTGTGGAAGAGAGGCAGAAAGAGTGTAAGAGCCAGAGGTGGTGGATGACCAAGGAAACAGTGTCTCCTGGACACAGCTACGGCAGTTGCACATATGATCTTACAGCATTTGCAAGAGCACGTACAAAACCTTTACAAGCCCAAACCAGACCAAATTCCAGCATAAAGAGGGGAAGCTGGGTATACAACCCATCCCTAGCTGTGGAGCTATTAACAGTTCTTAGCTGCTCAAGAGAGAAACAGATTTCTCTAAGCGTATAGCCCCTAGTAAATCAACAATGCTCCAGTAGAAAATTATACATCCAAGAAAATTAATTGATGTGGAAAGATTTTTTTTAAGGAACACAAAGTTCTATAGATAGGGAAGAGATTTATATGGGAAGAGGTGGGGAAGAGGTGAACATAAAAATATCAAAATACATAGTACAAAACTCATGAAGAACTAATTTTGAAAAGATGGCCGCCGTGATCTCTGGTTCCTACTATTTGTCCACTTGTCACACCTCCTTCTAAGTGCGAGCAGAATCTATGGACCCAATTTCAGTCATAGAACGCAGGAAAATCATGTGGGCCATTCCTTTCAAAACTAGGTTGGAAGACTGTTGGTCTCTCTCCTTCCTCTACTCTTCCTACTCTTTCTTCCTCTTCTTCCCTCTCTAGATTCCCTCACTTCCTCACCCCCTTCGCTACCCATATGTAAAGATCTGCATTAGGGTTCTAGCCAATAGCCACTGAGGAACTGAGGACTTCCAACAATAGCTCTTTTCTATTTAATCTTTAAATCTTACTTTCTGTAGAAAGACACTTTAAAAAAAGAGTCTCCCCCCCAAAAAAAAAGTCTCCCTCCCTCAGTTGAACTTTCAGACTGTAACTTCATGAGACCCTTTGACAAACTGTACACGGGTTCTTCACACACATAAGCAAGCAAGCAAGCAAACAAGTGCATGCCTGAGTGCGTGCGCGCGCGCACACACACACACACACACACACACACACACACACACACACACACGTGAGGTAATGTCTTGTTTAAAGATGCCAAATTTTGAGGTATAAATAACTAGTCCAGCAGCCAATCTTCCATCTCCATTACCACTTCATCCTGCTTGAAGTCTCCGATTCTATATAACAACGGCTCCTCTACATGGTTTCCCTCCGCAGCCTACTCGGACTTTAACCCCCAACATCACCACTCCCACATATGAATGCCCTCCCCATCCCACCTTCGGCTCTGAGAACCCAGGCCATGGGCTGTCTTTGCCAGTCTCCTCACTAGACAGTCACTGCACAGGGATGCCTTCGTCCACCAGCTTGACTCTAACTCCTCCTGGCAGAAACCCCCTTCTCTCCGCTTGGTCTCTGACATTCTAATCCAGCTGCCTCTCCCTGCTCCCACCACTGTCCACTGCAGATAGCTTACTTGCTCTCCCCTCACACAATGGCTTTAGGACTGAATTGCCCAAGAAAGAATGGGGCATTGGCAGGGTGTGTGTGCTTTGAGATTTGATATGTGTGATATATAAGACTCTCTGAGGACCTTAACAGCTGTTAACACTAGTGACTCTGACCCTCCCATTGTCTTCTCTCTAGGGAACTGATGGGTTTTCCTTTCTCGTATTGTTCCTAGGTCTATTCCAAAGGAAATGTCATACCTTTCTAAAACATACCTTCTGAGCTTTATTAATATATCTAAATAAGGAACATTCCCTCCCTTAAAATGCAAATATCTTACATATTCACTGATAGTTATAGAGTTTATATTCTTGGTCTGGAAATTGTAATATAGAGAAGTATAGAAAGGAAAGGGGCAGGACTGGAGAGATAGCTCAGCAGTTAAGAGCACTGGCTGTTCTTCCAGATGACCCAGGTTCAATTCCCAACATCTATATGGTAGCTCACAACTGTCTGTAAATCCAGTTCCAGGATATCCAGCATCCTCACACAGACATACATGCAGGCAAAATACCAATGCACATTAAATAAAATAAACAAAAATAAATATTTTTATTAAAAGGGAAAGGGGGTATTTGTTCAGCAACGCCCATCATCAATGTGCTATCAAAGAGTTTGTGATGAATGTTTTAATTGTGCAACTACAGGAATTCTTTTCAAAAAAGAGTTCTCGTGCCCTGTGTGGCAGTCTGGATCACTAAGAACCTGACCTAGAAGGAGCTCGCTGTTTCTCAGTCCGTCATCTAGTTTGCAAGTTACAATCTGTGCTTGAGAGTGTGTTTACTCCACCTGCCGCTCTGCTCTGAGCACTCTGGCCTTTTGTTTCTGTCCCTTAGGGTAATGCGGAGAAACCTCTGTCCCAGTCTGCCTGGCAGGCTATCTTTGTCCAGACCTAGCCAGCTCTTTAAGAGTGGTTTGCACTTATATTTCCATACAGCTCTTTATTGTGTCACCAAAATCCAGTCTTTAAAAAAAATGTCTGGGAAAAAATACAAAGCCAAGCATGCTCACTAGGATAAAAATGAAAAGAAACTAGCATGCTCATGGAAAGAAAATATCATATCTGCGATCTTTACAGTAGCACTGTTTTGACTGATGAGTTTCCTGTTTGCTGACCTCTAAAAAGATAAACTAGATACCATGGAAACAAATTAAATGCGCTTCAAAAAGGATTGCTTAAATAAATTGCAGTACTAGTAAACAAAATATGTGTTCATTTTTAAAGACACGAAGCAGCTCAATACATGCTGATGAACATCTTCTAAGCAATATTGTTAAAAAAACACAAATAGAAGCCAGGCGATGGTGGCACACGCCTTTAATCCCAGCACTAGGGAGGCAGAGGCAGGCGGATCTCTGTGAGTTCGAGGCCAGCCTGGTCTACAAGAGCTAGTTCCAGGACAGGCTCCAAAACCACAGAGAAACCCTGTCTTGAAAAACTACAACAACCAAAATGCAAATAGAGATTTGAGGAGCACTGTGAGCAGTATCTATCATTCGTGAAAAGCACACATATATGCACAATTGCATTAATGTTTGTATTGCATAGGGTAGTGGAGTGTGTCGGGGGGGGATACACAAAACACTGAAATAGTGGATGCTTCTGTGGACAAGTGGATGGCAAAGGTGAGTAGGAGAGTTACTTTCCGCCAACTACTCTTTCTCATCACTTCTTGACAGCCTCTGAATTTCAATGTGCCGGTATTTTCTGCTACAATATTTCAGTTGCAGAGCGCTTGGCAGTCTTTAGAAGATGCACGCCACATAAGCATTTATGAAACATACATGCAACCCAAGCTGGTACATCTTATGCCATTTTTTAAGGAGATCATCAAACTCCTTCCAACCTCCAATCTCCTTTTTGACTGACTCTGCCTCCCCACTCCCTGCAAGCCCCTGCCACACCTTCCAGAAGATCAAGCTCTTCTTTCTCTCTCTCACTGGCAGCAGAGCCTCCAGCTCCACTCTCACTCCCTTCTAATTAATGTAACTAGGCATTGTGTTCCCATAATTACAGGGTTTGTCAGTGAAATCAATAGTTGCCTCCCTTGTGACAATGACATTTTAGCTCCATCAATCTCCCCAGAGTCCAGTGGCTTCTCTGAGCCAACAAAGCTCCCGAGATGATGAACATGTGTATTTGTTCTCACCTTAATGTATGAGTATACATCATCAGATTCTCAATGCACATAATTTTATATAGTCAAATCATGAGTATTTGGAGACAGGCTAATAGCCAGGTGTATATTTTAATGGTTTTATCAAGGCATACTCTACACACCACAAAATCCACTAGGTAGGGTTCTGTGATTTACAGTAAATGAAAAAGCTATGCAAGCTCAAATGTATGTGCTTGTGTTGATCTTAAGAATGTAATTTAAAATATTCAAATATCTGAACTCATAATATATCTCTGACACCACTCAGCTTCTCTCCTCTGATCTCAATTTCAAAGTATTCCATACTCTACTCACTAATGGACGTATTCTAGAGTCTCTAGAACCATAATAGCCTGAGCCAGGGTTGGTGGCACATAACTGTAATCTAGCATTTGGAAGGTGTAAGCAGGAGAATCAGGAGTTCAAGGCCAGTCTGAACTAGTTAATGAGACCCTTCCACAAAAAAATATAAATAATCCTGGAAAACATAAACAAAAATAAATAATCCTGGGACTTACCTCTGCCTCTGCCATTCATCTGTTTTATAGCTTGCACAAATTGTATAGGTCGTATGCCCTAGCTCAATTGGTTCCTCACCTCTAGCTGACTTCTAAGAGCCCCTTTAAGACTTGCATGAAAGCTTTCTTCTCCTTTTGTCCTTGTTGTTTTGAAAAGGGCCCCCACTCCACAGCCTAGGTTGATTGGCCTAGAATTCATAGCAATTCTTCTGCCTTGGACCCCCAGAATACTGAGAGTATAGACAAGAGCCACCACACATGTCTAAAGCCAATCACACACACAAACACATACACACGCACACATATACACAATTACAGAGCCTCTGCTCTCAAGTGCTACTGGTGTCCTGGAGATCAGTCAATCAACATCCATCAATCAATTTACCCAGCTACACCTGAGAACGGGATGTGGCCTTGGCTTGAAAGTGAGTCTAGATGTCAGCTAGGAAACATGAACTCTTTCCTCTACATTTATTTCTTAGATTTTAGCACAATTAACCAAGAAGATAGGTTCCTTTCTATCCTTAGAAGGACTTCAGGTTGGCAGTCAATAGTGCATGTCCGTAGCATCACCTTTATAATTGTACTATTCTAGCATATGTTAGCAAGAAGGGAAGGTGTCACAAATTGTAGCAGATGGAACCATATAGGCACTGCTTCCTGCTTTTGACAAAAAAAAAAAGCTGCACTAAAATTAGCCCTGTTCCCCAAGGATTTGAGTCAGCGAAAGCAATTTAAATTCTCGTCTTGTTTTTCTAGCAATCAGTAGGTAACCATTAAACAGTTGGTGACAAAGAGAAAGCACTTTGTGTGTCTCTGTGATGATACCAAAAAGTGGTCTCTGCCATCACCTATGGTGGCACTTGATGTCATCAGAGGCAGAAGGAGCAGGTCAGAAAGAGTTTTTCAGTGCTAAGCGTGATATTCTGAACTAAACATAAAAGTCCCCAAATATTCAGATTGATGTGGAATCTCTGTCAACTATCTTCATATTTTTATTAGCTATTATACCACCTAACTATAAAATGCTCGGTATTTTTCAGTCATTTTCAGCGTAAGAAATCTTCCTCTAAAAAGGCAGAAAATCATGGCCAAACTATTTGTCACTTTTTTTGACACGGGGACTCTCTATATAGCCCTGGCTGTCCTGGAACTCACTCTGTAGACCAGGCTGGCCTCAAGCTCACAGATCCATCTGCCTCTGCCTCCCTGAGCCGTGATTAAAAGCATGTGCCACTACCACCCGGGAAATAGTTATTTACTATTATTTTTTATGTCTAAATGTGTATTGCCTGATGTATGTCGATAGACATGTGTACCTGGTGTCCACAGAAGCCACAAGAGGGAATCAGATCCCAGGAACAGGAGTTACAGACAGTTGTGAGCTGCCATGTGGTTGCTGGGAATCAAACCTGGCACCCCTGGAAGAGCAGCCAGTGCTCGAAGCCACTGAGCTATATCCCGAGGCCCTATTTGTTCTGTTTTTCAAAGAGAAAAAAAATGGTAATAATTAGAAACAATTGGGAGGATTCCATAAAATATGACAGTCCGCAAAAGGGAATTTTATGCAGACATCAAGAATCACTTTACAAGAGTTTTATTTGTTTGTTTTTGTTGTTGCTGCTGTTTTATATTTGGGGGTTCCCTGGGATATAACTTACTTACATCCCATAAAGTTTTTTTTAAGCTGTAAAACTCCAAAAGATTATTCATGCCTTTTCAGCATCAGAGAACTATCCCGACGTGTTGGTCGATTCTGCACTGTAATAAGGCAGGCTTCTTGTGACAAAAAGTGTATTTTGTAGCTCAAAAGGATTTGGAGGCTAAATGTCCAAAAGTAGACAGCACGATTGATTTGAAACCTAGCAAGGACCTAACAAAGAACCATATCACAATGAGAGGAGTGTACATGTATGGAGGAGACCACATCTTTAAACGGGAAACCAGGGACCTGGATGGGATCAGGCTTACTGCTTATATAACATGCCTACAGTTACAACTAACTCAGGATCTCGAAAGAACGACCTTGATCCAATAACCTCCTACAAGGGAGATGGACAAATGGCCCAGTGGTTAAGAGGACTTTCTGCTTTGCCAGGAATCCTGACTTCATTTCCGAGCACCCAATGGGCAGGCTGCAACTGTGTGTGACTCCAGTACCAGGGTAATCCAATGCCACTGACTTCCATGGGCACTTGCACACATATGCACATATCCCCACAGAGACCCATGTACATCCTCATAATTAAATACGATACAAATAAAATCAGGAAAGAACCTCCCACCAAGCCCTGCCTCTTAAAGATTCTACCACCTTGCATATCACCAACTAACCATACATCTTACACATGAACACCTAGGGGACACACTCAAACACATTATAATCCAATCTAAAAACACTCGCACTCCCCCAAAAGAGAATTTGAACCCATCTGAACCCGATAATGGTCACTCCTCATGATCAAAACTAACAAATTTATTAAAAAAAAACAAAACAAAGGCTCAAAAGATTAGAAAAAGGGAAAGCAACTCACAAAGAAGACATATGAATTAGTAGATGTGGTACTTTGAAAGAAAATGGCCTCCAAAGGGCATGGCACTAATGCAAGGTGTGGCCTTGTTGGAGTAGGTATGACCTTGTTAGAGGAAGTGTGCCACTGTGGAGGTGGACTTTGAGGTCTCATATATGTTCAAGCCACGCCCAGTGAGACAGACCACTTCCTGCTGCCTGTGAGTAAAGATGTAAGAGCTCTCAGCTCCTTCTCTAGCACAGAGTATACCTGCAAGCTGCCTTGTTTCCTGCCATGATGATAATGGACTAAACCTCTGAACTGTAAGCCAGGCACCACAATTAAATGTTTTCCTTTATAAGAGTTGCTGTGGCCGGGCAGTGGTGGCACATGCCTTTAATCCCAGCACTTGGGAGGCAGAGGCAGGCGGATCTCTGTGAGTTCGAGACCAGCCTGGTCTACAGAGCTAGTTCCAGGACAGGCTCCAAAGCCACAGAGAAACCCTGTCTCAAAAAACCAAAAAAAAAAAAAGAGTTGCTGTGCTCATGCTGTCTCTTCACAGCAACAGAAATCCTAACTAAGACAATATAAATGGGGAAAGATGCTCAACTTTGTACGTGAAAAGGGGAATGAATCTATGTTAGAGAATATAAAGGACCAGTTATCTAAGATTAGATATACAAAACTGATTTTTGCCCAAATAGTAAGTTATAAAACAATGCATATAATTTGATACCATCTTCAAACAAGTAACTGATCTTGGCATAAGAAATGCATTCCTGCTTTTGGTCCTACCAACCCTATGATTACATGTAATAGTCTCACTCTCCAGAGAGGAAACTTGGCCTCAGAGTTGTACACACAGCTGCTAACTTTCTATTTCGGTCCAATTAGCCCTTAAACCAACACAAAGGATAACTTTCAGGTTAGAATACCTGGAAACCCCTCAATTTAGGGGGTGAGGCAGCAAACTTCTGGTATATCATTCTTGAGAGCTTTTCACCTATCCCCAGGAAAAGTCATGCAACATTCAGTTTCCAAATAGGAACAAAGCAAAACCAAAGCTGAGTTTGGAGGAAGTTGCACCATTTCTGCTGGTGGTGAGAAGATGTGCAACTGGAAGTAAACCATGGAGGCAATCCCAATATGTCTGTCCTCCCTGTCATATTGGAATGATATGCCTGCCCTTGTCCCTGTAGTATTGGAAGGGTATGTCTCTTTGCTACAGTAGGTGTATTGCTCCTACAGTGGGTGAAGGCATGCCGATAAGTGGTGCGGGAGAATTGTCTGTATTCTGTCAATCATATTTTAAATAAATGCTGATTGGCCAGGCAAGAAGTATAGGCGGAAAAACCAGGCAGGAAGTAGAAATGATGTAATGAGAACAGGAGAATTCTGGGAAGGAGGAAGTTGATTCCTCCCACTCCTGCCCTGATCACCAAAGCAGCAGGATGTGATCTGCCCTACTGAAAAGAGGTACTGAGCCACATGGCTAACATAGATCAGAAAAATGGGTTAATCAAGATGTGAGAGTTAGCCAGTGAGAGGCTAGAGCTAATGGGCCAATCAGCTTTATAACTTTAGAGATCTCTGTGTGGTTTTCTTTGGGGCTTGCTGGCTGTGGGGTACCCGAAGGGAAAAAAAAACCAACAACAAGCAGGGCCCTGATCATTGTTACAGCTAAGATCAACTTGTCTGCCCAGAGGGAAATCCAAAGTAGAAAATCGTAAGAGAAACCCCAGTGAAACCATCTTCTTATATATCATTTTTCTTTTTTATGGGGATATACTTCCTTGATGAATATGATTTGTCAAATGACATGGGGACATCCTGAAGTTGGCAGACGTGTCACAGAATATGCTGCAATGCCTTCTAGTAGCACTGGAGTGGTTAGAGTAAGAATGGTCCCCATAGACTCATAGATTCAAATGCTTACGGGGTGGGATTATTTGAAACGAGTAGGAGCTGTGGCCTTGTTGGACAAAGCGTGCCACTGAGAGTGGGCTTTGAGGTTTCAAGTGCTCAAGCCAGACCCAGTGTCATGATCTCTTCCTGCTGCCAGATGTGGGACTCTCAGCTACTTCTCCAGCACCATGTCTGCCTGCATGCTGCCATGCTCCTCACCATGATAATGGACTAAACCTCCGAAACTGTAAGCCAGCCCCAACTAAACGCTTTCATTCTAAGAGTTACCATAGTTATTGAGTTTCTTCACAGCAGTAGAACACTGCCTAAGATAAGTACATACAGAACATGATTGTAAAGAAATTGTGGCAGAAGCTGTATTGCCACTGCTGAGAGTGGTAAGATTGAAGTTCAGCTGACTGCCCAGAAAGAGTGTGCACAGCAGGCAAGAATTACACATAAAAGGCATGCCAGTGGTATTCTGAATGCTATTTTCTGACTTGTTAGGTAAATTGGTTGAAGGAGAGGATGAGACAGCGGTACTGGCTTGCTATTTCTTCTCTCTGGATGGGGAGTCATATGGAACAGAGTACAAATTAGATTTATGCTACATAGCCCCTCCCGGGGTACAGTAACTACCAACTCAAGAGAACAGTGGAATAATGAAGAGGGGGAAAATACAGTAGAAATAATAGTGAGGGAACTAGGCACAAAAGAGGTGGCATGGGATGCCATGGTCCCTGGCTAGTGAGGGCTGTGCTCACAGGAGGGGGCACAAAGAAGCTCAACTCAGAAGGGATTTCAGGGTTGGTATGGGTCTTCTGTGGCTTCGAGAAGCTTCATTGTGGATCATGGTTATTTTTGAGGTAAGGGAGGGTCTAGGAGATTTGAGTGGCTTAACCCAGTATGTAAATTTGGTGCATAATGTACTAAATCATTCAAAAAGAGAGAAGAGAAGGCAAACAATGGGGCTGGCCTAGGTCACTTGACAGCAAATGTAGCAATATCTGTGTCAAGTCAGGTTTGTAGGAAAATAATTTATAGAATACCAAATGATGAGCTTCTGAGCTCTAGAATGCCTTGATACCTGCATAACAGTTCACCAAAGGAGTAGGCAACAGGGAGATACCAGTAACTGTAGAAGATTTTTGTGAAGGAGGAACCACCTTAGCAGCTTCCCTCATGGGGTAGCCACAGTTGTCTGCAGGTGAGGATCATTCAGAGCAACCAGAGACATCTCCTGAATTGTAAATTACTTGGCCCCCTCTTAACATACAGCAAACTTGGTTTGGAGTAGGTGCTGGAGCCAACTGTGTCTTGGTTTCTGGTGGCCCTCCAGGAGCATCAGGGACAAAGGGCATCAATGGATGGATATGAAAATTGAGCATTGCTGGTAAATGGTTCGAGCTTCCCCAGGAGTGGACAAATGTACACAGTGTACATTCGTCTCTACTATGAGGCCAGAGATGATTCAACCAGCCAGGGGCTCTTTCCGCAGTTAGGTGTGGTCAGTGAAGAGGAAGTGTCCCATTATAGAGGTGGCCAAGAGTCTATCAGACACAAGGAACCAGGTAGAGCCATGCAGCAGGTGCAAGAGTGGAAAATATGGCTCTGATAGCTCTTAGCCCTAGGATGAACAGAGAAAAGTCACCTGGCTCCCCTGGGGCCATCCAGTGTGGGAATGTGCATGTCAACCCCATGGCAGTACCCAAGGATGAAAAGTCAGGGCAGATTACAGAGGACTGTGGATTGTAGAAATTTAAATACAGTAGTGCCTCCAATCCATACCACCATAGCTAATATTTTTCTTTTGTGGGGGCAACTGATACAAGGTTCATTCTTTTTAAATTCTAAAATAGTCTTTGCCTTTCAACATTGAGGGGAGGGGAAGAATAACTAGAGGGAACAGGATGGTCAAGATGGGGGAAGGACAGAGAAGGAGAACAAGGAAAGAGATATCTTGATTGAGGGAGCCATCATGGGGCTAGGAAGAAACCTAGCACTAGAGAAATTCCCAGGAATCCACAAGGATGACCCCAGCTAAGACCCTAAGCAATAGAGAAGAGGGTGCCTGAACTGGCCTAGCCCAGTAGTCAGACTGATTGCTCTCTTAAATGTCATCATAGAACATACACCCAGCAACTGATGGAAGCAGATGCAGAGAACCACAGCAGAGCATTGGACTGAGCTCCCAAAGTCCAGTCAAAGAGAGAAGTGAGAATATGAGCAGAGGTCAAGACCATGATGAGGACACCCACTGAAAGAG
Source organism: Microtus oregoni (assembly GCF_018167655.1). Taxonomy (NCBI): domain Eukaryota; kingdom Metazoa; phylum Chordata; class Mammalia; order Rodentia; family Cricetidae; genus Microtus; species Microtus oregoni. The sequence goes on from NW_024544788.1 coordinate 317,667, forward strand.
CTTACCTGAGCTAATAGAAGCCTTCCAACTCCAGTCTGACAGCGAGGGAATCAGCATAGGTGCAAACTAGGCCCTCTGAATGTGGGTGACAGTTGTATGGCTGAGGCAGACTGTAGGGCCACTGGCAGTGAGACCAGGATTTATACTTACTGCTTATTCTGGGTTTTTTTTAATCCATTCTCCCTGTACGGATACCTTGCTTAGCCTAGATATAGTGGGGAGGGCCTTGGTCCTGCCTCAAAAGCAATGTGCTAGCTAGACTTTGTTGACTCCCCATAGGAAGCCTTACCCTCTCTGAGGAGTGGATGGGGGGGAAGGTGGAGGAAGAAGGAGGAGGGGAGGGAGTGGGAAATGGACTTGGTATGTAAAATGAGAAAAGATAGTTTTTAAAATAAAGTTAAAAATAATAAATAAATGAAAAACAATGGTTAAAGAGTTTGAGTGTAGGTATTCTGCATGGGTAGAAAAAAGACATTCCCAGAAAACATGATTATTGTGGTGGTTTGAATGAGAAATGCCTCCCCCACTGGCTCAGGTATTTGAAGCTCAGGGTCGTGTTTGGAGAGGCCATGCTTGCAGCCTTGCTGGAGGAGGTACATCATTAGAGGTGGGGTTTGAGACTTCATAGCCTTGTCCTGCTCTCGGTTCACTCTCTCTGGCTCGTGTTCACAATTGAGGATGTGATCGCTCAGCTTCCTGCTTCTGCTACCACGTCTGCTGCTTGTTGCTTAGCTTTCCCACCAAAATGGACTCGTATCCCTCTAAAACCCTTTCTTCCTTAAGTTGCTTTGGGTCATAGTAGTTATCACAGCAGCCAGGCGGTGGTGGCGCACACCTTTAATCCCAGCACTCGGGAGGCAGAGGCAGGAGGATCTCTGTGAGTTCGAGGCCAGCCTGGTCTACAAGAGCTAGTTCCAGGACAGGAACCAAAAGCTACAGAGAAACCCTGTCTTGAAAATCCAAAAAAAAAAATAGTAGTTATCACAGCAAAGGAAAAGCAACTAAAGCAATTTATGGAACAGAAATCCCTATGCTAAATCCCCATAGGCTGATTTTCTAAGAGTTGTCTGAAGCACCCACCCACTTCGATATAGGTTATTGCCACTGTTGCCAGCTCCATGCTTGAACTGCACAGTAAGACCCTATTGCTGAATACTCTACAGGCTCTGGTTGCAAGATACAGAGACTCAAGCTGGAACTAAACTAGAGACTTCCCTGCTGAAGCATTCCTAGTGCTGGAAGACATCATACAGGTAGCTGAAGGAACTGTCTCTGACATTCCTGCTTGGGTTTGCCATGCTGCAAACAGGCTCCCGAAAGCTGCGCTTTACTGGGACAACAGTGGAAAAACTGTTATGGGCACAACCAAATGCTTCACAGGAAGGAATCCGCATTTGGTACCATAACGCAAAAACTTGTGATAGAGAAGGTCATGGGCCTAGTGGGAAAGATACTGCTGTGGTTAAACGAATAGATTCCTGCCAAACCACTTTCTCAACGTTTAGGTTTATACCCATATGTCATTGCAATTTTGGATCTTAACCAGAGAAACTTTCTTTTTATAGTAGGTAGTGGTTCCTGCAGAGATGGAATTGATCAGGCTGCTGAGAATAAAGAGACAGTTACTGTATGGGCATGGGGGCCTAATACCCATCCACAAATGGAATAAAATAGCTATATATAGCCTCCTCTGAGGCTCGAGAAACACAACAGTACAGGAAGTGGAGAGAATATACGAGATGGAATAAGGGGCGAGATATTGTGGAACACTATCCTCTCAACCTAGCCATTACCACAATAAGCAGAAAGACTATGGCAACCCGAATGAGACAGTCAAATGATCAGACCTGTTAACCTTCCCTCATCAAAGGAAGGTGGGGAGGATCATTAAACCTTTACCTGAGATTCCAGCCACTCAGTTCTCCCTGCATCCCCCATCCCAGGTATATGTAATTTTGCATCACATAATCTAGGAGATTAACTGGAGTGGAGATTCCATCTATGCAGCTTTTGAGACTTTCCTGTGATAGAGCTGTTTTAGGTCATTAACTCTCCTAAAAGCAACCTTTAACCCATGTCCCTGTAAGTAGGCCCAAGGAATTTATCAGTTCACCAAGTTAGACTCAGATATACTGTTTCTTTGGTCTGCCATTTGGGGGTAAATAGACATTTATTCACATCTCCCCAGGAAAACATCACAAGACAAGAGTGTGGAATGAATTCATATTTCAATGAAAGGGGTATCATTTTCTGATGTACATGGGTAAAGGAATGGTAATATTGAGGGAACTCTGTTAGAGGGAACATACAAAATTCAACAAGGCAAATTCATGTACCCCTTCATGTGACAAATATTTATTACTACTTGGTATGCAGCCATCACTGCTTGAAGCACTAAGGGATTTGTCAATGAACAAAACAGTTGAAAAAATCCCCGCCCATAGAAAGCAGAATGAAGCCGACAATTCACAAATTAGATACAGATAAGTAATGGCAGATGGCAAATAGCACTACGAAGGAGGTCTCCTTTCAACCTCACATGGCTGTTAGCAGCTGTAGAACTCATTGGCAGCATGCTTCTGTAAGGCCAAGAAAAGAGAAGAAGCTGTCTGTTCTCTAAACTCCCTTGTTTGTTCGGTATATAAACCCAGTACCTAGTGTCGGGTCCCATAAAGACAATTTCAAGTATCCGACTCCCTTTTAAAAGAAGTATCATTCATTCACTTCACCGGGTCAGGCTCACTCCAGATAATTTCCCAGTGGAAATTAACTCTATGTTAACTAACTGTATCTAAAAGTATTTCTTGAGTGTTCTTTTGTCCATGCCTGTTTCCTGATGGAACAGTCAGGAGGTGGGGGTGGGCTGGGCCATGTCATTTGTCCCAGCTAATTCAAAACGGTGCTCATGGCAACAGCTTGAAAGCAGTGGTTGGAAGAAGTTCCCTTCACGTTGGAATCCCACCAGTGAGGGTCTTGTGACAGGTCATGACTAACCATGAAGAATCTGCTGAATAGATGGAAGAAGCGTTTTGGTCAATTGTTCAACACACTAACTACCTCAGCATGGAGTTCTCCATGTCAAGTCAGAGGACCAGATGCTGAAGGTGCTGAACTATTTCTTTATTTATTTATTTATTTATTTATTAAAGATTTCTGCCTCCTCCCCGCCACCGCCTTCCATTTCCCTCCCCCTCCCCCAATCAAGTCCCCCTCCCTCATCAGCCCAAAGAGCAATCAGGGTTCCCTGCACTGTGGGAAGTCACCTCCATCCAGGTCTAGTAAGGTGAGCATCCAAACTGCCTAGGCTCCCACAAAGCCAGTACGTGCAGTAGGATCAAAACCCATTGCCATTGTTCTTGAGTTCTCAGCAGTCCTCATTATCCACTATGTTCAGCAAGTCCGGTTTTATCCCATGCTTTTTCAGACCCGGGCCAGCTGGCCTTGGTAGGTTCCGGATAGAACATCCCCATTGTCTCAGTGTGTGGGTGCACCCCTTGTGGTCCTGAGTTCCTTGCTCGTGCTCTCTCTCCTTCTGCTCCTGATTTGGACCTTGAGATTTCAGTCCGGTGCTGAGCTCTTTCTTAAATTAATTTAGAATTTCATACACGCATATAATGAGTTTGAATCGAGTACACTACCATTCCCCCCCCCTCTATTTCCTCCGTTATGTTTTAGATGAATTTGATACAAGCTAAAGTCATTGAGGAGGATGAACCCTCAAGTGAGAAAATGTCCCCACCAGATTGCCCTATGGGCTAGCGCCAGGGTATTTTCTCCACTCTTGATTGATGTGGGAGGACTACACTCACTGTGGGGTGTGGCACTCCTTGACTGGTCTTCTTCATGCTGTAAGAAATCGGACTGAGCAAGCCATGAGAAGGAAGCCAGTCATTAGTGTACCTTCAAGGCCTCTGTTCAGTTCCTGCTTCCAGGTTCCTGTATTCACTTTCTTGGATGATGTAAAATGAACCCTCCCCGACCCAAGTTGCTTTTGGTCAGGTGTTTAAGCAATAGGAACCCTAAGACATGCCTCCATCCCTGTCACCACTATTCCCTCCCAAATTCATGTGCTCTTTTCTTTAAGAAGGAGACCTTACATGGCTGGGCTGTGGTGGCACATACCTTTAATCCCAGTACTCAGGAGGTAGAGGCAGGAAGATCTCTGTGAGTGCAAGGCCAGCCTGGTCTACAGAGTGAGTTCCAGGACAGCCAGGGCTACACAGAGAAACCCTGTCTTGAAAAACAAACAAGAGACCATGAAGTTCACTTAGTGATTCTAATATCTACATGAGTGCAGGACCATCCAGTGGAGCATGAACGGCCCCTCTTCAACAAAAGCCTCATGGCACATCTCAGTCCTAGTGAGATGATAGAATATTGTCTTCATTTACCCACCTAGAATGATACCAGTTGATCTTTCCAGCTACCCTCGGGTCCAGCACTGTCTTCCTTCAGGCTGTGAAGTCTGTGACTGCCCTGGCTGCTTTGCACATTTTTCACAGGCTTAAGAATCACTTGAGAGTTTAATTTTTTTTTTCTAGTGCCAATCTCCAGAGTTTCTTATTCTGCATGTGGAGGTGACTCCCATGAAGAAGCCTGTCTCACACTCTGGCAGTGGCTGCACTACTGACCTGAAGACCACATTTTGAGACTCATAGGTGTAAATCATTCCTTTGGTCACCCATCCATCAAGCGCTTACTCCTGCTCTTATCTGGGAATCTAGACAAAACTGTGATGGGCTTAAGAGATGGCCAGCAATTAAATACATTTGCTGCTTTTCCAGAGGACCCAAGTTTAGTTTCCAGCACCCACATTGGGCAGCTCACAACTACCTGTAAATTCGGCTCCAGAAAAATCTGATGCCCTCTTCTGGCCACCACAGGTATGTGCACATGCACGCAAAGACATCTACACATAAAAATAAGTAAGTAAATCATTAGAAGCATGCTAACTTGGCTTCTGTCCCCACTGAGCCAGCTGCCTATGGGAAATCATGAAGCCAGCAGCCAAGCAAACTTGCTGTCTTTAGTGTCATCAGGATTGTTGTTGGACAAACACCAGGGACCAGGGAGACCAGAAGAAGCTCCTACCCTGCCAGGCAGAAAGACTTTCTAGACTATCACCCACGTGAATTTAATGACATGATAAACACCTCTAACATGTTGTTAATAAGGAAAAGAACATGATTAACAGGCATATGTCATGTGGGTCACACAGACACAAGTATATCCCTTGTGCTATATGTGAGTGACTTGTATAGAGGGCCAAGTCCAGGGAATTCTACCAAAATATTACTAACAGTTCTCTCTATATGCTAAAAATATTCTTAGCTTTGAAGAATATCTTTACTTTGCTATATTATTAATCTCCTCACAACGTGGTGGGATATGCACTGGTCCCATTTTTACTGCAGGGAAAAGGACTGTGAAGGGCACAGATGCAAAGGGGTAAACATCACATGGCCTATGTTAGAATTCTGTCTACCACACACTCCAAGAGCAGATGTCAATAAAGCAGGCAGACATATGAGTCTGGAGTTCAGAACGAAGGTCTGGATGGGGTATGCATGTTAAGATAGCATCAACATGCAGATGGTACTTAAAGCTATGAGATTAGATGAGGCCTTCAAAGGAAGAATACTGATATAGAAAAGAGTTCCGGGTGCTGAGCCCTGGAGAATGCCAATGTATAAAATTTGAATAGCTGAAGTGAAAACAAACCCTGTGATCAAGAGGGGCCATAGTCGGTGCACATCTTTAAATCCCTGGACCCAGGAGGCAGAGGCAGGCAGGTCTCTGTGAGTTTGAGACCACTCCACAGACAGTGAGGTACTTCCAAGTCATGGGAGAGGATGATGAAAGTAGCCCTTACAAAAGCAGTTAGGTGCAGTGCTTGCAATAATAGCCTCCAAAGATCGTGTTGAAGAGAAAAAGGAAAAGAGAAAAAATTGGAGTTGTCAAATATACACAGGTATTTCAAGGAATTTGGTTATAGAGAGGAGTCAGGAAATAAGTGCAATTAGTTAAAGAGGTAAGTTAGATCAAAAGGCTAATTTTTTTGCGATGGAAGAAATAACATGTTTATATGCTAATGGAAATTGTCCAGTAAGAGGGAATTTTTTTAATTAATTTATTTATTTATTAGAGATTTCTGCCTCCTCCCCGCCACCGCCTCCCATTTCCCTCCCTCCCCAACCAAGTCCCCCTCCCTCGTCAGCCCAAAGAGCAATCAGGGTTCCCTGACCTGTGGGAAGTCCAAGGACCACTCACCTCCATCCAGGTCTAGTGAGGTGAGCATCCAAACTGCCTAGGCTCCCACAAAGCCAGTGCGTGCAGTAGGATCAAAAACCCATTGCCATTGTTCTTGACTTCTCAGTAGTCCTCATTGTCCGCTATGTTCAGCAAGTCCAGTTTTATCCCATGCTTTTTCAGACCCGGGCCAGCTGGCCTTGGTGGGTTCCCGATAGAACATCCCCATTGTCTCAGTGTGTGGGTGCACCCCTCGCGGTCCTGAGTTCCTTGCTCGTGTTCTCTTTCCTTCTGCTCCTGATTTGGACCTTGAGATTTCTGTCCAGTGCTCCCATGTGGGTCTCTGTCTCTGTCTCCTTTCATCACCTGATGAAGGTTAATATTCAGGAGGATGCCTATATGTTTTTCTTTGGGTTCTCCTTCTTATTTAGCTTCTCTAGGATCACTAATTATAGGCTCAATGTCCTTTATTTATGGCTATAAACCAAATATGAGTGAGTACATCCCATGTTCCTCTTTTTGGGTCTGGCTTACCTCACTCAGGATAGTGTTTTCTATTTCCATCCATTTACATGCAAAATTCAAGAAGTCCTTGTTTTTTACTGCTGAGTAGTACTCTAATATGTATACATTCCATACTTTCTTCATCCATTCTTCCATTGAAGGGCATCTAGGTTGTTTCCAGGTTCTGGCTATTACAAACAATGCTGCTATGAACATAGTTGAGCATATACTTTTGTTGTATGATAGGGCCTCTCTTGGGTAAAGAGGGAAATTTTTAAATTGTGTGTTGGTGACAAGGGTAGTGGGGAGCTGGAGCAATGATACTGGGTGGGAGGAACGAATAGGATACAGAATACAAGTGCAAGGGCTGTACAGGCAAGATATAGATGGAAACGTGATAGAGTGCACAGTATGGGCAGTAGAGGGCAAAGATGCAGGCAGGTGGGTAAATGTGATCTGAAAGCCTGCAAAACTTGTGTCCTTAGACACTCTCTTTCAGAGCCTACTGTATTGTCTCCTGTATTCTTCCATACTGCCCAGAGTGTCGGTATGGGTTTCCTTCAGGTGTTTCCCAAAGTATGCTCCTAAAATGCTTTTACCACTGTAGAAAAGATTCTAGTACTTCGTGTTTATTTTATTACCTACCATGAGGAAACATATCCAGTACACCTAGCCAGGGTTTTCGGATATAGTCCAAATGTAAATTGTAAATGAATTAAAAGAAAAATTTTAACCAAATTACAAGGGATACTGTAAAGCTTTTAGATTATTTACAAGTGACCTTTGAGCAAAACTGATTAAGGCATTGATTCTGCTGGAGGCCCTCTAAGAGCAGGCATATCTAAGCTAATACATTTAGCTGGCTTTACTCCTGAAATTCTGCTGTCAGTCAGGCCCAGGTATCTCAGGACTGGAAGAAGTTCCCTCTCCTGGGTTATGCTGGTCTCTGTTTAGAGATGGAGAACTCACTACCACTGAAGACAGAGAGAGATCCCTTTATCCTGACAAGCCTCTAAATAAAGTATAGATAACGAATCAGTGTTTTAAGCCACAGAATTTGTGATAATTTCTTAAAGCAGCAATGAAAAATTACTAGAGAAACAACAGAAGCTTTGAGCATAAGGCTGGAGAAGACCCTGGGAAAGTCCTCGACTTCTCTCTGGTCTCTGGATTCCTGGAACACAGGAGTGGACGAGATCTAAAGCTATAAGCTACTTTCTATACTATTCCTATGGATCTTAGCATGTGTTGTCTGTCTTGACATTAATTATCCTCCCATCTTATGTATGCAACTTCTGTGAGTCAGCACAAAGCCATGCCCAACCAACAGTCAAGAGGCATGACGCTTTGCAACTGAACAACGTGCCGGAGTCCCTGTAAGGTTTTCACACATGACACAAACATCAACATCAATCGGAAATAAGACAGCAAGAGTCCTAAGAGGTGTCATGGGTTGGAAAAAGGAGGACTCTAAAAGAGGCTGTAAATGTGACAAGCTGAAAGAGAATGAGAGGCAAAGACTCCCCGGGGAAGGAAGTGAACTTTCATCTCTAGCCAAGAAGAAACAAATGCTGCGGACTCATTTTGACTCTTAACCCTGATAGCAAGCCAAGAAGCCCACGCAGCACAGAGAGAAGCCACAAATCATTATGTGACCCATGAAAGTAGAGGAGGTCAGTTCGCCCCTGAAGCTCTCATGTAGCTTTCTGACCTCCATCCGGATCTCAGGCAGTGTACTGGCAGCAATGGAAAATGGATGTTACCGACTTCCCTCATGATTTCATGGTTCCTGTATAACCATGCTGCCTAAACCCCGGGGAGGAGAAAAGCTGCATAACATACTTGGGGATTTGAAGGGAGCCAGACCCAGGCAATCTAGACAGAACCTAGACGATGAATCATCTCCTCAAGTTCAAAGGTTGCTAGGGGGAGAGATGGGGCTTATCTAGAGGGACAGGCAAGGTGAAGGGGTACATATTTATTAAGCTGGCTGGAAATTCAGCAACTCCAGGTGCTCATATGCCTTGATATTTTACACTTTGTAAAAGTGTTGCAAGCTAACCTATTACACTACAGGCCCTCCATTGTTTTATACTGTCTAAGACAATTGCAGAAAAAGTGGCTACTCTGTGAAGTCGCTGGGGCAGGCCGTGTTTTTAAAAGAAACTCCCCTACTTAACAATAATAATAAACTAAATATTTCAAAAAGTTAGAAGACAGGACTCATATTTTACCATAAAGAAATTGTACATGTCTGAAGAGATAAGTATAGTTGCTATGTTTCCAAATTTGTACAATGTATACATGTCAAAACATCACATTTTACCCCATTTATATGTACACTCATTATGCCCTTTCCATTTAGTTTTTACTCATAAAGGCTTTCATACACAAGTACTGTATTTACATTGTATCCAACCTCTCACCTCCAACCCCTCCACTCTCGCTCACATTTATGACTTCACCTTTATGTTCTTATGCCATTAATTAAACATAAATACAATTTAAAATACTAGGGCTGGGAATGTAGTTCAGTGGCAGAGTTCTTGTCAAACATTCTCAAAGTTTTGAGTTTGATTCCCTAGCACTGCAAAATAAAAAAAAATGAAAAACTAAAAACTAAAGCAATTCAGTTAGAAAATAGACAAAGCATATAGAGTAAAAACATCCTAAAATCAAATATTTGGTGAAAGAATTATATTAAGATTATAAAAACATTTCACACACATTTTGTATATATACATATATATATATATGCATAGATCCTAAATTATAAATTATATAATATGATTAAAAGACAATCCAAATATTTTACCATGGGGAGATTTGAATGGAAACTTCATAGCTATTCAAAAACCAAACAGACTTTTCTCAGACAACGAGACAGCAAGACGAAATTGAAAAGAAAACCTAGGGCTGGTGAGATGGCTCAGAGAGTGAAGGTGCTCGCCACCAAGCCTGATCATTCGCTCAAGTTTGATACCCAAGCCCCACATGGAGGAAGGAGAGAATCAACTCCCACGGGTCGTTCTCTTACCTCCACACATACACTGTGGCATGTGCATGCCCCCCACACACATACAGGGGCGCACACTCACTAATAAATGAATGAATAAATAAATAAATAAATAAATGTGATCTAAAGGGAGACCATGAATTTTCCAGGAGTAATTGTGCTGTGTAACAGCCCCCCAAAATGTATAAGTGATCCTATTTCTCCAGGGCCTTACCAGCATTTAATGCTGTCACCTTGTTCCTTGCACTCGGACAAATGTGTAGTGATATCTCACTCCGGTCTTATTTTGCACTGCTTGGAAATGTCAGGCACCATTTCCTATACGTACTTGCCAATGCGTCTCCTCATTCCTGGGCTGCCTCTCCGTGGCTGTAAGTTCTCAGTAGTGCTTTCTGAATCCACAGAGGCTTCTGTGCTTTGAAAATATTCTCCCAGGTTGTTGCTTTCTCTGAATGCTCTTAGTAGTGTCCTTTCCAGAGCAAAGGGGAGTTTTCTTCTAGATTTGAAGACGTCCAATGGATCAGCTTTTCCTTTCAGATTAATGTTGAGAAAGAAAATTAACCGTCAGGAATTGAGTCCAGGTGAGGGGGTTGAAAGGCAGCTATGCTAACCACTACACCACCGATGCAGCTCGGCTTTGCTTCTTATGAATCAAGTTTCTGATGTCAAGTCTAGCAACTCTTCGCAAGTCCCAACATCCTGAAGATTTTATCCTGTTTTTATTCTAAAAGCTTTAGTTTTACGTTTTCATTTAAGTTCATGATCCATTCTGAGTTAATTTTTGTATAGGATGAAGTATATAATATATAAGCAAGGGGAGTTTGTCTGTTCGTGTGTGTGTGTGTGTGTGTTTGATTCCATCATCATGTATGGAAAAATATTTCCTCCATCAAATTTCCTTTGCACTTTTGCCCAAAACCATTTGATATGCTGGGTTTTGTGTTGTCTCCCACTGGCCTGTGATTGTCCCTCCAGCTGCACCATGCCTTCCTGATTCACACGGTCTCATAGCAACCCTAAACGCCAGGTAGAGCCATTCCACACACTTCAGTTTCCCCCTACAATTTGGTCCTATGCTGGTTAGTTTTGGACAACCTGTCACAAACCTAGACATACCTGGGAAAAGGAACCGCCGTTGAGACGTTTCTTCCACCAGATTGCCCTATAGGCTAACCTGTAGAGCACTGTTTTATTCATGATTCTGTGGGAGATCCCAGATCACTTTGGGTGGTGCCACCCTGGGAAGGTGGCCACGGGCTGGGTAGGAAAAGTAACTGAACAAACCACGGGGAGCAAGTAAGTAAGCAGTCTCTGCTTCAGTTCCTGCCTCCAGGTTCCTTCTTTGAGTTCTTACCTTAGCTTCCATTGAGGATGGCCTGGTACCTGGAAGCAAAATAAACCCTTTCTTCCCTCAAGCTAGTTTTGGCAGTGTGTTTTAGCATAGCAAACAAGAGTGAAGTCAGACAACCCATTGGCTATTTAGAAGTATGTTGTTTACTTTCTAAGTGGTTGGAGACTCTCCTCTTATAATTCTGTTATTATAAGCCAGACTTGTTGGCTCATGCCTGCCATTCTAGCACGCAGGAGGCCATAGCAGGAGAATTACTGTGAATTTAAGACCAAGCCTGGGTTCTATAACAAAACCCCATCTGAAACAGAAATCAAAATTCCATTACTAAGTTTTTACTCCGGCTAAACTGTCGTAAAAACAATACAACTCTTTTCAACTGGTTCAGCTTTATTTCAGGGTATGTGGTCTCTTCTTGTTTATGTTCTGGAGTACTTTAAAAGAATGTGTGCTCCGGGGAGAGCGGCATCTATACAGATCGATTTAGTTTTGTAGTTGGTGTTACTGCGAATTTCTCCTACATCCTTACTTGTTTTCCGTCTAGTTGTTCTAATAACTGTTGGGAAAGGGATATTGGTGACTCTGCTGCCATCATAGATTTATCTATTTCTCCTTTCCATTTTATCATGGTTTGCTCTACTGTTTGGAGGATACACACTCACATTTTGATGTCTGTTTGGTAAACTGACCCTTTCCCCGTCAGTTAACATCCCTACAGTTTTCTTTACTCTGATAGCTACTGTGTAGGACAGTAATGTAGCACCACCTGCTTTTTCTTTAATGTTTGCATGAGAGAGAGAGAGAGAGAGAGAGAGAGAGAGAGAGAGAGAGAATGTAGATGGACAGAAAGATAGAAGATGGCATTCGATGCCCTGGCCCTGGGTCTGGGCTTCCAGGTGGTTATGGACTGCCTGAGGTGGGTGCTGAGAATTGAACTCTGGCCCCTTCTCTATCCCTTATAAATGTTCTTACCATTTTCAGTATGCAGGTGCTTTGAGTTCTTGGTTCAGTTTATCCCCTGGTTACTTTTTAACTGTTGGATCCCATCCTATTGTAACAGTTACTGGTCAAAAAAAGGAGTTGTTTTTCCTGCCATGAGATGCATAACAGTAATGGGTCTGACCAGTCATGGACCAGAAGCTCAAAAATATATGTGCAAATCAAATGCTCTCCCTTTGCTTTCTCTACCTGCATTTGCACAAACTGGCATCCAGCTTCTGGCAGTGCTCCTTCCTCATTTTCAAATGCTGGCACATCAGCTTTGAATGACCATACCTGGCTAAAGCTTTTTTTCTTTTAAATTTTCTCAAGTTAATGGGTCTGTGTGCATGCTTGCATGTGTGTGTGCATGCATGTGCATGTGTGTTCATGTGTGTATGGCATGTGTAAGCAGGCGCCCTTAGAAGTCAGAAGAGGATGTCATATTCGCTGGAACTGGAGTTTGAGGCTTCCCAGTATGAATTCCAGAAACTAAACTTGGATGCTCTAAAAGAGCATAAAATGCTTTTCCACTGAGCCATCTCTCCAGCCCATCTTTTCTCTTTATAAGATAATTCCCGTGCACCTTATTCTTGTGGTGTAAAGCTGTCTAAAACACCAATATACTTCCACTATCTTTCTTCAGTCACTTTTCAGTAACGCTTTCTAATGAAGCCTTAACATTTTGAGTATGTCTGACCATACTTAAGCCTGAGGATTTAACTGCTTTCTTGTGATGGTCGGATCACAGAAAAGGAGAAATAAATGTACTTTACTGTTAGTTTGTGGTGAAAGTCCAGGTTACCCCCTTGACTCCCTTCCACATCTGAGGAAGGACTACTGAGTAGGAATGAGGGCTGTGGGTTCCCACGCAGGCTCCATCAATACCCCCGCTTATAGAACAGCTTCCAAGTCTCCTTCATAAAGTCTTCTGGCACCATGAGGGGAAGCTACCTCTTTCCTTCTTGGAAGTACTCAGAGCCCTCTTTTCCAGGCATCTTCTGATACCACTTGGTGGGAGGACTGGAACGTGTTGTTATAACCTTGTGTGGGTAGAAGTCTAGGCTCCTGGCTAGAGTGTTTCTGTAGTGTTTGGCTGGAGTAGAATTATGTCAAAAATATGCCTTTTGAGGCTACCCTTTTCTGATCTTTAGGCTAGACAGAACAGACTTTCCCTGAACCTTTTTCTCTTCATCTGCAATCAGTAGCAATTCCAGATAGGTGTCTTCGTAACTCCAATTCTAGACTAGATAATACAAAGAGAAAACCCGAGGAATCTACCATCATGCCATTTTGTAGGCTCCAAGATTTCTAAATAGTCTACTTTCTCTCCATTTATCACAGTATTCCTTTTTAATCTTTTTCTTTAATAACTTCTTTATTGACTCTGGGAGTTTCACATTATGTACCCCAATTCCATTCACTTCCCAATCTCCCTGCCATGCTCCTCTCATCCCTTCCATGAACCCCCATATAAGGAAACAAATCAAAGCAAACAAAAGCAAAACAAAACCAAAGAAACAAAAACCCACAACAAAAACCAAACAAAATCCACAACAATAGAAAAATCTCTTTGCTTCTCCTTCTTTCCTGCTTCTCCAGCACCTCTTCATCCTTCCTGGGGGCAATGGAGGCTTCAGTGTGCCCAATAGTACACCTCTTTGTCCCGTCAGTTTTACTGGCAAATGTTCATTGCAGTGAGTCACTGGTCTGGTTCATGGCCTCTGGTTTCTGATACACCATCATCACTGGATCCTCACCGGAACTCCTCTAGGACTCCTGTGGCTGCACCAGGTATGGAGATCTTGCGGGTATCGTTCCACAGGACCAGTCTCTTCACCAGCTCCAGCCGGTCCTAGATGGATGGGGTAGGTGCTAGCGTGGGTCAACCCAAGGCCCAGCTGTGGGCCTGGATAGTAGTCAAGTTGGTCAGTCCAGGCCCCTGGGCTCACCCACCTTGGACAAGTGAATGGAGTCAGCTTCCCTACATGCATGCCCTCAGGGTCGGTTCACCCTGGCCTGTGGTGAGGGGTAGGAGCCATCTGTCTTCTCCTCATGCAGGGGCAGCTCTCTCACTGCAGTGTCCAGGGAGAGTTGCCTCCCTGGACAGCTTTCCTAGGGCCAGCGAAGGGTGTGGCCAGCTCAACATGGCCATCTGATTTCATCTCACATGGTTCCTACGGCCTCCTGAGGTGATACAGACCACAGATATCCACACCCACCTCAGCTGTAGCTGAACCATGGACCCAGACATGGCCCTCAGCAGCAGCTTGGGCCTGGTTGACATACTGGCTCTGGGTAGAAGGACTGGTCACTCAGGTGGGAATGGTTGTAGCCCTAACCTTGGGCCTCTATGTGACCTTTGGTGGCAATGCAGGACCTGGACTTCGGCACTGACCCCACCATGGTAGAACCATGGACCCCAACGTGGTTCTCAACAGTGACTGAGTCTGGATGTCACCACTGCCCCAGGGGCAGTATGGCCCAGAGACACCAATATGGCCCTCGATCTCTGGTGTCTATATGGCCTTCAATGATAACAGGGTCATTGGGCATTAGGATAGACCCTGGCTGCAGTAGGGCCATGGACCCTGACATGGCCCGCAGCTACAGCTCTGGCCCAGACACCATCATGACCTTGTGTAGCAATACAGGCCACTCAGATCTGGATGCTTCCTAGCCTTTGGACACAAGCCTGGACTTAGGTGGTTGATCTGACCCTGGGCATCCTCATGGCACTTGGTGGCAACAGGTGCCCCATACATCAATCCGTACCCTGACAGCTATAGGGCCATGGACCCTGACATGGCCCTTAGCAGCAGTCTGGTCCCAGATGAGACCATATCACAGTATTTTTATTTTTGTCTTTATTAGTAGCAAGAGTTTTTAGTTGTCATTTGTGGGAGAAATAGTGAAAGGTGTGTGCATCCCACCTCCTCAAAAGCAAAAGTTCTAAACTACTTTTAAAAAATGTTCATTCATTTATTTGTGCACACATTCATGTGTATGCATGCGCCTGAAGATGAGAACATGTTGGATCCCCTGGAGCTAAAGCTACAGGCAATTGTGAGCCGCCTGACATGGGGGCTGAACAACAGACTCGGGTCCTCTGGAAGAACAGCAAGGACTCTCAACCACCGAGCCATCTCTCTGCTCCCTGAACTTCCTTTTTAAATAATTAATCAAAACAATGTAGACTGTTGTAATTTGAAAGTGTCCACTAAAAATTCATGTGTGGGAACCTAATGCCCACATATGGCAATGTTGAGGAATGAAGCCTATTGAGAGGTATTTGGGTCATAGGGCCAAAGACCTTATGAATCACTAGTACCCTTCCTGCATGAGCGAGTTCTCAGTTGCATGACTGATTAGTTACTACAAGAGTAGGTTGCTATAAGACAACCTGCCTGCATTCTCTCTCTTCTGTATGCATTTGATTCCCCTTCTCGCTTCCTTAAGCTGAAACAGTACGGTCCGTCACCAGAATTCCAGAAGATTCCAACAGCACACTCTTAAACATCCCACCCTATACAACTGTGAGATACAGTCGACCTCTATTCTTTACAAATCAGGTGCTCTGTTCCAACATAAAATAGACACAGACCAAGATAAAAAGCATCTTATTTCTAAGAACACTGAAGCTCTGTGGTAGAACACTTGCCTAGCATGCACGAGGAACTACATTCATTCTCCAGCATTGTAAGAAAAAAAAAATGATTGCCCTATTCCTAACCTGCTAAAAGAAAGTAAAGGATTAGAGACTTGAAACCTACATTTCTATCAGTCACCCCCTTTCCACCAAGATAGTCTAATATACCCTAATCTTTGACATTCTCCAATCTCAGTTATCAATAAAATTGTCAAGGGTGAAGACTTGTAACAGGGCTGGAGATTGGCCCTTGGGATCTTATCAGCATTAGCCAGAGCTGTCTGGGCACACTTGTGCAACCAGCCACCAGCCCCACCCCTAATTATCCTCACGACCAGAAATAAAAGTATGAACGTCCTCAGGTAAAGCTCAGAAAATGTCACTAGCTCTCTATCCAATTTCCCTGAACTAGCATGCTAGTAAACCTATGACAGATAATGAAACCAGTCTGCCAACTTTTGCTCCCAGGGATTCCCAGTGTACATAAGCTCTTTGATAACACTGTCTCCTGGAGTTCTCGAGTGTATTGACACTCTCCTTTCCATTTTAAAATCTGCGCCCAAACTTGTATACCCTTGAGCTTTTAGCACTTCTCCTAATCTCCAAACTGATTAAATAAAATTATGTCCAACAGTAATTTAGTTTTCTCGTTTGTTCCTCGATACTGAGAGATGGAAGTAATTCGTCCAGACCATAGACACAAACCTTTTTTGAGCAATGGGACGCTTTTTTGATAAAGCATTTACTCACCCTGGACTTTTCTTCCTTTATCAGTATCTGGCCTAGACTCTCACTAGGAAAGGTGTGGTTAAGAACCACCAGCACCTTCTTATTTAGCTTCTCTAGGATCACGAATTATAAGCTCAATGTCCTTTATTTATGGCTAGAAACCAAATATGAGTGAGTACATCCCATGTTCCTTTTTGGATCTGGCTTACCTCACTCAGGATAGTGTTTTCTATTTCCAGACAAACACATAGGCATCCTCCTGAATATTAACCTTCATCAGGCGATGAAAGGAGACAAAGACAGAGACCCACATTGGAGCACTGGACTGAAATCTCAAGGTCCAAATCAGGAGCAGAAGGAGAGGGAGCACGAGCAAGGAACTCAGGACCGCGAGGGGTGCACCCACACACTGAGACAATGGGGATGTTCTATCGGGAACTCACCAAGGCCAGCTGGCCTGGGTCTGAAAAAGCATGGAATAAATCCGGACTTGCTGAACATAGTGGACAATGAGGACTACTGAGAACTCAAGAACAATGGCAGTGGGTTTTTGATCCTACTGCACGTACTGGCTTTGTGGGAGCCTAGGCAGTTTGGATGCTCACCTTACTAGACCTGAATAAAGGTGGGCGGTCCTTGGACTTCCCACAGGTCAGGGAACCCTGATTGCTCTTCGAGCAGATGAGGGAGGGGGATTTGATCGGGGGAGGGGGAGGGAAATGGGAGGCGGTGGCGGGGAGGAGGCAGAAATCCTTAATAAATAAATAAATAAATTAAAAAAAAGAAGAACCACCAGCAGCACCACCACCAGGAGCAGCAGCAGCAACAACAGTGTCATCTACGAGCTTATTAAAACTGCAAATTCTTCAGACCCACCAAATCCCCATGTCTGGCACATACATGGTAAAGTTATACAAACACTGAGCCAAAATTTTCAGTATAAAAATTTCTTCTTGACCAAAAATATACTAAGAAAGTGGATCAGGGAAGTTCTGTACTTTATCAACCATAATTATGTTATCGCCAATTGTATCCCTTTCAAAACAGCTTTGAATTTTTTGAAATGAAAATGTAATCACATTATTTTCCCTTCCTTCCCCCCAGCCCCTGGGCACTGTTTAGACAGGTTTATACCAGCCTCCTGCATTTGTCACTTGTCTTTAAAGATCCTTTCCAAACATTACCTGTTAGAAGATTAAGGTAGTGGTTCTACCAGGTAAGAATCAATAAGGCTATTCTCCATATAGGGAAATGTATTGGAGGCCAAGCAGTGTGCTGCTCAGGTCTCTGTCTCTGTTTCTCTTCTCTGTGTATATCTCTGTCTCTCTGGGGGGGTGTGGGGATGTCTCTCTCCCCACAGGCTGTCAAACAATTAAGTTATCAGGACATCCTTATTCTAGGAAAGTAGGCCATTCCACTTCTGCCCTTATAATTTATATGTGGTTAGCAGGTAAACATTTATGGTGTAGTGAAACCAGATACCACTTTAAAGTGACCCACCCCATGCCACTTATTTCTGGTCATCTCACCCTGTTCTTAAGATATTAGTAAAATACTGTTCCATTTTTCTGCTTGAAAGGCTGCCTGACAGACTGTTCAGTGTCTATCACGAGACGCAGAGTCCATAGCAACGGTAGTTTCCATATCTCTTCCCAACGCTTGCAGTCCTTGGGATGCCCACATAAGTGCTGGGTTGGAAGTATATCCTCCTAACTCCCTGCCATATGGATTTGAAAACTGATGTGCTTTTGCTGACGCCATCAGGGCTCCCTTTAGGAAGTTCTAGCAGTGAAAGCCTCTATCTGCTGAACCATAGATGTTAAACATCTCAAACAGGAATTGATGGCACATTATTCCTTTAGAGTTCCTCTTAGCTTTTGCAAGCCCTTCTTGACATCAAAAGCTCTTTTCGGGCCTGGAGAGATGGCTTAGCTGTTAAAAACACTTGCTGCTCTTCCAGAGGTCCTTGGTTCAATTCCCGGCATCCACATGGTGGCTCACAACTGTCTGTAATTCCTGTTCCAAGAGATCCAACATTCTCACACAGACATACATGTAGGCAAAACACCAATGTACATAAAATACAAATAAATAACTTTTTAAAAAGTTCTTTTCTTCTGTCACTGATGCAAAGCAAATGACACACACACACACACACACACACACAATACATGAGTGTTTATGGGATGAAGAAGAAAAACATGATTGGGTTCCAATTATTAACTAAGTCAGGTATACTGTTACCATTGCACTAATCAATTTCTAAACATTTAGAGATTAGCTATCTGTTTTTTAAACAAGGTCTTATGTGGTCCAGGCTGGCCTGGACTCACTATGTAGGCCCACGGTAACCTTAAAATTCTGATATGCTTGCTTCTAGATCCTCTGTACTAGAATTACATGCATGCAAAGCTGTACCTATCTCAAATAATTAGACATTTTTCTAATTGTTTAATCATTTTTTTCATTTTCTTATGCTCAGTGGGTACAATATTTACAGTTTTCATTCATTTAATTTTATTAACATTTCCTTTATGTGACAGCATATGGTTTTCTGTGGTGACAGTTGCATGTGCATTTGGAATTATAAGTCATCTGCTGGTTTGGGTAAGAAAGAGCCATGCATGGCAGGAAGGACAAGTTAGCTGATGTCTTAACAACTGACAATATGTTCTGCTAAACACTAAGAAAATAGTGTCAAGGTTTTCAAATACAACTGTAAATCTATTTGTTTTCTCTTTGAATTCTACCACTTTCAGTTTCATGTATCTGGGGATATTGCTTGTTCGTTAGTTAGCTGTGTTTTATTGTTTGTTTGTTTGTTTTGACTTGATTTTTGTACTTTTTATAAGGTTATTCCTTTGTCAGGTATAAACATTTAAACACTTTTTTTCTTCTTATGAATTAACCCTGTGGCAGTTCTGTCCACCTGATGCAAACTAAAGCCATTCTCTAGATGATAAACCTCCCTCGAGGAACTGCCTTCATCAGCTTGGCCTGTGGACATGTCCATGGGGCATCTTCTTGGTTAACAATTGATGTGATGGAGAGCAGCCACTGTAGGCATTGCCACTCCTGGGCAGGTGGTCTTGGGTTGCATATGAAAGCATGCTGAGCAAGTCAGGAAGCAGCATTCCTCCATGGGCATTACTACAGTTCCTGCCTCTAAATTCCTGCTCTGACTTCCCTCAGTGACACATTGTCATCTGGGACTTAGAAGATGAAATAAAAAGCATTTCTTCTCCAAATTGCTTTGGTCATGGTATTTATCAGAACAATAGAAAGCCAACTAAGATAGAAGTTGGTAGCAGATCTTGGGCTATTGCTGTGAAAAACTACACCCAATTGAGTTGAGTGGGGGTGGGGTGATGTTGAAGACTTTGGAATTTTGAGCCAGAAAGGCATTTGAATGCTGTTAATAGTACTGAGCGATTAGTACTCCAAAACAAGATGATAGCTTTTCACATCAGAAAGCAGTGGCTCTAGAAGTATCATCGTCACTGCTTCTAGGCCTGGAACATTTAGCAGATAATATGACTGTATTCTCTTAGGTGCAACCCCTGAAGAGAGAATTGATGTAGGAGGGTCTTCTATCTATCTGTTGCTTTCATTGGTTAATTAATAAAGAAAACTGCTTGGCCTGATAGGTCAGAACATAGGTAGGTGAGGAAGACAGAACAGAATTGTGGGAGGAAGAAAGCAGAGTCAGGCAGATGCCATGAAGCTCCAGCCCAAGATGGATATAGGTTAGAATCTTCCCGGCAAGCCACCACCTTGTGATGCTACACAGATTAATAGAAATGGGTTAATCAATATGTGAGAGTTAGCTAATAAGGGTCTGGAGATAATGAGCCAGGCAGTGTTTAAATGAATACAGTTTGTGTGTTGTTATTTCGGGGGGCATAAGCTATCTAGCCAGGCAGCTGGGGGCTGGGCTGCAGGAAGTGGCCCACCGCTCATATCACTACAGAGAGTAGTACGGGAGAATTGTATGTATTCTGTCAATCATGTTTTAAATAAACGCTGACTGGCCAGGCAGGAAGTATAGGCAGATCAACCAGACAGGAAGTAGAGGCAGGGAGATGAGAACAGGAGAATGCTGGAAAGAAGGAAGCCCATTCCTCACACTCCTGCCCAGACTCCAAAGAAGCAACATGTGATCTGCCCTGCTATGAAAGGTACTGAGCCACATGGCTAACATAGATAAGAACAATGGGTTAATATGAGCTACAAGAGCTAACAAGAAGACTGAGCTAATGGGCCAATCAGTTTATAATTAATGCAGACTCTCTGTGTGATTTTCTTTGGGGCTTGCCGACTGCGGGAACTGGGCAGGACAGAAACCCCAACAAGCAGGCCCTTCATGTTACAGACAATCATGAAAATAGGAGAACTGGGAGATAACCCAGCATGGAAAAGCACTTACAGCACAGGCCTGATGACTCAGTTTAATCCCAGGGACTCGTGTAAACAGCCAGATGTGGTGAGATGCATCTGTAATCCCAGTGTTCTTAAGACAAGGTAAGAGATGGAGACAAGGGAATTGACTGGAAGCTCATGGGCCACCAAGTCTGGAGTACACACACATTGATCATAACATACATATATGCACTGGGACATGTGTACCATTGTATACACATGTTCCACACACACATATTTAATTAATTAATTAAAATATGTAAATAGTCATCATGGTAATAAGAGCTACCTTCCTGAGTCTGGACACTAGACCAAGGAGTAGTTTATGAACCAAGAGTCCCCATGAGCTCCTCACTCAGCTTGATAACTCATTTGATGTCAATTTTAGTGTATCTATACACAGATTACTTACCCATAGGGTATCTTCAAGCAACCCATAGGTAATATATTATTTCATTCATAAACATTTTACTGTATTTCTCTAAGTGGTAAGTACTCTTTTTACTTCATAAGTCCAATATTGTTAATATACCTAGAGTGTCAAAAAGTCTTCCTTAGTATCATCAAAGATATAACCAGCATTCAAATATATCTGATAGTTTCATAATTTTATATGCTTTTTATTCCTATCAGCATCTAAATAAGACCCTCATATTGCAATTTGTTGACATATCTTGTGGTGGTTTGAAAGAAAATGTCCCTCATAGGCTCATAGGGAATGGTATTATTAGGAGCTGAGGCCTTGATGGAGTAGGTGTGGCCATTTTAGAGGAAGTGTGTCACTGGGAGTGAGCTTTAAGGTCTCAGAAGCTCAAGCCAGTCTAATGACTCTCTGTCTCTTCCTGCTGCCTGCTGATCCAGATGTAGAACTCTCCGCTATCTTTCCAGCACCACATCTGCCTACATGCCACCATGCTTCCCATGGTGATAATAGACTAAACCTCTGATCTATAAGCCAGCCTCAATTAAATGTTTTCCTTTAAAGGAGTTGCTGTGGTCATGGTGTCTCTTCACAGCAATAGAGACCCTAACTAAAGCATGTCTTTTAAGTATCTTTTTCTATATGACTTTTTTCTTCATCTGTGTTATGCATTGGAATTTATTGATGAAGGTGATAGTTTTTCCTGTAGAGTTTTTCACACTCTATGAATTTGACCACTTGTACCCCAGTAGTACCTTTCAACTATCTTCATTGGGGGCCCTACAGAAAGGAGTTGGCTTTTCATATAAAATGCAATGGCTCTAAGAGTACCTCCGTTATTTACTGTCAGGTCTGGGATATTTAGCAGATACTGTGACCATATTTATCTATGTCCAGCTTGTTAATACTTCAGTTATATTTGGAGCAAGATAATTTCATCTCTTTCTTGTGATGTTATCTCTTTCTGATGATCATTGCTGAGGTTCACAGTTTCCTCGGAGGTCTCCAAATGGCAATATTTTATCATTGTTTTTTCACCATTAGTGGAAATACTTCAATAAAAAGAAATCCCATCCTCAAGGTCTTGGTTGTTCTCGGGTGGAATTGATGTAGAAATGATTCTAGTGGCAACCTAATCTTACTGCTCTGGACCACCACAGATACCCGGGCATGGGTGTCCAGGGATTAAAAATCACAATTTCAGTCTTTCTTCTAACGTAGGCCTTCCATGCTAATGAGTAAAAAGGAAGCTTAGTAGAGTAGGGTTTTTATATAAACTATTCCTCTATGGGGATCAACATCTATTTATATGGAATTCCAGATAGAAACAAGAGAGGAAAAGGAGTTATTTTTAAAAAAAAAAAGAACAAAATCTCTTGTAATTGAAGAAAGAGTCCAATTTGAAAAGATCACTAAATTGTAACTAGCATAAAATAAACACTTACACTAAAAACCATCCTTGTGCAATTCTAGAATGTAAAACACTAAGGAAATATCCTTAAAGTGCAGAGAGAGAGAGAGAGAGAGAGAGAGAGAGAGAGAAGAAAGGTTTATCTACAGAGAACTGAAACTAGTCATCAGCAGCACAAGAGTTCAACAGAGAAATAGAAACCCTAGAATAACACCTGCAAAGTTGGAAAATAACTCTGAACCTATTTCATATTAGTCAAACAGAAGAACAAAAGTAAAAAGACATAATCAGGTATGAAAGAACTTGGGACTTTTCCCTCACAGCTATCTGATCTGGAAAACAAACAAAACATGATTTAAAGATGGACTCTAACAAGCAACCATAAAAGACTCAACAAATAAGACCTGGGCTCGGAAAAATAACCGTAACCCAGTGTTCTGACTAATTTTATGTCAACTTGGCAAAAACTAGAGTCCTTTAATCCCAGCACTCAGCAGGCAAATCTCTGTAAATTCAAGGTCAGCCTGGCCTACAAAGTGAGCCCAGGACAGTCAGGGCTGTTACACAGAGAAACAAACCCTGTCTCAAAAAAAAAAAAAGAGCAAAGAGAGAAACCTGGTTCTAGGGAAATTCCCCAAAATCCACAAGGATGACTCTAGCTATAATGACTCCTTGCAGTAATGAAGAGGGTGCCTGAACTGGCTTTCCCCTATAATCAGATTGGTAACTACCCTAATTGTCATCATAAAGCCTTGTAGCATGATTAATTAAAACTCAGAGAGGGAAATTGGGGTTCACCATGAAGGTCAGAAAAGTACCGGCTCTTACCTCGACCTCAGTCTGAAATAGTGATCGTGCCTCCTGGAATCTCGTAATGAGACTGTGTGTGAGAGTTGTCTTCTCCCATTTTATAATCCTCTCTAGACTGGGATTAAAGGCGTACACGACTGGAATTAAAAGCATGCTCTGCCCAGTTTCTATGGCAACTAGAGTGGCTACTGGGATTAAAGGTGTGTGTATATCACCACTGCCTGGTCTGTAAGGCTGACTAGTGGGACTGTTTTACTCTCAGATCTTCAGGCAAGCTTTATTTATTAAAATACAAATGAAATGCCACTACAGAGTCTTCATCCAGTAACTGAGGGAACCAGATGCAGAGATCCACAACTAAGCAACAGGTCGAGCTCTGGGAAACCAGTCAAAGAGAGGGAGGAGAGAATGTATGAGCAAGGGAGGCCAAGATCATGATGGGGAAATCTACAGAGACAGCTGAACCAAGCCTGTGGAAACTCAGGAACTCTAGACTGACAGCTGTGGAGCCTCCATGGGACTGAACTAGGCCCTCCACATGTGGGAGACAGTGGTAAAGCGTGGACTATCTGAGGGGGCCCTGGCAGCAGGACCAGGATCTATCCCTGGTGCATGAGCTAGCTTATTAGAGCTCATTTCCTATGGTGGGAGGCCATGCTCAGGCTTAATGCAGGGGGAGAGGTTTGGCCCTTCCCCAACTTAATGTGCCAGACTTTGCTGACTTCCCATGGGAGCCCTTACCTGTTGGGAGGAGTGGATGGGGAGTGGGTTGGGGGGAGGTAATGGGGGTGGAAAGAGGGGTGGGAGGGAAAACTGTAGTTGGAATGTAAAATGAAATTGTAAAAACTAAATAACTTGTTTTTAAAAAAGAAAAGAGAACAGGCTGTGGAAGCCTTGAGGAGCAAGTCAGTGAGCAGCTCCCTTCCGCGGCCTCTGCATCAGCTCCTGCTTTCAGGTTCCTGCCCTGTTTGAATTCCTGTCCTGACTACCCTCAGTGATGGGAGTGGGACTTGAGAGATGAAATTAATCCTTTCCTCCCCAAGGTGTTTATGACCATGGTATTTCATTACAGCAACTGAAACCCTATCTATGACACCCAAGATTGCAATAGAAAAAATTCCTGAAGTGACAGCTATATAGAGAGAGACTTAGAAAAAAAAATGGTACATGGCAGAGAATTCAAAAATAGTCTATGCAAATGGTCGGAAGGCATCAATAATACAGTGATAAAGGCAAGTGTGTTATCCACAAAAAAGGGTTATTTAAAACACCAAGGGAAGACTTACAGTCATTAGCAAAACTGAAGAGGTAGTTAAAATATACCAACCAAACGGCTGGTAAAGACACTGCTTCTGAGGCTGATGTCTTAAACTCAGTCCCTAGGATGAACATGGTGAACTCTGACCTCCACGCTTATGCCGTGGCACATGTGCCCAGCTGGTACTTGAGTAGGCCAATCTGCAATCCCTGGGGTCAGCTGGATGGGACTTCTATGCCTGCCCATCCTTGATGCACACACCAGATGGTCAGCCGATAGGTGGGTGGGGGCCTGTTTCCATCATAGTGCTGTGTGTTCACCTCCTTAGGGAGTCTAGATGAAGAGGTTACACATTTTCCTCAGCCTAGAGTACTCAATAGCTTCTTAGGCCTGGTTTTCTAAAATGATTTTAATAGGGCCCAATGTACAGTGCTAAATTTATAGGGTGTCACCCTTCATAATCTCAGGAATAATTCATTCGTCAGCCTGTGCTACATAGGTAGTGTCAGATGGCTGGTGCTGTTCGCATGTCCACTCAGAATCAAAACTGCTTGTCAAATGGAGTCTCTCAGGTCAAGAGAGTCTGGAAAGACACTGTTTTACTTAGATCCTCGTACAACGTGATTCCAAAGGTCAAGAGTTCCAAGAGCATCATCGCATGACCCTCTCAATAGAGAAGTTGGAAGATGCCTTGTACTTTTCCTTGTTGCCTCCTTCTGGCTATTTCATTCAGTCATTCACTCTGACAAATGCTTGAAGTATGTCTACTTCCCACCATAGCGGGTGGGATTTCAAGCACCGAGATAAAGAGATGGAAAATACGAAGAATGTTCCCCCCTCAAGGAACCACATTCTAGTGGGGGAACGTAAAAAATAAACATGTAAGTCTCTTCTTGAAATAGATAAGTATAAACAATATTATGTTCAAAGAAAATTATAAGACAAGATTAAAAATGGCTTTGAGGGGTCAAGAAATCCTCTATGAAAAATGAGCTATGAACTAAAATACTCTTTTGAGCAAAGCTAGAGACAAGTGATCTCTTTCTTCCTGAGGCTCCAGACCTGCTATGTAAATCTGTCTATCTCTCCCCAGCAATCAGTTCAACAAACTAAAAGATCTGGGGAGAGGAAGCCATAACCAGACCACAGACAGGCTTGCTAAACCCTGAGCCCAGAGCAATGATTGCCTCGGTGTTATTGACCTTCAGAGGACCTTCCTAGTTACTGTTCCCAAACAAGGAAACACTCCAAAGTGAGTCACTAGGAAACATTCAGGGATGCGCCCCTAACCTGTGTCCTGTAGCATGGCAAAGCGACCTAGGCTTATGTCATGGGCTTCTCCAGAGAACACAGAGAACTCCAGAGAGAAGCCTTCCATCCAAAGTCTATTGCTTCCTGAGAAAAGGCTGAGTCTAAGCCATAATATTATTGTAACTGGCTACCAAGACTCTTTTTGTTTCTGTCTTTTGTTTGGGTTTTTCTTTTTTGGTTTGGTGTTTTATTTGATGTAGCATGAAATAGAGTATGCAGGTCTGGTTAGCATGGAAATCACGATTCCCCTGCCTCAGCCTATGGAGTGGTACCAGTGAGGTTTCCAGATGTGAACCACTGTACCGGTTAAAACATTAAAAAAGAATGACCTCAGATGGCATTCAAATGTTGGGGGCTACGTTGTGATGAGTTGTCACTAGGCAACTCCTCATTACTTCCTCTGCAAATTCCAGGAAGTTCTCTATGCTAAACCTGAATGAATGTCAGCCTCGCAGGGAAGGTCTAAAGCCCCTAGATGAGTATAGTACTCAACAGAATTCTAGCTCCAAATGGCAAGAAACTGCATGGTATCACATTGGGTGTTGGTGGCCATCTGTTTCAAAATAAAAAGCAGATATCCTTATTTAAAAGTATAGTCATTGCCATTTTGCTCAAAGTCTACCATGTAGGATACTATGCATAGCGATTTGAAACAATATGGTCATCTTTTGTACTTCTTTATAGCTGTGGAAAGAAGACAAGCCACTATTTTAAGCATTAAAATACCTCTCTTTAAAAAGCTCAAAGTCTTTATTCTACAGAAGATGTTTACTTTAAAGGTAACACACATTCTCATACACATTCCTAAGTATAAGATGATCTTATGTATGATGGCAAGTTTCGGTGTGGGTTCATTTTAGGAGTAAAATATTGGATATTATATATGAATAAATTGTAACTAAATGTAACCAAGGAATGTGCATGTTTTTAATTTTAAAATCCACTCTAATTTTAATAGATATTTGGGGGTTTCATTTGGTTGGTTGGTTGGTTGGTTTTGGTTTTGGTTTTGGTTTTGGTTTGGTTTGGTTTTGGTGTTTCAAGACAGGGTTTCTCTGTGTAACAACCGTAGCTGTCCTGGAATGCACTCTGTAGACCATACTGGCTTTGAACTCATAGAGACCCAACAGCCTCCACCTCCAAAGTGCTGGGATTAAATGTATATGCCAACATGCCCAGCTTTAATAGATAGTTGAAGTACAAAAAAAAATAGACCACCTGATTTGTGGATCATGGTTATGGCTACAAATGGAGTGTCCTCTACAAGCCCATCTGTGGAGGGCGTGCTCCCCACCTGGTGCTGCTATGTAATGAAGAAGAGGAAAGTTGAGGAAGTTGGGCCTAGTTGAAAGAAGCAGGTCATGGCGGTGGGGAGGCTTGGAATGGCATGTTGTCTCTGGCACCTTTAGAACTCTCTGCTTCCTGTCTGCCATAGGATTTGATGCTGCTATGCTCCACCATGTGCTCCCCAGCAGAAGGCCCTGTCTCATCAGAGCCCAGGAGCAGTGGAACCAGGTGTCCACTAGTTGGAACTTCTGAAAACGTGAGTCAAATATTTCCTCCTTTAAGTTTCTCTCAGGCATTTGTCTCAGCTACTCAATGTCTTGTAGTGCTGCAAGGTGGTACATGCTTGTAATCCTGATGTGGGATTCCTCTCTGTATGCTGTGAATATCATTGGTTAATAAAGAAACTGCTTTGAGCCTATAACAGGGAATGACAGAACTAGGTGGGGAATGTTAGATTGTATGCTGGGAGAAAGAAGGTCAGAGTCAGAGAGAAGCCATGGAACTGTTGGAGACAGATGCTGGGAACTTTACTCAGTAAACCACAGCCACATAGTGATACACAGATTAATATAAATGGGTTAAATTAATATAAGAGTTGGCCAATAAGAACCTAGAGCTAATGAGCCAAGCAGTGATTTAATTAATACAGTTTCTGTGTGATTATTTCAAGGCTGAGCAGCCGGGAACTAACTAGTGGCTTCCTCCAACATAATCCCATTACTTAGATAGCTGAGCCAGGAAGACTGAAAGTTCAAGACCAGTCTGAGTTACATAGTGCAAACCCCCTCAATAAAGCAAATAAACAATGGTTAGGATATTCAGTAAGCAATTCCTTTGTTCTCCAATCCCCAAGCATCCCTAGGATACATTCCTTACATTCCTCACCAACTATCACCCAACCAGTCATAACACGCTAAGCATTGAAGTCAACACTTCTATGTTGACTCTTTCTTCAGCTTTACCACTTCCAGCCCCAGGTCCCCCCATTTCAGTCTGCACAGACATTTGTAACATTTCCACAGAGGGTTAATTTTATCATGTCAGACTAGAGATCCCAATTTTTGCAAAACTTCTACAGAACACATTTCCAGTCTACCATATCCAAATCCACATGTCTCCAGTCTACCACAGGCTAACAGAAAAGCAGCCAGGTGGAACATGCACACCAGATTTTTCGGGAGTCTACTGCTTACCATTCACAATATAATACTATAACTAAACTGATAGCCATTTGACGTGGGATGTCCTTCTGTATATGTGTTGCTTTTATTGGTTGATGAATAAAGCTGTTATGGCCAATGGCTTAGCAGAGTAAAGCCAGGTGGGAAATTCAGAGATACAGAGAGAGAGTAGGTGAAGTCAAAGAGACACCAGGTAGCTTCCAAAGGAGAAAAATACCAAAACATTACCAGTAAGCTACAGCCTTGTGGTGATACATAGATTAGTAGAAATGTGTTAATTTGAGGTGTAAGAACAAATTAGGAATACACCTGAGCCATTGGTCAAACAGTGTTGTGATTAATATAGTTTCTGTTTGATTATTCAAGTCTGGGCGGCCAGGAAATGAAAGTGCAGTCTCTTTTTACAAATAGCGCCCAAATGTTTGGCAAGAATTTCCACATAAAGTCTGAGAAAGCCTTAAAAAGGATTCTAGAAAGACAAGAACAGAGTCAAGTGCAACTTCTTGGTAACCATCTTTACTCCAGTATACTGTTTGCTGGAGGCAGGCAGAGATGCGGTTTCTTTGAGAGAGGCTTCTTGGCTCAGCACTAGCAGCAAAAATCTCACAGCTCTTTTAAGAGGCTCTGCCACTAAACATTTAAATGGTGTTTATGAGCAGCTGATATCAGGCTTTCTTGGTGATAGCATGGACCTAGAAACTTCACAGAGGTGTGGCAATAAGTCTGGCTCCTGCCAGTACCTCCACCTTGAAGCTACACTATCAGGAAGCTAAAGAATGGGGCAGAGCCAGCTGCCAAAGCTGTAGCTTTAATCCTAGTCATGCTGCTTAGCAGAGTTAAGACTCGTGTGGTCAGAAGAAGATAGAGAAACACAGGAAAGACGGATTTAGACAAAAAAATCTGTAAGTGGCTTACAGTGTGTTTAAAAATATACATAGGATTGGGAGGGCAAAGAAAAAGGATAGAGAAAGTTCTTTAAAAAAGAAATAGAGTAGCCAGGCATGATGGCACATGCCTTTAACCCCAGCACTTGGGAGACAGAGACAGGTGGCTCTATGTGACCTTGAGACTAGACTGATCTACAGAGTGAGTTCCAGGACAGGTCAAAAATACACAGAGAAACCCTGTCTCAAAAAAAAATTTAAGATTAAAAGAAATAGAGTAAAAAGCAATGTAAAGATGGAACATACACATAGAGTCTGGATATTTTATATTATTATGTTGTATTTGACTTGTTTGACTGCTGAGGAAGGAGCAACAGCTGCTAAAAGACATTTGATTATAAACACTGCTGGATTAATTCAACCTGTATTTGTTGAAAATGCCTTGACTTCAAAATTTAAGTCAAACAATATGTTATTTTGGAGAAGAAGTTTTGCTTTTTTTCCCACAGGAAATGAGAGACTGTGGATTCATTCTGGGTTAAGAAAAATTAGGCGGGGGCTGGAGAGATGGCTCAGTGGTTAAGAGCATTGCCTGCTCTTCCAAAGGTCCTGAGTTCAATTCCCAACAACCACATGGTGGCTCACAACCATCTGTAAAGAGGTCTGGCGCCCTCTTCTGGCCTTCAGGCATACAGACAGAATATTGTATACATAATAAATAAATAAATAAATATTTAAAAAAAAGAAAGAAAAATTAGGCTTGATTGAGGAAGACCCCCTGAAAAATCTCTAATGGGAACAGATGGCTCAATTGATCCAATGTTTCAGAGCACCTCTGTTGCAGGTTCCTCTGAGTTCTACATCCAGAATAGCTTTAAGACTGCTGGCTGAGATGATCAAGTCTCACAGAAGACTCTAGTCAGTATTTGACCATAAATCCTAAATTTTCTTTGGGTCCCCATAAGATTACCAGTACCCCAATCAGCGAGAAGTAGCCTAGAAAACTATGCAATGGGATAATGCTTTTGTACACTGTAAAGATCTGTCACTAATATTAGTTTAATAAAACACTGTTTGGACAGTAGTCAGGCAAGAAGTATAGGCCAGACAACCAGACTCAGAGAATTCTTGGAAGAAGAAAAACAGAGTGAGTCACCAGCCAGATGCAGAGGAAGCAAGATAAGAATGCCTCACTGAGAAAAGGTATCAAGACAAGTGGGTAAACATAGACAAGAATTATGGGTTAATTTAAGTTGTAAAAGCTAGGTAATAATAAACCTGAGCTAATAGGCAAAACAGTTTATAATTAATATAAGCTTCTGTGTATTTATTTGGGACTGAACGACTGCGGGACCAGGGGGAAGTTTACATCAGTTACTTGTCTTGTTGCTCCAGGGAAACACCTGACAAATGCAACTTAAGGAAGGAAAAGGTTTGCTTTGCCTCAAAGTTTGAGATACAGTTTACTGTGGCAGGGGAGTTGTGCTGGGGTAGCCTGAGGTAGCTGGCCACACTGCATCCAAAAGCAGAGAGAGGCATGAATGCTTTTCTTAGTTCCCTTTCTCTTTTTGATTCAACCCTGAACCTTAGCCCATGGACTGTATCCACCTCACTTAGGTAGCATAATCTAGAAAACCCATCCCAGACATTCCCAGGGGCCTGCATCCATGGCAACTCCAAATCCCATTAGGTTGACCATATTAACCACAGGGCCATACACTTCCCCAATGCCTATGGCACTCTGCACAGATTCTCAAAATTGTGGGTTGCAGCTTCTTATGGGGTCACACAACTGAATATGGGGCTCCTGAAAAGTTTGGCAACAATAAAAGTTTTCTGCACACTCAACAGCCAAAAAGTTAATTTAGAGTCAAATGTATAATGAATCGAAGGTGTTTCTGGCCATGCTCACCTGTGCTGTACTCTAAGACTTTACTGCAGGCTTGATTCTGATCACATGTGTGCTCTTTGCAGCACTTGCTCTGTGCATGCATCACACCATGCAGTGCCAAGAAATGCTGCCTCAAATACCACGGCTCAGGTTTGAGACTACTGAATGTTACAAATGACAGGGTTTTTGCTATACGTGCCAAGTTTCTACTCTTGTAAAAATATGTCTAATTATGAAAAACAAAGACTTTTAATAGTTTCCTACAGTACCTCCATCAACAGGTATCAATGAGTATATCTTTGGGTTTTATTGTTTTATATTTTTTTATTTTTAAAATTATTGTTTCAGTTGCTAAAATATTGCTAAATGGACTTTGGGTTAGCATTAGGACAGAGTTTCCAATGACTTCTGAAAATGGTTGTTAATATACTTTTACCAGCTTGTACTAAGTAATCATGCAAAGTAGCATTTTCAGCATGGATAGACATAAAATGGAACTAGAAGGACTGGGACTGTCACTCAGCTGGTAGAGTACTTGACTAGCTCGCACAAATCCCTGGGTTCATTCCCCACCACCACATAAACTGGGCACGCTGCACACACCTGTGATCCCAGTACTCAGTGGGGAAGGCAAGGAAACCCGGAGCTCAAGGTCCTGTTTGGCTATATCCTAGACCAAGGCTACTTAAACTTTTTTCTTTGACTTTTTCCCTTTTTGATTTCTTTTTTAAGGGTTCTTTTTTCTGAAAGTCACGAAATTAATAAGGCCCCCTTCTCAAGGTTTTATAAGCGCTAATAATAGCTTAGTGAGTGACTGGGTTTCTTGAGGTTACTTAAAGGAGTTCTGGTAATGAGTCACAAAGAGCATAGACAACTCAAAGACAGCTGCGTCACTGAAAAGTCATGTGAAACTTACATCTCTGGAGCTCCCACTTGACTTAAAGGCAGCTTCTCTGGTCAGAACACACCCTTCCCCACCAACTGTTACTGCTTATATAACTTTGGGGAGGGGCATTGTAAATCTTGGAACTTTTAGGGGCTTCCTGTGTCTTGTAAGTTTCATTGACAACCTTGGTCTTGTCTGTTTCCCTTACTTCCCGACTCTGTGTGCCTGCATGTGTGTGTTGGTACACACGTATGTACAGATGTATATGCACATGTGTGCACATACATGTGGAAGCAAAAGGACACCTTTAGCTATTGTTCCTCAGGAATGGTCGACCTTGCCTTTTTTGTGAGACAGCTTTTCTCACTAACCTGGAGATCACCAAGTAGGCCAATGTGACTTGCCAGCGAGCACCAGGGATCTCTCTGTCACTGCCTCCCAGTGCTTAGATTAGAAGGGCTTTATTCCATGATTTGTGGGGATTGGACTCAGGTCCTCTTGACTAATCCATCTCCCTACCGCACTTCCTGAGTCTTATAACCCTCCTTCCTCTGAGGGAAAGTTTCAATTAAGAGCTAAAAGCCACACCACAGCACTCCTGCTGCAGACTGTCACCTGTGCACCAGTGTTCATAGCTCAGGGGATGCAGCGAAGGCTGGATTTCCTAGCATAGCTTAGATTGTAACTGCTACTCCAAAAGCCTCTATTCCAAAGCCTTGGTCACCAGTCTATGGCACTACTGAGAGATTATGGAACCTTTAAGAGGTGAGGTCTGGTGGAAGGAAGTTAGAGCACTGGGGGATGCCCATGAAGGAGATACTGGGGCCTCTTCTCTTTACCTCCCTGATGTCAGAAGGGCAGCATCCTCCTCCACCACATGCTCACAGCATGGTATTCTGTGCAGCCAGCAGTACAAAGCAACAGGCTGAATGGCTTGTAGGCTGAAACCTCTGCAACAAAGATTCTATAGGTGGAGCGATGGGCTGCTTCCCACCGCCCGGGAGGGCTCCCAGCCACCGGCTAGCTTTACCCAAAATAATTACACAGAAACTGTATTTTTTTAAACACTGCTTGGCCCATTAGCTTCAGCCTCTTACTAGCTAACTCTCATATCTTGCTTAACCCATTTCTAATAATCTGTATAGCACCATGAGGTGGTGGCTTACCCGGAAAGATCTTAACCTGCATCTGCCTCGGGTCAGAGAATCATGGTGACTGCCTGACTCGGTTTCTTTCTCCCTGAATTCTGTTCTGTTTTCTCCGCCTACCTAATTTTCTATCCTATCAAAGACCAAGCAGTTTCTTTATTAACCAATAGACAGATGACCCTCCTCCATCACACCTTCTCTTTAATTTTTTCTTTTTTATTTTATTCTATGTAAGCAGGGACATATGCCCCCCAACTGGCCTTGAATCCACTATAGACTAGGGTGACTTTGAATTTCTGATTGTCCTGTCTGTATCTCACTAGTGCTGGGATTACAATAAATGCCATCACACTTAGCTTTCTCTGTATGGTGACTTTTTATGAGCTGTGCATAGCAATATAAGCCTGCAGTCCCAGCCCTTGGGAAAGAGAAGCAAGGGGATTATGAGTTCAAGACCACCTTGGGCTGCATAATAAGACATTGTCTCAAAGAAAATTTATTGGGTATTTTGTTCAGTCCACCTCCCACTGTAGCACCCATCCAGATTCCCAAGCACAATGAATGATTGCACCAACCAGACCTATAGAAGTTTCATCACTGACTAAAAATATGCCAGGTTCCTGCAGGAAGGGCCTCTGAGACACGTACATTTGCCAGAGTTTTATCTAGCTCCCTGCCTCTACCTGCCCCAATGCAGATTTAGAGACTTTGTCTCTGAACCAATCACATTCTCAGAGGCTGTGAACCCAGTTCCCCATCCCTCCAGCTCCCTGTTTTTCACGCATGTCTACCTCGATTACCACTCCTCACTCGACCCAGCTGGTCTCCACCCCACCTTGTACCTCCGCCCTCAGCATTCAATGTTGCCAAATGAGAGACTGAAAACCAAAAACAATAGGGAAGATTTGGGGGCAAGCTCTAACTCCAGTTCTGATCTCGTGTCACGTGACTTGGCATGCAGGGAGTGAAAGGCAGAAAGGGCAGGCCCAACCCCACATTCCTAGGCTCATCACCGCCATAGAAATTGTCAACACCTGCTGAGAGCGACCTCCAATCCCCTTGCCAAAGACTATGTTCTCTTCACTTCACCTAGGGATACAACCAGCTGAGGCAAAATGCAGTTCTTCCGTATATGGTCAGAGAATGCAATATGATAGCCATGCTTTCCGTTAGAAATGCCTGACTGAGTTTATTAAATATATAAAAAAGTTAAAAAACAAACACAAACAAGAACCCAATGTCAAGTAGCAGATGGGGGAGAAGCAAGAGATGATAGATAGGAAAACCTCAAATCCAGCACTCATAGACATCCCAGAGATGCCTGGAGTAGCTGGCTTGCAGCATCCAGTCAGAGCCTTACCAGCATCCCACAGAAATCAACTGGGGAAGATTCGGCTGCTGTTTCAGACTGAGGGAGTCCTATTTGTGGCCCCACTGATGGGACATGCATTTAAAATGCCATGGCCTACCTTCACGCGTCTCGATGCAAGGCCCAGAGCAATGTGCGAGGCTGAATAACTAGGGTACAGGCGAATGTGCGGCTAGAGAGAGAGCCAGGCCCTGGAGCAAAGCCAAGCCCTGTGAGTCTGTGTGGGTAAAGGGCCACTTGCTTCCTGTCTGCTCTTTTCATGGTCTGAACTTCAACCCAGGGAGGCACACTGTCTTGAGTTGCTGTGTTCTCCAGACAGACTGTTCCTGAGACTGCCTTTGTTTTTCCTGACCTTGACACTTTTACAAAGTAATAGCTCTAGATGTTCTGCAGAAAGATGCTTATCTTGTGTCAGGGTGATGCTTTCTCCCCCATTAAATTCAGGTTAGGAGAAGATAAACCACGAAAATTATGACTGTCTCCTTCTGTTGCCAACAAGAAGCACATGGTGGAACTTGTCTCTTTGCTGTTGGTGGTGGCTTCCATCACCGGCCTTACAGATGTTTTCTGCATTTCCCTACTTAAAATGTACTGACTTTCCTTCTAGAATTACTATTTTGTTGGGAGAGTTTGAGACTATACAAACATCCTACTTTTTCCACTGTGTTTTACCCACTAATCCTTTGATAATTCTTACCTAAGTTAATTATTACTGCGAAATGATGACTTCCTATTTCTGTCCCTCCATCTACATTGGTGGAAGAGTTATCTCTCGTGCGGGAGAGTTTTCCTTCTGAAGGGGGCTGGTGAGATGTCTCAGCAGTTAAAAGTACATAGTATTCTTGGAGAGGACCCATGTTTGGTTACCAGCACACACTTTGGATGGCTCAGAATGGCCTGTTAACTCCAGCTCAAAGGGATCTGACGCCCTCTTCTGGCCACCTTAGGCATTGCATGTACCTACACACATAAAAATAAAGTAAATCAGCGGGTCAGCGGTGGCGCACTCCTTTAATCCCAGCACTGGGGGGGGGGGGCAGAGACAGGCGGATCTCTGTGAGTTCGAGGCCAGCCTGGTCTACAAGAGCTAGTTCCAGGACAGGCACCAAAGCTACAGAGAAACCCTGTCTCGAAAAACTAAACTAAAAATAAATAAATAAATAAAGTAAATCTAAACCATTTTTAAAAGTTTTTCTTCTTGGAGGGTGGGGACAGAGGGGAATGGGGTAAGGACTGCAAGGAGAGGAGGGAGGGGAAACTGTGGCCAGAATTCAAAATTAATTAATTAATTTTTAAAAAGATTTTTCCTTCTCCTGATATATGAAATCAATCAATTATGTGTTTAAATGGCCATGAATTTGTCCAAACAATGTATTGTCACAATTTTAAGTTGTGGAAAGGTCAATGGCTGTTTACAGATAATATGTCATGCTTTTCTGTGAATCTCTCCATTTTGCATTTGCTTTTTGGAAACTTTTCCCATGAGTCTGAAGAGGTTTTTGCATGGTCAGAATTCTAATCTCTTAGCTGTCATGCAACCTGCACATATTTGCTTTCAGATTTTGTTTTCTTTTGTTTTTCCTTTGTTTTTCTCTTGCTGTTGCTGTTGTTTGCACTTTTGAAAAAAGATGGTGTTTACTCTATATTCCCCAGCTAGCTTCAACCTCAATCTTCTTGCCTCAGTCTCTGGAGTATTATAACTGTCCTTTTTTTTTAAAAAAAAAAGTGGATGGTAAAGGGCTTTTTATCATACAGACTTCATAATGAGACTAATAGTTATCTGCCTTTTTCACTATGCGACATTTTTACGAATGTTACAAAGTAAGAGGAGAACTGGCCATGGTGGTGGCACAGATCTCTAATTCCAGGACTGGGGAGGCTGAGGCATATCAGGTCAGCCTGTACTATGTAGCTAGCCAAGGCTAGCCTAAGTTAGAGAAAGAGACCCTTTATCCAAAAAGAAAAAAAAAACTTTAAAGAAAAACTAGAGTTTAAAAAAAAATTTAGGCCTTTAATCCCAGCACTCGGGAGGCAGAGGCAGGCGGATCTCTGTGAGTTCGAGACCAGCCTGGTCTACAGAGCTAGTTCCAGGACAGGCTCCAAAGCCGCAGAGAAACCCTGTCTCGAAAAACCAAAAAATAAATAAATAAATAAATAAATATAAAATAAAATTTAGGGGCTAGGTGTGGTGGTGCACATCTTTAATCCCAGCACTCAGAAGGCAGAGGCAGAAGCTCAAGGCCAGCCTGGTCTTCAGAGTGAGTTCCAGAACAGCCAGGGATATACTGAAAAGAACCATGTCTTGAAAAATTAATAGATCGATATATAGACTTAGGGCTGGGAAGATGGCTCAGTAGGTAAAGGCACTTGACACCAAACTTGACAACCTGACTTCCATCTTTGAGACCGACATTGTGGAAGAAGTGAGCCAGCTCCTCCAGGTTCTCCTCTGCCCTCCAAATGCAAGCTGTCATGTACACACACGTGTGCACGTGCACAGGCATGTGTTATATATAAACATTTATATGTTTATAAATAAATAACTCTAACAAAGAAAAGAAAACTTTGCATCAACTCCGACAGTGGTGCTGAGTATACAAGTACTCACTGCATTCATCCTCCCGCACTTTCAGAGGACGTGAAGAGCTTGCTGAAGGAGGAAAATCAATTTTTATCAAATCTCAATCATTGAGCATGTTTAAAAATTATTTTCCATGTGACAAAACAAGAATAGTGTATGGAATATGTGTCAGATACCCACATACAATGGCTGTCTCCTTGAAAAGAAGGTGGTTGGGTTGCAAGTTGAAATTGGCACTTTAAAAACATTTTTTTAATTTAACTTTTATGTGTATGAGTGTTGGGCCTACATGTATGCTGTCTACATGTATGCTGTGCACTGCTCGTGCATCTGGTGCCCTCAGAGGCCAGAAGAATGCATCGGATCCCCTGGACCTGATGTTAGAAACAGTTGTGAGCTGCCATGTGGGTGCTGGGAATCAAACCTGAGTTCTCTGGAAGAGCAGCCAGTACTCTTAACTGCAGAGCCATCTCTCCAGGCCCCTATTTATTGTTTTTAATTTATATATAATAACCATGCATATTAAGTTCTTTTTTATTCTTTCAGGTATTTTTGCTTTTCCGAGACAGGGTTTCTCTGCGTAACAGCCCTAGCTGTCCTGGAACTCTTTTTGCAGACCAGGCTGGCCTCAAACTCATAGAGATCCGCCTGCCTCTGTCCTCCGAGTGCTGGGATTAAAAGCGTGTGCCACCACTGCCCATCTAAAACACTATTTTTATGCCATTTTAATTAAGTTAACTTTACTTTTATAAGAGAGAGCGGGAATTTTTTTTTCTTTTTTGAGACAGAGTTTCTCTGTAGTTTTGGAGCCTATCCTGGAACTAGCTCTTGTAGACCAGGCTGGCCTTGAACTCACAAAGATCCGCCCGCCTGCCTCTGCCTCCCAAGTGCTGGGATTAAAGGCGTGTGCCACCATGGCCCGGCTGGAATTTTTGTTAAGAGTGCATCAATATCTAAATAAACTGAATTTCTTACCTATGCAGAAGACACTAGGCAATGCAATATACACAACCATAAATGCAGCATAATTTTTTCTGATGGGAATCCCATTAAATAGAATGTTTCAGAGTTCTATAATTTTAATTTTTTAAATTTTACTTCACACAGTGTCCCCTAGATTTATCCATGTGTCACAAATGATAGCATGTCTCATGTAATACTGAATGCAGTTAAATAATATTCCATTTTATATATGTACCATGTTTTATCCAACTGAAAATCCTTACATACAGGAAAAATCAAAATAATAAAGACACAACCTGTGATTAAATATTTGATAAGAAATTAATATCCAAAATACACAAAGAATTCTAAACTCTAAGTATCAAAAAAGCACAGATACCTTGATGTAAAAACTGGGTAGCAGGCTGGGTGGTGGTGGCGCACACCTTTAATCCCAGCACTCGGGAGGCAGAGGCAGGAGAATCTCTGTGAGTGTGAGGTCAGCCTGCTCTACAGAGCGAGTCCCAGGACAGCCGTTACGCAGAGAAATCCAGTCTCAGAAACACACACACACACACACACACACAAAATGGGTAGCAGACCTCAATAGATATTTCTCTAAAGAAACATATCAAAAGTGCTTACTGTTGTTAATCATCAGCAAAATACAAATCAAAACTACTCCTCACCTGCCAGCATAGACATGGGCTGGGAGGGGACAAGTGCTCTGGAAGAAGAAGGGGCTTTGATAAGAAGAAAGTGATTATCGGTGCCAACTACAGGTATAGGGTAAGTGGATAAAGACTTAACTGTTGGGATTGAGAGACTGGCAAGGAAATTAGTGGTTGCTCCAGGAAGCGCGCATAGTGGAAGTCAGCCTGGAGGGAATGGCGCTGCTGAACTGGAGTGCATTTTCCAAGGCTGCACAGCACCTGCTGCCTCCTGCCACTTGCTCGCTGCTCATCTTGCCCCGTGCCACCTTGCCTCTGGCTTTGTGTGTATGATCACACCACCTAATTGCACTAGGACTGCAATTACACAAACTGGGTAAAAGAAACTGTTATCGAACTCAAAGACTACCATGATTCCTTAAATATTTACTCTTCATTTGGTATTTAATTTCTCAAAGTAAAATATTAAATTCGAATATTAATGGGGCAAACAGCTGGTGCTGAATATTCAGGCTCCCAGAGGAACACGTTAATGAATCATTTCTAAAGCTGGACAGTTGCGTATGTAATCTGTTCAAGGCATAGGAACACTGTCTTTTCTCAATTATAGCTTTCTAAAATGAATATAAATACCTCATTAGTCTGTTCCCAAAATGGAAATGGCCCTTTGACATTATAATCAATGTTTGTTGGAAGAAATTAGTGCATTAACCTAGTGTGAAAAGGAGAAATGAGACACAGAGTTTCAATTTTGCAAAATTAAAAAATGTTCTAGCAGGGAGATGAGTTGCAACTCAGTGACAAGGCACTTGCCTAATGTGTGCAAGGCCACCAAAACTGAGAACACAACAAAAACTAGGCTCTGTGCTATGGATGTGGTAATGGTTACACCACTAGGTAAATATATTTAATGTCACCGAACGGGGCACTTACAGTAAATAAAATGGTCAATTCTCATAGTACACATTTTATTACAAATTTTAAAACATTTATTTTAAAAGGACCAACAGTTTGGAAGCTAAAGCACCAGGATCATAAGTTCAAGGCCAGTCTAGGCTATATATAGCAAGACCCTGAAGTTAGGAAGGAGGAAAAATAGGAGGAAGACAGACAAACAGACCCTCTCACCATGGAAAAGGACAAAGAAAGAGAAAGAGAGACAAAGAGAGAAATATCATCGTCTGGTTCCATTGCATATGTTATCATGTAGAATTCATCCATCCCTCCAATCACTCATTCAATAGGCATTTATCAAATGTCAGCAATATGCAAAGCCTATGTCTTGGTGCTAAGAATAGAATTTTAAAAAGCTCTTTTGGTGCTTACTTACCTTTTAAAGATTTATTTTATTTTTATTTATGTGTATGCATATGTCTGGGTGACTCTATCGCATGGAAAAGGGTGTGGGTGCCCATGGAGAAAAAAGTGTCAGGGCCCCTGTAGCTAAAGTCACAGGTAATTGTGAGCCACCCAGTGTGGGTGTTGTGAACTGAACATGGGTCCTTTGCAGGAGCAGCACATGCTGAGTCGTCTCTCTAGCCCCTGGAACTAAGTTTTAATGGAAGAAACAGAAAATATACAAAGAAAAAGACAAATATGAAATGTCTCAGATAGTAACAAGTGATGTAGAAAAAGAAGACAGAAAAGAGACGGAATGTGATGGGGAGGCTGTAAGGTTTTTTGGAATGCTGGGTATCAAATCAAAAGGCCTCGACACTCTAGACAAGTGCTCTAACAGTAAGCTATGTCCTCAGACCAGGAGTACCCCATATCTGTGGGCTTCATATCTGCAACATCAATCAACCACAGATCGAAAGAAAATGGAAAACAAGAAAAGATGGGAGGAATGTTGCATTGCTACCCAAAAAGTACAGTTCTTTTTTTGTTATTTTCTAAGCAATATAGGATAACTACTCTTCAACTGGCAGTTATATTACACTGAGAATTATTAGTCATTGAGAGATTATTTGGAAGCACACAAGAAGATGCCTATACTTATATGAAGACACTGTTGCTCCCTAAGATGGACTCAGTTATGGATGGGTTTCGGTGTCTTGGGGAGTTGTGCAATCAGCCCACTGCATACTAAGGGATGACAGCATGAGGAAGGATTCATTGACAAAAGGACATTTGAATACAGCTCTGGACAAAAAAAAGGAGCAGGCCATGCAGACATCATCAGAAAGAATCATTTTAAGCAGAGGAAGAAAGTAATGATGGGTTTAAAAGGATCTCTCTGGCTGCTGTGTTGGGAGGTCAAGGAAAGAAACAGGATTAAGAAACCATCACAAAGCCAGGCAGTGGTGGTGCACACCTTTAATCCCAGCAGTTGGGAGGCAGAGGAAGGTGGATCTCTGTGAGTTCAAGGCCAGCCTGGTCTACAGAGAGAATTCTAGGACAGCCAGGGTTACACCAAAGAAAAGAAAATGAATCCATGACTTAACTCAGGCAGAAAATTATGATGGCTGAGACTAGGGTAGTAGCAGTGAAGATGGTGTAAATATATTGAAGATGGAGCCAACGTAATTTTCTCAAGAGCCGTGTTTAGAGAAGGGTTGAATTTGGTTGGTTGTGTCCTGTAGATGAAGATTGCTTGTTTGTTTCCCAGCTGCCTAGACCTAAATAATCACACAGAAACTATATTAATTACAACACTGTTCGGCCTATTAGCTCAGGCTTCTTATTAACTAACTCTTACATCTTAAATTAACTCAATTCTATTAATCTGTGTGTTGCCATGAGGCTGTGGCTTACTGGTAAGAGTGCAGCAGCATCTGTCTCCTTCAGCAGCTACATGGTACCTCTCTGGCTCCGCCTACTCTCTACATATCTCGGCTCAAATTTCCTGCCTGGCTTTGCTCTCCTAAGCCATTGGCCAAAACAGCTTTTTTCATCAACCAATAAAAGCAACATATATACAGAAGGACATCC
Organism: Microtus oregoni; assembly: GCF_018167655.1. NCBI lineage: Eukaryota > Metazoa > Chordata > Mammalia > Rodentia > Cricetidae > Microtus > Microtus oregoni. Next base: position 359,541 of record NW_024544788.1, read on the forward strand.
CACATCAGTGTCCTTCTTACATAGCTTACAAGTTCTCTGTTAAATAGACTACAGAATGAAGTACAAAGGTGAGTATTTGGGGTGAGCGGCAGAATATTTGGGTAGCTTACATAATGCCCTGAGTTTGAGTCTCAGTACTAGAAAAAGGGTGGGGAGATACTTGTGGAAATGGAAAAGGCAAGCAGGAATATAATATTTATTTATAAAAGCTTCAAATAGGTCTAGAGACATGGCTCAGTGGTTAAGAGTGTGAATACTACTCTTAAAAAGGGCCTAAGTTCAGTTTCCAGCACCCATGCCAGGCAACCTAAAGTCATCTGTCAACTCCAGCTCCGAGAGATATACAAAACCCTCTCTGTAGACACCTACATGTATGTCACAGAGAGAGAGAGAGAGAGAGAGAGAGAGAGAGAGAGAGAGACATAAACAAAAAGGCAGATAGATAAAAATCACAAAATTAAATCTTTTTTAAAAGCTTACAACTACCACAAATATCAGGAAATCTTGAAGAATGGCTTAACTGTCCTGGCACACCCTTAACCCAACATTTCTATATTTGGGGTTGTGTACTATTTGTCTCTCTGGCCATATGATGACTTTATAATATATTTAAATGAAAAGAATAGAAAATTAATTCTACTTTTTCCTCTGTCATAGTTTATCCATATTTGTACAATTGATGCTTTGGTCTTGTTTTCTTCTTTGCTATGATGAAGTTTTTAATTAATGCTGCAATGATATAAGAAGCTTTTGACAGGTTCATCTTTTTGTTGGCTTTTTCCTCTCACAATTCTGGTAGATAAAACACAAAATTGATCTGATAATGAGACATTCATAAGAATAGGCAGATGTATTTAGCAATTAATGTTGCATTACATTAAGTCATGCAATAACATAAGAAAATTGCTATTAACAATTCATACAACGAGTTGATAATATTTTTAGGCTTTTTGTGCCTTGAGCATTTGTTCTTCCAGACTAGTTTTCTGTGTCCGTGATAATTTCATCTATCACTTAATCAGAATCTGTCAGACTTCATCAGAATAAGATGAGTCAGATACACTAAAATATAACCTAATATGCTCAAACACATAAAACATGCAAATTCACAGACAGGCAAAAATTACTATTTGCAGAACTCTTCCTGGCTTGGCTCTGTAAACACAAGGTCTCTGATAAATTGTATTTCATAAATTTTCTAGAAAAACTGTGAGGTCATTATGAAAAACTGTATAGAGTTTGAATTATCATATGAACCAGTAATTTAACTTTCTGCATATTTATCCAAAACAGCTAACATTGAGACCTGAAAGCAATGTTTGGCCCCCCATATTCATTTCTGCATCATCCACAAGAGCTAAAGTATGAAAACAACGTGGATAAACGGACTTAGAAAAGGTATTGCATTTATATGGTGGGATGCTAGTTAGTACCAAAGAGGATATCACCAGATATGTGACAACATGGATAAACTCAGGCTTGAAGTTAAGATACATAAAGCACCCAGAGAGGGAATACTGCAGGATTCCACTTATATATGGACTCCAAACTAGTCAAATGCATAGAAGCAAAGGCTAGAATAATGGATGTCAGGGGTTAAGAAGAGTGGATGCCTGGGACCAGAGGGCAGAGGACGTGGGGAAGTGCTGTTCAATGGCTATAAAGTTGCAAATATGATTGAGCCATAGAAATTTGTTATATGGCCTTATATCCACAATTTACAACACTGTATGCGTTAGGAATATTTCCTAACGTGAGCTCCCTGACGATGCAAAAATTCCCAAACAAGCCAAATTAAGAAATATCCAGGTTTAATGGGAGATCTACACTCTCAGGTGGCCCTGAGGGGGAAATGCCACACCCCCTACCCCCCTCCCATGAGGAAGAAATGGAGACCACGTGTTCCTTTTTCAGGAGATCACTTAAATATCCTGGGGAGTGGTCCTGACCCCATCCCTAGGGAGGAGTCAGGACCTGGCCTGCTGGGATTGGGAATCCAGACCAGGCCTGGGAGCTGGGATAGATGCGATGGGCTGGGGCCTACACTCCCAACTTGACAGTAAATACTACATGCTTAAAACTGTTTAAGAGGGTACATCTCATGGTGAGAAAATGCTCGTTCTTACTAGGCAATACTGAACCCTTCATATATAGTTTTACAGGCCCAGTGAATAATTTTTCACAGGCTAGTTTTGGGGTGTGTTGATTCCAGACCTTATTTCTCTTCAGTTACACATTGAAAATGCAAAATTCTGGCTGCTATACACTTGTCAGATCAAGATATGGTCTTTCATCCTGCACCATTAGTCAGCACACTGAGAAATAGGGGTATTTCTGGAAGCCATTTCTATGCTAAAGTGGCTGGCCATGGTACAGAAGTAACTGCCAGTAATGTTAATGTATTTCATTAAATCCCTCATAAATGCAAATTCAATTCAGTTTGTCCTCTGAATGGCCACAAAAATGTCCACAGCTACTTTAATGACAACCTCACCACGAGGAAAGACCAGAGGAAGAGTTGGAATGAAAGGAGAATTTGGGGGCTGATTTCATTCTGTTTTTGTTGATCTTTTGGTTTTCTTTTGAAACAGCCTCTCACGCGGTTGCCTGGTCTCACCTTGAACTTGCTTTGTAACTCCGAATGACCTTGAAGTCCTGTCTCCGGCTCCCAAGGGCTGAGATTAAGGGCGCACACCATTACTTCTGGCTCTGCTTTGACTGATTTCAACTAAACTGTTTTTATTTTGGCAGATTTTACAAAACCACACCACCACGTTCGTGCACCACCGGGACCTTGTCGGGAGCCGCTGCAGGTAAAGAGCTGGGACTTTTGACTCCTCAGCTTCCTAGTAAATGCAGTGCTCGATGGTTGTGTGTGAGAGAAAGAGAGCAAGGTGGTGGGTGTGGCTTCCTGGTAGAGAGCACTTGCCTAATGCGTGTGAAGCTCTGCATTTGATCCCCAAGTCCAAATTGAAAAATAAAGGAAGCGGTTAATAATAATTCCAAAGTTTTGGGCCTGTGCAACTATGTGGGTGGAGTTACCATTTACTAGGATAAGATTAAGAAAAGTCTTCAGTTCAGGTCCAGCTTGAATCTTCCTAGAAGAAGTATCATGGTAGAAGAAGTATCATGGTATCCCATGATACTTCTGCAATATGGCTCCTTAAACAAGACCTGAACAATGACAACACACAATGACATGCTAATGTGGCAAGGGGAAATTTCAAGGTCCTCACCCCCAGACAAAGAATGACAGGCTACTAATGACTGCTGAGAGAGAGAGAGAGAGAGAGAGAGAGAGAGAGAGAGAGAGAATTCGCTTCTCCCTGGGATGAGTCCCCTGATTGGCTGTCCAATACCAAGTGGTCGGCTCTAAAATCATATACACACAAGCAACACTAAACAGACTCAGCAGGTTATAGTTATATATTTAGGAAGACATGTAACAATAATCAAAGAAAAGGAGGCCGTGAATTTGAAAGGGAGTAAGGGGGCCTGAGAGGGATTGAAGGGAAAGGACACTGTAAGGATTGCCCGAGGACAGGGAAGGGGGAAATGATGTAACTATATTTTAATTGAAAAATTTTTGATTTTCTAAAGACTTATTAATAAAAATCTTTATATATATTTATATATATATATATATATGTACATAGTATGTATATAGGTGCTTTATCTGCATGTATGCCTGCATGCCAAAAGAAGGTAGGGTAACAGATATCATGATGGATGATTGTGAGTCACCCTGGGAATTGAACTCAGGACCTCTGGAAGAACAGTCAGTACTTTTAATTGCTAACCCATCCCTCAAGTCCATTTTATTTTTTAATTTTTAAGAAAAAAAATCTTCAGGATCAAAATGAGAAAGCCTTGGTGGCACATGCCTTTAATCCCAGCACTCAGGAGGCAGAGGCAGACAGATTTGTAAGTTCGAGGCCAACGTGGTCTATAGAGTAAGTTCTAGGACAGCCAGGGTTACACAAGAAAGCCTGTCTCAAAAAACAAACAAACAAAAAACTTAAGGTAGGGACTAGAAAGATGATGGTTCTACAGATAAGAACACCGACTGCTCTTCCAAAGGACCCACGTTCAATTCCCAGCATCTACGTGAGTATGTATAACTCCGTTTCCAAGGGATCCAGCCTGTCCTCTGGCCTCCAGAGGCACTGTACATACCTGGTATATGAACATGCACATGGACAAAACACTCATAAACAAAATATAAACAAATTGTTTTTAAAATCTAAGGCATCCAATAGACAGCTACGAGGAAATATCAAGTAGGTAACTGGCTATGCGTTTGAGAGAAGTTGGTTAAAGGAAAAAAACTAGGAGGATCATAGCTGGAAATTGCTTTTGAAAACATGAAATTAGATATGGCAGAATTGAGGGTGTGCACACACCTGTAAAGCCAGCATTGCAGTGGCAGGAGAATCACAGCCTGACTACAGAATGAGACCCTCAGAAAGTGTGGGGCAAGAGGTTGTCGGGGTCCAACCCCAACATAAATTATCTCTCTGGACCGGCATGGAGGCGTGGGAATAATTGAGACACAGTTCACACAGCAATATCGGAAGGAAGTCTCAGGGTCCATCCAAATCCTGAAGATCACCCGCGTTTATTCTGCAAACAGCTTTTATCCCCAAAGGGAAACTGGGGGGGGGGGAGTTCATCAGCATTCTGTTTCCAGGGTAGCAGGACTAAAGTCACTTCCACAGCTCTGTCACTAGCTTGGATTAACACCTCTTCCCAGGCGATCTCCATATTTACAAAGAAGGAGCAGAACAACATCAGCATGCCCTGACCCAGGCGGCAGCTTGTCTCTAAGTGCTGTGACCACCTCAGGTACGACTGAGGCTGGAGAGCCTGGCTGCCATACAGTGCAGAAATAGGTGGCCTGACAGAGGCGCAGCGGCGGCGGCGCCAGACGCACAGAGGCGCAGCGGCGGCGGCGCCAGACGCACAGAGGCGCAGCGGCGGCGGCGCCAGACGCACAGAGGCGCAGCGGCGGCGGCGCCAGACGCACAGAGGCGCAGCGGCGGCGGCGCCAGACGCACAGAGGCGCAGCGGCGGCGGCGCCAGACGCACAGAGGCGCAGCGGCGGCGGCGCCAGACGCACAGAGGCGCAGCGGCGGCGGCGCCAGACGCACAGAGGCGCAGCGGCGGCGGCGCCAGACGCACAGAGGCGCAGCGGCGGCGGCGCCAGACGCACAGAGGCGCAGCGGCGGCGGCGCCAGACGCACAGAGGCGCAGCGGCGGCGGCGCCAGACGCACAGAGGCGCAGCGGCGGCGGCGCCAGACGCACAGAGGCGCAGCGGCGGCGGCGCCAGACGCACAGAGGCGCAGCGGCGGCGGCGCCAGACGCACAGAGGCGCAGCGGCGGCGGCGCCAGACGCACAGAGGCGCAGCGGCGGCGGCGCCAGACGCACAGAGGCGCAGCGGCGGCGGCGCCAGACGCACAGAGGCGCAGCGGCGGCGGCGCCAGACGCACAGAGGCGCAGCGGCGGCGGCGCCAGACGCACAGAGGCGCAGCGGCGGCGGCGCCAGACGCACAGAGGCGCAGCGGCGGCGGCGCCAGACGCACAGAGGCGCAGCGGCGGCGGCGCCAGACGCACAGAGGCGCAGCGGCGGCGGCGCCAGACGCACAGAGGCGCAGCGGCGGCGGCGCCAGACGCACAGAGGCGCAGCGGCGGCGGCGCCAGACGCACAGAGGCGCAGCGGCGGCGGCGCCAGACGCACAGAGGCGCAGCGGCGGCGGCGCCAGACGCGGCGCAGCGGCGGCGGCGCCAGACGCGGCGCAGCGGCGGCAGCAGCACGGCGGCGGCGCCAGACGCAGCTGAGCAGTGGCCAGACCCAAGCAGCTGGGACAGGCTGCAATAAGGAGAGCAGATCGCCCTACTACAATTGAATCAAAGAGGTAGGCCTTTGGTTGGCCAGGTCACTGGCACAAGGGGAGCCTGGTCCTGTCCTGAAGATCCTTCGGAGGGGTGAGAGGGTTCTTGGCCTGCAGCAGGAACCACAAAAGAGAGTGAGGGCATTTTGTAAGCGGAGCCCTTGGCCAGCAGGGAAACCTGATCCGGTTTCTAAAGGATCCATTGGATAGGATCAATAGGAGGAGATGGGCAGGCGCCAAGGCAAGAACTCACCCAATAATCCGAAAAACAACATGAAAACATCAGAACCCAATGATCTTACAACAGAAGTATTTGAACAACCTAACACAGAAGAAGTGGAAAAAATCGACTTTATGAAGATAATAGAGTCCCTTAAACAACATGTAAAAAATGCCCTTATAGAAATGGATGAGAAGTACAACAAAAAGTTTGAAGAAATGAGTAAATACGTACATGATACCCTGGGAAACCAAGAAAAAACCATCAAACAGGTAATGGAAACAGTTCAAGAATTGAAAACTGAAATGAAGGCAAAGAAGAAAATACAAACTGAGGACCAGCTGGATATGGAAAATCTAGGCCAACGAGCTGAGTCTACAGAAACAAGCATAATCAATAGAATCCAAGAGCTAGAAGAAAGACTCTCAGATGCTGAGGACACCATAGAGAAAATAAACGAACAGATCAAAGAAAACAGCAAAGCCAACAAATTCTCAACACAAAACATTCAGGAACTATGGGACACAATAAAAAAACCAAACCTAAGAATAATAGGAATAGAAGAAGGAGAAGAGTCACAGCTCAAAGGCTCAGAAAATATTTTCAACAAAATTATGGAAGAAAACTTTCCCAACTTAAAGAAAGATATTCATTTAAATATTCAAGAAGCATACAGAACACCAAACAGACTGGATCAAAGAAAAACATCTCCTCGCCATATAATAATCAAAACACAAAATATACAGGTTAAAGAAAGAATATTAAGAGCTGCAAAAGAAAAAGGGCAAGTAACTTATAAAGGTAAACCGATCAGACTTACACCTGACTTCTCGATGGAAACTATGAAAGCCAGAAGGTCCTGGATAGAGGTTCTGCAGAAGCTAAGAGACCATGGATGCAAACCCAAACTACTATACCCAGCCAAGCTATCGTTCACTATCAACGGAGAAAACAAGACATTCCAGGATAAGAACAAATTTAAACAATACGTAGCCACAAATCCAGCCCTACAGAAAGTAATAGAAGGAAAATCGCAACCCAAGGAATCCACCACTGCCAACACTGCCTACAATAACCCAGGCATCTAATGGCCCTTCACGAGCACATCTCAAAGAAAGGAGACACACAATCTCTACTACCAAAAGCAATAAGAATAACCGGAGTAAACAACCACTGGTCATTAATATCACTTAATATTAATGGGCTCAATTCACCTATAAAAAGGCACAGGCTAAAAGATTGGATACGAAAACAGGATCCAACATTCTGCTGTTTGCAAGAAACACATCTCAACCACAAAGACAGGCACCTACTCAGAGTAAAGGGTTGGGAAAAGGTGTTTCAAGCAAATGGTCCTAAGAAAAAAGCAGGTGTGGCCATACTAATTTCTAACAAAACTGACTTCAAACTAAAATCAATCAGAAGAGACCGAGACGGTCACTTTATACTCATAACAGGAACAATTCATCAGGAGGACGTCTCAATCCTGAATATATACGCCCCCAATATAAAAGCACCTACTTATGTAAAAGAAATATTACTAGAACTCAAGGCAGACATCAAACCACACACACTAATAGTAGGAGACTTCAACACACCTCTCTCTCCAAGGGACAGGTCAATCAGACAGAAACCTAATAGAGAATTAAGAGAATTATTGGAGGTAATGAAGCAAATGGACTTAACAGACATCTATAGAACATTCCACCCAAATAGGAAAGAATATACCTTCTTCTCTGCAGCTCATGGAACCTTCTCAAAAATTGACCACATACTCGGAAACAAAGGAAACCTCCACAGATACAAAAAAATCTCAGTGTCCACCTGTGTCTTATCAGATCATCACGGATTAAAGTTAGAAGGCAACAACCACGCTGCCCCCAAAAAACCGACAAACTCATGGAAACTGAACAGTCAACTACTGAACCACGCCTGGGTCAAGGAAGAAATCAAGAAAGAAATTAAAGTCTTCCTTGAATTTAATGAAAATAAAGGGACAACATACTCAAACCTATGGGACACAATGAAAGCAGTGCTAAGAGGAAAGTTCATAGCACTAAGTGCCCACTTAAAGAAAACGGAGAATGCATACATTGGGGACTTAAAAACACACCTGAAAGCTCTAGAAAAAAAAGAAGCAGACGCGCCCAGGAGAAGTAGAAGACTGGAAATAATAAAACTGAGGGCTGAAATCAACAAAATAGAAACACAGAAAACAGTCCAAAGAATCAATGAAACAAAAAGCTGGTTCTTGGAGAAAATCAACAAGATCGACAAACCCCTATCCAAACTAATTAAACGACAGAGAGAGAACACGCAAATAAATAAGATCAGAAATGAAAAGGGGGACATAACCACAGACACAGAGGAAATTCAGAGAATCATTAGATCTTACTACAAAAGCCTGTATGCCACAAAACTGGAAAATACAAAAGAAATGGACATTTTTTTAAATAAGTATCATATACCAAAGCTAAACCAAGACCAGGTGAATGATCTAAATAGACCGGTTTCTCGCGAAGAATTAGAAATGGTTATCAAAAATCTCCCTTCGAAAAAAAGCCCAGGACCAGATGGTTTCAATGCAGAATTCTACCAGAACTTCCAAGAAGAATTAATACCTATACTCCTTAAGGTATTTCACAATATAGAATCAGAAGAGTCATTGCCAAATTCCTTTTATGAAGCTACAGTTACCCTGATACCAAAACCACAAAAAGACCCAACCAAGAAAGAGAATTACAGACCGATCTCACTCATGAACATCGACGCAAAAATCTTCAATAAAATACTGGCAAACCGAATCCAAGAACACATAAGAAAAATTATCCATTATGATCAAGTAGGCTTCATCCCAGAGATGCAGGGCTGGTTCAACATACGCAAATCTATCAATGTAATCCACCATATAAATAAACTGAAAGAAAAAAACCATATGATCATTTCACTAGATGCGGAAAAAGCATTCGACAAAATTCAACACCCCTTTATGATAAAGGTCTTGGAGAGAATAGGGATACAAGGGTCCTACCTAAATATAATAAAAGCTATTTACAGCAAGCCAACAGCTAACATTAAATTGAACGGAGAAAAACTCAAAGCCATCCCACTAAAATCAGGAACACGACAAGGATGTCCACTCTCGCCATACCTCTTCAATATAGTGCTTGAAATTCTAGCAATAGCAATAAGACAACATAAGGAGATCAAGGGGATTCGTATTGGAAAGGAAGAAGTTAAGCTTTCGTTATTTGCAGATGATATGATAGTGTACATAAGCGACCCCAAAAATTCTACCAAAGAACTCCTACAGCTGATAAACAGCTTTAGTAACGTGGCAGGATACAAGATCAACTCCAAAAAATCAGTTGCCTTCCTATACACCAAGGATAAGGAAGCAGAGAGGGAAATCAGAGAAGCATCACCTTTCACGATAGCCACAAATAGCATAAAATACCTTGGGGTAACCCTGACCAAGGAAGTGAAAGATCTACTTGACAAGAACTATAAGTCTTTGAAGAAAGAAATGGAAGAAGACACCAGAAAATGGAAAGACCTCCCTTGCTCTTGGATTGGGAGGACCAACATAGTAAAAATGGCAATTCTACCAAAAGCAATCTATAGATTCAATGCAATCCCCATCAAAATCCCATCAAAATACTTCACAGATCTGGAGAAGACAATAATCAACTTTATATGGAAAAACAAAAAACCCAGGATAGCCAAAACAATCTTATACAATAAAGGATTGTCTGGAGGCATTACCATCCCTGACTTCAAACTCTATTACAGAGCTACAGTATTGAAAACAGCTTGGTATTGGCATAAAAACAGAGAAGTCGACCAATGGAATCGAATAGAAGACCCTGACATTAACCCACAAACCTATGAACACCTGATCTTCGATAAAGGAGCTAAAAGTATACAATGGAAAAAAGAGAGCATCTTCAACAAATGGTGCTGGCAAAACTGGATGTCAATCTGTAGAAGAATGAAAATAGATCCATATCTATCACCATGCACAAAACTCAAATCCAAATGGATTAAAGACCTCAATATCAGTCCGAACACACTGAACCTGATAGAAGAGAAAGTGGGAAGTACTCTACAGCACATGGGCACAGGAGACCACTTCCTATGTATAACCCCAGCAGCACAGACACTAAGGGCATCATTGAATAAATGGGACTTCCTGAGGCTGAGAAGCTTCTGTAAAGCAAAGGACACTGTCACTAAGACAAAAAGACAACCCACTGACTGGGAGAAGATCTTCACCAACCCTGCAACTGACAAAGGTTTGATCTCCAAAATATATAAAGAACTCAAGAAACTAGACCGTAAAAGGCTAATCAACCCAATTATAAAATGGGGCACTGATCTGAACAGAGAATTCTCAACAGAGGAACTTCAAATGGCCAAAAGACACTTAAGGTCATGCTCAACTTCCTTAGCGATCAGGGAAATGCAAATCAAGACAACTTTAAGATACCACCTTACACCTGTCAGAATGGCTAAAATCAAAAACACCAATGATAGCCTTTGCTGGAGAGGTTGTGGAGAAAGGGGTACACTCACCCATTGCTGGTGGGAATGCAAACTTGTGCAACCACTCTGGAAAGCAGTGTTTCGGTTTCTCAGGAAATTCGGGATCAACCTACCCCTGGATCCAGCAATACCACTCTTGGGAATATACCCAAGAGAGGCCCTATCATACAACAAAAGTATATGCTCAACTATGTTCATGGCAGCATTGTTTGTAATAGCCAGAACCTGGAAACAACCTAGATGCCCTTCAACGGAAGAATGGATGAAGAAAGTATGGAATATATACATATTAGAGTATTACTCAGCAGTAAAAAACAAGGACTTCTTGAATTTTGCATACAAATGGATGGAAATAGAAAACACTATCCTGAGTGAGGTAAGCCAGACCCAAAAAGAGGAACATGGGATGTACTCACTCATATTTGGTTTCTAGCCATAAATAAAGGACATTGAGCCTATAATTCATGTTCCTAGAGAAGCTAAATAAGGTGAATCCAAAGACAAACACATAGGCATCCTCAGGAATATTAACCTTCATCAGGCGATGAAAGGAGACAGAGACAGAGACCCACATGGGAGCACCGGACAGAAATCTCAAGGTCCAAATCAGGAGCAGAAGGAGACGGAGCACGAGCAAGGAACTCAGGACCACGAGGGGTGCACCCACACACTAAGACAATGGGGATGTTCTATTGGGATATCACCAAGGCCAGCTGGCCTAGGTCTGAAAAAGCATGGGATAAATCCAGACTAGCTGAACATAGCGGACAATGAGGAATACTGAGAACTCAAGAACAATTGCAGTGGGTTTTTGATCCTACTGCACGTACTGGCTTTGTGGGAGCCTAGGCAGTTTGAATGCTCACCTTAGGAGACCTGGATAGAGGTGGGCAGTCCTTGGGCTTCCCACAGGTCAGGGAACCCTGATTGCTCTTCGAGCAGATGAGGGGGGGGGGGGACTTGATCGGGGGAGGGGGAGGGAAATGGGAAGCGGTTGTGGGGACGAGGCAGAAATTCTTAATAAATAAATAAATTAAAATAAAAAAAAAAAAAAAAAAAAAAAACATTTCGGTGTGTGATAAGCCAATAACAAGTAAAATAAAAGATTTAGTGATCAAAAAAAAAAAAAAAAAAAAAAAAAAAAAAAGAAAAAAAAAAAAAAAAAAGAAATAGGTGGCCTGTCTAATATTGCCCCACAAGAGGTTGGGGAGATCATTAAATTGGTAAAGTATTTGCCACACAAGGTTCTGAGTTCAATCCATTCCCAGCACTGGCATCAAAAAACAAGAAACTACAGTCTAAGTCTGTAATGCCAGCTCTGGGGTGACAGAGACAGAAAGATCATCCCTGGGGCCTCATGGCCCATCAGTGTAGCTAAATCCAGGAGCTCCAGGTTCAGTGGGTGACCCTGTCTCAAGAAAAAAAAAGTGGCTTACAATATTAAAAGACACCAGTCTCAACCTCTGTCCTCCATATGTGCACACACCTGTGTGCACACACATATAGGACAACAAGCCAACAAACAAAACTAATCAAATGAAGGAAAGAGGCCGCGAAGACAAGTGGGCCAGGACAGAGCCCTTGGGAAATGGTCTAGGAATTGCAAATAGAGCTAAAGGCGATCAAGAAAGGAAGTGATGAAGTCAAAAGAAGCCAAGAGGGTACAGATGTCCTATAAGCCAAGCAAAAACGGTGTTTCAAAGTGGAAAGAGTGATCAGCTATTTCCAGTAGTGTGAGGAAAGAGAGTTGAATATTAGGATCGACTGATGTGTATCAAAGAAAACAAAGAATAGAACTGGAAAACAGTGATCACATTTCGTGGTTTGGAACCTGCTTTATGGCCCTTGAACTTCTTCCCTGTATAAGTTGGCTTTAACCGATTGAATGTAAGTGTTGCCATAATTTATTTACCCAATCACCAGCACTAATCCCTTTTTTCTGCAGTACTGGGAATAGACTGAGATCAAGTCACACGCTAGGCAAGCACAGTACCACTTAGCTGTATTCTCAGCCCCGCATCCAGTGCCTTTTGGTGCACACTGAGGCTGTTGTAAGCAATGCTGTGATGAAGATCTCCAAACACACTTTTTGTGCAAAATACACATGAGGTTTCTGAATTCTGGAGTTGCTAAATAAAGACTATGGGCACTTTCAGTTTTGATGGGAATTGTTCTATTGCCTTCAATTTATTTTTTCATCGATAATATACAAAAATGCCTCTCCCTCCATCCCCCACCCCCAAATCTTTGTGGCACTGGATGCTCATCATCTTTTAGTCCTCACCAATTTGACAGATTTTAAAATAACGACTTAATTTGCATCACTTTGATGACTGGAGAAACAGACCGGCTTTTTTTTTTAATTTCCATTTGTATTTCTTCTTTTGTATGACAACTGCGTCGTTTGCCAAGTTTTCCATTTGAAAATGTGCCTACCTTTTATTTTAATCAATTTGTCAGAATCATCCTCTATACGCTGCAAGTCTTTTCTCTGAATGCATTGTTTGGCTTTCACCATTAATTATGGTGTTTTTAATAGAGGGTTTTTAAAATGTGATCTAAGCTTTCATTAGTCCCTTTTAAAGGCTTATGCCTTCAATGCCCCATCTGATTGTTTTTTAACAAGAGCTATACAAATGGATTTTAAGATTATTAACCCAAAGCTTAGAGAGAACACGTTTTCTTTTCAAAGCTAATCAGGCATCTTCAAAGAGGACAAAATTGCTTTTCTCTACCCCCAACTTTATATTATTGGCAAAAACCATTACCTAATTGAGACGTCTGTGTATTCAGTGAGTGCTGCTGTGTATTCGCCTGACAATGCCCAGGGACTAATGGGACTGTGTGTGCTCTCTAAGGGAAATGAGCACAAACATGAAGAAGGCCGCCTAATAGGAGACTGTGTGTGTCTTTTGCAAAATACAGCATTTTCAGCATATGACATGCACGAATTGGTGGAAGCACAATTTTCTGGCTTTCAATGCATTTTGGTTGATTACATTTAAAAAGCAGTATTGAAATGAAGCAATTACCTTCCCCAGCACTTTGAGTCATGAGTTCTTTCAAAATGCTTTAGGTAAGATGTTTCTTCCTTGCTTGAGTCACTGGGAATCTATGGAAGGAAGTAAACTCCATAGTAATTACACATCGCAAGTCAATTTTTCCTTTCATCTAAAAGCTCCTGAGTGTCCATCACCTGCATTCTGGCCTTCCTCATCACCCACTACTCCCCCGTTCCTGTTCTCCTTTCTACGTGTTATACCATACCCACATGCATTTTGACATGTATATACACATACTGAGATCTCCCTATGAGGGAGAACATGCAGGGTTTTTTCTTAGATGCTTGAGACACGAAAGAAGATATAAAGTCCAGGTTTTTTTTCTGGCTTTAACTCACTCATGCATTTGGGGATGGTTGTGCTGGACAGGTGTATATCAAGTCTATTCTGATGCTCCAGAGCTTCAGAATGGCTATTCTCACTGTAGATGTTTAGAGACTGAGTCACTGTGTAATATTTTTATCTCCAAGTTCTTTATAATAAGGTTTTAATAAAAAAGTATGCCCAAGAAAATTTTGCTGTGAACTGAATGTAACTTTTTTAGTGATTAAGATGTCAACTTAAAAAAAAATGTTGTCAATTACCTGTGGAATAAAGTTCTCAGTCTTTTTTCTCAAAGCAGTTAAGATTATAATACATAAATTTTGAATTCAATAAGTGTCTGAAACAAGGAAAATAAAATGGCATGTCCAGCCTTCAATGTTACAAAAGAAGCTTATAATTTAAAAAATTTGTTTGTTAAAGTATCATAATGCTGAAACAGTGCCAGCAAGATGGCTCAATTAATAAGTGTGCTTCCCACAATTTGAGCTCAATCTCCAGGGCCCATGTGGTGAAAGGAGGGAACTGACGCCCACAAATTGTCTTCTGGCCTTCATATGTGTACTATGGCACACGAGTACACAGACAGAGGGGAGAGAGGGAGGGAGAGAAGGAAAAGAGAGAAATATAAACGTAAAAAAATAAGCCAGAGATACTTCAAGCATTCCTGGTAGAAGAGTAGAGCAATGTGGGCCACTAGAATTGTTTCCTTTATCCTTAATATCAGAAATGGAAAATTAGCAAACTATCATGCATAAAACTGATAACCAGGCAAAACTGATGACAGAACAAATTATTCCATTCATAAGAACCATAAACATGGCCAAAAGACACTTAAAGTCGTGCTCAACTTCCTTAGCAATCAGGGAAATGCAAATCAAAACAACTTTGAGATATCATCTTACACCTGTCAGAATGGCTAAAGTCAAAAACACCAAGGATAACCTTTGCTGGAGAGGCTGTGGAGGAACGGGTACCCTCATCCATTGCTGGTGGGAATGCCATCTTGTGCAACCACTGTGGAAGTCAGTGTTTCGGTTTCTCAGGAAATTCGGGATCAACTTACCCCTGGACCCAGCAATACCACTCCTGGGAATATACCCAAGAGATGCTCTATCATATGACAAAAGCATTTGTTCAACTATGTTCATAGCAGTATTATTTGTAATAGCCAGAACCTGGAAACAACCTAGATGCCCTTCAATGGAAGAATGGATGAAGAAAGTATGGAATATATACACGCTAGAGTACTACGCTGCGGTAAAAAACAATGACTTCTCGAATTTTGCAGGCAAATGGATGGAAATAGAAAACACTATCCTGAGTGAGGTGTCCCAGACCCAAAAAGATGAACATGGGATGTACTCGCTCATAATTGGTTTCTAGCCATAAATTAGGGCCACGGAGTCTACAATAGGTGAACCTAAAGAAGCTAAGTAAGAAGGTGAACCCAAGGAAAAACATATAGTTATCCTCTTGGCTAAGGGAAGTAGACCCAATTGCCGGGGAGAAAATTAGGATTTTGGGGGTGGGGTGGGATGGGGGTAAGGGGAGATGGGGAGAGAAAAGGTAGAAGGGAAGGAGGGGGGACTTGGGGAATCAGGAGAATTGGGATAAAGGAAAGGTGGATAGGGGAGCACGGAACCACAATTCTTAGTTAAGGGAACCACTTTAGGGTGAGCAAGAGATTTGACCCTAGAGGGGCTCCCAAGTGCCCAACATGAGGTTCCCAGTTAGTTCCTTGGGTAGCTGAGGATTGGGAACCTGAAATGACCCTATCCGAGAGCAATACTGACGAATATCTTGCATATCATCATAGAACCTTCATCTGGTGATGGATGGAGACAGAGACAGAGACCCACACTGGAGCACTGGACTGAGCTCCCAAGGTCCCAATGAGGAGCAGAAGGAGGGAGAACATGAGCAAAGAAGTCGGGACCACGAGGCGTGCACCCACCCACTGAGACAGTGGAGCTGATCTACTGGGAGCTCACCAAGGCCAGCTGGACTGTGACTGAAAAAGCATGGGATAAAGCCAGACTCTCTGAACATGGCGAACAATGAGGGCTGATGAGACGCCAAGGACAATGGCACGGGGTTTTGATCCTGCTTAATGTGCTGGCTTTGTGGAAGCCTAGCCGGTTTGGATGTTCACCTTCCTGGATATGGACGGAGGGGGGAGGACCTAGGACTTGCCACAGGGCAGGGAACCTAGACTGCTCTGTGGACTGGAGAGGGAGGGGGAGAGGAGTGGGGGGAGGGGTAGAAGGGTGGGAGGAGGGGGAGAGGGGTGGGAGGGGGGGGGAGATGGGAGGCTGGGAGGAGGTGGAAACTTGTTTTTTGTTTATGTTTTTTTTCTTCTTTTCTTAATAAAAAAATTATAAAAAAAAAAAAAAAAAAAAAAAAAAAGAACCATAAACATAACGGTCTGAGCGCTGGCTCAATGGCATGGAGCGCCGCCCGCGGAGCCCAAGGTCGCCGGTTCGAGTCCCAGGTAAGTGAGTCCTGTGTGCATGTGTCTGTGTGTCTCTGTCTCTGTGCCTGTGCTGTCTGAGTGCTTGTGTGAGTGACGTGTGCTTGCATAATTAATCGGAAAAAAAGAACCCTAAACATCTAGAACTAAATAAAAATAAACTTGGTAAGCTTTGTGAAAAAAGCGTCCCTGTAATTCTACATGGATCCTGGCCATGTGTACATATGTATTTATACATGTCAGCTATATAACACTACTATAAGACAGAAAACACATCTACACAAATATATACCTCACAGACATAATTTTGGTTGTTGATTTGTTGTTATATGAGACAAAGTTCTCACTATATTGCCCAAGCTGATAACAATCTCTTGTGCACAAAAGATCCTCTATCTTAGTTTCCCCAGTGGCTGGGACCAGTTAATGCCATATCTTAGTCTTAAATAGGAAGATTCAATGTAATAATGATGCTAGTTTTCACAAATTGATCTATATGTCCAATACAGACCTAACCAAATTTCAAAAAGAAATTCTCTGAAGGGCTACATGAGGAACTTGACACCATTATCATAAAATGCATTGACTTACGAAAGCACTAGGGTAAAGGGTGAACTGAACCTACCTATTCTCTCAGTGAACTGGGAAACAATGTGGGCAGCCGAGAGTAAAGCTATGGGGGCAGTTGCAGGGACTTGAAGAGAAAGCAAGTATCAGGAAGGCCATTCCCACAGGTCTAGAATTAGCCAGGGATAGTTTACTAAGGTTCCTGCATGGCCCTTCATCAAGGCAAGAAATATATGGATTAGTAATGTTGCTTTGTCACAATACGTCTCGTGGTGGGCCACACCAGCTTGTAATTATTGTATAGTAACCACAATGAGATCGAGGATTTCCACCTGGGTCACTGGGACGCCTCCCCCACTCAGGGTTCTCAGTTGAGACTGAACTATGCCTATGTGGCCATCAAAATATTTTTTAGCAACTCCATCTTAGACTCTCCAGTTCTTAGGTGTTTCATGGACATTTCTCTAGTTTTTAGTACAAGAGAGGTGTCTTCTGTCACTGCCTTGATAAAGGAAGTCATTTGGACGGCACCCCTTCCCACTGTATCTTTAGCCTGAAATAAACCGCACATTTGGAAGCATGACCTTTTGGATTCTGTGGTCTCCATGAATTACTGAACCCTGTTTACCTTCAATAATTAATGCACTGTGGAAAGTCCTCTGGGAGAACGGAATAGAGTTTTAATGGGAATAGAGCAGGGCTCGAGGGACGGCTCAGTTGGTGTGTAAAGCACACGCGCACACACATCTGCACAAACACAGAGACAAATGTATTAAAACAAAGAGTGCACAGTACTGTGTCCCACTGACTCCTTCTAGAAGACTTCCACTATCCTCTACGTGTGCCTGTCTATAGGGTTTGAGGGGAGAGTGCACAATTCCTCCGGGTCTGTGCACAGAACGACTCATGTCCCCCACCCTCCGCCAATTAGATCAGAGGAGAAATCCTGGCTCAAACTAGAGGAGTTAGAGTCTCTTCCCTTATGAAGGGCTGGCATCGTGGAAGGAAGAAATTGCAAACTTTAGTTGATGGATTGTGATAGAACCAGCCTCCACCAACAGGACCAAGTGGCAGAGAAACCCAATCCCCAAAGAGGAATGAAGTCAGTTCCCAGAGACCAAGCATGGAAAGAGCCTGCTCTGCATTCCCGATGCCACTTCCTTCTTGGATGCTAGCCTCTCTAGGGGACATTTTCCAGTCACTCCTTTAAGCTCATCAGATCCGCCGCCACGCAATAAGGATCTAATACAGCAAGCAAGAATCAAGCAATCTTTTCACTATGGACTCAGTTCCGGTTTTGCTGCTAGAGTCCTAGGCCTTTGTCTGGTCTGGTCTACTACCGTGCACTTCATAAGGAAAATCCTGACACAAGCCATTCCCTCTGGTCACTCTGGGAAAGCCAAGATCTAAATCAGAGGTATTTGACTCTCAGTAACAGACTCCCTGTCAGGGCTCTAAGTTGCTACCGGTTCCCAATACTTTTCTCTGATCGCAATGCTCTGGCATGGGTTTTTCTCAGTGCAAATTCCCCCAATAAAATTTCAGACTAACAATGAACTGCTTACAAATTTCCTTGGGATCATCCCTTTCTTAAGACCTAATGACTCCTGGGGAAGCCAACAAAACAAAGTTTCTAAATCCCCAAATGAGAGAGCCGCTAGACCCTTTTACAAAGAGACTCTAGGCCTAGAAGGCTCTGTGAAACAGCCGGTGAATTTCTTTCTTTAACATTTCATCACCGCAACAGAGGCTAAGAAGTGATTCCTAAATACAGGACCCTGTCATAGAAGGCAGACTTAGAAAACCCTCCAAAAATGGTTCTAGACAGAGCATAAAAGGTGTGTGATCAGATATGGCTGCGAGAAGGGGCCAATGAAAAGAAGGCAGGTGTGGACTAGCACAGCAGGTAAGACTAAGTTCAACAACTGCAGACACCACTGCGGAGCTCCCTCACACAACTAAAAATAGTTCCCACAGAGAGCACTCAGTGGCTAAGGGCACCTGATGCTCTTCAGAGGACCCGGAGTCAGTTTCCAGGACCACGTGGTGGCTTACAATCATCTGTAACTCCCACTCGGTGAGAGCCAAAGCCCTTCTTCTGGACTCTGAGGGCATACTACATATCACACACACACACACACACACACACACCACATACCACATACACAGTAAATAAAAGCAATATTTAAAAAAAACTAACACTAGAACTATCATATGATCCAGTTATGCCACTCCTGGATATATGCCAGAAGGAATCTATGTCACCACACTTCAGATAGTTACACATCTATGTTTTTTGCACTATTACAATACCCAGGCTACAGAATCAACCTAGATGTCTACAAACACACACACACACACACACACACACACAAACACACACACACATTCACAGAGAGAGAGAGAGAGACCATTTGCAGGGAAGAAATGAATGAAAGTAGAGTTAATTGTAATAACTAGAATACGCCAAGCATATTGTTGCCGTGACTCATTCACAATCCTAGCAGTGGGAACACTATAGAGCAGACCAGAGGTGCAATGCTGCCCTATAGTAACACAGCTCCAGGCCATCTCTTCGTGAATGTCATACCCCATGGACACAGGTCTACCTTGTACTGCTGAACTGTTGTGTCTAAGGGTCCTACCCGCTTGTATATGTCTATTTCCAATTTAAAAAGTTTAGATACAGCACTCTGAATTCCTTATTTAGCAATTTATTTAAATTATAAAAATTAATGCATGATATATAAGATATTTGCAAATATGAATTGTCAGTAGATTAATAACAACAGCCACACTAATTGATGTGTCTTAGGAAAGGCCAAGCATACTTATCAACTAGTTAGGATTAGATAATCAAAGGAATAAAGAATACTTCCTTGGGAAATATAAAATAAATAAATAACTACAATATTTTCATTAGCTGTCAATGTTCCTTTGAGCCTCTTTGAGTGCTAGCAATTGATGTATAAATTAAATGGTTCATATTGGTATTTGAGAGTTTTAGCACATTAGAAGTATTTTCTAATATGCTTTGTGGCAGGGAGGGGATGCTAGTGTTAGAGCTGGTGCTAAGAATGTGTCAGGCCCTGGATTCAGTTCTTAGTCTCCAGCACCAATAATTTTTAAGCACATGTATGTTTGGAAAAGCCCTGTGATGCTTACAGTCCTATATGAAGAAAATGATCCATAACTCCTTTCAAATTCTGAAGAGAATGTTTGGAAAGACTCATTTCCAGACTAGTGAGACATGAAAATTTCTCAAAAGTTTATAGAGAGTTTGACCAAAGAAAAACACACCAATTCTTAGATCAAGAGTAACAAAACTATTCACACAACTCCTAGTCTGCATCCGTTTTACTGCTGCTTTTTCTTCAGCCCATGAGCTAAAATGAACTTTTGTATATGTATTAGTCAGGGTTTTCTAGAGTAACAGAACTCATAGATTGAATCACTCTATATGTATATAG
Source organism: Microtus oregoni (assembly GCF_018167655.1). Classification (NCBI taxonomy): domain Eukaryota; kingdom Metazoa; phylum Chordata; class Mammalia; order Rodentia; family Cricetidae; genus Microtus; species Microtus oregoni. Next base: position 380,092 of record NW_024544788.1, read on the forward strand.
AAAGGGGGTTTATTAGAATGATTTATTCGATGTGGTTCAGCTAGTCCAACAATGGCCGCCTATGAATGAAAGCCCAAGAACCCAGTGGTTGTTCAATCATTGAGGCTGATGTCTCAGCCGAACTTCAATATACACCAGAATCCCAACGAAGTAGGCTCTAATGCCAGTGAAGGAATGGGCTTGCCTGCAGAGCGAGGAAGCAGGCAAAGAGCAAAAGCTTCCTTTTTCCATATCCTTTTAGACGTTATTACCAGAAGGATAAGATTTCAGGTGGTTCTTCCCACCTAAAATGATCTGGATTAAAAGTGGATCTTCCCACCTCAAAGATCTGGATTAGAAGTGGGTCTTCCCACTTCAAAAGATTTAACTAAGAAAAAAAATCCCTCACAGGTGTACCCAGACATTTGGGTTTTAGTTAATTCTGTATGTAGTCAAGTTGACAACCAAGAATAGCCATTACATGTATTTAATGATTCAGGGGTCCTAGAGTTGAGAGAAGTGGATGCTCCCATCCTTAACCCAGAAGCAATCCCCAGTTGATAACCGTATGCAAATGAAAAAATTAGTTTTCTCCAAGGAAGTCTCGCTGGAGAAACAAACTACTCTTAAGGGTAGGCTACGTGCCCAGCAATTGATGGCCAACAGAATTGAACTGAACAACATCTTCGAAGGTTCCATGTCTCGTGTCATGTCAGGGCTCTTCCTTTTTGTGTTTTGTTTTTGTTTATCTTACTATTTTTATTTTATTTATATATTTTTCTTCTCTCTTATGCCCTGAAGACCCTTCCCATATATATTATGTCCTCCAGTTCTCCATTTTTATGGGATTCTTTTTTTAAAAAGATTTATTTATTATGCATACAACATTCTGCCTGCATGTATGCCTGCAGACCAGAGGAGGGCGCCAGATCTCAGTACAGATGGTTGTGAGCCACCATGTGGTTGCTGGCAATTGAACTCAGGACCTATGGAAGAGCAGCTGGTGCTCTTAACCACTGAGTCATCTCTCCAACACCTTTATGGGATTCTTGAATGTGTAGACGAGTGGATCTCTGTTTCTTGTGCCTTCTCTTGGACTGTTTTCTTTTTCTGTCCAATTCCAATGTGTAAGTTTTTGTTTTGTCTTACTATATCTTATTATTAGCCCATAGGAGCCCATTTGTTTTCTAAGAGACAGAAAGAGGGTGGATCTAGAAGAGAGGGAAGGTGGGAGGAGCTGGGAGGAACAGCAGGAGGGGAAATCATAATTGTAATATGAAAAAAATCCATTTTCCATAAAAGTGACTGTCCCTTACTCACTCATGTATTGATATCTATTCTCATCCACTTCCTATAGTGTAACAAATTATCACAACTAAGTGGCTCAGTACAGCACGGCTTTATTATCTCACTGATTCTCCAAGTCTCAGCAGGATTTAGCAGAACACTCTTCCCAGTGTATCACCAGGCTAAACTCACAAGTGTCAGCTGGCGCTGGAATAGCCATCTCACCTGAATCTCAGTGTATCCTTTTTTCCTCCTTTCTTTCTTTCTCCTTTTTCTCTTCTTTTATTTGTTTTCTTCTCATTTATTTTTTTGGCACAACGTTCATTCTGTACCTTCCTCAAGCTATCCTTTTTTTTAATTTTTGGTTTTTCAAGACAGGCTTTCTCTGTAGCTTTTGTGCCTGTCCCGGAACTAGCTCTTGTAGACCAGGCTGGCTTCGAACTCCCAGAGATCCGCCTGCCTCTGCCTCCCGAGTGCTGGGATTAAAGGCATGTGCCACCAAGGCCCGGCCTCAAACTATCCTTAAACAAGCAATCTTCTCACCTTGTTCCCCCATCCTCGGTGCCGGGATTATAGGTATGTGCCAGCACACCCTCAAAATCTTCTTTGAAGTTCACATAGTTGTTTCCAGGAAGCAGCACCTTGCACTAGGTACTATTAAAATGTACGTTCTCAAATTGGACTTCAGCCCAGATCCACTCCGAACTCTTGGAAGCCACCTATCTTCCTTGGCATGCATCACTTTTACCTTCTTTAAAATTCTTTAACAATTTGAATCTCTCTTCTTGGGAGAAAGAGAAAATCTGATTTCCTCTAAAGATTAAAATATATCAAGCCTACCAAGGAGAATGTAGATGAGCTGATTTGGAACCTAGTCACACTTCGAAATGTGTGCAGCAGTACCTAGATTAGAGTTTGATTTAACAACTAAAATAAAAGATGCAGGCATCAGGGGTCAGCAATCTGGGGAATCATCTTAGAATTCTGCATAACACGTTATTTTACCATAAAATGACAGTTGTGAGCAAGTGTAGTAGAACCTGTATTAGTTACTTTTCTATTGTTGTGATAAAACACATGACCAGGCAACTTATAGAAGGAAGGGTTATTTTTTTTTGGGGGGGGGGACTTACAGTTCCAGAGGGATGAGCCCATCACCATCACAGTAGGGGAGCATAGCAGCAAGCAGGCCTGGCAGATGCAGCAGGAAGCTGAGATCTACAAACAAAAGGCAGACAGTAAATTTGAAATAGACAGTCTTTAAACTCGCAAAGCCTGCCTCCCAGAAATGTACTTCCTCCAGCAAGGCCACACCTCCTTCCCAGCCAGTGCTACTAACTAGGGATCAGTATTCAAAAGGATATTCATTCAAACCACCACAGAGTCCATATGGCCTACTTGTTATCTGGTTCTTTAAAATATGTCCCCCTGCTTCATGGGGTTTTTGTTGTTGCTTGTTTATTTTGTTTTGTTTTGGTGTGTGTGTGTGTGTGTGTGTGTGTGTGTGTGTGTGTGTGTGATGATGATGATGATGATGATGATGATGATGATGATGATAGCTGTATGGAGGGCAGAAAACAACTCTCAAGAGTTACAGTTCTCAAGCCGGGCGGTGGTGGCGCACGCCTTTAATCCCAGCACTCGGGAGGCAGAGACAGGCGGATCTCTGTGAGTTCGAGGCCAGCCTGGTCTACAAGAGCTAGTTCCAGGACAGGAACCAAAAGCTACGGAGAAACCCTGTCTCGAAAAATCCAAAAAAAAAAAAAAAAAAAGAGTTACAGTTCTCCTTTCACCATGTGAGTACCAGGGATGGAACTGGGGTCATCCGACTTGGCAGAAAGCAACTCTACTCACTGAGCCATCCCCCTAACCTACAGCATGTATTCTGACCCCTGTCCCAAGTTAAGCTGAGATTCAAACTCAAGAACTGTGTGATCCCTGTTGAGCAAATAACACTAAGGATAATGTAACGGAAAGCAGATAGCATAAGAATGTGAAAATGGTATCAAACTGCTTAGCTTCTTTATTTTTATTTGTTTATATACTTATTTAATTTCACAACAGGGTCTCATTAGATAAAATAGACGAACCTCAAACTCATGATTCTCCTGACTCAGCCTCCCAAAAGCTAGGAGGCATGTGCTACCACACCTAGCTGTATTTAGACTCTTCACAACCCACACACCAAATATATGATACTGAACTGATGAAAACGTTTGAAATGAATCATTGCCAGCACACACTAAGGGAATAATAAAAAGAAGCCATGTATAAAGTAATCTGTGGCTATCCTTATTGACTTGTGATACATTTGCTTCTCTGGGTCATTTCTATTTGTTAGTGCTGTTGTTTGTTCGCTTCAAGTGCTAGGGATTAAAGCCAGGACTTTGCTCTGACCAGACAGACACCCTACCCCTGAGATCTGTCCCCAGGCCTGATTTAAGGGATGGTCTCCTATGTAACCCAGGCTGGCCTTGAACTAGTCATCGTCTTCCTTCTGCTTCTCGCGTGCTGGAGACACAGGCATGTTCCACGTCCAGCTCAAATACTGCCTTCTTCCTGAAGTGCTAAAGAGCACGCACATTAGAGCCTCTGCTGACCTCACGGCTCTCCGTCACACTCTACGGAAAGCCACTATCTTCTCTAGTGCACATTCCTCTGTTCAGTGACATCTGTTTGCTGTGTTTTGAAGCTTCACTAAAGAGAAGGCAGTATTTATTCTGCGATGTGATTTTTATGCCCAATCTGTTTATGATTTTTTCCCACCGCTTTGTGTATAGTTATATAAAATGGGATAATTTTTACTGTCATGTAGTATCCTGCCATATGAGATTAGCACGACTCCTTTTTCCATTCTCCTGCTATTGGGCATTAGGGCTCTACCCAGTCATTCGCCACTACAAACAATCCCACTGTAAACAATCCTGTCTCCTCTTTTCACTCAGATATGGAAAAATACCTCTATCAGATTTTCTAGGAAGTGCAATTTCCATTTCCCTTTATTTTGAAACTGAGTCTTTCCCTGTAGTCTAGGCTAACCTAGAACTCACCTTCATGATCATTCTGCCTCCAGAGTGCTGAAATTAAAGGCATGTGCCTCCATATCCCACTTTCAAAGTAGCATTTCTGAGTCTGAGAAAATATATGTAAGTTCATCTTTATTATATGCTACCTGTCAGGGTCCACAGATGTGAGGTCAGCGAGTTCAAGCTTGCTCTGTCCTTTCAAAGCTGTTGACAACAAGTGACTACAGAACAAGAGACCCTGACATAGGGTGCTTAATCAGGATTTTGAGTACAGAGGTGTATCAGCTCAATCTTTTTATGTATATTAGATTTGTTTATTTTTCATATTAATTATCTCTTTTGATATTTATTGAGCTCTACATTTTTCTCTGCTCCCCTCCCTGCCTCTCCCCTCCCCCCTTCAACCCTCCCCCAAGGTCCCCATGCTCCCAATTTATTGAGGAGATCTTGTATTTTTCTACTTTCTATTCCCATGTAGATTAGATCTATGTAAGTCTCTTTTAGTGTCCGCATTCTTGTCTAAGTTCTCTGGGACTGTGGTTTGTAGGCTGGCTTTCTTTGATTTATGTTTAAAAACCAACTATGAGTGAGTACATGTGATAATTGTCTTTCTGTGTCTGGGTTACCTCACTTAAAATAATGTTTTCTAGTTCCATCAATTTTCCTGCAAAATTCAAGATGTTATTTTATTTTATTTTATTGCTGTGTAGTACTCCATTGTGTAAATGTACCACATTTTCCTTATCCATTCTTCAGTCGAGGGGCATTTAGGTTGTTTCCAGGTTCTGGATATGACAAACAATGCTGCTATGAACATAGTTGAGCACATGTCCTTGTGACACAATTGAGCATCCTTTGGATATATACCCAAAAGTGGTATTCCTGGGTCTTGAGGAAAGCTGTTTCCTAATTTTCTGAGAAATCGCCACACTGACATCCAAAAGGGCTGTTTCAGCTTACACTCCCACCAGCAATGCAGAAGTGTTCCCTTTCCCCCACAACCTCTCCAGCATAAGCTGTCATCAGTGTTTTTGTTCATGGCCATTCTTACAGGTGTAAGATGGAATCTCAGAGTTGTTTTGATTTGCATTTCTCCGATGACTAAGGATGTTGAGCATTTTCTTAAGTGTCTTTCAGCCATTTTAGATTCCTCTGTTGAGAGTTCTCTGTTTAGGTCTGTACTCCATTTTTTTATTGGCTCATGTGATCTTTTGGTGTCCAATTTCCTGAGTTCTTTTGTATACTTTGGAGATCAGACCTCTGTCTAATGTGGGGATCTTTTCCCAGGCTGTCGTTTTGTCTTGTTGACCATGTCCTTTGCTTTACAGAGAAGCTTTTCTGTTTCAGGAGGTCCCATTTATTAATTGTTTCTCTCAGTGTCTATGCTGCTGGAGTTCTATTTAGGAAGTGGTTCCCTGTAACAATGCTTTCAAGTGTACTTACCACTTTCTCTTCTATAAGATTCAGTGTGGCTGTCTTTATGTTGAAGTCTTTGATCCATTTGGACTTGAGTTTTGTGCATGGTGCTAGATATGGGTTTATTTTCATTCTTCTACATGTTGATATCCAGTTATGCCAGCACCACTTGTTAAATATGCTTTCTTTTTTCCATTTGATTTTTTTGCTTCTTTATCAAAGATTAGGTGTTCGAAGGTGTGTGGATTGATATCCGGGTTTTCTATTCAGTTCCATTGGTCCTGCTGTCTGTTCTTATGCCAATACCAGGCTGTTTTCAGTACTGTAGCTCTGTAGTAGAGTTTGAAGTCAGGGATTGTGATGCCTCCAGAAGTTCTTTTATTGCACAGGGCTGTTTTGGCTATCCTGGGTTTTTTGCTTTTGCATATGAAGTTGAGTACCGTTTTTTTGAGGTCATTGAAGAATTTTGCTGGGATTTTGATGGGCATCAGCTCCATCTTGACCAAAGGTCAGAGATGCTCTGTCTATTCCTTTTATCATGTTGATGAAGTCTGTTGCCTCCCCCTCCTCTTTAGGAGTGGGGTATAAAAAAACATGTGAGAAATAAAGGAGTAGTTCAGTAGTCACTGAATTTCCCTCCCGATGCTGTTCTGTGTTTTGTCTCTTATTTCTCTCTTATCTCTGTTCCTTTTTGCTTAATAATTCTAATCCTCACGCTCCTATCCTGAAACGTGTGATCCAGTCGAGGGTGGTCCTTGACAGCGACCAAATTCTTCCCCAAGATACTTGTATCAGTATATGCTCCACCTAACAGGAAACAGTGTCCTTGTCCCCAAAGTTCTTACAGATAACAAGCATTATCAGGTTTTCATTTTTACCAATCTCATGGGTATGAAGTAGTCGTTATTATTTCATTTTCATTTTTCCTGATTATAAATTATGTTAAATGTTTCCATATTTTCACTGTCCCTTCAGATTTCCTCTTCCATGAACAGCTTGCCTACAGCCCTTGACAATTTTCCTCTTAAGGCCCTTGTTAGCTTTTAATTGATGCAGACTCTTTACATATTCTGAATGCTAATTATTATTATTTATATTCATGCACTCAGTCTCGTGACAAGTGTGGTGTTCATTGGTATATGCTATGTAGTGGACAGTATTTGAGAACCAAAGGATATGGCAGCCAGAAAAACAAAGCCCTCCCTCTCAAGGGGATGATTTCTAGTGAAGAGACAGACAATAAATAAAAAAGCAAATAGGTTACAGACGGTTAGCATAATAAGGGCTATGGAGACAAAGCAGGGGAAGAAAGGGAAGCAATGGCGGCATTATCAACAGGCTGCTTGCTCGAAGAGGGATTCTCCTAGCTGGCATTTGGACGGAGATATCAATTGACTGAAGGGGAAAGTCAAATACATAGTTAGCTTCCGACTGTCCTACGCAGAGGAAGATGGAGTGTCTACAGGCTTGCACTTGGGATGTAACTCAATGGGAAGAGTGTTTGCTTAGAAGGCACAAAGCCCTTGGTCCCATCCACAGAACCACAAAAAGAGAATTATAGGTAGCAGCCAGCATCTTGCAAATGTCTCTTCCTCGTCTATGGCTTGTTTTCATCACTTCATTACTTATTTTCTTATACACAAACGTTTAAACTTTTAAACGATATTTCAAGAGCTTACTTTATCTGTTTGCATTTTACGAAGGCTTTCCTAACTACACAAGGTCATAAAGAGGTTTGCTTATGTTTCTTTGCTTATGTCTTCCAAAGTTCACAAATAGTTATCACATTTAGGTAATAAATCAGTTTGCGGGGCCTGTCACCCCAGCTGGTACAGGCGCCTGATGCCGAGGCTGATGACGTGAGTTTGGTCCCCCGGAACCCACATGGTGAAAGGAGAGCACTGACTCCTACAAGTTAGCCTCTGACCTCCACAGGTGTGCCATAGCATGCTGGACCACATACACACCCACTGTCAGGAGCCAATTTCCCCCCAAAATTATTGCAGGAACCATTGTCCTAAGGAATTTACAGAGAACCCCACTTCCCAGTTGTATTGAGAATTGTTTTATTGGCAGAGCCTACCCCACACCCAATTATCTGTTAATAGAGAGCTATCTGTTAGCGGAACCTGCCCCACACTCCAATTATCTAGAGGACTAGAAGTGTCAACTTGTGACTTCCTGACCGAGGAATCGTGACCTGACCATGACCTGACCAATCATAACCTCCTGGCCAAGGACCTCGCGACCGGCTGGAACCACCGCTGCAAGATTCCTTCCTGCCCATGCCCCTGCCCCCCCAAATTCCTCATCCTATATAAGCTGCAACCATGACTCTAATAAACGAAGGCTCTGACAAACCTAGCATGGCCTTCTTTCTCTCTCCTGCCCATGTCTTTCAGATAGCGCCTCTCCGGGACCCTGGAATTACTGACCTGCCAGGCGGGTTACAGCCCCTAGACTGAGTGACCTGCCAAGGCAGTCTACACACCCACAAGCAGAGATACATAAAAACATCACTTAAAATTTTTAGATCACATTGTGCTTGCTTATGTCAATGATTTACGATTAGAATTTTGGTTTTCCATGGGAATAACCAATGGTTTCAGGAACAGTATCCAATAATTCTTCATTTCTGTACAGCTCCTGTAGCAAGTTGCTATTTAGGCGCAGGCTTGTTTCTGGCCTCTCTATATTTCATAGACCTCGTTTTCTCTGCACTGACTTAATTACTAAAACTTATAGGAAATAGCCAGATTCTGGTGGTGCATGCCTTTAGTCCCAGCACTCAAGAGACAGAGGCAGGCAGAACTCTGTGAGTTCCAGGCCTGTCTGGTCTACAAAGCGAGTTCCATGACAGCCAGGACTGTTTCACAGAGAAACCCTGTCTAGAAAAACTAGAAAAAAAATTGTTTTCATATTGTCTTCACTATTCTTGGTCTTATTTGAAACATCAACTGGAATTGCATCAAATGTCTAAATGAATATAGAGAGTTCTAGACCATTACATTAGTAAGACTTTCCTAAACATAAACATATTTTACCCCTCCACTAACTGAAATTTTCGTTAATATTCTTAGGATTTGAATATGAAACATCCCTCACAGGCTCATAGTGTGAACAGCTGGTCCTGAGGCCATGGTGCTACTTTGAAGGTGGTGAAGACTTTAGGAGGAAGAATCTGGGTAGAAGAAATAGGTGAGTCCAAGAGAGCCACTGACTCTCCATCCTTGCCTGCTGCAATGTGAACAAGCCACTCCCTTAGTCACCGTGAAGCTGCTCTTCCCCACCATGATGGATGGAAATGCATCTGAAACCATGAAGGGAAATAAGTTTTTCCCTCTTAAGTTGATTCTGCTGCATATTTTGCCATAGCAATGCAAAAAAATAACAAATACCAATATTTTTCAGAGAGAAAATGTATTGTTTTTGCATCTAGGACCTGCACATCTTTTGTCTGGTTATTCCTGGATATTGTTTAGTTTTTGTTACTATTCTAGGTTCATGTTGTTGCAGTATTGAATATTTTATATTGCTCCTATGTATCCTCAAGCCTCGTTAACTATTCCTTATTTTTCAATCATTAGTATATATTCTCTTGTGGTTTTTATGTAGACGATACATCATTTGTCATTTCGATCAATCCTTACATTTTACTTATTTTCCCATCTTGTTGCAATTATTATTACTGTCCTTCTGTTGTAGAAATTTATTTTAACATGTGTTGCTTTTGTTTCTCCTGCATTTGTTTAACTCTGTGAAGATGTGAGTCTTTGCCTGTCTAAAACACCTGCTGGTCCTAAGAAAGATCTGAACGGCCATTAGCGAGGCAGGAGCAAGAATAGGAGGGCCTGGCAGGCAGAGAGAATAAATAGAAGGAGAAGCAAGGAAGAAAAGGAGCAACAGAACAAAGAGAGGAGGACATCAGGGGCCAGTCACCTCTACACAGCAAGCCACGGAGAAAGAAGTAAACAGTGGTATACAGAAATAGAGAAAGATAAAAGCCCAGAGGCAAAAAGTAGACAGGATAACTTAAATTTAAGAAAAGCTGTCAAGAAACAAGCCAAACTAAGGCTGGGCATTCATAACTAAGAATAGCCAAATAAGTGTGTGACTTATTTGGGAGCTGGGTGGTGGACCCCTCAAAAAGCAAAAGTGCAAAAAACAACCCCCAACACCACTCAATACAGAACAAGATCGAAAAAAGATACCGGGGAGCTGGAGAGATTGCTCAGTGGTTAAAAAGCACCCATGTTCAAATCCCAGCACACACACGACGCAGTTCATGAGCACCTGTATGTAACTCTTGTAATGCCTGCGTTACTCTGGGTACAGTTCACACGCCACTGTACCGTTCATGAGCCGGGCAAGGGCCTGGAGATTAAAAGAACACACAAGAGACCTAGGTCAGTCAAGAGGAGATAAGCCAAATGCCGTTTATTCAAGTTTAGGAAAAACCTTACAGATCTAGCCGCTGCACAATGGAATTCCCCCCAGGCAGGTAGGAAATTACCAAACCCAAAATGGAGTAAAGAATGGCCCTATAGCTAACCACCAGTGGGACAGAGGGAGCACAGGAACAAACAGGATGTTTAGCTGGAAACTGCAACAAGATGTCTGGCCAGAAACTGGCCTCAAGATGAACCCTGAGAGGAGGGGTAGACCCATGGGCCCTACAACTCTAGCTTCAAGGGACCTGATACTCCCCTCTGGCCTCTGAAGACGCCTGTACTTATATGCAGATATCTACACACACACATACACACACGCAAAATTAAAAATAAATTAAGATATTTTAAAATTATTTTCATTTTTGAGATTATAACATAATTCTATAATTTTCCCCTTTCCTTCCTCCCTTCAAACCCTCCATGTACACCTCCGTGCTCTCTTTTAAATTCGTGGCCTCTTTTTTCATTAGTTATTGTTACATAAAAAGAGGAGCTAGTTTGGGCTCCCTCATTCTATTATCCTACTTTATTAAATTAATAGCTTTTTTTCAAAGATTAACTATGTTTTATTACTAAACAAATGCAATTCTATTGCAAGTATTTTATTTTGGAATTCTCCATGTATGCTCATGACAAAGAACAATCTATAATTTTCTGGATTCACAGTAGCCTTATGAGTTGAATGGATATTTAACTGAATATCACATATAATATTACAACTGTTCCCTGATTGCTTCATAGAATTTACCTACAGGACCAGTGATCTAGAAATGATAGTGGCTTATTTATTTGTCAATCTACTGAATGATTTACTTTTTAAAGTTACATTTATTAATTTGGGGGAGCACACATGTATGTGGAGGTGAAAATCAACTCAGACAAGTCCGGTCCCTCCTTCCATCCTGGGGATCAAATTCAGGTTGCCAGTCTTAGTGGAAAGCGTCTTTACCTACAGAACCATCTCACCAGCCTTATTGGTTGATATATTTGGTGGAGCATGGCAGCAAGAAGGCAGGCGTGTTTCCAGAGCCCTAACTGAGAGCTCACATCTGGAGACACAACCGTTAGGCAGAGAGAGCTAACTGGGAATGGAAAAGTCTGTCCCCAGTAACACACCTCTTCCAAGAACAACACACCTCCTCATCTTTCCCAAAGAGTTTCATCACCTGGGAACCAAGTATTCAAATATATGAGCCTATAGGGGCCATCCTGACTCAAACCACCTCAGGGGGAGTGTGAGACTTGACCCCCAGGGAGTCAAGAGCTGTAAATAGCATCTGGTGTCCATGGAGACAAAATAAATGAATGGCAATGAAGGTTAACCCTGACTGTCAACTTGACAGGATCTGGAATCAACTAAGAGAAATGCTTCTGGGCAGAAAGGATTAACCAAGAGAGGAAGACCAACAGTTCAGAGAAGGGGCTGTCAAGGAAGAGACATGCTAAATGCTGATTTCCCGGCTCGATTATTGGGAGTCAATTTGGTGGGGTAATTGGGTGTCAGTTATATAAAACTAGAGCAATTCATTGAAGAAAAGGAAAATGAAAGAACAAGAAGAGTAGAGTGCACTAAAAGCTAGGCAGTGAGCTGAAAAGGGACCATGCAGTAGTCTCAGTGGGGACTTTAGAGACTGTGGTCTGTCAAGTCCTCTGAAAAGAGATGACATTTCAACTTAGTTCTGAAAGAAAGCAAGAAAGAGCAGGCTCTGCAAACACGGGTGGACAGAGCATTCCCAGCTTAGGCAACAGCTTAAGCAATGGTTCTCAAAAGGAATGGCATTGCCTCATAAGGGTACATCTCAGGAAACTCAAAGGGAGGTGCCATGATAGGGCATTCTGCCAGCACTCAATAGAAAAGGGCCATAATGCTGTCCTGTAACATACAAGACAGTCCTATAACCAGGGTTTTCAAAGAACAGGAAAACCGAGACGCACAGAGGCAGCGGCACAGCGGCCAGACGCACAGAGGCAGCGGCGCGACTGCCAGACGAGGCGGAGCAATACCGCATTCAGGAAGAGACTTTGGGGGACCGGCACAGCGGCAGACCCAAGCGGTGGGGACAGGCGTGCAATAAGGAGAGCAGATCGCCCTACTACAATTGAATCAAAGAGGTAGGCCTTTGGTTGGCCAGGTCACTGGCACAAGGGGAGCCTGGTCCTGTCCTGAAGATCCTTCGGAGGGGTGAAAGGGTTCTTGGCCTGCAGCAGGAACCACAAAAGAGAGTGAGGGCATTTTGTAAGCGGAGCCCTTGGCCAGCAGTGAAACCTGATCCGGTTTCTAAAGGACCCATTGGATAGGATCAATAGGAGGAGATGGGCAGGCGCCAAGGCAAGAACTCACCCAATAATCCGAAAAACAACATGAAAACATCAGAACCCAATGATCTTACAACAGAAGTATTTGAACAACCTAACATAGAAGAAGTGGAAAAAATCGACTTTATGAAGATAATAGAGTCCCTTAAACAACATGTAAAAAATGCCCTTATAGAAATGGATGAGAAGTATAACAAAAAGTTTGAAGAAATTAGTAAATACATACATGATACCCTGGGAAACCAAGAAAAAATGATCAAACAGGTAATGGAAACAGTTCAAGAATTGAAAAATGAAATGAAGGCAAGGAAGAAAATACAAACTGAGGACCAGCTGGATATGGAAAATCTAGGTCAACGAACAGAGTCTACAGAAACAAGCATAATCAATAGAATACAAGAGCTAGAAGAAAGAATCTCAGATGCTGAGGACACCATAGAGAAAATAAATGAACAGATCAAAGAAAACAGCAAAGCCAACAAATTCTCAACACAAAACATTCAGGAAATATGGGGCACAATAAAAAAAAACCAAACCTAAGAATAATAGGAATAGAAGAAGGAGAAGAGTCACAGCTCAAAGGCCCAGAAAATATTTTCAACAAAATTATGGAAGAAAACTTTCCCAACTTAAAGAAAGATATTCATTTAAATATTCAAGAAGCATACAGAACACCAAACAGACTGGATCAAAGAAAAACATCTCCTCGCCATATAATAATCAAAACACAAAATATACAGGTTAAAGAAAGAATATTAAGAGCTGCAAAGGAAAAAGGGCAAGTAACTTATAAAGGTAAACCGATCAGACTTACACCTGATTTCTCGATGGAAACTATGAAAGTCAGAAGGTCCTGGATAGATGTACTGCAGAAGCTAAGAGACTATGGATGCAAACCCAAACTACTATACCCAGACAAGCTATTGTTCATTATCAACGGAGAAAACAAGACATTCCAGGATAAGAACAAATTTAAACAATACGTAGCCACAAATCCAGCCCTACAGAAAGTAATAGAAGGAAAATCGCAACCCAAGGAATCCAACACTGCCAACACTGCCTACAATAACCCAGGCATCTAGTGACCCTTCACCAGCACATCTCAAAGAAGGGAGACACACAATCTCTACTACCAAAAGCAATAAGAATAACCGGAGTAAACAACCACTGGTCTTTAATATCACTTAATATTAATGGGCTCAATTCACCTATAAAAAGGCACTGGCTAAAAGATTGGATACGAAAACAGGATCCAACATTCTGCTGTTTGCAAGAAACACATCTCAACCACAAAGACAGGCACCTACTCAGAGTAAAGGGTTGGGAAAAGGTGTTTCAAGCAAATCATCCTAAGAAAAAAGCAGGTGTGGCCATACTAATTTCTAGCAAAACTGACTTCAAACTAAAATCAATCAGAAGAGACCGAGATGGTCACTTTATACTCATAACAGGAACAATTCATCAGGATGACGTCTCAATCCTGAATATCTACGTCCCCCAATATAAAAGCACCTACTTATGTAAAAGAAATATTACTAGAACTCAAGGCAGACATCAAACCACACACACTAGTAGTAGGAGACTTCAACACACCTCTCTCTCCAAGGGACAGGTCAATCAGACAGAAACCTAATAGAGAATTAAGAGAATTATTGGAGGTAATGAAGCAAATGGACTTAACAGACATCTATAGAATATTCCACCCAAATAGGAAAGAATATAACTTCTTCTCTGCAGCTCATGGAACCTTCTCAAAAATTGACCACATACTCGGAAACAAAGGAAACCTCTACAGATACAAAAAAAAAATATCAGTGTCCACCTGTGTTTTATCAGATCACCACGGATTAAAGTTAGAAGGCAACAACCACGCTACCCCCAAAAAAACCGACAAACTCATAGAAACTGAACAGTCAAATACTGAACCACACCTGGGTCAAGGAAGAAATCAAGAAAGAAATTAAAGTCTTCCTTGAATTTAATGAAAATAAAGGGACAACATACTCAAACCTATGGGACACAATGAAAGCAGTGCTAAGAGGAAAGTTCATAGCACTAAGTGCCCACTTAAAGAAAACGTAGAAAGCATACATTAGGGATTTAACAACACACCTGAAAGCCCTAGAAAAAAAAAAGAAGCAGACGCACCCAGGAGAAGTAGAAGACTGGAAATAATAAAACTGAGGGCTGAAATCAATAAAATAGAAACACAGAAAACAGTCCAAAGAATCAATGAAACAAAAAGCTGGTTCTTGGAGAAAATCAACAAGATCGACAAACCCCTATCCAAAATAATTAAACGACAGAGAGAGAACACGCAAATACAGAGGAAATTCAGAGAATCATTAGATCTTACTACAAAAGCCTGTATGCCACAAAACTGGAAAATATAAAAGAAATGGGCATTTTTTTTAAATAGTACCATATACCAAAGCTAAACCAAGACCAGGTGAATGATCTAAATAGACCGGTTACTCGTGAAGAATGAGAAATGGTTATCAAAAATCTCCCTTCGAAAAAAAGCCCAGGACCAGATGGTTTCAATGCAGAATTCTACCAGAACTTCCAAGAAGAACTAATACCTATACTCCTTAATATATTTCACAATATAGAAACAGAAGAGTCATTGCCAAATTCCTTTTATGAAGCTACAGTTACCCTGATATCAAAACCACACAAAGACCCAACCAAGAAAGAGAATTACAGACCGATCTCACTCATGAACATCGACGCAAAAATTCTCAATAAAATACTGGCAAACCGAATCCAAGAACACATAAGAAAAATTATCCATTATGATCAAGTAGGCTTCATCCCAGAGATGCATGGCTGGTTCAACATACGCAAATCTATCAATGTAATCCACCATATAAATAAACTGAAAGAAAAAAAACCATATGATCATTTCATTAGATGATAAAAGCATTTGACAAAATTCAACATCCATTTATGATAAAAGTCTTGGAGAGATTAGGGATACAAGGGTCCTACCTAAATATAATAAAAGCTATTTACCGCAAGCCAACAGCTAACATTAAATTAAAAGGAGAAAAACTCAAAGCCATCCCACTAAAATCAGGAACACGACAAGGATGTCCACTCTCTCCATACCTCTTCAATATAGTGGTTGAAGTTCTAGCAATAGCAATAAGATGACATAAGGAGATCAAGGGGATTCGTATTGGAAAGGAAGAAGTTAAGCTTTCGTTATTTGCAGATGATATGATAGTATACATAAGTGACCCCAAAAATTCTACCAAAGAACTCCTACAGCTGATAAACACCTTTAGTAATGTGGCAGGATACAAGATCAACTCCAAAAAATCAGTTGCCTTCCTATACACTAAGGATAAGGAAGCAGAGAGGGAAATCAGAGAAGCATCACCTTTCACGATAGCCACAAATAGCATAAAATATCTTGGGGTAACTCTGACCAAGGAAGTGAAAGATCTATTTGACAAGAACTATAAGTCTTTGAAGAAAGAAATTGAAGAACACACCAGAAAATGGAAGGACCTCCCTTGCTCTTGGATTGGGAGGATCAACATAGTAAAAATGGCAATTCTACCAAAAGCAATCTATAGATTCAATGCAATCCCCATCAAAATCCCATCAAAATTCTTCACAGATCTGGAGAAGACAATAATCAACTTTATATGGAAAAACAAAAAACCCAGGATAGCCAAAACAATCTTATACAATAAAGGATTGTCTGGAGGCATTACCATCCCTGACTTCAAACTCTATTACAGAGCTACAGTATTGAAAACAGCTTGGTATTGGCATAAAAACAGAGAAGTCAACCAATGGAATAGAATAGAAGACCCTGACTTTAACCCACAATCCTATGAACACCTGATTTTCGATAAAGGAACTAAAAGTATACAATGGAAAAAAGAGAGCATCTTCAACAAATTGTGCTGGCAAAACTGGATGTCAATCTGTAGAAGAATGAAAATAGATTCATATCTATCACCATGCACAAAACTCAAGTCCAAATGGATTAAAGACCTCAATATCAGTCCGAACACACTGAATCTGATAGAAGAGAAGGTGGGAAGTACTCTACAGCACATGGGCACAGAAGACCACTTCCTATGTATAACCCCAGCATCACAGACACTAAGGGCATCATTGAATAAATGGGACCTCCTGAGGCTGAGAAGCTTCTGTAAAGCAAAGGACACTGTCACTAAGACAAAAAGGCAACCCACTTACTGGGAGAAGATTTTCACCAACCCCGCAACTGACAAAGGTCTGATCTCCAAAATATATAAAGAAATCAAGAAACTAGACCGTAAAAGGCTATTTATTCAACCCAATTATAAAATGGGGCATTGAGCTGAACAGAGAATTCTCAACAGAAGAACTTCAAATGGCCAAAAGACACTTAAGGTCATGCTCAACTTCCTTAGCGATCAGGGAAATGCAAATCAAGACAACTTTAAGATACCATCTTATACCTGTCAGAATGGCTAAAATCAAAAACACCAATGATAGCCTTTGCTGGAGAGGTTGTGGAGAAAGGGGTACACTCACCCATTGCTGGTGGGAATGCAAACTTGTGCAACCACTCTGGAAAGCAGTGTTTCGGTTTCTTAGGAAATTCGGGATCAACCTACCCCTGGATCCAGCAATACCACTCTTGGGAATATACCCAAGAGAGGCCCTATCATACAACAAAAGTATATGCTCAACTATGTTCATAGCAGCATTGTTTGTAATAGCCAGAACCTGGAAACAACCTAGATGCCCTTCAACGGAAGAATGGATGAAGAAAGTATGGAATATATACATATTAGAGTATTACTCAGCAGTAAAAAACAAGGACTTCTTGAATTTTGCATACAAATGGATGGAAATAGAAAACACTATCCTGAGTGAGGTAAGCCAGACCCAAAAAGAGGAACATGGGATGTACTCACTCATATTTGGTTTCTAGCCATAAATAAAGGGCATTGAGCTTATAATTCATGTTCCTAGAGAAGCTAAATAAGAAGGTGAATCCAAAGACAAACACATAGGCATCCTCATGAATATTAACCTTCATCAGGCGATGAAAGGAGACAGAGACAGAGACCCACATGGGAGCACCGGACAGAAATCTCAAGGTCCAAATCAGGAGCAGAAGGAGACGGAGCACGAGCAAGGAACTCAGGACCACGAGGGGTGCACCCACACACTGAGACAATGGGGATGTTCTATCGGGAACTCACCAAGGCCAGCTGGCCTAGGTCTGAAAAAGCATGGAATAAATCCGGACTAGCTGAACATAGCGGACAATGAGGAATACTGAGATCTCAAGAACAATCGCAGTTGGTTTTTGATCCTACTGCACGTACTGGCTTTGGGGGAGCCTAGGCAGTTTGGATGCTCACCTTACTAGACCTGTATAGAGGTGGGCGGTCCTTGGGCTTCCCACAGGTCAGGGAACCCTGATTGCTCTTGGAGCAGATGAGGGAGGGGGACTTGATCGGGGGAGGGGGAGGGAAATGGGAAGCGGTTGCGGGGAGGAGGCAGAAATCCTTAATAAATAAATAAATTTAAAAAAATAAAAGAACTAGAATACGGCTGGAAAAAAAAAAGAACAGGAAAACCTGTTCAACAATGATCTGAATCAAAAGCTTAACTCTGCTTTGCTCATAAAGATAAAACAAGTCTTACGGGGTGTTTCTACACTCAGTATTCCTGTTCTTCTACGTTTGTCTAGTGTGTTGTCTTAGTTTCTCAACCGTTGCTGTGATACGATACCCTAACAAAAGCAATCCAGGAGAGCTGGAGAGTTTGCCCAGTGGTTAAGAGTGCTTGCTGCTCTACCAGAGGACCCGAGTCTGGTTTCTAGCACTCAGCTTGGGCAGCTCACAACTTCCGGTAACTCCAGCTCCAGGCACTCTTCTAGCCTCCATGGTCATTGCATTCACGTGCACAAAACCACATAGAGACACTCACATAACACATAATTAAAAGTAATATTTTTTAAATTTTATCTTTATTTATTGTGTTTCATTTGTCTGGCTCTCATGTGACATGGTATGTGTTGAAGTCAGAGGACAACTTTTGGGAGGTGGTTCTCTCCTTCAACCATATGAACTTCCAGAAATAGAATTCAGGTCATCAGGTTTGGCTGGCAAGTGCCTTCAGCCACTAAACCATCTCAACTGCCCAAAAATCTTTAAAAGAAAAAAGAAGTGAGTTCGAGGCCAGCCTGGTCTATAGAGTGAGTTCCAGGACAGGCTCCAAAGCTACACAGAGAAACCCTGTCTCGAAAAAACAAACAAACAAACAAACAATAAATAAATGGCGAGTATAAATAAATAAATAAATAAGCAAGCAAAAGAAAAGAAAGCAGTTTAGGGGAGAAAGTGTTTCTCTGGCCTCACAGTTCCAGGTTCCAGTCCACCACAGGTGGAAAGTCCCAGAAACAGAAGGTCAGGGGAGCTAATTGGTCACATCAAATCCATAGTCAGAAACAAAGAGTGAAGGGGACATGCAGTGCTCAGTTCACTCTCTCCTGCTCATCCCATCCATTCTCCCAGGAAAAACTGTCACCCTCATTCAAGGTTTGTCTTCTCACGTCAATCAAACCAATTAAAATCTCATAGGCATGTCCATAGACCAACCTTATCTAGACAATTCCACTTGAGATTCTTTTCCTATGTGATTGTGTCAAGTTGCTGAAACTTCACATTTCTTTAGGAAAGATTATATCTTGTTTCATTCAGAACTTCACTGAGAATTGTTCGACATTTAAAAATGAATTAGCTCATCAAGGGCAAGATGGTGTTGCAGAGAACATTGCATTTGATGGGAGTGCTTCAACGAAAACTGGGGGAGAGATGCTTTTTGTAATCCATGCCCAGGGTGCAAGGAAAGGAGAAAAAAGCAAACAGTATAAAAGAGCACAGAGTTCAAATTTAATTGTTCTCTAGTGTACAGGTTTTCTTCTCCACAGATAACTTGATTATAAAAGGGTGGTTTTAAAAATCATTTCAGAGTACTGATTTTATGTCTCATTAAAGGGAAAGAAGGGGGCAGAGGAAAGGGCAGGATAGAGGGAGGGAGGGAGGAAGGGGGATAGCAAAGAAAACAACTCCACATAAATGGATATTTGAACACAGAAGAAGCAAGAAAGGATACAGAGAGAGTGAGACAGACAGACAGACACATGCAGACACCCATGCAAGCATGTACACAAGCACACACACACCTCTTAACTGTACTTCCCTGAGAGCACAGATCAGACAAGTTCAGCCTCCTATCAAGGCTTCCATCCCATTTGTCTTAGGACAACAGCTCTATACCGCTTTTGCAATTTATACAACACAATTCCACTAGAATGAAGAATGCAAGAAAACATAGAAGAACAGGAATCAACTAGTATTGGTCCAAACAGCAAGATAAACAAAGCATCATCTAAGAAGCTACTAGTGAGCGTGAGCGCAGCTGAGGGAGGCTTTCTTCAGAGAGAAGAGAAACTGAAAGATGACAGTTGGAGTGACTGGGGTGACAGGAGGCTCCCTACCAACTGGCATCAGCGGGCCACCCATCTACTTCCTGCCACAACATTTACTTCTACAACTTTTTACTGACTGCCTCTCCTTTTAGTTGTATGTTTGCTTTTAGTATAATATCTCAGTTTCATGTGCTATGCACTTCCCAAGGCTGGAGCGAGCAAGGATCGTTGAAGAGGTTTTTTTAAATAAAAAAAAATAGGTATTAAAAAAGAGCAAGTAAAGTTAGAGTCTACACGTCACAATCTGTTTGCCTAGGATGTGTGAGACCCTGGGCTCCATGCCCAGGACATGATTTAAAAAAAAAAAAAAAAAGATTGGTATGTGCTTAACAGATGAGCGGGGCTCTAGCTCGGGCAAATCTGAGCACATCTTGTGAGCACACTATCTTGAAAACATAGATGGTGTCAAATACACACTTTGCTGCTCGTCATTTTACTGTCCACTGTTAACTGCAGAGAAATGTGCTGTGGAGGTTAAAATAGGCCTCATTATCTTTCTGGGCCTATAGCTTCCTAGACATAAAATCCTTCCATCTCTGGCTCATCTGAACATCTTATTGGTGCTAAAGACAAAAAGCACCATGAAGAAAAAGAAATAAAAAAAAACAGAATACACAGTTCCAAAAAGGTACATTAGAAATTCCCATACAAGCTGACTTGAGGAAAAAACAAACAAACAAACTGAGCTAAGGATGTAGCTCAACGGTAGAGCACGTGCCTAGTATGTACAAGGTCACAGGTTCAACTCCACAGCACCAAAAGAAACTGGTTTTCTTTTTCAGTTGGCACTGCTCAATTGAGCCAGCTCTCTGTGCAATGTGGTACAGCGGCAGCAGCTGCGGTCCCAGGGTGATGCTTCATGAAAGCTTTGGGGCCCCATCCTGCTGGCAACAGAGTGCTTAGGGCAGAACTGGGACCTGAACGCACCCTTACCCAGAGCCCAAATTCAATTCCTGCCGTTTTACCATCCTACATCGTCTGATCTTCAGACTTGTAGAGCTACATTCTGCCACTTTCCACAGCTAGGAAATTCCCTCACCACAAGACACAAGAAGTTACAAGGCAAGACAAATAAGCATTCCCCAGCCGAGAGCAGAGCAAGGCTTCAGCAAGGCAAAGAAGTGCTCCCGGTGGAAACCCGGCCGTGCTCAGCTGAACAGATGAGAAAGACACTCGCTGAGGAAAATAAGAAAGCGGCTAGTCGGTACTGCCTCATGACAACACAGAAGGAGGCATCGAAGACATGTTTTGCTGCTAGTCATTTTAACGTTCCGTGTATCTGCATAGAAAAAAATACACTTGAGGGGTTAAAATAATAGATCTCATCTTTCTTAGCCTATAGCTTGCACGACTTGAAATGGTTCCTTTTTTTTTTTTAGCAAGTTTCTTTGTCTCTGTGCTGAAAACATTCAAAAATCCTCTTTTTGGTTATTTTGAAATCTACAATATATTATTGTAAATGTTTAAAGTGATGGATATGCTAATTGCCTTGATTTGATCACTGTACATTGTATCCATGTAACAGGGGCCCGAAGGATTAGAATTTCCCCTGGGAAAATTCATGCTGGGGTGAGGATAAGCCACCCACGGGAGCCCTGGTACCAGAGGATAAGCTGGTTTCTCACGAGAAAAGACTTATCTCTGGCTTTTAGTAACTTGGACTCACTGCTAAATTTATATATGCATTATTTCCAGCCCATTGATTCATCTTTATAAACTGTAACCCTAACATAGACAAAGCCAAGAGGGATTCAGAATTTCTGTTTGCTCAGTTCTGGCCCTGCGCTTCTTTTGGCGCATATGTGTGCAAAGAGAGGAGAGAAGGGGTGGGGAGCAAGGGGGAGCAAGGGGGAGCAGGAAGCGAGTTTATGCATGCTTGTACGCGTGGAGGCCAGAGGCTGGCATCCAGTGTCTTCCCCACCTCGGTCCTCATTCTTTTTCAATGCATTGTTTTCACTTACTGATTTTAAAAAACGAACGTCCCCAGTATTTGGTCTCGTTCGGACATTTTCTCCTGCCTGTCTTCTTCCCCATGGCTCTGGCACCACCACCTTCATTTTTGAGGCAAGTTCTCTCGCTGCAGTGTTACTATGCATTCCTTATGTATGGCCCTAAGGAGATGTAGGCCTCCATTGGCCTATGTAGGAACCCTGCTTCTGCCTTGCAGTGGCCACTCAGCCTTAAGCATCTCCATGTCTTAGTTTCCGCTTCTATAAGGTAATGTCTTAATCAGAAGCAACACAGACAGAGATTGGTTACCTGTCCCGGTCAATGTTGATTTAATTCTCGCGGTAACTTCTAGAAAGTGCAAACTCCACAGTACAGGTGAAGCACCTGAGGCACAAAGAAACCCAGTGACCTCCCTACCGCCCTACCGTCACGTGACATCTGCAAGGACTCTAAGGCAGATAGGTTCCAGAGCCTGTGGTTTAACCACACCCACACCCACAGCCTCCGCAAATGAGGCCAGATCTGCTAAAAAGCTGTTTTGAAGGCACCACCGAGTGTTAGGCAAGTATTGTTATCCAAGGTCTGTCATTTCTGCACGCTGCACAACCTTTTAAAATAAAGAGGTTGATGGAAGAGAAGAAAGTCAGGGGAGGGGAAGATAGAATGTGAAAAAGGAACAGAGAAGCAGCAAGGTAGAGGACGGGTGAATACCTAGGAAACAAGTCTTGCTGGCTTGGCCTTCAAAGAACAGGGGGAACTGTTCCAGACAGAAATGGAAGCCTAGTCTTGCCAGTAGCATTGCAAATACACGATGACTGGGCTTGCCTCTGATACCTGAGAAAGCCGCCTTCCATCCCACCCTAACCCGGAGGTGCAGCTCGGGCGTGGGCCCAGCTTCCCTAGTTCATCTCAAGAGTCCGCCCCACGCCGGGCGGGGCCTGGCCAGACCACTCTACCCGTGGTGGCCCGCGAGCCCCGGACACCAGCCACGAGGTGACCCGCGCGGGGCTGGGTCCCGATGGCTACGTGGAGGCGGGATGGCCGGCTAACCGGCAGCCAGCGGCTGCTGTGTGCAGGGCTGGCGGGAGTGTTCAGCCTCAGCCTCAAGGCGCCCCTGGAGCTCGCCACCGTGCTGGCCCAGGTCGGCGTGGCGCGAGGCCACTCCCAGGGGCTGTGGGCCACTGGACGCCGAGTGTGGCTAGCCGAGGGGCCGAGGGCCCTGTGGAAGGGGAATGGCGTGGCGTGCCTGCGCCTCTTCCCCTGCAGCATGGTGCAGCTGGCTGCCTACCGAAAGTAAGAGTCCGGAGGGCGGGGTCGGGAGGTCGGACTGGGGAGGCAGAGCCACCACCACCAGCACTGGGAATCCGAAAAGGCCCCCAGCCTCCCTTCCTTCCGGATAATGGGGGGCGGGGGCGATGTGCCTTGGCGTCTTGGGGCCACAAGGCTGTATGTGTGGCCCCGAAAGCACAGTATCAGTTTTTCACATGCTTTTGAGATTCCTGCCTTGCGAGCTACAGTTTTGTGAAATCTTTATAGTCTTTTCTGGGGGGAATAAGAAGAGGAGGTCGAATTGGCAAATGATATCTGGAGGTTAAGAAACGAAAAAGCTTCCCAAAGAAGTGAGGTCTGACCATTACCAATGTCCAGTAAATTGGAAATGTTTGCTTTTGCTGGCTTAGGAGAGAATGCTCCAGAAGGTGTGTCTGAGCCCAGTGTACCAAGGAGTAAGTGCTCAGGACAGGAAGAGGGACCAGGATGATTCCTGTCCATCCCCAGCTCCAGCTGCAGCCTATCTTGGCTTTAGGATCTTAGGGGGCCTGCAGTTTCGTCTTCCCCAGCAGGGACCGGTCTCCTCAGCCTACCGTTTACCCCACCCCCTGCCACTCACTGATCTCCTGTGGACTTTTTTCACCTCCTCCCACATCAAGCACTGCTACCTAGGGAAAGATCTAGAGATGCAAATGATGACTACTGTGGAGTGACCTTAACAGAGCTCAACAGATTTGCATGGGAGCTGGGAAGGAAGCCTAAAAGAAGAAAGCAGCCGGTGGTGGCAACTCTAGAGGAGGGGCTACTTCTCTGTTGGGGAAGACAGTCCCTGGGTTCCTCATTAGGGAGGCAAGGTGCCAGCTCTAAAGACTGGCCTTGGCTCTGAATTAAACAAACAGCCTACAAGCTGGTTAAGCTACTTTTTGTTTTGTTTCCAGTGCTAGAGGTGAAAGCCCAGGCAAGTGAGGTGTCCTGCCACTGTGTTCCCAGCCCTAAGAACTACTCAGTCACAACACGCCACCTTTCTTTCCGCATTCACTTGACATTAGTTAGGATGCAGAATAACACACATGATCCTGGCGATGCTGCAAGGATGAAAGCAGTGTGGTCCCCGTCTCAGTTTACAAGGTAGTTTTAAAAAGACTGGCTGGCATATCTCAGTCCACAGACATCACAATGAATTTAGTGGCTATAAATTGCCAGTGGATCAGGAGTGATAGTGATGTACACTTCAGGTGAGAAGATGGGACGGCTTCACAGAGGAGAACAAGCTGTCTGAGTTTGGCCTTGGGAAAATGAGTAGGAGTCTCCTGGGCAAAAAACGAGGCATTGCAGGTAATGTCAACATAGGCCAGGAAAAGGAAAGGCATGCAGTATAACCGGCTGGAAAAGCGTCTTGGAATGAGATCTTGAAAATCGGACTTGGTATGTGATGGTGGCTGTGGGAAATGCTTGTGCAGGGTCAGGGCAATGCTGTGATTAGAAATTCAAGGAGAATGAGTGTCTCCTAGTGGCACGGTAGAGTGGACAAGGAAAAAGGTGGTGAGTGGTGTTATGGTTTTCTGTCTCTTTAAGAGACAAGCCACGCCCACTCCCTCCCCCATCAGCTGAGGCAGGCTGATCTTTAGCTTCCTGCCTGAGCGCCCTCTCTTTTCCATCTTCCTCTAGGAGAGGCAGTTTCGCTTCTGCCTCTCTCCCCACTTCTCTGTTATCCCCCTTCTCTGTCTCTTTCTCCTTCTCTCTCTCTCTCTGTCCCCCCTTCACCCTTTCCCCTTCATAACCCCCTGAATAAACGTTCAACCTCACTCTGCAAGTCATGTCTATCCACGTCTCTGTCTTCTGCCCGCCCACCATATGTCTCCCTGCCTGGGACCAGCCACTGCTCGGGGACCGGCAGCTGTCTCTATCTGGGACGCTGCCTGCCCCCACATGGCCCACTACCACCATTTGGGACCTATAGCAGTTCTGCTGCCTACTGCCGCCGGGGATCTTGAAGCATTTTTTAAAGAATTATAAAAGGTGGTAGTAGCAGCTAGGAGCCTGTCACAGCACGCAGCAGCCCGGAGTATCTGAAATGGGTTGGCGACAGAAAAGATGGAGGAGAAGGGCAGAGACTTACATAGACTAGGTGTGCTGATATTATTTTCTGACAGACTATTTTCTTTCTGAAAGCTGAAAAGAAGCATTCTCATGAGTGACAGGGTATAGTTAGAAAGGCTGATCAGCCGTGAAGTCATCCTTTCTCCAGAAAGATGGTAGGCATGGCTTATCATCATACCAATTCATTTGCACTCTCTCCTGACCATGAATTTGCAAAACACGTAGCAGGGACTAATGGTACCCAGTCTGACCACGGCTCAGAACAGAACATCCAGCATACTCAGTGAATGAAGTGGCTGGAAAATTCTCCACAATAGCAGTGACAGAGCTAGAACTTGAAAACATCCTCTGGCTCCTGAGTCCAGGGTTCTGTCCACGACTACACAGCTAAAATATCTGCTTAGTTGGTCTGACGATGAAAAGAGATTACTGGTTAGAGTGGTGGGTGCTGTGTTTCTGTCACATGCAAATGATAGCAGATACAAGGGGTGGCTTTCAAATGCATCAAAAAGAAGGTCCTCCTCCAACTTTATTGCACAACTGCTCGTTTGTCTGACTATATATTGGTTTGGGGCCCTGCAGCTGTGACTTGTTCAGAGCACCCCCATTTCCTTATTTCATAACCAATCAGGAGCTTGTGTTAGCATACATCTGGAGTGTGCGTCGAATTTGCACTAGATGAAAGGAAGGGGTTCCTGCAGATCACCAGGGCCTTCAGTCTCAGTCTCACTGAGAAAAAAAAAGCTTGTATGTACATGAGGAAGAGCAAAACCGGAACACTGCCTCCCCAGCCAGTCAGAGTTTTAATCTATAGGGACCACAATGATGCCATTGGTAGCCTAACAGGGTTATCTGCATTGACTATTTTTTTAATGTCTATGAGTGTCTGCCTACATGTACATATGTGCACTGTGTGCATGCCTAGTACCAAAAGAGGTCAGAACAGAGCACCAGATCCCCTGGACCTGGAGACACAGATGCTTGTGAACTGCCACGTAGGACCAGACTGCCACGTGCAGACCAAAGCCCGGCTCTCTGCAGGAGCAGCCAGTGCTCTCAACCACTAAGTCATCTCTCCAGCTCCTTGACTTTACTATTCTGAGGGAAGATTAGAGGTGAAGAGGCATAGAAGAAAGAACTCCCTTTAGTTCTTCTCTTTCATTTTCTACATTTGATAGTTAAGAGTACTTCATACAACAAACCATCATAATAAGATAGGCTTTCTCTTCCTAGTCCAAGTACTTGAGTAAGCCAAGGGCCTGTTTCCCTCTAGATGCTTCTGTCAGTTATTTCCTTGTCAGGACTGGTGAGCTCTCCTATGTGATCTATGCTCAGTATCTGGTGCATTATGGCTGACCAACAAATGGGCAATAAATTGGCCTAAGTCCTTGAATGGCTGAATGGGATAGGGAATAAGAATGGGACAATAAAAAAGAATGGTGCTGCGTTTTGTATTCTAAACTCCAAGCAGGTATTTTTTTTCCAGCTTGCTGCACACAATCATTTCTATTTCGTGTGTGTGCTGTCCTTCTAACTTGACTGGCCAGGGCAAAGAAACAGCATGCCGGCATTAACACAGAGGCAGGCCAGTGGCTCACTGGTGAATGCCAGCTTTAATTGTCTGTATATCATTTTTCCTTCAGTGCTGGGAGCACAGCCAGGGCGCCAATTGAGATGCACCAATAACCCCTTGAAGGAGATGTTGCCAATGAACTTCAGATAGCTCCACCTGAATGCCCACTCATTATTCCTCAGGCCAGCTCTCATCTGAACAACAGGAAACCTCCCCCTCCACTGGAAGGTTGAGAGCCAATGACCTGGAATGCTTTCATTTTGACGAAGATGAAAGTATTATTTTAGCCCAGCTCTGTTCGCTTACTTTTATTCCAAACTCTTGGTATCCTCCTTGTACCATTCTATGGCAAAAGTACTATTTCTCCTAGTTTCCCAGCCTCAGCACTAAGGAATTAACTTACTTTTCTGTAGCCTGGAAGGGTGTGCTGTGTAGAAGTACCCTTATAAAATTTCTTCTGGGAGAGGCACTCATGACTGAGAATGCCCTGCCCCCCCCCCAAAAAAAGGCTTATAACAGGGTAGTTTATGGTCTGCATTTAGAAAAGTCCATGC
This sequence comes from Microtus oregoni, assembly GCF_018167655.1. Classification (NCBI taxonomy): domain Eukaryota; kingdom Metazoa; phylum Chordata; class Mammalia; order Rodentia; family Cricetidae; genus Microtus; species Microtus oregoni. The sequence continues at coordinate 407,526 of NW_024544788.1, forward strand.
AAAGTAATTTTAACTGAATTGTAAAACTACTGAGAGACACAAAGAATAGTTTGTCAAACACTCATATAGCTACCATCCACACTTTCCATACTATTTTTAGACAGAGTCTCTCTTTGTATTCTAAATTGACCTTTAACTTGTTCTGTAATCCAGACTAGCCTCAAACTCAAGATTCTCCTGTCTTACTCTCCCAAGTGCTGGGATCAAAGCCCATACCACCAAGCCCAAAATGTCTTTGTTGATGTAGAGAAGTGGGAGGGGGTTAGCTTTTGTTTCTGTTTTTTTTTTTTTTTTTTTTTTTTTTTTTTTTTTTTTTTTTGCAACGCCGGGCATCAAACCCAGGACTTTGAGTGTGCTAAATAATCATACTACCACTGAACCCCATCCTCAGCCCCCTTGTTTCATTTCTGAGTTCAAGTCTTGGCCAAGCAGCCTCAAAATACTGGGCTCAAGTGCTTCTTCTGCCACAGCCTCCCACGAAACCATGACTACAGGCATGTATGCCAAGCCCTGCCACCCATGTATCTCTCTTAAATATAATAAAGCCTGGATGAAGGTAGCATCCTCTTCTTTTTCGTTCTTGGTCCTAGTCCATTTTCCCTTTCCCAGGGGAAGCTTTTATACTTCCTCCTAAGTACCTGTTTACCTTAAAGAATCCTTATGGGTTTATTGTTTGTGGTTGTCATATCTATAGCTTGTTTTGCCCATTCATCATCATGCTTTTACGGCTTATTTCTTGTGCTTCTGTGATTTGTCTAAGCTCATTCATTTTAACCAGATGGGATCCATTGAATGACAATGCCTTCACTTTTTCCATTCCCCTACATTTTGACATTAAATTGTTGGAGCTTTTCATTTTTTTTTTAATTTTCGAGACAGGGTTTCTCCGTAGCTTTTTGGTTCCTGTCCTGGAACTAGCTCTTGTAGACCAGGTTAGCCTCGAACTCACAGAGATCCACCTGCTTCTGCCTCCCGAGTGCTGGGATTAAAAGCGTGCGCCACCACCGCCCGGCAGAGCTTTTCATTTTTATAAGAAATGTTTGTAGTGTGTCTTCATGTGTAGATCTCTAAGAGTGTTCCTCTAGACTATGAACTGCGAAATGGAGTTACAGGGTTAAAAACTTGTTTCTCCAAATTTACTAGACACTGCAAAGTGACCCTACTGGTTTTATGGTCCTTCCTTCCAGCAAAGGGCGAGGGAGTCAGTTACCATCCATTCTCTCTCCATCATTCGATATGATGCCAGCCTGCTGGATGAGATGTGGATATCCCGTCACTGTTTGTATTTGTTACTTTTCTGATAACTAGTAAAACAGCAGCTCCACTTTTAATCTCCATTATAAAGGAAAACTCATTCTTTATACTAAGTTTAGCAAGCTTATTTGAGCCATACCAAAGCAAACCAAACCAAACACAAGTCTCCAATCAGATACCTCCCAGAACCGAGGAGTTTCCAAGAAGTCCAACCCACCACATGACCGTAAGACAGATTTGGGTGGGGGGAGCAAGGTTTTGAGAACAACTTAATTGGTGGCAACCTCGCCATCCAATCAGCCAGTGTCGTAGGTTACCTAGTTAATCATTACAGCTTAATCAGCTAGCTGGATGTAGGGCCTTCTGCAGAAAGCCAAAGCCCTGTGGCTATGATTAAAGTTGATACTGACTTGGACTGTTGAGCTCAGAACTCAGTTTCTGGGATGCTGGACTTGGCATGTAGCTCAGAAACAGAAGTGTGTACCTAATGCATAGAAGACTTTGGGTTCCATTCCCAGTGCTGGAAGAGAGTGAAATTTCTGGATTTTGCAGTTATTTCAGAAAATTCTATTCCCTTTCAGTTTCAAGAGCATGGAAAGATTGCATTCCAGAGAGGTAATCTTTCTTTGCCTTTACAGCCCACCAGCAAGTTAGATGGTTGCGTAGATAACAGGGGAAAATGCTGGAAATGAAGTGGGAAGAGTTTGGGGAAGCTATAGAGCAGAGGTTGGACAGCTCTTGCTTATAGCTAGTTAGCGTTATATGAGGATAGTGAAACTTAAACTTACTACCCAGTAATCCCAGTATAATTCACACTGTAAAGCACTTCCAAATGCTAGGAAATATTTGAAGTGGTGGAAAGCATGCCAGCATAGTCCAACGCTCATATCTTGAGCTTTTTCTGTTTTCCCCCAGGTTTGTTGTGCTGTTCATGGATGACCTGGGCCGTATTTCCCAGTGGAGCTCCATTGTGGCCGGAAGTCTCGCGGGCATGGTCTCCATGATTGTCACCTACCCTACGGACCTCATCAAAACCCGGTTGATTGTGCAGAACATGCTGGAACCATCTTACAGGGGGCTCAGCCATGCTTTTTCTACTATTTATCACCAAGAAGGGTTTCTGGCCCTTTATCGAGGGGTATCCCTCACAGTTTTAGGTAAGGTGGAACTTGACACCCCTTCTTGACACAGGTGAAGGTATTATATACCTTCGTGAATGCTTAAATCGATTTTAGAGGCCTCCAGTGACCCAGAAAAGCCTGGCTTCAAAGCCCCCCTCAAAAATGCCCAGCTGACATGAGTCTTTGGTGTGGAAATCTACGAGCAGGCACAACAGGATCTTGGTGCTATCTACAGCCTGACAGCGCTACACATACAGAGGCCTCTGTTGTCAAATCCAAAAGGATTTTTAGTCCATCATGTAGTACTAGATGAGGTTAGTCACCCTGTCCTCTGGAGACTGGGCTTCTAGGGTGCCACTGTCTCCTGGGTATCGTCACACCTCTCTGGCAGCTCTCTCTTATACAATATACATGGCTCATTTGGGTCACTCCCCTCAAATTTATTTTTACCCTCTATATGGGCTTTCTTTTTGTTGATGTTTATGTTTATTTGTTTGTTAGAGAAAAGGTCACACTCTGTAGCCCTGGCTGACCTGAAACTTGCTATGTAGACCAGGCTAGACTAAAACCTGCAGGGATCCTCGTACCTCTGTCTCCTGAATACTAAGATTACAACCACATACCACCATGCCCAGCCTTCTACATTGGCCTTCTTACCCTGAATCCCCTCTCTAGATGACTCACTCTGTCCTAAGCCAGTAGCTTCAATAAGCACGAATATATTTTGACTCCTAATATCTTTAATAACAATGCTAACATTTTTAGGAGTGCTCACTGGGCACTAAGTACATTTCTAGAAGTTTTTTTTATTACAATTTCTTATTCAAATTTTTTATCTTTATTCTTAGCTTTTAATATAATATTTTATTAAGTCTGAGAATTTCATATAATGTATTTGATCATATCTCCACTCCTCCCCTAACTCCTTCAAGATCCGTTCCCTCATTTCCCTACCCCATTCTCAATTTCATGTCTTCTTTGCTAATAACCTGCCCAGTCCAATCCGTGCTGCCCATATTTATACTTATGGATATAGGGTTATCCACAGGATCATGGCCAACCTAGCAGGACCACGCTCTTGAAGACTCTCCCACCCCCACAAAAGTTCATTCTTATTGTTTATTAATCACATGTATATATCCAGATCTAATGCAGAGGTGTGTGGTCAGAAATGTGGTTCCCCACCAAATCCAGAAGAGGACATTAGATGCGTGTTCTCACATGGGTGCTGAGAAACAAACTCATGTCCTCTGCAAGAACATAGCACACTAACTGCTGAGACGTCTCTCCAGCCCTCTTACGTCTAATGATATATACTTGTACACGCTTATAGGCTGTCGTTTGATATTTTGATACGTGCATATATTCGATAGTGATCAAATCAGAGCAGTTAGCATATCCATCACCTCAAACCTTTATCGCTTCTTTGCTGTGAGATCTCCCATTCTCCTATCAAGACTCTCTTTTCTAGCCACTCTGAAATGTACAATACATTGTCACTAACTATAGTCAGCATGCTGAGCAATAGATCACAACAATTTATTCTTCAGCTCTGACATATCATTGTTTGTTTCATTTTTCTTTTTGAGACAAGGTCACATTAAGTAACCCAGACTGGCCTGGAACTTGCTGTGTAGTCCAGGCTACCTTTTAACTCTTGATCCTCCTGCCTTAGCTTCCGAGTGCTGGAATTACAGATGTGCGCCACCTTCCCAGGGCTGTCTAACTTTCTGCCTGTTGAACAACCTCTTAGACCATTTTAAATATGAGGAAGCAGGTGCTTAGCTACATAACTGGCTCAAGGTAGCACAGGCAGTGGGATGCCCTGTGATTATGTGATTCTGGGGCCCTCTCCCTTAGCTACTTACTGACTTAGATCAGTTCCTAATGGAACATACCTCTGTTGAGCATGATGACCTCCATATTCCAGAGGTGCAAAATCTGATATCCTCATTAGTCTCAAACTTACTCTTCTTTATGCATCCCCTAGTTAATAAGACTGCCTTCCTTCCTCCCAGTGGCCCAAGCTCAAAGAAACTTGGGAATCACCTTGGTTCCTCCTCTCCCTGTTTCCCCTTTAGTCATCAAGCCTTGTCACTTTGACTTCTTTTAATGCACAAGTCTGTGCCCTCTTCCGCCTTAGCTCATGCCTCCGTCATCTTTCCTGCTGACTCTAGAGAGCCGGACTCTCCTGAAGACTCGTGTTGCTATCTCTGGCCCTCTGCCCAGTGCGCCTTGTGTACTGCTGCCAGCCTGGGATGATCTTTCCTAATGCTCTGTCCTCATTCCACTGCAATCCTGAAAAGCTAAGAGGGAGAGCCAGCATTTCTGGGGCACTCCAGATCCTCCAGAGCTGGCCTCTGCTAGTCGGCCCTACAGTCCTGTCCTGTAGCGTGCCTCCACCTGCTCTCATGTTCAGGTCATGCAGAAAGAATGTGCTTCCTAGAGCTACACACTTATCGTACTTGATACCAAGTGCCTTTCTTTCTACTCTCAGTGTCTGATGAAGCTGCTCTTTGTCCTTTGTTCATGACCGTATACACAGCCTGTGCCCAGACTGCCTTTCCACTCTCTCAGTGCCTAGTGGACCTACTCTTTGCTCACAACCCACTTCAAAAGTTCTCTCTTCTAAACCTAAACCAAGTGTGGTGATACATGCCTATAATGCAATCCCAGGACTCTAGAGGTTACAGCCGGAGAATCAGGAGTTCCGGGCTAATCTTGGCTACACAGTGTTCCTATCTCAAACAACTATAGACATGCCAGGTCTGCAATCCCCCCTTAGCTTCAGGATGTGGAGGCGGAAGTGAAAGTTCAAGGCCCACTTGGGCTACACCATTCAAATAAAGCCCAGGGAATTTACTGAGACCTGTGTCAAAGAGTTAAAAAGGTGGTGGTGGCTAGAGTGGGGTCTCTATGTTCAATCCCTAACATAACACAGAGAGATAGAGAGAATTCTCTTTTCTCTCATTCTTTCCTGGTTCTTCTGGGCAAAATCAATCACTCTGATACTTGTGTGCATAAAGCATCTTGTACAGCTCACTACATGTACATATCGGGGATGGCATATGAAGTGTTCCTAGCTATGTCCTGCACTTAATGGTAAATATCTATAGAAATTAGCTTGCTCTGAGCTGTGGTCCCAGCGCTTGACATAGGGCCCAACATACAGCAAAAGATCTCTCGATTCCTATTTTTGAGACGAGGTCTAATGTCATGTTGGCTGGGCTTGAGCTCACTACGTAGGCAAGGCTGGCCTTTAACTCCAGATCGTCTTGCCTCAGCCGCTCTAGTGTTGGGGTTACAGACATGTGCTACCACTTCCAGCTTCCCCAAACGTTTTTGAAAATAGAAAGTTGGTGAGTCTTTTCAAATATATTTTGTTTATTAAATAGTACCTTTGCCTAAAGATAAGCGATGTCCCACCTATATTCTGCCTCCCGTTTTCGCAGTGCTAGGGACAGAAGCTAGAGCTTTGTGAGCACCCTGCCGCGGAGTCACACCCCAGCAGTACCCCATCTAGTAGATCTCTTTTTGTACTTCCACTTTTTACTTTATGTGTAGGGGTGTTTTGCCTGCATGCATGTCTGTGTATCACGTGTGAGCAGTACCCATGGAGGTCAGAAAAAGGTGTCAGATCCACGGAAACTGGAGTTACAAATAGTCCCAAGCCACAGTGTGGGTGCTGGGAATTGAACCTGGGTCCTCTGGAAGAATGGCCAGTGCTCTGAACCACTGAGCCATCTCTCTATCTCACTTTGAGGGACAAATTAGTTCATCTGTTAACTAAAGATTGTTCGGAAAGTTCCTGGAAATTTGTGAGAATACCAAATAGTATGTCCTCTGATTCGCCATCTTAGTTACTAGGAAGGTGAGGGTACCACTACGTATGATGCTCACTGGGCCCTAAGACATCTCAGCAAGGTCAGGTAACCTCCATGGCCACCGTTATCACAGAATGCTTCCTTCTGCACTAGGGAACAGTCCCTTTCTAGGCTCCCAAACTGGATTAAGTATTGCCTACTAACTTTTTTATTTTTCGAGACAGGGTTTCTCTGTGTAACATCCCTAGTTGTAGCTCTTGTAGACCAGGCTGGCCTCGAACTCACAGAGATCTGCCTGCTTCTGCCTCCCGAGTGCTAGGATTAAAGGTGTGCACCACCACTGCCCAGCCTAGTATCTTCTTTAATGGAAGTGATTTTTTTTAAAGATTTTATTTTCTTTGAAAGTGTGTGTGTGTGTGTGTGTGTGTGTGTGTGTGTGTGTGTGTGTAGGTGTGTGCACATGAGTGCAGGTGCCTGTGGAGGCTAGAGGATGGAGGATTCCCTGGAGCTGGAGTTACAGGTGGTCGGGAGCCACCTGGTGTAGGTGCCCCTCTGCAAGAACAGTAGGTGTTCTTATCTTATGAGCCATCTCTTCAGTGCTATGGAAATGACTCCTTGCAATGTTTCTTTTCATTCTTTTCTCCTTTTTGTATTTCAAAAACACAGTAAAGCCCTAAAAATTGTAAATAACTATATACTCACTGAAGACCCCAGTTGATTATTTTTTTAACTTTGTCACATGTCTATGCATCCCTCAGAGCCATTCACCAGTCCATATTTTCTTTTGGTGACTTTTTTTGTCTGATTTTTGAGACTGTTTCACTGTGTGTGGCCTTGGCAGTCCTGGAACTCACTCTGTACAGCAGGCTGGCCTTGAACTCACAGAGTTCTACCTACCTCTGCCTCCCGAATACTAGGATTAAAAGTGTGCACCGCCACCACCTGACTTCTTTGGCGATTTTAATGTAAGTTACAGCATCTGTATCACAAACCCAAGTTCAGCATCTAGTTGGGTATTTTTTCTCTTCCGCCTGAAGCAGTATCTCATGCAGTCAAGTAGCCCAAGCTGGCAATAAACATTGCTATGTAGGTAAGAATGAACTTGAACTACTGATCCTCCTGCCTCCACCTCCTAGGTGCTGGGATTATAGGTATGTGTCACCACACTGAACTCTCAAGATTGGCTTATAGTTCTTTTATGTACAGTGTATTGATGGTAAACTGCACCAACCTTGAGTGGACCAGTTCAGGCTTTTGGTGACCATATGGTGTTGTCACCACACCCACAGAACATGCCCTGTTGCTCCTTAACTGGCAGGACTTTTAACAGCCCCAGACCCCTGCTATTCCCATCATACAGCCCTCGGGCATTCCTTTGCTCCAGACAGTGGTTCCCCAGACAGCAACCTCTCCTTGTGCTTGATTCCAGGCGCTGTTCCCTTCTCTGCCGGTTCCCTTCTAGTCTACATGAACCTGGAGAAAATCTGGAATGGACCCCGGGACCGCTTCTCTCACCTGCAGAACTTTGCCAATGTCTGCGTGGCTGCTGCTGTGAGCCAGAAGCTTTCCTTCCCCTTTGACACCGTGAAGAGAAAGATGCAGGTGCGGAGCACTGGGAGGGAGGGGGCTTGAAGCATTTGCACTTATGTAGCCACAAAAAAATGCTCAATTCCACCCACCCCCTCCTGCCCAACAGCCCCACCATGGATGCCATGTTTCTAAAGAGCTCAGGGCTGCTCATGCAAATCTATGTGGTCTCTAACACTTTTGCTAACCTCGGGGCGACTAGGTGTCTTCTAGAAAGCTTCCCCATGAGTCTCCCTTTTCTTTCCTGGCCCCCAAATACATTACTTACTTGCCTGCAACCCCAGCAAAGGAGGACACTACAGAATGCAACCTGCTAACTTGCCCTCCTGATGTTACCATAAGGAGAATGTAGCATTCTTTCTTCTCATCGTGCCTTCTCTCAGTAAAACCTACTGGCTAGGACTAAAATAAACCAAGAACCATAAAACAGCAAGGGACAGCAGAAAGAAACTGCATTTCAAACGGGTGCTATCTTGGGAGCTGTCCTAACAATTCCCCAAGGAACGTGGTCACGATAGGGCACACAGGCAAAAGAAAACAGTAAAGAATACAAACTGAAGAACCAGCTTAGCCTAAATTGTTATCAGCAAACCAAACCTGATCAGTGATGTAACACTAAGCAAGACTGGCGGGTTTGTCCCTTCCCCTAACTCTGCTCACTCCATCAGCTTGTCTGCTTCCTTAGCCTCTTTTTGATAATCTGTGTGTCCCTGAAGCTCTGGGTGAAAAAGAATTTGGGGTCATTTGCATTTGCAACTTGAAATGAGTAGTTCCAGTAGTTGGTTCCTGTTGGTTTCTCCACGTGACTCTGACTTGGCCCTCGGGTTTTTCAACGCTCCTCCCCACTTCCTGTTTCCCTGCTACAGTATCCTTTGACCAGTCTGGTCAGTGCCAAAAACCCTGAAGGTACTTCACTTGCTAACTCTGTCTTCAGACATGCTGACACTCCACTCTGCCCCTCGGATCCACAAACCATCTCATCTGCCTGGGTTGCCTTTCTCCTGTCCTTGTCCAGATGAACCACTGCCACATTGGTGCGACTATAGTGCAAGTATGCAATGAAGTCTCCTTAGTGCTACTTAAAATGAACAGAACTTCTGTTTTCAATAATAATGCACATACTAAAACATGGTTAAAATGTGGTGATCTCACATTATGTATGTTTGGCCATAATAAAAAGTAATGTACATGTTGCAGAAATTTTAGGAAATAAAGTAGGAAAATAATAAATTAGTTTTAGGCCAACACCCATAGATTATAAGTTACTAGTTCTTCTTTTATATATGTTCATAGATTGGTATATACAATTTTTTAGGAAATTGTTTTTAGGCCATAAATAAAAGTTAGTTTTCACTTATCATATAGCAGATACAGCTACAGTCATTAACTGTTTAATTATCAAGTGTTAGTTCACCATAGAAATGTGTTAGAAATAGTTCAAATTTCTCAGGTTTATTTATTTATTTATTCTTTTGTTTTTCCGAGACAAGGTTTCTCTGTGTATCTTTGGCTGTACTGGAACTCACTTTGTAGACCAGGCTGGCCTCAAATTCAGAGATTCATCTGCCTCTGCTTCCCAGGTACTGGGATTAAAGGTGTGTACCACCATGCCCGGCGAATTTCTCAGTTTTTAAATAATGAGGCTATTACTAATTCTTAAGTATAACAACACTGTAATGAATCTTTGTGTTTTTCACGTTATATTCCTAGAGATTGACTTATAGGTCACAAACCCTGAGTAAGTCTAAAGCATCCTATTTTTAGGTATTGAGGAGTGAACCCAAGGACATGTGTGAGTTAGGCAGGCATTCTCTTACTACTGAGCTACATCATCTGCCCTTAAATGTTTTGTGTGTGCCAAGATCTCCCTAAGTTACCAGGGCTGGCCTTGATCTTCTCATGTAACCAAGGAAAGGCTTCAAACTACTTGAGAGCTTCCTGTCCCAGCCTCCAGGGTGCAGGCTACTGGGATTTTAAACATGAGCTCTATACACACACAGAGAGAGATGGGGGGGGAGGCTCTCAGTTTTTTGTTTGTTTTATTTTAAGACAGCGTAGTCCTGGCTGGCCTTGAACTCACAGAGATCCGCCTGCCTCTGCCTCCTGAGTGCTGGGATTAAAGGCGTATGCCACTAAGCCCAGGCTCTTAATGAAATTTACACTCCAAATAGAGTCTTTGATCCGCAGCAGCAGCCAGAGAGTGTGGTCCAGCTCCTATCACTGCCATCAACTGTCATTTCTCAGGCCATTGTGAATCCAATAGTTGAAAATATGCCTACATTGCTTTAATTCTAATTCATTGTTTATAAGTGGGGCTCCACAGTTTTCAGTGCTGCCCCTTGCATTTCTTTATAATTTTTATTTGCCCCTTGCCAGTTTTGGGGGGATGTCTAGATTTTGCTATTGATTGGGAACAGGTCTTTACATATTAAAGGTATTAACCTTTGTCATACATGGCACATTCTCTTCCATATCATATCTTCTAACATTTAGATTAATGCTGCTTATGCGGGGCATTTTGTTTTGTTTTGTTTTTTCTTTTTCTTTTCTTTCTTTTTTTTTTGAGATACAATCTCACAGTATAACCCAGGCTGGTCTGGAACTCACTGTGTAGCCAGGCTGGCAAAAAGCTTGTGGCAACCGATGTCAGGGCTGAGCATTCTTGCATCAGCACCATCCTGTTTCAGTCCTCACAGCGTTCTAACACCCTCTACCTTCACTGCCCTTCTTCGCAACATCTCCTTGATTCCTTGATCTTATTTGCCTCCCTGGTAAGCTTCAAATTGCCTAGCGTTTAGGACTGGAATGACAGTACCGTGCAAACCTACAGTGATGTGTGTAAAACAGTCCATCTTCTCTTCAGGACCACAGTATTACCCCTCCTTTAGCTTCACTTATCTCTTTTTTTTAAGGTGTAATCATAGAAGATTGCCACTCTCCAACCTCTCTATCATATTCAAATGGTAACCAAACGTTTCAACTCTTAGGAAAAGATTTTCTCTTCAGAAGTTATTTTCCTCATAAAAATCTTTGTATTCTTTCCAGAAAAGACAGCTTTTTGCAGTGCTGAGGATGGACTCTTGGGTCTTGTGCATGTGCTACCACTGAGTTACAGCTGGAAAGATACTTTTTAAAGCTTCAGAGGAGGGGCTGGAGAGTTGGCAGCCCCCTCTTTTTATCTCCTTGGGTTCCGAGCACCCACGTGGCACACACACATATGTGCAGGCAAAGCAGCCGTACACACAAAACTATAAGATACACCACTTAAATCTTTTTCTCAAGAGCTTGTAAGAAGCAGGAAGAAAGCATGGAAAGTATGGCCATGTCCTAAGGTTTTCCTCATTATTAAAAATCCTAGATTTAGGGCTAAGGATGAAGTGTAGTGATAAAACACTTGCCTAATGTGTATAGAGTTCTGGAGTCAGTCTCCAGCAACACACACATGCAGAGGCTTTAGGAATTTCTCTCACAGGTGGTGGTGGCAATACGTGCCTTTACAGCACTCAAGGCGGAGCTCTGTGAGTTCAAAGCCAGCATGGTCTACAGAGTGAGTTCCAGGATAGCCAGGGTTACATAAAGAAACCCTGTTTCAAAAAAAAAGAAAGAAAGAAAGAAAAAAGAATCTCTTTCACTTTCTCACCTCTTATGATTCGAGTGTAGCTTATGTAGAATTTGGTGAGTTTAGCCACCTATCTGTAATGGACCTACCTAAGACCTGAACCTGGAGACCTAGGAGTAGGACTATTCACCAGAAAAGGTTTCAGGAGTTCAGTGATGCCTGGATGTGAAGGAGTGAGATTTCAGTCTTCTCCATAAGTCTTCAGCTTTACTTTCTAAACTATTTTCTTTTTTTTTAATTTTCTTTTTTTAATATTTATTTATTTATTATGTATACAATATTCTGTCTGTGTGTATGCCTGAAGGCCAGAAGAGGGCACCAGACCTCATTACAGATGGTTGTGAGCCACCATGTGGTTGCTGGGAATTGAACTCAGGACCTTTGGAAGAGCAGGCAATGCTCTTAACCTCTGAGCCATCTCTCCAGCCCTCTAAACTATTTTCTATTTTCTAACACATTTACATTACTTTCTCTTTCTAGGAGCTAAAATAATGTCTTCCTCAAGGAGACTTGTCTTAGTCAGGGTTTCTATTGCTTCAATAAAACACCATGACTAAAGTAAGCTGGGGAGGAAAGGGTTGATTTGGCGTACACTTCTATTTCTTGTTCATCACTGAAGGAAGTGAGGACAGGAACTCAAACAGAGCGGAAACCTGGAGACAGGAGCTGATGCAGAGACCCTGCAGGGGCACCGCTTACTAGCTTGCTCCCCGTGGTTTGTTCAGCCTGCTTTCTTATAGAACGCAGGACCACCAGCCCAGGGATGGCACCACCTACAGTGGGCTGGGCCCTCCCACATCAATTACTAATTAAGACAATGCCCTACAGCTGGATCTCATGGAGGCATTGCCTCAACTGAGGCTTCTTCCTCTCTGATGACTTCAGGTTGTGTTAAGTTGACACAAAACCAGTTACTGTAAGACTCTAACCAATACTTCATTGTATACTAGAATATTCCCATAATGGTCTGCCACCAATGATGGCAAGACACACTGGGAGTGAAAATTTGAGTGCAGTCCCAATCATTTTTTCCTCGTGGTCAATGCATACATACATAGAACTTCAGATGCTACTGAGTGTGGCGGTGCATCCCTGTAATCTTAGTACTTGCGAGATAGAGCCAAAATGACCAAAACTTCAAGGCCATCCTCATCTATATAGCATCAAGAAAACAACAAAAACAGAGAAAAGGGTTTTCAGATAAATGCAAAATCATAGTGGTTGTTTTCAAAGATGCAGCGTAGTCAAGCTTCAAAACAGGATTGGCAGTTAATTATGAATAACATCGTAAATACCATAAAATATAGTAAGTCAATTAACAGGTATATTAGCAGGAATGTTATTTTATGGGTTAACAAATATAATACCTTGTCCATATTATCTATTTTTTAAAAAATGTAATAGCCAGGACAGAGCCAGGAGCTTTTTAATGCAAACAAGGCATTACTGTCTCTGACCACTAGGTGTCACTGCAGTAAATGCAGAGTATCTGAGCCGTGGAAAAAAGGTATATGAGCCCGCAGCTCAATGACAGTTTCCAACCTCACAATCCCAGCTGGAAATCGTTTTTAGTTAGGAAGATAAGGAGCCAGAGGCAACAGGAAACACCTCAAGTGTTTTTTCTTGTAAAGCACACAATACAAAATTCATCAAAAAGAGAACACCATAAAAACCATCTGCCCCCACTAGATTAGGCAGGGTTTACCAACTTAATTTGTCACAAGGGACTTGTACAGGACAACCCAGCTTCTGTGACCTGAACACAGTTAATGGTAACATTTGCATTCCATTGGTTTTCTCCATGGCACTGCCCAACAAGAAGCAAATCAACAGCAGGTGTCTGGTGGATCGCCAACTGAACAGGGACTTTCTCCCAGCACCCACAGAGGTTAGCGCCTTTGTCTGAGTGCCTGGTTGTCTTAATAGGCTTTTATCCAGATGCAGTCTGTCTGTTTCATACAGAGTTCCAAGCTGGAACTCTTCTGAACATTAATGACAATAATCACAAGTCTTGTTTAACCACCTGAGCTTACAGTCACTTTATTCTGTTTTTCTTTTTCTTGCTTGGCATGCTAGAGGATGGAGCGGTAAATAATTTATGCATGTTCATGTTTTGAGAGAATGTTTCTGGCAGAGGGGAGGAAGGGTCAGCTGCATGCCCAAGTGGAATGAAGTGCCTCTACCTAGTGTGGTTTTAGACTCTAATGCCACTGCCTGAAATCTCCTTCTCCATGCTTCTGGGTGTTTTAACCCAAGCTTTTCCCAGATACAGCCTAGCCCTTCTGTCTGGATGACTACACCTGGCTAAGAGCCCAGGCCAGAAGATACTGGCAGTACCAAGTGTATTGAAGAAACAATATGCTGGGCGTAGTGGCATGACCCTTCAATCACAGTACTTGGGAGGCAGGGGCAGGTAGATTTCTGTGAGTTTGAGAATAGCCTGATCTACCCAGCAAGTTCAAAATCAGCCAGCGCTACATAATGAGACTCTTCTCTCTCTCTCTCTCTCTCTCTCTCTCTCTCTCTCTTCTCCTCTCTTCTCCTCTCCTCTCTCTCTTTTTCCTCCTCTCTCTTTCTCCTCTCTCTCTCCTCTCTGTTTCTCCTCTCTCTCTCCTCTCTCTCTCTCTCTCAAAGAAAAAGGAAGAAAGGGGAAGGATTTAAGAAAAGAGAAATGTTGACAAAAATTAATTTATGTGCTTACACATTAAAGCCTAAAGGATCTAGCTGGTTGCTGAGGAGGCCTAGAGTAGCATTCCCAGTGTCTGCCCTGCAAGCCAGCTACATGGAAGCAGTTCTCCCAGCTTCTCTAGACTGCCTGAGACTTTGTGCTGTGTGGGCTTGCCGTGCAACATGGCTGCCCTACCTCTGAGCATCCAGGACCGAGATTCAGCCAAGGGAAGGGGAGCTTGAAACAGAAGGAAAGGTGCCCTGGAGCAAACACTGAGCCTTGAGTTCAAAGGAAGAAATATCCAAATGATAATCTTTATCTAATAAACTTGATGGCCAGCTCAAAAACAAAACAAAACAAAAGACAAAGGACCAAAGAATTCTGAAAATACATAATGGTTCCACAGACAGGGTATGTGAGAGGGTAAGACAGGCTGGAGAACACTGTCCTGGGAATCTGGGGAGCAGCTGCCGACATCGGACCTGCAGTCCGATAGGCTTTCTGAGTCAGGAGGGAGGGCCATGTGCACCTGCCCTGGCTCCACTCTGCCCAGAGCCCACTCTGTTCCTCATGCTGGGTTATCTCCATTTCATCAAACACAAAGCCATGTGTCAGCCTGCTGGTTTGTACCCCGGTGGACTTTGTCCCCACCCCAGCTCACAAGGTAAGCAGGATTGGGCCAGGTCAGCATTTGAACCGAAAGTGCAGAAAATGGAGGACAAAGGTGGGACCCAAGTGGCACAGCTGAGTGAGCAGAGCACACATGGCCCGTGAATAAACAGAGGCCCCAGCCTGCTCAAACAGACTCCAATCTGACGGTGATGGTCGCCACCTGGAGCAAGCTTTGCTGAGTAGGACACGGTCACTTCTTTCATCCACTCAGAGCCTCTCGTGGTCCATGCTATGTCTTCAGTCCCAGCCTTCCCCCTCAGTCCTAAGCCCATGTTTCTCCCAGCCTGCTGATCAGTACCACTGGCTATCACATCTTCGTGGTCACTTCCAACCCACTGAATACCAAGTTACTATTCTTCCCCTAAAACTGTCTGCTTAGAGTTTTCCCTTTCTGAGCCATCATTGTCCCAGACAGCCAAGCTAAGCTTCCAGAAGTTAGGTTTGGTTCTGTGGGTCCCCTCATCCAATCAAACCAAAGCCTAGTTTCATTTGTGCTCCTGACTCTCCCACAGGGGTCCTTTCTCTTCCTGCTCTGACTCCAATTGAGGCCCTTATCAGCTCATACTATAGCACACGCTGTTCTCTAGGATTGATTCGGACAGTGATCGTTAGCACTGAGCAGGAAGATACAGTAGGCACTCGGCCAGCCGTATATGCTCATTATGTTACCCAGTCCTTAAGAGTTCCCAAAGTGCCAAGCGAAAGCTCTTCTTACTAAACCTGTTTTATTACGGGCCACGGTGCACTCGGAGAACTTGAGGAAGTCGGAGCTCCCTGTCCACCATGAAAGTTCTGGGGCTTAAACTGGAGCCATCAGTCTTGGCAGCAAGCACCTTCATCTGCTGAGCCATCTTGCTGATGGAGATGGGGAAACTAAGGCACTCAAAGGTTCTGTAGCTTACAAACCCTTCTTTAAGCAGCTGTGCTGGGATAAAGGCCAGGCAGTTTGCCTCCAGGACCCAGCAGCCTAGCCCGTGGGCTTCTTTCAGAACAAATGTTCTTTAGCCCTGTCTGTGTGGCTCCTTCTCTATCACCTTTAGAGAATAAAGGACGGCCCATTAGTCTGGCCTGTTTCCCTCACCAACTTCACTGTGCTTTTGTATAGAGGCCCTTTGTGTAGGGAGTTGCAAAATTAAATGTCTGTAGGAATTCAGAAGCAGCACAGACAGGAGAGCTAGGGAAACCCAGATAACAGGCACTCAGCCCCCAAACAATAAGCCTTCAAATGCTTTCTCAGCCGTCGTGCCTTTTGAAAGCATTCTGGAGAGCTAAACTCTGTGCTTGCAGAATGTGATTAGCATTTAAATATGCATACCAGAAAAGAGTGAAATGAGCCTGCGCGAGCTGCAGCTGAACTGCAAGCTTCTCTTCTGCAAAGGATGGTTGCCACTTAGAAATGCGATCCCAGTTTTCCAGGGAGCCCCTAAATCCAGATTTGGATGTAAAAATCTTTATATCTTGCAAGGTTGCAAATAAAAAAAATACTGACAGGGCAAAGCAAAACATGCCTTCTTTTGGCCTCTGCGCAATTCAAGCATCCAATTGTAATAGTGAAGAAGTTCCCCTCCCCCAAGCCGTGAAGACCAAACGTATTTTATATTCCGGTCAACAGGCCTTTGTTCCCGCAGCTACCTCTGCCTCTCTAAAGGTTCAACTGAGCTTGCCTTGGGAGTAGTATCTGTTGCTTTTGTTTACTGGCTTTTCCCATCCCTAAGGCACTTTCTTTCAGATAAAGGGGAATGACAGTTATTTGACCCTTTGAGAACCACAGTGCAGGTACTTCAGACCACTGGGAGGGAGTTCTGGGGAAGAAGAAACTGAATTAACTATAGGGTACCTTCTCTGAAAAGGTAGATGCTGTTTTTCACAGACTCACACTTCTGCCCCCATGTCCAGGGGCATAGTAGCTGTATTCCAAGAAGTTTGTGGGTGTCTAACTGCTTTTAAAGGATGCTCTTAGCCTATCCATGGGTCCCCTGATTCTGACAATTTCCAAAATCATAGCATTTTCTCCTGTATCAACATCACTGTTCTGCTGTCCCTTCCCTGTCAAAGCTACCTCCTGATATCACTTCTTATTTTCCCAAGCAGGAGTAATGTCCTCCATCCCAGTGTTCTTAGCTCACTTAGCGCTGAGCTCTGAAACTCTGAAATCCAAAAATGCTCTAAAACCAGGAGCTTTGAGAAGCCATATGATGGAAAATTCCACAAATGACCGCATATAAAAGACTGCAAACAAAATACAGGTACACTAAAAAGATTGTATATGGGACTGGGAAGATGGTTACTACATACGCACAAGGGCCTCGGTTTGAATTCTCCAAGCCCATATAAAGCTAGGTATGGTAGTGTACCTCTACATAATTCTAGCACTCCTATTTGACATGGGAGACAGAATTAAAAGAATCCCCAGAAACTCATGGCCTAGATAGCCTGGCACACACTGCAGTAAACAGGGACACTGTCTCAAATAAAAAGGAAGCAAGGACCACATCTGAGATTATCCTATGACCTCCACATATAAGCCATGGCACACACGTACTAGCACACATACATACACCATATATACATACACATATGCACATAATAATAAAAATTAAAATTTAATGCATAAAAGAAAAAATTATAGGACTGCATAAAATTAACTCCATGCTAATAAGGTATATATGAAGCACAGTCAATTTCATGTTTAAACTTTGCTCCCATTCAAAGATCTCTCATTATGAACAACTATTCTAAAGTTAAGAAATGTTCAAAATTTGAGGCCCTTTTTATCCCAATCATTTTTAGACAAAGGGTACTCAACGTATGTAGGGCTCTTAGGGACCATGTCACAAGAACCCGTATACTATAAATGTCTGTTTCTTTTCTCTTTGCCTGTGGGAGTCGATGTTACACTTTTGTGTGTCCCTGTAGCATGTAGCCTCACATAACTGGCACTTGATACTCGTTTAAAAATGAATGCTGCTCAAGGCAGGCTTAGGAGAGCTCCCTGTGAGTACAGAGTTGAACCTTTATGCCACTGAGTGTCTCTCAAGTCTGTGTGCTAGTCCCTACACAAGCTGAAGGCAAGAACGCCCAAGCCTACCCTCTCCCCAGCCTGCTTCCCTAAAGAAACCTTCTTAGCTCTAATACTACCTTCATGTGTCGTTCTGAGAATGCAGTCCCCTACTTGGGGCAACCCAGGGCCAAAAGCTGTGAACTGGTCACGATTGGCAAATGTGCTAAAAGGAGGAGCCAGGCAGTGTCAAAGGTTTGTAATCCCAACATCTGGGAAGCAGAGGCAGGAGGATCAAACTTTTTAGATCAAGCTTCTCAGACACGGGCTACAAAGCAAGTTCAAAGCTAGCCTGGGCAATTTAGTGAGGCCCTTTCAGTCAAACAAGAAAAGATGCTCTCCCTACATTCTGGCCTCCCATCACTTTGCATGGGCCCGGAGGCACTTGAGTTATCACCGCATGATCCAATTGATAGTCCTTGGCTGATGGCTTTCGGGAAATGCAGGGCTGTATCTGAATCTGTGTCTTTGCTGAAGCTTTTGTCAGGGCTAGACACGTGAGGACTTATCAGAGATAATGACAGTAAAAAAGCCCGCCCTGAATTAAGGAATTATAACGACCTACCATTTGCTGGTCAGCTAATCTCTACCAGGCAAATTCTTTAGTCCTCTTTTTCGACCTCAAGAGCAAATACCATCACGACTCTTATTTCAGGGGTGGGGAAATGAGGCCCAGAAAATGGCGGCTGCCTGCCCAGGAGTCACACAGCTAGTATATGTTAAAGTTGCCTCTCTCCTTCCTCAGGGCTTTCCTTTGTCCACCAGGAAGTACAGAGCTCTTTCCTAAATGCTAAACAATTAGCTAATTTAGATGTTAGTTCCCTTACCTACTGAGAAGGAGGAAGCTGGACCTTGAGAACTGGCAGCTCGAAATTTCAGTGCACGAACAGTTGAGAAAAATAACAGTCTGAAAAACCCAGAAACTGACAGGCGGAAGCCTGAATCCATTCGAGCCGCTCTACAACAGTAAGTGGCCTCTGAAGGATAGAAATGGATTCCTCATAGTTCTGCAGGCTGGGAAGTTCAAAGTCAAGGCAAATTTGACATCCAGTGAGTGCCTGCTTCTTATTGTTAGATGGCACCTTTGCCCTGTGTCCTTCCTGGTGGAAGAAGTAGGACAACTCTTGGCATGGCTTTCTGACCACAAATCTCATTCCTGAGGGCTCTGGCTTCATGATCTTATTACCTCCCAAAGGCTTCAACTCCTGAAGCATTACATGGGGGGTCAGGATTTCAACACAGAAATTGGAAGGAAACACAAATGTTTGGCCTGTAAAAAGCATGGGTTTGGCCAGAAGCTGGTTACCTCAAATTAAAATGGGAAAAAAATATTCTTATGAAAAGTGTACTATTCTGGCCCTGGAAGCCCCATTGGCAGTGTTAGCAAGCATGAGAAGCCCCATTGGCAGTGTTACCAAGCATGAGAAGGAACAGAGCGGAGGCACACCGAGACTGATCATGGTTGATCAGAGGACTGGGCAGAAAGGAAGTCCTTAGAATCCTAGAGGGAACCGGAGAAGACCCCAGGAAAGGTAAGGAAACTGCTGTCCCGGCCACTAGTAGAGGATGCTAGTGGAGTCTATGGTTCTGCCTCCTGGAGTGTCTCCTGGGTGGCACAGTATCTATTCTTAGTAAGAAGGAGGCTTTCCTAGCAGCCCACTGACCGGTCCTAGAGTGCAGTGCTGAGTGCCGAGCTCTCAGGGTAGTGAGAGAGACTGTGACCCTTACCTTTGTTGCAGCCTCACTGATGCCTGGCTCTCTGGAGTGTCCTAGGTGTTGCCGCCTTAGCAGTTCAAAGCAACGGATGCGCTGTGAAGCCAGGTGGATGGATGTCTGAGCATCTATCTATGAGGGCGAGATGGGCTTTGGGGGGCGTTGTTATTAAAGTGAAGGAAAGAAAAACTGCCGCTCGAAAAGTAGACAGTGCCCTAAATACTTTGGGGATAGCGGTTGTTGATCAGGGGAAACAAGACTGTTCCTAGAGGGCAGGCAAGAAGAGACTAGGGAGGGCCTCCCCAGTTCCACTGAACTGAACTTTGCCCTTTTCTCCTGACCTGAGCTGGCTTGTTCCTTTGAATGCATAAAAAAAAATCTGTGAGTCAAAACAGCCAATCTGTGCTAAGCCCTGTCTAAACTGTAACAGCAGCTAAGATAAAGATGCTCTCCCACCTCCAGCCCCCAAAAGAGCAAAGGGAATACAGGCGCCAGGAAACACCTGCCGCCAAACAAGAACAGTCACCTGGGAAGCCTCTGCTATCCCAAGGGTATGGAAAATGGAGTTGACTGACCCCACTGCTCGCTTGCGGCAGATTTGGAGATGAGGCACCTATTTTCACCAACTTTCCCGCCAATATAGCTGTCAGTTACCTATCTGCATGGCTGTGTCCCCCCTGGAGTCTTCTTTTTTTTTCTTTTTTTAATATTTATTTATTTATTATGTATACAATATTCTGTCTGTGTGTATGCCTACAGACCAGAAGAGGGCACCAGACCCCATTACAGATGGTTGTGAGCCACCATGTGGTTGCTGGGAATTGAATTCAGGACCTTTGGAAGAGCAGGCAATGCTCTTAACCACTGAGCCATCTCTCCAGCCCCCCCCCCCCCCCCCCCCCGGAGTCTTCAATTAACAGATAAGCTCACGGGGTTGATGGCATTGGCATTGAGACCCAGCATGGCCCCTAATCCTGTGTGTGGACAGGAATACGTCACAGGACCTCTAAGCCCCATCTATCCAGCATGAGGCAGAGAGCTGTGCCTTCTTCATGTGCCTGGGTGACAGACTAAATGACATTACTGAACGTTAGCAGGCACATTGCAAATACAGTTCTCGTTGTGCCTGCAGCGCCTCATCCCAGTCTACGCAGAGACAGCAAGGGGGGCCTGATGAGAATGCTACAAAGCCAGCCCAGGTGTGTTTCTGTTTTCTGAACTTACTGTCAATGCATACAAATGACAATACATATAGAACCTTATAACCCTCCACTTGATGGCCAATGCTGAGTGGTGATGGCAAGAGTTCATTATGATTGTGGTGAGTTTGTTTAATGAGCGTTTATTAATCGGGCCCAGTGGTGCAAGGCTGCAGAGACTGAGGCAGGAGGCAGGCAGATCATGAAGAGTAAGTTCAGAGCCAGCCTAGGTAATTTAGTGAGAAACAGTCTCAAATTTTAAAACATTTTCTTATTCTGTCTGTCTGTCTGTCTCTCTCTCTGTCTCTCTCTCTCTCTCTCTCTCTCTCTCTCTCTATCTATCTGTGTGTGTGTGTGTGTGTGTGTGTATACCACGTCATTCATGTGGTGCTCAGAGGACAACCCACAGGATTCAGTTCTCTCCTTCCACCATGTAGGCTCCAGGCCGTTAGGCTGGGTGTCCTGTGCCCTAACTGGCTGGGCCATCTCATCAGGTTTTAAAGCAAAATAAAAGGGGTCAGGGATACAGCTCGGTAGAAAAGTGCTTGCCTGACATGCACAAGGCTCCGATTTCCATCCCCAGAAAAGCAGACATTAAGTGAGAGGCCACCAAGCGCCAGTCCTGCATGTAACTGTATCCCCTCAGCCTCCTAGAAATTGCCATCTCCCAAATTTGGCTTTTTCATGTACATTCTCCCTCCCAGGCAGGATGTCACTGTCAAAGTTTGCTCTTAGAAAATTAAGCCATGGGGCTGGAGAGATGGCTCAGAGGTTAAGAGCATTGCCTGCGCTTCCAAAGGTCCTGAGTTCAATTCCCAGCAACCACATGGTGGCTCACAACCATCTGTGATGGGGTCTGGTGCTCTCTTCTGGCCTGCAGACACACAGACAGAACATTGTATACATAATAAATAAATAAATATTTAAAAAAAAAGAAAATTAAGCCATAGCTACTGGTTGGGATGGGGGTGGGGGCCTCTCTGGCCCAAGCCCCTGGGCCTCTGCACAGTCTACCCATGCTTTCTCACAAGCTGCTTGCCCGCATCTCAAATGCTTTCTCTTGGAGGCTCAGCTGTGCTCTGGGCTTCCCCATCCCAAGCCCTCAGTAGCCACACGGGCACTGACTGTTTCTCTCCTCTCTTCCCAAGCACAAAACTAATCCGCTGTGTTTGTCGCCTTTCCTAAAATGATGGCAGGCTTTCTGGGCAGCTCATCGTCCCTCAGGCCTGATGCTGAAATGCAAGGCAGGCATACTGGCAGAATCGAGATGAGCCCATAGACACAACACTGCAGGGCAGCTGCCCATGCCCACTGTGTGACTCCCTTTACTGCAGAGCAAGGGCTTCCCAGCTATAGGACAATGATATGGAGCCTGGCTACACCAACAGGGATATGAGTCATGTGGGTCACAAGGCAGAAAGATCCGTTTGCTGCAGTATGGTTGCCTTGCTATTACTGCTGTTGATTAATTATTGATTCTCATTTCATTTTTGTAATGATAATAAAATATTCAGACAAAAAGTAACTCAGAAGAACAGGAATATTATTCAGCTTACAATTCCAAGTTCCAGTCTGTTATTGTGAGGACACTAAGGCGGGAACTTCAAGCATCATATCTACAGTCAAGAGCATAGAGGATAAACCCATCAGTCCTCCCTCCCTTCCTTCCATTTGAGGTCAGATAGCTTTCTTTACCTCTGTGCAGTTCAGGGCCAGGCCTAGGGAATAGTGCTGCCCACGGTGGGGTGGTTCTTCTGACATCAGTCAACAATCAGGACAGTCCCCTGCAGAGATGCCCACAGGCCAGTGTAACCCAGATAAGGCTTCAGTAAGACTCTCTTCCCAGGTGATTCTCGTTTCTATCAAAATGCCAGTGAAAACCAAGCAGCACAGTGCTGCTCGCCAAAGGACTCAGGCCTCTTTACCATTAACTGCCTTCCACATGCAACTGCACAGCTTTGCGTTCAAGCTGAGCCTACACATCTCCAGAAAACAAAGGGCATTTCCAAGTGACAAGTGAAAAAGTTCTGAGCTCCTGTTTGCTACACCGACAAACCATCTTTTTCCTACTTATTTTCCCCTTCTCTTCCCTGACCCACTGATCTTGAACTTCTAGCTTCAAGTGATCCTCCTGCCCACATTCCCCCAAGTAGCTGGGACTATATCTTGGTCTTGCTATCTTAAAACTCCTACAACCAAACTTTCTCTCTTTTTTTTTAAAGATTTATTTATTTATTATGTATACAACATTCCTTCCCTGTATGCTTGCATGCCAGAAAAGGGCACCAGATCTCATTAAAGATGGCTGTGAGCCACCATGTGGTTGCTGGGAATTGAACTCAGGACCTCTGTAAGAGCAGTTAGTGCTCTTAACCTCTGAGCCATCTCTCCAGCCCACGAAACGTTCTCTTTTCAGCAGGTAAATGCATGCACACAAAATCCAAAGGAAGCATAAACACACAATGGAAACCAAGTATCCTCACCCTGTGCCCTCCCCATCTAGTTCCCTCCCAGACACAGCACCACAGTTCCCGTGTCCTTACCTGTATCTTTCCAAAGATGATTTATGCAAAAGTCGCATTAATGTGAAGATTTGTGGTCTTTTTGGTTGTAGGGAATCAGCAGTATACTGTGCGTAGTCTTCTCCACCAAACAACCCTTACACGGGTTGCATAGCAGATATCCTGCATATTAGATGCTTACATTACAATTCATAAGAGCAGCAGAATTACACTTATGAAGCAGTAATGATGATGATTTTATGGTTGGGGGTCAGCACAACATGAGGAACTGGATGAAAGAGTTGCAGCATTAGGGAGGTTGAGAACCACTGGTCTACACCCTTTCTTTTTCACTAAAAAATATGTCTTAAGAGTGACAGCCTCTCCATCCAGATGGAGCAGCCACATATTCTTAATTATGGCATAGTATTCTATAGCATGATGCCTTATTTCCTACTGGGGAACATCCAGACTTATCTCTAGTCTTTTGCTCTTACTAACACCGCAGTAGCGAATATCCTTGTAACATACATTGTTCCATATATATGCAGATATATTCCTTAAGATAGTAGTATTTTGGCCAAAAGGGTTCATAGTGGGCTGGGTATAGATAGTCATTTTGTGGAGTCTTTGACATGCACAAAGCCCTAGGTTCCATCCCAGCACTCGCGAAATAGAGACAGGAGAATCAGAAGTTCAAGGTCATCCTCAACTACGTAGTGAGCTCAAGACCAGCTTGGGTTACATGAGTCCCTGTCATCAAAAATCATGCAAGTATATGTGGTGGTTTGAAAGAAAATGCCCCCATAGGCTTTAGAGAGTGGCACTATTACCAGGTGTGGCCTTGTTGGAGTAGGTGTGGCTTTGTTGGAGGAAGAGTGTCACTAGGGAGTTGGCTTTGAGGTCTCAGAAGGTCAAACTAGGCCTAGTGTGGCTCATTATCACTTTCTGCTGCCTGTGGATTCAAATGTAGAACTCGGCTCCTTCTCCAGCACCATGTCTGCCCGCGTGCCACCATGCTTCCTACCTTGATGATAAAGGACTAAACCTCTGTAACTGTAAGCCAACCCCAACTAAATGTTTTCCTTTATAAGAGTTGCCAGGGTCATGGTGTCTCTTCACAGCAATAGAACACTAACTAAGGCAGTATCTTTGTAAGTATTGTTTAACCATTTCAGTATTCATGGAAAGAATATTTAGCCAGTGCTACCTCTTCTGAAAGGTCTGGAAAGTTTAGAAACTTTCAAATGCTTAGCTTTGAAGTGTTTGGGTTTTTTTCCTTTTTTTCCAATATATAGTAAGTACCTACAGTGTGAAAGAAATGTTGGTAGACTTTGGGAAAGACCCATGTAAAGAAAGATGTGGTCACTGGCCATGTGGTATTTGCAGTCCCAGCAGGATAGGGAGCTACCGAGAGAACACAAGAAATAATTATACACAACAGATCATTACAAATCCTTACCAAGTGCCTTGAAGAGCATGGTGACCAAAAAGCGTTTGATAAGCTCAGTCTAGGTATCTGAGATTTCCCTGAGAAAATGCTAGTTCTTCTGATCCCTATGACAAACTTGATGAGACAGAGAAAAATGGCAGGAAGACACGTGGAGTTGGTCCTGCTGCAAGGATTACATAAACTGGAAAGGGTCTTCAGGGTCATTTCATTTCAGTCTCCTTAGTAGCCACAGGAGGAAATTAAGGTCCAAAGATGTCACTGACTTATCAAGGTTATACCACTAGTGGCCAGCAGGGCCTAGTTCTCCTGATCTCTTTAGGTGATGTTATAGTGCAGGATCCAGCGTGCTCCCCCTGAGGACTGGGGACCTGAAGCCGGTGGCTACATCTTACTTAGCCTAGAGAGTTGCCTGGGTCTGTGTAGAAGAAACCTTAATTTCAGGCCCTTGTGACTAGCCATCTACTACGTTCTGTTCTCTTTGCTAGTAGGATATAATTTAAGAACAAGGCAATCTAGCATTCCAGTCTAGCAGGTTGGTTTGGTCTTCAGCATACTTGTCTCTTCTCCAAGTTTAGAAATGGTAATAATGACCTTAATGATGGTGGTTACTTATTTAGTGCCTGCTCTATATCAAGTCCAGTTCTAAGCACTTTGCATGTGCTAAATTATTTAATATGAATAACAATCCTATAAGGTACATGTTATTACTCCATTTTACAGGGGAAAGAGGGGGGCTCAGACAGATCAAGGCATTTGCTGGAGGTCATAGGCTAGTGAGCTGTTGCAAGCTGTCTAGCTCCAGTGCTTTGTGTGTGACATGAAGGTAGCAAGCCCTGTCGGGAGGCACAGTCAGGATGTAGATGAGGAGATGGATGGGACAGGAAAGCTGAATGAAATCAAGGAAGGGGCTATTTACCGGAAACACAGCAAAGGACTGAAGGAATCCAGAAGAGGACTTGCTTAGTGTATACAAGGTCCTGAAATCAATCCCCAGAACTACAGGAAAAAAAGGTACCAAAGAATCAGCATAAGACCACATCAAGGACCAAGATGCCTTATGGTCCTGTTCATCACAGTCCCTCGGATCGTTAATGCCTCTGCTCACTTGCCTGCTCCTTTATGTCCAGGCCACCAGCATCCTGTTGGCTTCAGGTTCCTTGTTCCCAGGTTCTCTGTGTCCCTTCCTCCCTCCCTCTTCCCCCACTCTGTGAGTTTGTCTGTGTTGGTACATGTCACATGTTGGCCCATGTGTGTGGAGGCCAGAGGTCAATGTTGGGTGTTGCTCCTCTGAAGCCATCCACCTTGTTTTCTGTGAGAGTCTCTCTGGGACTTTGCACTAGGCAAGTAGGCTGTGCTAGAAGAACATGCATCACCACACCCATCGTTTTCTATGGGTGCTGGGAACTGAAACCAGACTTTGTACAACAGGCATCTTACTGACTGTACTTATCTCTATCCCCTTATCATTCTTTTCTTTGACAGGGTCTTTGAACTTGATATTTGCTGGGAATGACCTTAAAGTTTTGACATTGCTACCTTCAGCTCCCCAATGCTGGAATTATGGATGTGTATCCCCATGCCCAGTTCATGTGGTGCCGGAGATGGAGCCCACAGCATTGTTAGAGTGCCAAGCAAGGACTCTACCAACTAAGCCACAACTCCAGGCCCCTTGGTTTTCATTCTTTTTTTAAAAAAATATTTATTTATTTATTTATTTATTTATTTATTTATTATGTATACAATATTCTGTCTGTGTGTATGCCTGCAGACCAGAAGAGGGCACCAGACCTCATTACAGATGGTTGTGAGCCACCATGTGGTTGCTGGGAATTGAACTCAGGACCTTTGGAAGAGCAGGCAATGCTCTTAACCACTGAGCCATCTCTCCAGCCCCTGGTTTTCATTCTTGTGGCTTTCTGACTCCCATTCTGAAATCCATGCCACTTGTCCCCTGAGCTTATCCTCAACCCCACAAACTCCCTCTGATTCACACTGCTCAAGATGGATGCCTGGGAAAGCAGCTGGGGGTGCACAGAAAGTTCATAGCCTCAAATCTGCACCGCTAGTCTTCAAGTGTCCTTGGCACATCTTCATAACAGCTTTTCCAAATCTTACCAGACTCCTCACTGCGCACCCGCCACCTTCTCTCTACGCGGATAACCTGGCACTGCTCTCCTCCCTGCGCACCTGTCACCTCCTCCCTAGGCAGATAACCTGGTTTGCTCTTTCATGGGGAAAGTGGAGTGATAAAGAAACTCAACCTTTTGCTTCTTTACGTGCTATTCCCTCCTTCCTGGTGGTGCCCTGGGCGTCACACCTCACGTTCCTCTTGGGCATCTTTCCTCCTTAACAGATGAATACATTCAAGTCCCATCCACGGGAAACACAATTTCTTCCTCCAATCCTAACTTGACCTTTCAGAGCGTTGCCCCCTCCCTTATTCCCAAACAGTCAAATTAGCTTATTTTGGTGTGGCGTTCTCGGAGTTTTGGATAGATGTAAAGATTTGTGTGACTGCCACCACAATGAAGACATAGAACTGTTCAGTCAATCCCCAAATTCTCGTGCACTCCCTTTACAGTCAAGGCCTCCAGGAGCACCCCTAAGATGGTAAGATTCCGTGTGTTCTCCTGATGGAGGAAGGTCATTGGCTAATAAAGAAAGTGCCTTGGCCCATTTGATAGGCCAGCCCTTAGGTGGGTGGAGTAAACAGAACAGAATGCTGGGAGAGGAAGTGAGTTCAGATGCCATGCTCCCCTCTCCCCGGCAGACACGATGAAACTCCAACCCAGGCTGGATGTAGGCTAGAATCTTCCCCGTGGGATGCTACACACATTAATAGAAATGGGAAATTAAGATGTAAGAATTAGCCAGTAAGAAGCCAGAGCAAATGGGCCAGGCAGTGTTTAAATGAATACAGTTTGTGTGTTGTTATTTCGGGGCATAAGCTAGCCAGGCAGTCGGGAGTTGGATGGCAGGAACATAGCCCACAGCTCCTTCAACATTCTCTATCCCTGTGGTGTTATCTTCTGAAAATAGTGCACTCTGTGTCGTGCCTCTGGAGTTATACATGCTGTTGTATTCAGTGATAGCTTTAGGATTTCTATTTAATTCTATGCGTGTGTGTATGTCTGCGTGTGGCTATGTACCCATGAGTGTGGATGCCTACGGAGATCAGAAGAAGATATTAGATTTCCCTGGAGCTGGAGTTACAGGCAGTTCTGAGCTACCCGATGTAAGGTTCTGGGAACTGAACTTAGCCCTCTGCAAGAGCAGCAAGTACTCTCAACCACTGAGCTATCTCTCCAGCCTCCAGCCTGTTCTTTATTTTTTTCTATAGATTTTTTTTTCATTTAAATTATGTACATGGGGCTGGGTATATCCACCTGTGGGGGAAGCTTGCCTCAGCCTCACAAGTACCATGATTAAAGAGACAAGAGCGTTCCTTTCAGGAATTGAGCAATTTTGATGAGGACAGAATTTTATGAGTAGTTCGGGGGGGGGGGGGGGGATGCAATCCATGGAGTGCCCGAAGAAAAGATGACCAAACTGAGAATGAGGGCCAGACTGAAATTGGCATAGACTGTCCTTTTAGCATTCTCTTATTCTTTGAAAAGTTTATACACATATACAAGTATAGTGGTCACATCCACCCCTCCCTCCCTCCTTCCAACTCTCCCTGGACCATCCCCACAGCATCTCTCCCCTTCCCCACTCAACATCTTCTTTTTCCCTTTTCTTCTTAAAGTTACCTAAGATGATGGTGAGGCTGGGCTAAACCTGACCACCAGGTGCCAGTCTCTAGTAAAAGTAGAAGGATGGCCAGGAGGTCCAGAGATGACAGCAGGAAAAGGATGTAGAGTAGCCTGGGCCCCAGATGGGCACTTTTGTCATGAGAGTGAAGCGGACAGCAATAGACAACCGGAAGAATGCCACAGTACCCCTGTTCTCAACCCTGTGACGTTTGTGCTGTGGGAAAAAGCCCCTACTTGGTGGCTTCCCAGAAGAGGAATCAGTTTAGATAAGGAGTCAAGACGACACCAAAAGAAGATTACAGTCTGGGGCTGGGGAGATGGCTCAGTGGTTAAGAGCACTGGCTGCTCTTCCCGAGGACCCAGGTTCAATTCCTAGTACTCACTTTGCAGCTAGCAACCATCTATAACTCCAGTTCTAAGAGGGTCTGATGCCCTCACATGTACATGGTACACAGACATACATGCAGGCAAATCTCCCATATAGGTAAAATAAATATAAATAAATCTCAAAAAGGTTAGAGGCATAGAAGTATGTAACAGGTCCATTGGACATAGGCTGGGATGGAATGCAGGTATAAAATTGAGTCTATCCAAAATACCTGCTTTCTTTTAAGCAAAATACACCACAAATATGTGAGCAAGGCATCATGGTTCTATAGCAAATCAATTATTTGTTCTAAATTAGGCATGGTGGCTCATACCTGTGATCTCAGCATTTAAGAGGCTGAAACAGAAGTGTGGTGACTCCCAGCCAAACTGGGTTACATAAGAAAGGCTTTGTTTCAAAAAACTTTTATTCTAGCCAGGTGGTGGTGGCTTTAACCCCAGCACTTGGGAGGCAGAGGCAGGCAGATCTCTGTGAGTTCGAGACCAGCTTGGTCTACAGAACAAGTTCCAGGACAGCAGACAGCCAGGGCTACACAGAGAACCTTATCTCAAAAAAATGTGTTTTTTTTCCTTCTAATGTAGAAATAGGAGTGGCGGGCCGCTTCCCGCTGCCTGGCTCCCAGCTAGCTTACCCAAAATAATTACATGGAAACTGTATTCATTTAAACACTGCTTGACCCATTAGCTCTAGCCTCTTACTGGCTAATTCTCACATCTAGATTCACCCATTTCTAATAATCTGTGAAGCACCACGAGGTGATGTCTTACCAGGAAGGATCTTAACCTGAGTCCATCTTAGAGAGGAGAGCTATAGCGTCTGTGTCTCACTTCCCTTCTTCCCAGCATTCTCTTCTGTCTACTCTGCCTATCTAATTTTCTGTCCTATCAAAGGCCAAGGCAGTTTCTTTATTAACCAATAAAATAACACATTGACATAAGACCCACCAACATCATTCTAAGACGATGGAAGAAGATGAACTCTGAAGTTACTATTTTTTGCCACCATCTAGACACAGATCCATACCCGAGACCCTGCTCATTTTGTGTCAGATATTAAATTTCGAGTACTTCAACCACTCCCTAATACCTTTCTTTTCCTGCCAGGCTCAGAGTCCTTATCTTCCCCATCATGGAGGAGTAGATGTCCATTTCTCAGGAGCAGTGGACTGCTTCCGGCAGATAGTGAAGACCCAAGGGGTCCTGGGCCTCTGGAGCGGACTAACAGCTAACTTACTGAAGGTGAGGAGGGTGGCCTGTCTCCTGCTTCTCTGCTTCTTCCACTTCTTTCCCTTCCTTATCATGCTAGTAGGATTCACATGAAAACACCCCATCTACCACTAATGGACACAGCCCATCGACCCTGATGGATACAATGGGGGAGAATCTAACACCCAATCCTAGAAGAGCTGAGCATTTAGTCTGATCTAGAATTTTCCAACAGTCGGACACATGGACCCCTAAGGAGAATACAGTCCCCATCTAAAATTGTTTGCAGAAATACAAATACAATCCACAAATGAATTATATTTCCATAGACTTCTGTCACCAGAATTAAGAACAAGAACTCTGAACTAGCTAGCTCACATGTAAATATGCAGTCAAGCCCAGCATATAGTGATGAACAGTGCTAATCAACGACATGCATATTCATGTAGACCCAGTGCTGGCCCAGGGCATGCCCTTAAGGGGCTCTGCCATCCTTCTTCCCCTCCCGCACTGTACCAGATTTCCTCTTTCTACGTTCTTTGATTCCAAAAAGAATCACCAAGTAGTGCTGTCCACAGCTATTATCTTAGCTGACCCTGGTGCAGCTCCACCGCAGAAACACCTTTTCTTAATAACTTACTTCATGGCTCCAAAGGGTTGGGTTCAGCTCAGGACAGCTTCCCTGTTCTGTTAATTAAACCTTGAGACACTGAAATTGGCTAAAGGGAAATGACTGAATAGAGTCATTTCTTACTCCCCATACTTCCTAGTGCACAACAATAAAAAAATAAAAATTAGCCAGGCAGTGGTGGCACACGCCTTTGATCCCAGCACTCAGAGACAGAGGCAGGTGGATCTCTATGAGTTCAAGGCCAGTCTGGTCTACAGAGCAAGTTCCAGGACTCCATGACAGCCAGGGCTACACAGGGAAACCCTGTGTCCAAAAACCAAACAATAAATTAAATTAAAATTCATTTTGTAATTTCAAAAAGTTGTTTTAACATGTAGGCTGGAGGGATAGCTCAGTGAGGAAGAGTGTTTGCTGATCTTCCAGAGAACCTGAGCTCAGTTCCCCACACCCATGTTGAGATGCTCACACCACATATAACTCCATGTCCTAGTGACCCAGTACCCTCTTCTGGCCCCCATGGGTGCCGAGCCACACACACACAGATAGGTGAATAAAAGTAAGTCTTTTTGAAAAAAGAATTTAACACAATTTTCATTTTCTGTTCAACAGGTCGTTCCATATTTTGGAGTTATGTTTAGCATGTTTGAGTTCTGCAAAAGAATTTTTCTTTATCAAAATGGTTACATCCTGTCCCCACTGACCTACAAACTGACCCCAGGGGTGGACCAAAGTTTGCAGCCCCAGGAGTTACGGGAACTAAAGAAGTTCTTCAAGCCCAGAAAACTGGAATCTAAGAAACCAACTCTGTAGAGCTGAATGGACGGCGTGCAGCAGTCGCAAGTGACTATGCCCTCCTAGCTGTGCACATTGGGAGGAATGAGAGGGTCCTTCTGCCTGCTGCTCTTGGAGATGTGACCACGAGGCCATACATCACATCAGAACCCCAAATTTTCCCTGTGAATACCTGTGCCTTGAGAAGCTTTTGTGACACTGCTCTGTCACATGGCGCTCCACCAGACTGTACGGAAGCCTAGTGGCAATCAGATGCACAGGATATGGCATCTTGCAGCTGAAGTAGCAGAGCAGAGACCATGTCACAAGCCCAGTCCCCAGAGTCCAGGTGAAGTAATCCAAGTTTCTCTAACTGTGACCTGTGGCTTCCCCATATAGACCTCCTTAAACTTAGACCTTTGTGAGCTTCTGAGAGCACAAACCACCATGTAGGTTAGGCCTTAGCAAAAATCCTAAAAGAAAAGTTTTTGGTGTTTTTTTTTTCAAATGATCTTGCTATGAAGTGCAGGCTGCCCTCATTCATGATCTTCCTGCCTAGACTCCCAGACACCTGAGATTTCAGGTGTACACTGCAATGCTCATCCTTGGAACCCTAATTCTTTTTTTTTAAGATTTATTTATTAAGCATACAATGTACTGCCGGCCAGAAGAGGGCACCAGGTCTCATTACAGATGGCTGTGAGCTACCATGTGGTTACTGGGAATTGAACTCAGGACCTTTGGAAGAGCAGCCAGTGCTCTTACCCTCTGAGCCATCTCTCCAGCCCCGGAACCCTTATTCTTTATTGAAAACTCAAGCACCCCAAGCCTAGAAGCTTCTATTTCAAGAAGGCAGTTTTCCCCGTGACTTCTTAAGGATGCACTGACATTCCTGACTGACGTCATGCACAGTTCCAGCAGCCTTGATTATCTGCCTTTTTAACTTCTTTTATAAGCCGACCCTGAAAATAAATCATTCAATCATTTTCTGTTATTCTCACAAGATGCCCTAATTGGCATAAAATAAAAATCTTTTAGGCTAATCACCCATTGGAGAAACTTTTGCTTGTTTGTTTTTTGTTTGTTTTAATGTAATCAAATGAGGAGTCCATGTAAAATTCATATAGCTGTACTTTCCAAATAGTACCAATCATGTATTTTAAACACATTAATATGTTAACACGATGTGCTGGTGCCCACTGCAGTCATAGCCCTTGGGAGGCTAAGGCAGGAAGATCATGAGTTCAAGATCAGCCTTAGCTATGTAGGTAAGTTTAAGTTGTTCTTGTGCATAGTAAAATCTTATCTTAGGAAACAATAAGTAAATAAATAAATGTATTTCTGACATGAATTCACGTATGTTTTCTGTTCCTTCCCTGCCATATACATGAAGGTTTTCAGAATTTTGAAAGTATTTTTCCAGCCGGGCGGTGATGGCACACGCCTTTAATCCCAGCACTCGGGAGGCAGAGGTAGGCGGATCTCTGTGAGTTCGAGACCAGCCTGGTCTACAAGAGCTAGTTCCAGGACAGGCTCCAAAACCACAGAGAAACCCTGTCTCGAAAAACCAAAAAAAAAAAAAAAAAGAAAAGAAAAGAAAAAAAGAAAATATTTTTCCATATTAAACTTATTTTCTAAAGGAAAAAAAATGTGACTGGAGAGTTGGCTCAGCAGTTAAGAACACTTTTGCTTCGCAAAGGACCCGAGTTCCATTCCCTGCACCTACCTGCACGATGGTTCACAACCATCTGTAACTCCAGCCCCAGGGGATCTAACACCCTCTTCTGAACTCCACAAGCACCAGACACACACATGGTGCACATTCATACATGCAGAAAAACACCCACATACAGAAATAACTCTGAAATTTTTTCTTTAATTTTTTAAAAGGGAAAAAATCAGTTATTTATTTCTAATCAAAGTTATAAAACTATGTTTAAGTTCTCAGACCTTTGTCGTATTTAAATTTACAAAATAACTCATTTTTCCCACGTCTGTAGCAGTCTGTTTTACTGAGAATGAAGCTGACATGTGTTACCTGATCTGTTAGTATTTGCGGAAAGGCAAATACTGCATTCAGTCAATAATCCATGTTTGTTTATTGTTATTTTCTTTAAAGCAACAAAACAAACTTTCAGAAAATGTTGAATTCTATAAGTGTGTTTTTGACAAGAGTTACCATCTAGCCTCAGACTGTTCTCATCTTAGTGTTTCTTCCGTGCAGTCTTCCGCAAATGTCACATAAATGCTACTTGGCACAGAGATATTCTTTGAGCTGAGGGGGACATTGTTGTTTTGATTTGGCTTGTTTTTTAAGAGTTACTCTTAGTTATTTGTGTGATGGAGTGAGGGTGTGTGTGTGTGAGCACGGGTGCTGTAGAGGCCCAGATCCCTCGGATCTGGACTTCAAGGTGGTTGTATGCTGCTGGCCATGGTTGCTGGGAACCAGATTCAGGTCCTCTTCTAGATCAGTATGTGCTCTTACTAGTTGAGCCATCTCTCCAGCCTCACTGAATTGTGGTTTGTTTTTTTTTTTTTCAATAAAATCAAGAATATGTCTCATTTTCCTGTAGTTTCAGAACAACTCCTTAAAATTCTAGTTCTGTTTCTAAAATGAACTTAGAGTTATTTTTATTTCCTTAGAGGTGAAACAAGATGTTCTGCCTTCCTAACTTCTGGTTGCCAGTGTGCACCTCCCAGCACTAAGAACCTCAGAAGAATCATAAAGAAGTGCGGTGTGCTAGTCACCCGGGAGGAACTTAAGAAGAAAACATACCTGCACCCATGAATGTCTAGGGCTACAGAGCAAAGCCAAGCACAGCATGACAGAGTGGCATCTCCTACCAACAGGGCGGCCATGGGGCTAGTAATGAGTAGGGACTCTGAGGTAATGAGTCTTGAATTAGCCTTAGGTTGTTTGGGTTTTGTTAACAGGGTTTCCTAGAATGCCATTCAGTATGTAACCCAGACTGGCCTAGAACTCACAATTCTCCTACCTCTGTTTGCTGAGTGCTAGAATTCCGCTTGTTTTATACTGTGCCTAGTTTTGAACGGATTTATTTTTTGTAAACTTTCATTATATTGCTGTTTTATTTTCTTTTTCACAGGAGTTGTTTTGAGACAGGATTTCACTCTGCAATCCATTTGGGCAGGGATGAAACTGTGTATTCCAGGGTGGCCTCAAACTCATGACAATCCTCTTGCCATAGCCTGGTGACTGTTGGAATTAAAGGTATGGGGCCACATAGCCTGCTAGGTTTTGATACTTTAAAGTATCTCACTGTGTAGCCCAGGCTGGCTTTGAACTCATAATCTACCTTACTTAGGTTCCTGTAATAGACAAAATGACAGGTTTCCCCTTACATGCCTGGCTCTGAACTCCGTTTTGAAGAAAGGACTGTAATAATTTGAATGGATATGTCCCTATTAGGTGCATATACTTGGATATTCAGTTGCCACTGACTTTAGTGATATTTCATTTGTATTTTAATAAATGAAGTTTGCCTGAAGATCAGCGAGTACACCCACACTGGTCAGCCACACAGACCAGGCAGTGGTGACACACACCTTTAATCCCAGTAGCCACACTAGTTGCCATAGAAACAGGTAGTAGTGGTACACGCCTTTAATCCCAGCCCTAGAGAGGAATATAAAATGGGAGGAGACAGGTCTCAGCTCAGTCTCATTCTGAGAATTTGTGGAGACAGCTTCACCATTTTAGTCTGAGGTGGAGGTAAGAGCAAGTGCTTTGCTTTTCTGATCTTCAGGTTGAACACCCCCCCCCCAAAAAAGTGTGAGTATGTTTTTTTTTCTGAGACAGGGTTTTATTTATTAAAATATGAATGATATATCACTACGCACTGATGGTGCTGGTCAGGATGTTATGGAACCGTTAGGAGGAGCAACTTGCTGGAGGGTGCGCCTCCCTGGGGGCAGAGTTGGAAAGTGTAGTTTTGTCCCGCTTGCACTCGGATTTCTGCACGTGGTTGAAGAGACCAAGTCTCAGCTTCTTGGCTACCTCCCACCTGCTGCCATGCTGTCTCTGCCTTCGTGGACCCTCCGTCTGGAACTATAAGGCAAAATAGACTCTTCTATAAGCTGCTTCTGGTCATGGTGTCTATCACAGCGACAAAACAGTAACTCATACAAGGACATAGGCAGGATCACAGGGATGAAGGCAAGCGAAGAGGGCTGGAGGCAGAGAGAGAAGACTGGCATTTGTCCATTTGTTCAACAACTATTAGGCACTGTGAATGCAGTGATACGAAAGGCAAATGTGACCCCGGACATCACATTCTAGTGATCAGAGAGATCAATAGACAAGCCAACGGATCAGAAAGCTAGGTAGTAATGTTGGAAGAGGAATAACAGGGTGCTTTAATTAAAGAATTCTGTGGGGGAAAGGTAAAATCTTTCAATTGGGGGTCCAGGGAAGGCCATTCTGAGAGGTGACATTGGAGATACAACCTAAAAGAAGAGAATGAGCCAACCACAGAGAGAAGCAGGAAGAACATCTCCAACAAATGGAAAGAGCAAGTGCAAATGTCCAGTTGTCCAAAAACAACTTAGTGAACAGAGAGGAAGGGGATGCAGCCAGAGTGTGGTCCCTGGGTGAAGGAGTGGGATGAGATGAGCTTGACTAGAGGGGCACATCATCTGCATCTATTTGATTGCAGCTCTGGAGACAGAATCCAGTGCCTTGCACATGTCAGGCAGGCCCTCTGCCGCTGAGCTACATCCTCTGCTCTAAAAGCCCAATCTCATATGGTCACATAGGCCATGTATTACGAGAAGTACTGAAGATTTTTAAAAAGAAACAACACGATCTGGTTTTCAATTTAACATACAATGCTAGTTGTTATGGGGAGGACAGAGTACAAGGAGGCATAGTTAGAAAGGAGAAGACCAAGAAAGAGTTGACTCCAGAGTTATGAGCAAGAAATGCCAGCTTGGCCTAGACTGGTGGCAGAAACAAAACTGGGTTCAAGGACTGGAGAGATGGCTCAATGGTTAACGCACATGCTGCCCTGATAAAGGGTTGGAGTATAATCCCTAGCACCCACTCTGGGCGGCTCACAACTGCCTGTAACTCCAGCTCCAGAGGGAACTGGCACTTCTAGCTTCCGAGAGAATCTGCACTCACATGCACACACCCACAGGCCACACACACAAACAAGTTGAAAATAACAAAAATAGGTGATGGGGAGATTGCTCAGTGGTTAAGAGCATGGGCCCAGGTTCCATTCCCAGCACCCATAGGGTGGTTCAAAATCATTTGGAATGCTGTCCCCAGGGAAATCTGATGCCCTCTTCTGGCCTCCTTGAGCACAGCGTGCACGTGGTGTACAGACATAAAAAATAATACTTGTAAAAAGAAAAATGTTAGGACATATTTTGCAATTGAACTTAAAAAGACTTGCGGAACAACTGCATGCAAGAAGTAGAATGGGGACATTGAGGCTGGGACCTAAGGTTTTAGCTTTTAATTTAACAAAGCAGATGATGTTGTCATTTGTCGACATAGGAACAATGGAGGAGGGCAGGAGTTTTGCCAGAGAAGAAATGAAAAGTTCCATTGCTAATATGTTAAATTCAAACTTCCCAAAATAAATCCAAGTGAAGAAATAGATAGTTGACTAGAGCCTAAATTGTCCCTATAATTGCCCAATTTGTAGTAGAGGGAATAATAACCCCAAAGTACCCATACACTAATTCCCAGAACCTTTTAATGTATTCCCCTACACAACACAATAAACTTGGGGGTTGGGCTTATTTTGTTTTATTTTGTTTTTTGAGGCAGGGCCTTCCTATTATAGCCCATACCAACCCTCCTGCCTCAGCTTCTCAAGTAGTGTGATTACAGGCATCATTCCCAGAGACAAAAAGATCTTGAACAAGTGACTACAGTGAGACAGATAGTTCTGGCTTGTCTGGGTCTTCCCAGTCTCTTCAGAGTCCTCAAATACTGAGGAGATGGACTCAGAGTGTGGGGAGGAAACTAGAAATGCAAGAACAAGAGAGACATGACAAGGACTAACTCTGAACACAAAGGTGCCCAGGAGCCAAAGAACAGATGGCTTCTAGAAGTTAAGAATGAGCCGGACGGTGGTGGCACACGCCTTTAATCCCAGCGCTCGGGAGGCAGAGGCAGGCGGATCTCTGTGAGTTCGAGACCAACCTGGTCTACAGAGCTAGTTCCAGTACAGGCTCCAAAACCACAAAGAAACCCTGTCTCAAAAAAAAAAAAAAACAAAAAAAGAAAAAAAAAGAAGTTAAGAATGACCCTCAGCTGACAGCCAATAGGGAAACAAGAACCTCAGTCCTAGAAGCAAAAAGGGCTAAAATTTGTCAGTAACTTTAATGAGCTACAAAATGGAGATGTTCAACAGAGTAGTGACTTCCAGAACTGTAGCATAGAAAGTCTGCGTTGTTTAGCGCACTGTGCCTGTGGCAAGTCATTACAACAGCAACAGGAAACTAACAGAACTCTAATGATATTTGTTTTAAGATAAAAGGGACAGATCAAAAGTTCAGAGAAGAAGGATGGTAAAAGACAGAAACTTGCTTGTTGTCAACAAACAAAGGGCATTTAAAACAGAGATGGCCTGGTTCTGGTGGCAGATACCTTTAATCTAGCACTCCGGAGGCCGAGGCAAGCAAATCTCTGAGTTCAAGGCCAGCCTGGTCTTCAGGGCTTTTCCAGGACAGCCAGGACTGCACCAGGCAGTGGTGGCACACACCTTTAAACATCAGGAGGTAGAGGCAGGAGGATCTCTGTGAGTTCGAGGCCAGCCTGGTCTACAAGAGCTAGTTCCAGGACAGGCTCCAAAGCTACACAGAGGAACCCTGTCTCAAAAAACAAAAAGAGGGGGAGAGGGAGGGGATGGAGATTTGGCTCAATGGTTAAAAGCACTAGCTGCTCTTTGAGTGTACACAGGTTCAGGTTCAGCTCCCAGCACCCACATGGTGGCTCACAACCATCTATACCTCAGGTTCCAGGGATCTGATGACTTCTGGCCTCTCCAGGTACCAGGCATGCATATAGGGCACAGACACACATGCAAGTAAAATACTCAAACATTTAAGATAATTTTTTTTTTTTGGTTTTTCGAGACAGGGTTTCTCTGTGGTTTTGGAGCCTGTCCTGGAACTAGCTCTTGTAGACCAGGCTGGCCTCGAAGTCACAGAGATCTGCCAGCCTCTGCCTCCTGAGTGCTGGGATTAAAGGCGTGCGCCACCACCGCCCGGCTCATTTAAGATAATTTAATTTAAAAATTAAAACAGGGGGATCAAACAAGACCACTAAAAGATGAGACAGGAAGGAACTCCTGGAGTGGGAAAGAAGCAAAAAATGAAACTGAGAAGGCAGAAGCTGAAGATATGGAGAAAATGAAATTTATGTGCCCTGCTATTAGGGATATATAATGCATGGTGCAGTAACTCTAAGGGGGAAGATTTAAGACAGGAAGGGAGGGAGGGAGGGAGGGAGGGAGGGAGGGAAGGAGGGAGGGAGGGAGGAAACCTATTCTTAAAATAAGCAAAAAGCAGAAATGACCCAAATATTTACCAACTGATAATATGCCAAGAGAAGCCAGGGCAAAGGAAAGCATATATGCTGCATGGTTCCGTTTATTCAAAATTCTAGGGAATGTAATCTAAGCTAAAGTGACAGTATGCTGAAAACTGTTCGCTTGGACGGAGGGGCTACCAAGGGACACATGAAAAATTTTAGTAATGGATCAGTTCACTGTGTTAACTGCCGGGGTTTCTTAAGTGTACACATACGCAAAAATATTATCAAATTGTGCCCTTCAAATATGCACATTTTTAATGGATATAATGGCCCAAGCCTGGAATCTCAGTATTTGGGAGGCTGAAGCAGGAGAGTCAGGAGTGCGAGGCAAGCCTGAGCTACCTAGTAGGATCCTGTCTCAATGACAAACAGAGGTTGGGAAGCCGCAGCTCACTGTTCGCCTTGTAGGCAGAATGCAGTAGGCTTGAGCCATGCAACAAGAAAAGAATGTGCAGTTCCACTGTTTGACAGCAGCACTGCAGTAAAACTTGCCCACTTTATTTGATTTGCTTAATCTGGAGCAGTCATCCATGGCTGAAATCCATGAAATGCTTGCTCAACCTTCCAGAAATCAAAATCTACTGGGGTAGAAGAAGAAAAAGAAAACAAGGGATTCAAATGCTAATCTGAGTTTAGGTTTCATCCAATAAGCAAAGGGGAGTCAGGAGATTTAGGAGCAGCATATGTGATATTAAAAAATAAATACTATACAAGCCAGGCATAGTGGCACATGCCAGTAATCCCAGATGGGGGCAGGAGGATCAGGAGTTCAAAGCCAACCTCGGCTATATAGTAAGTTCCAGGCCAGCCTAGGCTACATGAAATCCTGTTTCAAAATAATAATAATAAATGAGCACAACTAGGCAAAAAGCAAGAATATTCTAGAAGGCCATATGCCAACTAACTAGGCCGAAGGAGATTCTTCCTCAATAATTACACTGCAAACATAACAGTGACAGTCACTCCCACTGGAAATGTGACCAGATCTGAAAATGAACAGCATCTTTTCTGGGTACCAACTAGCAATTCAAATCCTAGCTATGTGATCTTACACATTATTACTAACTGGATTAAATACATTACCAGTACCTTGGTTAAGCAAAGTTGGAATGTTTGCTAAAATTCCAATTTGGAGGGCTAAGGGTATAGCTCTGTGATGCTGTGTTTGCCTAGCATGCCCAGGGTTTGGGTTCCATCATCAGCAATCAAACAATATTTTCAGGGTTTCTCTGTAACTTTGGAGCGTGTCCTGGAACTAGCTCTGTAGAACAGGCTGGCCTTGAACACACAGAGATCCACCTGCCTCTGCCTCCGAGTGCTGGGATTAAAGGCGTGAGCCATCACCACCGGCCTCATTCATATTTTAGAAAGCAATTTCTTTCTGTATTTCAATTCATTTTAGTGTGCAAAAGTAATGGATTTCTTCTTTTCCTTTTGTTTGCCTCAAACTATGTAGGCTAGGCTACCATTGAACATCTGATCCTGCCTTTACAATTTAAGTGCTGGGATGATAGGCATATATCATCAGTCTACCTCATGCAGTGTTGAGATCTGAACCCAGGCTTTTGTGCATGCTAACCCGTACCCTTCCAATTGAACTACATCCCCCCCCAGACACATAAAACAATGAGTGTTGGGTCCCCTGGGACTGGAGCTACAGGTGATTGTGAGCCACCATGTGGGTGTTGCGAATCAAACCTGGGTCCTCTGCAAGAGCAGCAAGTGCTCTTAAGTGCATTTAACTGCTGAAGCATTGAATACAGCACTCCCAGTCCTCTCTTGCACACGCTTCCATTAAGGCCTACCTCTGCACCCTTAAATGTCTTGCTCTAAATAGAATATTAGAATCCTTTATTATGGTCCTTCCCACTTTATAAGCCTGTGTCTATCCCTAACTTTGCCTTTTGTGAGTCAACTCCCAGAAGTCTATGGTATGTTGGTCTTTGTCCAACTGTGATCAGAAGAAAACAATCTATGTGGACATTGTATTTTCTCATCAGAACTTCTCAAAATTGTACAGATGTGAATTTTCTCTTTGGGCTCCTCTCCCTCCTGAGTTGTCTTTCTCTTTTGGTATCTGACCAGGACATCCCATCATCTTTTCTCTAAAATCTACCTTAAGCACAGACGCACGCGTGTGCACACATTTTACCTAGCCTATGTGACCATGCTCTGTTTGTTTAGGAGAGACAGATGGCACAGTCGCGTTCTTCCAGATCCTTGCAGCTCACACCTTACTCAGCAGCTCTTCTTTACTCATTGGCAGCATTGAGTCCAGCCTAGCAACATGCCTCGTTGCTTCTCATTAGTATGAGAACTATTAGTAATCTGGGAATGGGCCAAGAATTTAGTAGGTGTGGGACCTTGTGAAGGCACTTGCTGCCAAGC
This sequence comes from Microtus oregoni, assembly GCF_018167655.1. Classification (NCBI taxonomy): domain Eukaryota; kingdom Metazoa; phylum Chordata; class Mammalia; order Rodentia; family Cricetidae; genus Microtus; species Microtus oregoni. Next base: position 448,906 of record NW_024544788.1, read on the forward strand.
CAGATCTGACTTTAACCACTGGGACGAACATGGTGGAGGAAAGAGCCTTCAGCAAGCTGTCCTCTGAGCTCTACACACACATACATCATAGCACATATATGCCCACAAACATACACACATACATATAATGAATAAATAAACGTAACAAAATTCTGAAAAGAACTTATCAGATATGTTGCTATCTAAATAATGAAATATCCATCAAATATTTGGATGGCTTTGTCTGTTGTTGCAATGTCTTACCTCTGACAGCTAGCCATATGCAGTATTATTCATATATTTTATCTAGCTGACCAGTGTCTTATACATATCTACAACTACATATTTGTATCTCCCTTTCATTCTTTGGTTCTATTTTTGCAGCAGATTTTGGAGGTGGAGGGTCTCCCAGTATAGCCCATGCTGGCCTGAAGTTTACTATTTACCATAAGGTAGCCTGAAACTTCCATCTTCTTTCTTTGGCCTTCTGAATGCTGAGATTACCTGGTATTGCCACCACCCCTGGGGGGGGGGGGCTGTTTCTTAGTAGCTTTTTTCAAGAATTAATTTTAGTTGGATTCAGAGGCACACTTCCAGAACTCGGAAGGCAGAGTCAGTTGGATCTCTCTGAGTTCAAGGCCAGCCTTATCTACATAGTGAGGACCCCTTAACAAAAGAACTTGTTTTATTACTTTGTGTGTGTGTGTATGCACATCATGTGTGAGAGTGAATAGAAGGACATACGTGCCATGGTGCACGTATAAAAGTCAGAGGATAACTTACTGGAGTCTGTTTACACCACTACCCCATCTTACTTGCCCTTGTTTAGTTATTTTGAGAGTTTCTCACTGTGCAGTCCCAGCGGGCTTCAGACTCCCAGGCTTACTGCCTCACCCTCCAGAGTGCTGGGATTCCAGGTACATACCCCACGTCCAGCTTCCTCTTGATGAATGCTCTGCACATTCCAGCCACTAAATTACTAATGACTCCCTTCTTGATAAATCATTGTGCTTCACTTCCCTGTGGCATCTCTCAGCCAGGTTTCCCTTTCCTTGACCACGTCAGCCAGAAGCCCCATCCCACAGTGTCTGAACAATGCGTATAGTATTGTGTTTTCTGTTTGTATAAAGTTCATTTTATTACCTGCCTTCTAGGCATTGGTACATAGAAATCCAACACGCTCGGTATTGCTTGAGCTTTTTCCTTTCTTCAGAACTACTAGACAGTGCCTTAGCTTCAGTTCCTGTTTATCACACTTATGTTTTCCATAGCTGCCAGAGACACAACAGTCACTAACATAGACCCCACCGTGTCTCACTGGAGAAGTGAGTTTTTAATGAACTGACCAAATATAGATCGTCAATATACTCATCATCACTGATATTATTCTCTGTTCTCCTGACCTCTTGTTCCTGTTTTTTTTTTTTCTTTTGATAATTTTTTTTTTTTGGTTTTTTCGAGACAGGGTTTCTCTGTAGCTTTGGAGCCTGTCCTGGAACTAGCTCTTGTAGACCAGGCTGGTCTCGAACTCACAGAGATCCACCTGCCTCTGTCTCCCGAGTGCTGGGATTAAAGGTGTGCGCCACCACCGCCCGGCTCTTTTGATAATTTTTAACTTTCCGACTTAGAAAAAATGTTGCAGTCTGAGTCATAGTGGCGCACGCCTTTCATCCCAGCACTTGGGAGGCTGAGGCAGGTGATCTCTGTGAGGCCAGCCTGGTCTACAGAGTGAGTTCCGGGACAGCCAAGGCTGTTACACAGAAAAACCCTGTCTCAAAAAACAAACAAAAAAATGTTGCAAAAATAGTACAAGGGGGCTGGGAATATAGTTCAGTGGTACAGAGCTTGCCAAGCAAGCATGAGTCCCTAGGCTCAATTCCTAACTTTGCAAAAAGCATCCACCTGAGAGTGGGTTGACGCGCACAATGCAAGGAACTCCTAATATCAACAGAAACGCTGTAATAACCCAATTTAAAAGTGAGCAATTAACCTACACTCGATCTCAGCCAAAAGGCTAAGAAGCGAAAGCAATAAACCTAATCAGACATTTCCTAAAAAAAGATATGTAAATTGGTCAATCATCATAAAAAAAGATGTCCTACATCACTAGTTATTAAGGAAGTACAAATGAAAACCACAGCGAGGTGTTAAGTGCTCATATCACAAAGACAAAAGAGAAGGAGCACTGGTGAGGGAGTGGAGAGAAGGGAATCCTTGCATGTCATTGGTCAGGATCAAATTCACAATGCCACCCTGAAGTACTCTGGAGATTCCTCAAAAGGTATGTGTTTTGTATAACTCAGCAATCTCACTGGTAGGTATATATCAAAAGAGATGCAGTCTGGCATGTTGAAGAGACATCTTCTTTCCCATGTTCATTTCTGCACTATTCACAAGAACCCCAAAGTAGACGCAGCCTGGATGTCCATCACCTGACAAGGAGGCAAAGAAAATGTGGACCATATACACAACAGAATGCTACTCAGCTAACCAAATGATGAAATCCTGGCATTTGCAATAACAAAAAATAAAACTAAACAAAGGTTAGGAATGTAGCTGCACAGTGGAATGCTGGTCTAATATCTACAGGGCCTTGAATTCCAGCCCCAGCACTACAGAAAAAAAACAAGAACTGGAGCTACAGAGGTTGCCCAGTGGTTAGGAGCACTAGCAGCTGTTACAGAAGACCTAGGTTCAGCTCCCAGCACCCATTTCAGGCAGTTCACACCGCCTATAACCCCAGTTCCAGGAAATCTGACATCCTCTTCTGAACTCTGCGGGCACCTGCACATATGTGGTACACAGATATACACATAATGATAAATAAATGAGTCTTTTTAAAAAATTGTTAGCTGGATGTAGTGGTATATATCTTTAACTCTAGCACCCAGGAAGCAGGGGCAGATGAATCTGTGAATTCAGGCCAGCCTGACCTACATGGTAACTAACTACCAGACCAGTAGAGTTACATGGTGAAACCCTGTCTGAGAGAGAGGGGGGGGAACATCAACAAAACCCACACTCTTGAAATAAAATTCTCTATATTGCCTAGTATGCACTGATCCCCAGCACAGCAATAATTTTTAACCAGCTAAACCCCGTTTTACCTGTTGTTTCAGCAGAGGGGTGACTATGGTTTTCAGAAGACTTGCCTTACCATTATTTGACAAGTATAAGATGCTCATTTCTAAACCTGAATCAACGATCCAGTCAGCTAGTAAAGAAATACTGTAGTGCCCATCTCACACATGGATACAGTCAGCTAGTAAAGAAACACTGTAGCACCCATCTCACACAAGGATGGCAGATTTTCCTTAGGATGGACAAAGCTGGATCCAAAATAGCCCCTTTGGCCTGGGTAATGGTGACACACTCCTTTAATCCCAGCATCAGGGAGGCAGAGGCAGTCGGATCTCTGTGAGTTTGAGGCCTGTGAGTTCGAGGCCAGCCTCGTCTACAGAGTAAATTCCAGAACAGCCAGAGATACACAGAGAAACCGTGTCTCAAAAAACAACAATGCTGGGCGATGGTGGCGCACGCCTTTAATCCCAGCACTCGGGAGGCAGAGGCAGGGGGATCTCTGTGAGTTCGAGACCAGCCTGGTCTACAGAGCTAGTTCCAGTACAGGCTCCAAAGCCACAGAGAAACCCTGTCTCAAAAAACCAAAAAACAAAACAAAAAAAATTGCCCCTTTGGAGAGGTCAATTTATCTCTTTATTTGTTGATGATAGTGCCCCATTCTTAAAAGACCTAAAGACCCCACCAGAAAATTCTGACATAGGATAAACACTTGCAACAAAGTTTCAGGACACAAAGTCAATTAGTACCTTTTGGTCCACTGTACATGAGGACTGGAGTGTAGTCAGTGTGGCAACCCACCTGTACCTTGCAGGAGGCAGAGACCATGGAATCTCTAGAGCAGTGGTTCTCAACCTTCCTAATGCTGTTACCCTTTAATACAGCTCCTCCTGCTGTGGTGACCCCAACCATGAAATTGTTTCATTGCTACTTCATAACTGTAATTTTGTTACTACTATGAATCATAATGTAAATATCTGATAGAGGTTATCTGATATGCGACCCCAAAGGGTCCACAGCCCACGGTTGAGAATCATTGCCCTAGACCAATCTGGCCAGCTAGACTAGCCAGGTCAGGGAGCTCAGGGTTCAAGAGACTCTGCCTCGATATATAAGCAACCGAGGAAGATGCACAGCATCAACCTCAGGGTGCCAAATGCATGTGCACATACATGTACCTTCACACACACGGGTACACACACATCACACACACGAGAGAGAGAGACAGAGAAAAAGAAGAAAGTTTTTCTAAATAGCAATAGCAAGCTTCGTAAGAACTCTGGGGGCCAGGGATCCCACTGGCAATAGCCTCAAAAATAGAAGGCTAGGTAGCTAGCTCAGTGGGTAAAATGCTTCCCAAACAAGCCTAAGGGCTAGAGTCAGGATCACCACGACCCACAGCAATGTAGTGCTCAGGAAACGGAGACAGGAGATGGACTAAGTAGGGAACCAAACCAGTGAGCTCTTGGTTCAGACTCTGCCTCAATATAAAAGGTGGAAATCAGCCGGGTGGTGTGGCGCACGCTTTTAATCCCAGCACTCGAGAGGCAGAGGGAGGGGGATCTCTCTGAGTTCGAGGCCAGTTTGGCCTACAAGAGCTAGTTTCAGGACAGGCTCCAAAGCTACCGAGAAACCCTGTCTTGAAAAACAAAAGCAACAATAACAAAAGACACAGAAAGCCATCCCAAGCTAAAGATCACCAGGATTAACACTGTAAAGACAGCTATATCACAAAACTAACCCACAGAGTCAAAGCAAGCCCTATAAAGATTAAAGTGGCATTTCTTCCAAGAATCCTAAAATTTATACGAGTGCCAAAAAGATTCCAAGTGCCCAAAGCAATCCTAAGCAGCAACCTAAATGCTGGAGTGATCACAATACTACATTTTAAGCTAACTACAGAGCCACAGTAACAAAACCTCCATAAGAATGGTACAAAAGCATGTGCATCTACCAATGGAATAGAATAGAGGACCCGAAAGGAAGCACAAACAGCTACAGCCAAGTGATGTTTAAAAAAACAGGCACCATAAGCAAACCTTGAGGAAAGATAGTTTCTTCAACAAATGGTGTGATAAAACATGTCTCAGATGCATATGGTAGCTATACTGGGTTCAAGTAAGGGAAATCACTGATCTTTTAAGAAAAAACCACAACGCTCCTTCAAATGCCTACAGTTTGTGCCCAGCATTTTGCATTGCTGGGCTTCTTGGGAGCTAAGAATGAACACACTCTACTTAGAGAAAGGCCTAAAACCCCTGGAGGAGGCTGCACCACACAGACATGGAAGATGTGGGAGAAGGCATGAAAGGGAGTGACATACCCATTATGCTACTTTCCAGGCAACTTGACCCAAGCCAGAGTCATCTGAGAAAAGGAAGCCTTAGCTGAGAAAATGCCCGCACAAGACTGGCCTGAAGGCAAGCCTGTGGTGCTTTCTTGTTTGATGATTGATGAGGAAGGGCCCAGCCCATAGTGGGTGGGGCTACGCCTGGGCCGGTGGTCCCAGATTCTATAAGAAAGCAGGTTGAGCCAGCCATTAGGCACAAACCAGTAAGCAGCTCCCCTCCATGGCCTCTGCACATCAACTCCTGTCCCGACTTCCAAGCTGTAAGATGAAATAAACACTTCCTCCTCAAATTGCTTTTGGTCACAGTGTTTTGTCACAGAAATAGAAACTCTAACTAAAACGCCCACTATGTCTTAGTGTAGACAGGCCTGTTGGCATTTTGCTGTGGAAATTCTGAAGGTTGGGCACCTAAGGCTCAGATGCAGTGAAATTTTCAACTGTCACCTTCATTTCTATCAGTAGGGATTACTTAGAAGCAGGGTTGTGATCGCATTACCTGTTGCCGTTCGGAACCTGAGGGAGCACTCCTGATCTTGAGGTCATTTGTGGCAAATATTTACTCAGTTCGTGGATTAAGGGGCTCAGGGAACGCAGGTCCATTGGAACTACAGATGGAGTTCAGCAGTCTAGTCAATCCAAGAGCGCTTCTACCTGGAGTCCAGAGTCAAATGCCAACTGCATTCTTAACCTTTTAAAGCCTCTTACCCTTCTTGATACTGTATTTGGCTTTCGGTTAGAATCATTTCCTCCCCTCGAGTCCGGTGCTTTGGATTCTCTTAGGTCAATTCCCTGAAAGATCTTTGTCACACTATTTGTAGTCTGGGGCATGCTGACAGGATCACACCCTGCTGGTACTTAGGTTTTCTCTGGCTTCGAGGACAAAGCTTCAGGGTAGTGCCAGGTCTAAGGTGAAATTCACAGAGCTTGACACAGGACAACTCAGCAACCAAGATAAATGAATCTCAGTGCAATGGTTTTAAAACACAAAACAATGCAAGATCCTTAGGTTATGAATGCTCAGAACTCTACAAAGACAGGCTCTCATTCTGTACTAGGATGACCTTGAATCAGGAGCCTCACTGTAATTCCAGTCCTGGGTCCCCAAATAATTTTCTCCACAAAAGTGAATGAGTGACCTGCAGTCCTTAGTTTGTCAAAATGAAATCTTTTAATATTCCATTCGATATTTATCTTGATTCCTGAGGTTGGGGAAGTTTTGTCTGTCTGGAGCGTCTTCACCCTAGGCCTGGCCCTAGGCCTGGGTTTTGGGTTTTGTTTGTTTTTTTGTTTGTTTGTTTTTTCCCCTTTGGATACAAAATTATCTTCAGCCTTCCTCACCTTTCCCTGACCCTTCTCAGGGTCGAACACCCAAGTTGTAGGTTCTGCCGGCAGCCGCCCCATACTCGGGCCTGATCAGGTGCCAAGGGCAGGCGAGGCTGGGAGGGCGACCTCCCCGGGCTCCTCCCGCAGGTCCCCAGCCACTCAGCAGCTCAGCCATTCTGCGCGCCTGTGCTGGGCGCCTGCCTCGACCCGCCCCTTACGCCGGCAGCTCAGCGCCTGGCTGCCACTATATAAATCGGCCATTTGCTTTGCTCCGCCCCAGAGTCCGGGAGTAGAAGCCGGTTGTCAAGCCAGTCCCGTTCCGTGCTCCCCTGCCTTTTCTTTCTCTTTCAACATGACAGATGCTGCTGTGTCCTTCGCCAAGGACTTCTTGGCAGGTGGAGTGGCCGCGGCCATCTCCAAGACGGCGGTAGCGCCCATCGAGCGGGTCAAGCTGCTGCTGCAGGTACGTCCTGAGATCGAGGGGCCCAGGCAGGAAGTGGGGGATCTGCACAGAAAGGGGGGTACCCTAGCGGGAGAGTGGGGTTCAATCAGTAGGCTTGGGGCGAGGTGAAGGCCGGGCCTGGCCACAGAGCCCGAAAAGCAAACTGGGAGAAGGCGTCTATAAGGACTTGGGAGTTTGAGTGTAGCAAGTGGTCGGGGCCAGAGGAAGCGGAGACGCTTGGGGCCGTCCCTGGCACCGAGAACTAGGCTAGGGCAGCCCGAGAGACACCGTCCACCCCGGCTTTCTGGGGAAGGGCAGTAGGCCTGAAAGCAAGCGCTGGCAAACAACACCTGGCCTTACCGAGAACCTCAAGGTCACGGCAAGGAGATTACAGCTCGGGGCGCAGGCCACGCGGACCGGTTAGGCGGCCGTGCCGCCGCCTGCGAACAACGCGGTCTAACCTCGCCGGCCGGCGGGCTGGAAGTGGACGCCGGGAAGAGCATGTGCCTGCTACCTCCGCCCCCGCGCAGCCCCTCGCCGCCGGCCTTCCTGCCGCGCGCTCGCCGAGCTGTGCCTCTAGAGGGCACTCGCGAGTGCAATTTAATCACCCTCCCCCCCCTCCCAGAACAAAAGTGGGGGTGGGGCGGAAAGGAAGCAGCTCAGGAGACCTGAGAAGTTGACCGTGGTCACCAAGGTGAACGTGTCCTATGTAGGTCCCACCCTAGTGCCTCTGAACCTCACGTGGAGGGAATGACCTTTCTTCCAGGTCTAAAGGTCATAGGTCCGCTTGAGGGAGCCTCACTCACAGAGGTGGAGGCTTACCCCTGTGATGGTGTCAGCACTTAGGATTCTGAAAGCTGGATTTGGGGAAAGGGGAACCAACCTTAAAGATTATGTGTGTGTGTTCTTCCCTTGTCCCTTCTCTGTGGTTGTAACTGTCCCTATTGCCTTCTTCCTGTCCATCAGGTGCAGCATGCCAGCAAGCAAATCACGGCAGATAAGCAATACAAGGGCATTATAGACTGCGTGGTTCGTATCCCCAAGGAACAGGGAGTCCTGTCCTTCTGGCGTGGTAACCTGGCCAATGTCATCAGATACTTCCCCACCCAGGCTCTCAACTTTGCCTTCAAAGATAAATACAAGCAGATCTTTTTGGGTGGTGTGGACAAGAGGACCCAGTTTTGGCGCTACTTTGCAGGGAACCTGGCATCAGGTGGTGCCGCTGGGGCCACATCCTTGTGCTTTGTGTACCCCCTTGATTTTGCCCGTACCCGTCTAGCAGCTGATGTGGGCAAAGCTGGAGCTGAAAGGGAATTCAAAGGCCTTGGTGACTGCCTGGTTAAGATCTACAAATCTGATGGGATTAGGGGCCTGTACCAAGGCTTTAATGTGTCAGTCCAGGGCATTATCATCTACCGAGCTGCCTACTTTGGCATCTATGACACTGCAAAGGGTAAGTATGCTATATGCTTAGACGTTGTGAGAGCTTTGGATATGTTTGCAGTGCTGGGAACTCCACCTAAGGGCCTTGTGCACACTAATCCAGTACTGAGCTGTATCCCCAAGCCCTAGTTTCTTTTGTTCTCTTTTTTTTCTTTGAGGTGTCTCACTGTAGCCCTGGCTGGCCTGGAGCTCACTATGTAGACCAGGCTGGCTTCCACCTCACAGGCATCCACCTGCCTCTGACTCCTGAGTGCTAGGATTAAAGGGTGCAGGCTACCACACCTAGCTCCTGATTTGTTTCTTTGATAAGGTCCTCCTGCCTCAGCTTCCCAAGTACCTCCTATTTCAGGCTTACACTGTTGTACAATCACACTAAGCTATAAAGCTGTTTGGAGGTGGGATTGTCTTATTTATTTATTTATTGGTTTGGTTTTTTTTTTTGAAACAGCTTCTCTGTACAGCTCTGGCTGTCCTGGAACTAGCTTTTGTAGACCAGGCTGGTCTCAAACTCACAGAGATTCCCCCCTGCTTCTGCCTCCCAAGTGCTGGGAATGAAGGCATGTGCTGCCACCACCACCCGACCTGAAGCTGTTAAGAGATAATTTGAAAGATCATTGCATCTACCTAACATTCCAGAAGGCTAATATTTTTTATTAATTCCTGAAAGAAGCCAAATTCTTCCAATATAAAATTTCTGATGAATAGTGTTGTTTGAGTGTAAAAAAGGTCGGCAAAACTACATTTTGATTAACTATATATATATTTATCTTTTCAGGAATGCTTCCAGATCCCAAGAACACTCACATCTTCATCAGCTGGATGATTGCACAGTCTGTCACTGCTGTCGCTGGCTTGACTTCCTATCCCTTTGACACGGTTCGCCGTCGTATGATGATGCAGTCAGGACGCAAAGGAAGTAAGTTCTGATTAAAAGTTGTGGCCACAAACAGGTGATGGCTGCCCTGGATTCAATCTCCAGTGCCATAAAACACTGTAGATGGTGTAGAAGGGATGGAGGTAATAGCCATGTTGGCTGCACAACTGCCTTGGGAGCAAGCAACCCTTTAGATGCCTGTCACGTGGGGTGCTTAAATTATATTAAGAGGTCATCCCTGTTCTCCAGTCACAACATTAATACTTAAGCATTGCCTGTGCTGTTATAGAAATTCTGGGTTTAAAACTGGTGCTGAGTGCTTGGAATGGCTCAAAGTAGAGAGCTTTCCTAGTATGCACAAGGCGCAGAATTCCATCCTCATGATGCCCCTCCCCCCAAAAAAAAGCCTGAAATTGCTTTTTAAAAGTGGGGCTGTTTTTCTTTAGTGTTCTGAACATGGGGGCGTTCATTGGTCTGTAATCATCAACTCCGTGTCTTTATTCTTCGCAGCTGACATCATGTACACAGGCACAATCGACTGCTGGAGGAAGATTGCTCGTGACGAAGGAAGCAAGGCCTTTTTCAAGGGTGCATGGTCCAACGTTCTCAGGGGCATGGGTGGTGCCTTTGTGCTTGTCTTGTATGATGAGATCAAGAAGTACACATAATTATGTCGTAGGTGTTCTCCCCGAGAACAGGCATGTTGTATAATACACCATATCTTGAACATTCTGGACAGATTCTCTGGGCTTGTCTGTTTTATCAGTGGCAACTATTTACCAGTTGAAAAGTGGGAAGCAATAATATTCATCTGACCAGTTTTCTCTTAAAGCCATTTCCATAGTGACAATAATGATGGGACTCAATTATATTTTTTATTTCAGTCACTCCTGATAATAAAAATTGAAGAAATAAAAAATATCTAAAGACAGTTTTGTTTGTGGTCTCTTTCCATATAAAAATCTGCTTTGTGTGTGGATAGGCACTATATTTGAATAGAGTTCAGTATCTCCCAAGGTGAGGAAATCTTTTGTTGAGACTAGCCCTGGCTGTCCTAGAACTCACTATGTAGACCAGGCTGGCCTCGAACTCTTGAGATCTGCCTGCCTCTGCCTCCCAAGTGCTGGAATTAAAGGTGTGCCACCACTGCCCAGCTAAGATGAGCTGGATAACTTCTAAAATAAATTGTCAATCAATTTTTCAAGGAATACCTTGGACATGTACTTGTCAATATTCCCAATTCATTAGCAAAATAAAATTGGGACCAGTGTATCCAAAAACTTGGGTCTTGCCTGTAGCCTGGCATAGCTGCCTGAGTTTTCTTCCCAAAAGTATCATGTACCTGCTTTTCCTACTCCTGTGGTTATTAAACAAGAACCATAGCCAAATTTGCTTTCAAATGACTGTCAAATGAATATCACCTCATTTTAATAATTTTTTTAAGCTAAGGTAATCCCAGTTCTCAGTTTGTCCAATTGCCTTCTTCTTCACCTGGCTCAAGCCGTTTTGATTTAATCCCATTCAAAGCAGAGGATTAAGGCTGGTAGTGCTGAGATCGCAGTGCTCTTCAAGATGATGGCAAGCCACAACTTCGGAACTCCTTTTACAAAAGAGAACCAGCAACTGCATCTTGCCTGCCATGCTTACAGCCTCTCCCCAGGGGGGTTGGGGGAAGATGTTCTTGTTTCTATGGAATAAGCTCTTATTTGGGGTCCGCAGGGGAGCAACTTCAGGAGCTCTTCATTAGGGCTCAGGAATTGTGGATTTTGCCAATACCATGAGATTTAAAGGAAGAATAAAGTATCCTAACCCGTTAAGTCTCAACAAGTACGGGAAGTAAGATGGGTGCACAAAGCACAGAAACGTGAACTCCGCTCACTGGTGTGTGCTACAGCTGTTCACAGATCAATAATGGAACCTACTAATAGTCCCTGGGAGACAGTAGGGCTTTTGCAGTGCACCTACTGGCCAAGCACCTGAGTCACAATGTAACTCAGTTAAGAGCTCTGTATTGATGACAAGGAGGCGACAGGGTTCTCTCCCTTGTAAAGCTGGAACTTGGTGTTGCTTTGCCTCAATTCATTCCTCTCCAGTGGTCGTTCTTTGTTTAGGCACAAGATAAAAAGAACGTCATCAGAGACATTTCTAGAGGGAAGTATTTTAAAGGAAATGCTGTTCTGGGATCACTGAGGCCCGGGCTAAAATCTGGACTCTAGGTTTGACAAGTTACTTTTCTTTTTCTTTCTTTTTTTTTCAGTTTTTTGAGACAGGGTTTCTCTGTAACTTTGGAGCCTGTCCTGGAACTAGCTCTTGTAGACCAGGCTGGCCTCGAACTCACAAAGATCCGCCTGCCTCTGCCTCTTGAGTGCTGGGATTAAAGGCGTGCGCCACCACTGCCCGCACTTTTATTTTTCTAAGCCCCGTTTCCTTATACATAAGATGTGGATAATGACACCTGTTTCAGGGGGTAGTTGCCAAGGTGAACCAGAACATATGTAATAAGCACCCCCCAATAGTACCTGGGATCATCAGAAGGAAGTTGAGCTTCCAGAGTTCTATGATCAGAAGTAGCTGGATTTTCATACTGTATGAACTCAGGCAAGTCAGTTAAGCTCCCGATGGAGCCTCAGTTACCTCACCAGTAAAATGGCCAGATATTGATGTTAGCCATATTTCTTGGAGGATGAAGAGCCCTGTTGAGTAATAGGTATAATACATGGCGTCGAATCAACATCCCAATATGAAGTTCTTTTTTGCCATTCAGCCCCCATTTCTATTGAACAAAGTAGAGCAGTGTTATAAATCCAAGCCCACCTTTAAAAACAAAACCAGACATACCATATTGTGTAGCACTGATAGAAAATAAACTTCAACCCGGGTCTTTCGGTTATAAATTTTGTTCCTGAAAGGGAATAAGAGGCTCTCCACTTAGGGTTGCAAGCACAATACAAGAGGACCCAAGCCCCCTTTATGGTTATTACAATAGATGTGTACTCACTGAGCTACTAGCTATTAAAATAAACGTAGGACCGGGCACTAATGATGAGGAAGCAAGAAGTGCTGCCTCCTGTCACGGGGTGGCTGACACAGATGAGGTGGGAGGTTTCTGTTGTTGTTCTTGCAATTCTGGTTGTTCAATGATTTTTGAAATTTAATTTAAAGACAAAGTGATTTTAATCTCTCCAAGCTGTGCAGGCTAGTGCTATAGAATTCATTACGTCCATTATCCTCATGCAAACATTGGTGGTACACAATCTTAGCAACACCCTAATTTATGCTGTTGTTTTGTTACTATTCAATGCATAACAGGATCTGTGGAGCCTGATTCCAGGTGAGAGAGCCAGAATACAGGTCAGCTCATGAACAGCGCGCTGCCTATTCCAGAGGGCCTCTCCACTCAGTCAGTCTCTGGAAGCGGTGTGCTGCTGCGGGTGCTCCAGACCGCCGGGGAAGACAAGGGCTGGTTTCCCAGAGGGACTGCTTTCGTGCAGGGTAAGTCATTTAAGCCATTATTTTTGTATTAAAAGAGATGCAGATGTTTTAAAAAAGAGATGTGGATGTATTAAAAGAGATGCAGACTAAGGGTTTATTAATTAGGAAGTATTTTGTAAACCTAAACTGCGAAGTGAGTTCTTGTAAACAAGGACCATTGCTGGCTCTTCCCCAGACTCCTGGGGGGGGAGTCCATTCAGTCTCCTCTGCTGTCACGGATACTTTGGGAGAGAGAAAAAAAAATATTTTCAAAGTCTTGACGGACCGAGCAATGGCTTTTCAAGCGTCAGTGTTACTAAAGTGTATTCTATTTTTCCTTTGACATTTGTGGGTATGGGTTTGTAAGTTGCTCTTTAGTTTTTCAGTGTAGTTAATGTTTGCACGTCGTAATCAAAGCCAAACCGTAAAGACAACTTATAAAATGCAAAGTAAAGCTTTCTCCATCCATCTGCCTCTTCCATGCCTAGCGTCTTCCTTTAAAATCACCATTATTGGCAGTTTCTGGTCTGTCTATCCATCCTCACCAAATTGATGCCAATTCTTACAACAGTAGTTGATTTATCGGAACCATAGTCTCACCAGTTAGATTTTAAAATGCCATGAGTTTGGGGGTTGTTTTTTTATTTATTTTTTATTTTTTTAGAAGAGTGTCATTCAGTTAGAGCCAAGACTCCCAGAAGTTGTCGGAGGCAAGAGGGCAGGGAAGAGGTAGCTTCTAGACTCTGAGTTCTGTTTGCTGAGTGTGACCCCCGTCCAGTCAGTCCTTTCCTTTGGGGCTTTAACCACGATCACTGAGGAACCTGGGGGCAAATCACCAAACCATGTCTAACATCAGCGCCTTAGTTTGTCATCCATGAGAGAAAGAGTCTGGGGAGGAGACAAACTCTAAAGTCCCTTCTAGTTTAGACATCCTCCCGTGCCATCATTTTTACATAAAATGCAGAGGCAATGAAAGGACTTGGGTTAGGTGATTTAATCCTCGCAGAGCACAGTTGAAAATGCCTAACACAATTGTAGCTGCATCGTTTCTGGCTCACAGCAGTCCTTTACAGACTGTGTGGGTGGGTAAGCAAAATTACAAATGTAAAGATTTACATCAATTTCGGGACCAAGAAGCAGAGCCCACAGAATTACAGCTCAGGGATGCAGGTCAGAGGTGATCCAATTTACTGCCAAATAATTAACATCTGTCTTTTCAAAGCCTTGTCTTATTATGTGTAATGCTCACTTCTGTATTCAGGTTGAAATGTATTTAAACAACAAATACTGGATGCTGCAATTTGGGAATGCCTTGTGTTACACTCCAAATGTTTGGAGGCGCTTTTCTATCATGCTGGCCATTATTTGCTGTGTGTGCGCAGGTGAACAAGGTCAGAGGCACAGTGCCCCTCTTAGCCAAAGGCTCAAAAGAGCCTTCGGTATCCCAGCAACAGTTATAAACACCATTCAAGAGACAGATTGGGCAGTCGCTTTTACTGGACCCTTTTCAGAGACAAAACTGAGTTGAATTAAAGAAGCCTATTAATCTGTGGTTTTCCTCATGGACAATGGAAACAGGTCTTGAACATCCATCCTGGGGTTGGGGCAGAGGAGTTGATCCCTTAGGCCATTTGCCAATCCAGGAAAGACATTTAGTTAGATTTAGAACCTGATCATATTAAAAGCATTTCACTGCCTCTTCTTTTACTTCCAGAATGGATATACCCAAAACAAAATCTGTTCTAAATAGCTCTTGAGAGGTTAACTTCCAAGGGCCCCACGTTTGGGAGTGGAAAGAAAACTCTTCTGTCTGAGTGAGCGTCAATGCCTGGCAGTGGAGAAAGAAGACATGTTAGCGCCACAGGCATGTACTAAGGATGCTAAGGATGCATTCCCCGCCCCCACAGGCATCCCTTACAGGGTCCCCTTCCAAGCCCTAGAAAAGGACCGGCAATGCATTCACTTGCTCAGATGGTTTGGTAAAATATTCATAATTTTCTTTTAAAGAGGCTGTCAAATCCCATGACATAATATTTCTGTAAAACCTGGATCCATTGTTGCTGCAGAGTTGGAGGAGATGAAGGGGTTTAGAGCCAGCACGGTATACCCGGGCAGTGGCAGATCTAGGCTTGGGACTTCCTTGTTGATCTTTCCCAGAGCCCAATACCACTCCTAGGCTTCCTGCTCATGACTGCTCACAAACTTGTGGGCTTTTCAAAGGCTACAGGGTTTCACTTGCTTTTCAGCTTTTACCTAGGGGCTTGTTTACCTCAGTTTCTCCATGTGGAATTCAAGAATGATGGTAGATCTTACCTAGGGAAAAATATGTAACTTAGATTTAAAGAAATTAACATGTATAAAGTAATTAGAACAATGCTAGAGAAATATTTTTTGAACAACTTGTTTAACAACTTGTTTTATTTTTGTGGTCATTCATTTGTCTTATTTAGGTGTGTGTGTGTGTGTGTGTGTGTATGTATGTGTTTGTTTGTTTATTTATGCTGGGGATCAGAACCAAGGTCTCCCTTATGCTAGACACGGGCTACCTAACTAGGCTATACTTGTAAGCTTCTGTACAATTTTAGTATTATTATAACTGTTAATTGCTTTATCAAGATATTTTATTTTCAACAGGCGGTGGTGGCACACGCCTTTAATCCCAGCACTGGGGAGGCAGAGGCAGGCAGATCTCTGTGAGTTTGAGGCCAGCCTGGCCTACAAGAGCTAGTTCCAGGACAGGCACCAAAGCCACAGAGAAACTTTGTGTCAAAAAGAAGAGATATTTTACTTTCATATCACTGATGGGAAGCTAGTGTAAATGATGCATCCTTATCTGTACATTTTTCTTTTCCTGCCGTACCGAAGATGAACTTAGGGTTTTTGTCCATGCTAGGCAAGAATTCTTCTGCTAAGCTACATCCCCAGCCAGATTTGCACATTTTTAAGACCAGTCTCAAGAAAATTCCACATGTGTTGGATAGAAAGTGAATCAGACAAAGGTTGCAAAGAAAGAAGCGCCATTCCTGGAATGGACTGAACAGCGGGGCCCATGTGGTTTTCTTTTACAACACTGATTACGAAAGGGAGCAAAGGCCAAAATTATATCCGGCCTGCTGTCCAAGCAGGCTGTGCTGCTCAACCGGCCAACCCAGTGCCATCAACCAGAGCCCTTGGAACTCTTTGCCCTCAGAGTATTTCAAGGAATCTGTGAGGTCCGCACCTGATTGCCCAAGCCTGTGTGATTTCACTCCCCAGAGAAAGAAGCCACTGCGCAGAGCCCGCCCCTGGGACCTTTAAAGGCAATAATCTCCTTTCACTTTTGCAAGCAAGCTCGGGGTTCAGGAGTCCTTTCTCTGGAGGAACTGAAATGCTGGGAGAGGTGGCAATGGAGCTCGGAGGGGAGAGTTCTGGCCCTGGTAGCCCAAGGCTGGGGTTCCATCCTCAGCACTGCAAAATATTTTTTTTTAAAAAAAAAGCCTTGTAGTAAGTAGCTTCAGGCTACTAATGAAGGTCTGGATAAAAGTCGTTTGGCCGTGTGGGTAAAAGCACCCTCCTTGCCAGTTAGACAGTTAGGCAGAGAAATTAAAATCCTACCTTGGTGCCGTGTCTGTCTTGAGTCAGGTCACATTCCATCAGTTTTTCTGACAAGAGAATTGGAAGTCCAGCTTTGTACGCATGCGTGTGCGTGTGCGTGGTGTTTACACCCAAGAAAGCAACTTTTTTCCAGGAAGGCAAATTTTATATTGGTTGATTGATTTATTAGTTGGTTGGTTGAGGCAGGGTCTTGCTATGTACCCCATGTTAGGAACTTTTCCTAATGCAAAGTCTCTGCTGACACAAAAATCCCAATCAAGTCAAATCACAACAAGCCAAATTAAGAAATATCCAGGTTTAATGGGATTCCTGCGCTCGAGGGGGAACTGGGAGGCAGCAAACAATGGGGTGGAGGGAGGAGTTGGAAGCTTACTAAATACCCTGGCATGCTGGGATTTGGAGTCCAGACCAATACAACTCCCAGGCCTGGGGGCTACACTCTCAATTTAACACCCCGGGTTAATTTGTTTTTTTTTCTTTGTTTTGTTTTTTGTTTATTTTTTCGAGACAGGGTTTCTTTGTGGCTTTGGAGCCTGTCCTGGAACTAGCTCTGTAGACCAGGCTGGTCTCGAACTCACAGAGATCTGCTTGCCTCTGCCTCCCAAGTGCTGGGATTAAAGGCCTGCGCCACCACTGCCCGCCTCAAACATCGAACTCTAGATTTAAGTTTTATTTTATTCAAATGTCTTCAGCTTCTCCCAAACAGGTTTTTCTTTCAAAATTATCTGTTTGTATGTGTGCAAGTCCCCAGGATGAAACTCAGGTCAGCAGACTTGGCTGATAAACACCTTTACCCATCAGCAGGTAGAGGCCCAGGCTTGCTTTGTAAATGAAGGGTCTTAACCCAGAATGCTAAACACCTCTTGGAGGGCGGACTGGAGACAAGCCTGAGGCAGGAGTGATTAGCCTGTTGGGTGAGGCCCGAATTAAGAAGCATAAGCAACTGAGCAAAGGACTTTGGGTACCCTTCCCTTTTAGCCAGGGTGACACTCAACAAAATGCTAAGGCTTTGGCTTTGGACTATTTTCTCTGACTGTAGCTCTTTTTTTTAAAGCATGTATGTATGCATGTATATGTGAATGCATTTGCTTTTGAGGGTAGGAATTTTGTCTGTTTCATTCATGGTTGTATCCTTGATGCCTAGGAAGTACAGTACTTAGCAAGTAGTAAATATTTAAGAAACATTTGTTCAACTAATTAATTATTGGAATTGTTTCATTGTATGGTAACAATAGTTCCTTGTCTATCCCCATTAGATGTTCTGCCTTGTTCCTCTTTATGTTCATTGAACTTAATACACACAGTAGCTGTGTGGTAAATGTCCCCTGGAGAAAGAAAAGAAAGAATGGATGGATGAATAAATGAATGGATGGATGGATTGCTATGTGCTTTGTTCCCTTGGTTATTGATTGGCATGAATGAGTTTCGGTAGTATCCAGCCCCTTGATATTTGGAAACAATTCTGCTGCAAGGAAATGTTCAGAACCTTTCTGACTTGCATCTCCTATTTTTAAGCCGATTGCTTAGTGGGAAGATCTGGGTACAATAGGAGTTTGGAAATGTCATGGCTTCTGGCCTGTTGTTGCATTGTGTAAGCTAGATAATCTGAGAGGCGGGAGGATGAAGCAGCCTCCTCCCATACCTTCTGTGAACCACAGATGACTCCACTTCAAATGCTTTTACCACCCTCTAAACATATGCTGGCTATTCCTTCCTGAGCTCCTAACGCAGAGCCCTCCCTGTGGGACTTGATGGGCATCTGGTTGTGATGGCTACAGTAATGAACACGGGCTGTCACATAAGATGATTCAAGCCACTCCAAGAGGAGAAGAGCAATCATATTATTGAAGCACCTGAGGACATGTCCATTAGAGCTATACCAAATGCACACCCATGTGACTGATGAGGCCTTATTAGAGCAGGCATGTTCCTAGGCTTGAACCTAAAGTGCCCTACTCTTAAACCCAGCCACAGAAAGCAGATGAAAACCTAGAGTGGATAGGAGGCTCTGACCTACTTAAAAAGCCATGAGAGTCTGACCTTTCTTTCTTTTTATTTTTTTGTTTTTTCGAGACAGGGTTTCTCTGTGGCTGACCTTTCTTGTATGCTGTCCCCTCTAGCAATGACACGCCTTGTCATTTCTTCAGTTTTTGCTGTAAGACAAACCTTCCTCTAATTGGAAGTGGCTTCTATTTAATCCCCCCCATACACAGCCTTACAATACAGGTTCTGTGATCACCATTTCCCAGATTGGGAAACTGAGGTAGCTGGTAAAGCAAACTGTTTATCAGCCAGGTTTGTTGTTGCGGTAAAGTGTGGTGATACTTTGTTTGTGATCTAACAAATAAAGCTTGCCTGAAGATCAGATTGCAGAGCTAAGCCATTAGTTAGCCAGAGAGGCCAGGCAGTGGTGGTGCACACCTTTAATCCCAGCACTCTAGGTAGCGCGACCTCAGATCAAGGTCACCCTGGGCCACACGACCTTGATCGAGTCTAAAATCCCTCCAGTCCCTGCCCCCGGGAGGTGGAGACAGGAAGGGGAGAGGACAGTAAGGTGGGAGTACCCAGGAGCTCAGGCCTTTCAGTGGGAGGATTTTTTTTTTTTGGTTTTTTTTTCTTTTTCGAGACAGGGTTTCTCTGTGGTTTTGGAGCCTGTCCTGGAACTAGCTCTTGTAGACCAGGCTGGTCTCGAACTCACAGAGATCCGCCTGTCTCTGCCTCCCAAGTGCTGGGATTAAAGGCGTGCGCCACCACCGCCCGGCTCAGTCGGAGGATTTGCAGAGCTGAGAAGTCTAGAGCCATTAGAAGCGGCTGCTGCTCTGCTTCTCTGATCCTTCCGCTTTCACCCTGATATTTGACTCCGGGTTTTTATTTAGGATTGCACTACAATAAAAAAACAATCATGACAAAAATAACAACAACAAAACCTTCAGACAGGGTTTATTTCAGTTTACAGTTTAAGTCCACGGAGAAGGGAAGTCAGAGTTAGGAACTCAAGGCAGGAACCTGGAGGCAGAAGCTGATGCAGGAGGTTACGGAGGAACACTGTTTACTGGCTTGCTCAGTTTACATTCTTCTACACCTTAGGATCACTGCCCAGGGATGGCACCAGGTGGCTAGGCCCTTCCACATCAACCACCAATTTAAAAACCGCCCCACTGGTTTACGTACAAGGCCCATCTGATAAAAGCATTTTCTCAACTGAGGTTTCCCCTTCTCCAATGATCCTAGCTTGTAAAACAAACAAACAAATAAACAAAAACCCTAATCATCACAGATGTCCACTTCAACAGAGATCGGGTGGTGTCTGGAAAATGACCAGGACTTAGAAGTGAGTGGCTCAGACCAGGAAACATGGGCCTGTTTGGGTACCAAACATACATCAGGATTGCCTATGGCGAGGTGCTTGTGCAGTGGTTCTGCCCCTTTCCAGATGTGAGACACTGGACAAGACACTAAACTCTCAGCAGCACTTCGTTTGTTCTGTTGTAAAATGGCGATTGCCACCTGTCTAGTGTAGAGGTCAAGATTAAGCGAGTTAGTATTTTGCCAGAAGCCTGTTAAAAGACGAAGTGCTTAAGTGTTCCTTCAGTATCCGCCCATCTGGTCTCTTCAGAAACGGGGGACTTTCCCTGGGAAAGTTTGTCAGGGAGCTTTCAGCGTGGTGGCGGACACAATCGCCGCTGGGAAAGTGGCGAGCAGTGGAAGGAAATGCCCCACTCGCCACGCCTAGAACCAAGGACGAATAGGGGAGAAGGCTGGGAACTCCCCAAGCGGAAATCGCAAGTGCTTCTGGCCTCGTGGGGATTGGAAGCCGCTTAGAGCCGGATAGGACAAGAGAACAGAGAAAGGGGCGGCAGCACAGCTTGGTGCACCGGTGGGAGCGGCGGCAGCGGCGGCAGCGGAATACCCGTCACTTCCGCCTCCCTTCGGCTGCCTCCGGGCGGAATCCTAGCCGCCCTTTCCGAAGCTACCTGCAGAGGGCGCGCTTCTTCGCCACGCAGCCCGTTCCCCACGAGGGCTGCCTGCCAGCTATTGCCGTCCAACCACCTCCTCCATGAGGCCTCCCAGCACTGCTCCAGCCATTCGCTTGCTCTCCTAAACCCTCACAAACGTCATCAGCACTGTATCATTTACAATTTGGGCTTGTGCTGGCTGGTCGGCTAAGTGTGTGGGTTGTGTTAGGCAAGTCTTAGCTCCTCAACAATAGCATTCCTAGTATTTCTTTCAATGGCACGTGTCCAACAAACGCTTGGCGCGCCTCAACTTGCTGTAGAAGCTGCTAAAGGAGATTTTCAGGGTCTCAGTGGCATAGTGCTTTGAGGTGATAAAAGAGACACCTACAAGGGTGTCTGAATGGCCTCAATTGCTCCCATCTTGTCACTGACCAGATGGGGTCAGTGTAACCCACCTCAGAAGGTGGTGCAAAACAAAACCATATGAAGGGGAGCTCATTTAAAAGAGAAAACAACAAAAACGTTTGCTGAGCCCAGCGTTAATGTAGGACCCCTGATAAACCCTTGCCCTCTGAAAGACAGCCCAGGGAAGATGAGAACGGCAAGGGACCGAGTCTGAAAAATTCCTCACGCACACAAACTGTGTGACCTTGGGCACAGCACACCTCGTCACTGAGCCTAATTTTCCAGCTCTGTAACCTTGAGTCTGGACCGAGAGCGGGGCTGATCAAAGAATACGGTAGGCAGATCTGTCACTCTTTCGCTTTTCTGATGAGAATATATCCAGGAAGTAATTTGAATTTCAATTTTCTGTTGAAAGACAGAGTGCAAGTGGCTTTTGTGACGATCACGTGATAAAACGGCTACCCTGGCTCTTTGTCAACTGCAAGAGCCTCTACAAAGGTCTGCCCCCTCCCCCTCCCCCTCCCCCTCCCCCGCTGTTGAAGCCCCTAATAGACACTCAGCAAATGCTTCTTGGGTCAAGAGAGAAGATCCATATATAGATTGGAGAGTTATGGACAGAGATCACCAAGTGTCTGCTAAATGCATTTATTTATCCAGACGCTTGAGTTGCCCACACAAGTGCCCAGTGAAATTCAGTGAGGGGAAGAAAGACTGTGGCCAGGGGTCAAGGGATATGCCTCTATGGAGGCAAGATTTGGGATGGGCCCTTGCTACTGACTTGAATTTTAGCCCACGAGCATGAAGAAGACAACGAGAAACTCACGGCACAACAGGGGTTACGGTGCAGAGGCAGGATGGCACAAAGGCCTGGGAACCGCAAGTGCCGCCAGACCCAGTTTCTAACTGTGGGAAAGGCTCTGCCCTGGGCCTATTGTGACCTCTGGCACACGGTGGGCTCTCAGTAAAAAGGGAGGAAGGGACGAAAGAAAAGATGGTGGGAAGGAGGGGAAAGGATGAACTTGGCTAATTGAAATCAAAACTTCCCACAAATTATGAGGGTTGGGACAGGCAGACCAGCAAAAACTAGAATGCAGCAGCTTGAAGCAAAAATAGCCTCTTTCCCAGGAGATTAGATGTTCTAAAAGAGGAGACCAGAGACTGCCTGGTTTGTTCATCCCTATATGTTTAGCATAAAGAACAGTAGCCAGCACCAAAGAGAAAGAGAGGAAAGTAGAAAGGGGGGGGCTAGTTGGTAAAAGGATTAATGGAAGGGGGACAAGAGACAATAATGGGAATGAATATGATTGAAATGAATTATGCATATTTATGAAAATGTCATAATGAAATCTATTACTATGCATAATTCATATATGCAAATAAAACAGTTTATTTTTTTTCGAGACAGGGTTTCTCTGTGGTTTTGGAGCCTGTCCTGGAACTAGCTCTTGTAGATCAGGCTTGTCTCGAACTCACAGAGATCCGTCTGCCTCTGCCTCCCAAGTGCTGGGATAAAAGGCGTGCGCCACCACTGCCCGGCTAAAACAGTTTTAAAAAAGAACAGTAGCCATTATATAGAGAAGGTTCTAGAAAAAAAAATATCTGATGGAGAATGTAGCAATGGTGGAAAAGGCAAAGAGTGTGGAGTCCGAGGGATTCGAGTTTAAGTTCTAGTTATTTAGGGCGAACTGCTTAATGTATATAAGCCCCATTTTCCTTCCCCAAAAATATATCCATCTCAGAATCATCCTGAAGACTAATGGACAAAACATGTAACTCTTGAAGACAGTAGTTGGTGGTGTTTTCCCCCCCCCCCCTTTTTTTTTAAATTTATTTATTGTGTACACAGTGTTCTGTCTACATTTTGCTTGCACACCAGTAGAGGGCATCAGATGTCATCATAGATGGTTATGAGCTACAGTGTGGTTGCTAGGGCTTGAACTCAGGACCTCTGGAAGAGCAATCAGTGCCCTTAATCTCTGAGCCCCTTTTGTTTTTTTCTTTTTTGAGGGGAGTTTTGAGACAGGGTTTCTTTGTGTAACAATCCTAGCTGTTCTGGAACTCACTTTGTAGACCAGGCTGGCCTCGAACTCACAGAGATCTTCCTGCCCCTACCTCCCAAGTGCTGGAATTATAGGTGTGCACCACAGCCTGGCTTGTTTTCTTTTTAAAAAATATTTTTAGTTTTATTTTTAGCGCATTGGTGTTTTGCCTGCATGTATGCCTGTGTGAGGGTGTCAGATTTTGGAGTTACACAAAGTTGCTAGCCACCTGTGGGTGCTGGGAATTGAACCCCAGCCCTCTGAAAGAGCAGCCAGTGCTCTTATACTCGGAGCCATTTCTCCAACCACTGGATGGTGGTTTTAGTTGACTTTCTATTGCTATGTTAAAGGCCATGATCTAAAGCAACCTGAAGAAGAAAGGGGCTTAAACAACCCTATCACAGTCCATCCTTGAGGGAAAAACTCAAGCAGGGCCGGAACCTAGAGGCAGAAACTGAAGCAGAAACTATGGAGACTGGCTTGCTTTCCATTTCTCTCTCAGCTTACTTTTTTTTTTAAATTAATTTATTTATTTAAGGATTTTTGCCTCCTCCCCACCACCGCCTCCCATTTCCCTCCCCCATCAAGTCCCCAGCTTACTTTTTTAAAAAAAAATATTTATTTATTATGTATACAATATTCTGTCCGTGTGTATGCCTGCAGGCCAGAAGAGGGCACCAGATCTCATTACAGATGGTTGTGAGCCACCATGTGGTTGCCGGGAATTGAACTCAGGACCTTTGGAAGAGCAGGCAATGCTCTTAACCACTGAGCCATCTCTCCAGCCCCCTCAGCTTACTTTTTAAATACAGCCCAGAACCACCTGTCCAGAGGTGGGGCTGCCCACAGTGGGCTGAGCCCTCCCACAGCAGTCAAGAAAATGCCCCCAGGAACTTGCCCACAGGTCAGTTTGGTGAGGGCGTTTTCTCAATGGACATTCCTTCTTTCCAGATGACTCTGTCTGTGTAAGCTGACAAAACAAACAAAATAATAAACAAAAACAAATAAGAAAAACCTATCAAGCACAGGGCCATTGTGATCATACCTTTCTGAGCCAAACAGATTCCCGTAGAGCACTTGGGTACAGCAGACTTTTGTTGTCTGACAGGTAGGTGTAGTGGGGACCTTGAACCTCTACTCCCTGTAGGCATTCAAAATAGAGAGTTGAAGGTAGTGAATCCTAAGACCTGAGGTGAAGCAGTGCGGCAGGAGTCAGGGATGAGGCTGTTGCAACGGCCAAGGGATTTGCTCCAGGCTGGGATGGGTGGTGGCCATAAGGTCAGCAAGAAAGGAATGGCAGGAAAGAGGGAATTCATAGAACAGGGTTTTATGTTTGTTTGTTTTGTTTTTGAGGATATGATTGAAAATTAAGAAAGGGAGCTAGCAGGATGATGGTGTCGCATGCCTTTAATCCCAGCACTTGGGAGGAAGAGGCAGGCGGATCTCTGTGAGTTCAAGGCCAGCCTGGTCTACAGAGCGAGTTCCAGAACAGGCTCCAAAGCTACACAGAGAAACCCTGTCTCGGGGGAAAAAAAAGATAGATAGAAGGAAAGAGAGAGAAAGGAAGGTAGGAAGGCAGGAAGGCAGGCAGGAAGGAAGGCAGGAAGGAAGGAAGGAAGGAAGGGAGGGAGGGAGGGAGTTAGAATGCTGCCAACAACTGCTAAGTGTGATTTACTGCCAGAGTCAAGTGTTAAGTGCCAGCTCTGACACCCTTGTTACAAGACTAAAGAAACCTGGAACATTCGAGGTGGGTAGGGCTAGTCAGTAAAGTCAGAGTGGCCAATCCCCTGACTTTGCAAGGTTGTCAGCAATGATACTTGCTGGGCAATTTTGGAATTTGCATCTACTTCCTCTCCGTTTCCTCAAAGTGTCAGGAAAGCACTGTCCACAAGGGGGCAGATGATGTCTGGCCAAGTCCAGTTTCAGCAGCAGCAATTCAGTAGTGATCTTCCGTCAGCTCTTCCCTCTGCTCTTCAGGCAATCGTCCCTCAGATATTCCAGCTCTCTGAACAAGCACAAAAATGGACATTGAAGGCATTCCTTCTCCCTGCCTATTTAAAGTAACACCAGTCACAGAGGCATTTGAATTAAGATGCGGCGATGAACTGAGCACTGGGAAAACCCTGGCTGGAGTAGAGACAAAAGGATTATTGCTGAGTTAGTCTTCCTCCTGTCCCACATGGTTGCCTTGTTGCCTCATCCCTCTAGCAAGGCAGAGTGATGTCCTGATGTCCAGTGAACCTGAGGGTGGTGCAAACAGATCCCACAAACAGATCCACCAGGCAAGGGCCCCTTGCAATGAGAAGCCAGGCTAGTTGTGGAAATGCAGAAGAAATGGAAGATTTTTTTAAATTATTTTTATATGTTTTGCCAGGGATGTTGGATCCCCTGGAACTGGAATGCCAAACAGTGTGAGCTGCCATGTGGGTGCTGGGAATTGAACCCGCATCCTCTGGGAGAGCAGTCAGTGTTCTTAATCACTGAGCCATCTCTCCAGCCCTAGCATCAGCTTTTTAGAAGAGCAAGGCAAATCCATGAGAGCGAGCTAAGAAAGAGGTGTCCTATCTAACACTTCCTCCTGAAGGGATGGCCACTGGAGGAAAAAGAAATATCAAATAAGGCAGTCTGGAGGTTTCTTTGGTCTGCACCTTGAGCATATACAGTTATCCCATCATTTTCATGTGGTTTCGATTCCAGGACCTCTTCCTGACCCAGGATACTAAAAACTCATAGATGCTCAAGTCCCCTGGGTTAGACTAAGTGTTCAAACACTTGTGTAGCATGGATGGTGCCAGGCACACAAGAATAGGCACAGTATCTGTGTGTAATGTACAGAGAGGCTGTAAACCATCTCTTGATTTCTTCTTACATTTTAAAGTGTGTTTTGTTTGTGACAGTGTAAGATAACTTGGGGAAGCCGGGCAGTGGTGGCACATGCCTTTAATCCCAGCAATCGGGAGGCAGAGGCAGGAGGATCTCTGTGAGTTCGAGACCAGCCTGGTCTACAAGAGCTAGTTCCAGGACAGGCTCCAAAACCACAGAGAAACCCTGTCTCGAAAAACCAAAAAAAAAAAAAGGATAACTTGGGGAAATCAGTTCTCTCCTTCTTCTATGTGAGTCCATGGGGTTACACTCAGGCCAATAGGCTTGTCAGTCAGCCGCTCAGGGCCATCTTCCAAGCCCTTATTTCTGTTTTGGAGGGACTATGATTGCTGCTCTGGATGGGGTGGGGGCAGTCGGGAGAAGTTTTAGCTGAAGCTCAGGCCAGATTCTTGGCCAAAGCCCCAAAGAGCCCTCCCAGGAAGCATGATCTGAGCTAGATTTCCCATACTACCTAATTACAATGTAGATGCTGTGTAGATGACGAGTAATCCGTATCATTTAAAGAAAATGGCCAGGGGCTGGAGAGATGGCTCAGAGGTTAAGAGCACTGGCTGCTCTTCCAGAGGTCCTGAGTTCAATTCCCAGCAACCACATGGTGGCTCACAACCATCTGTAATGAGATCTGGCGCCCTCCTCTGGCATGCGGGCATACATGGAGGCAGAATATTGTATACATAATAAATAAATAAATCTTTAAAAAAATAAAGAAAGAAAACGGCCAGAAAAAAGTCTACCGGTTCAGTACAGATGCAATTACAGGGGTTGAGACAGGGTCCCATTTTGTGCCATTGGCTGGTCTCAAACTCACTATCTAGCTCAGACTGACATTGAACTACAAGCAATCCTCCTGCTCAACCCCACAGGTGTTGGGATCATAGATATGAGCCACTGTGCCCAGTTCATATGAAACCTGGAAAAAACTATTTTCGGTCAACAGTGGCTGAGTTTAGGAGCCCCAGATACAGAGGGCTGATTTGCATCTAGAATTCCAAGAATATGGTCCAGTGGGGCCCAGAGGTCAGCCCACACACATCACAGCTGCAAAATTGCCCATCCCCAGGCCTGTGACTATGTCCCCGCAATTTCCTCTTCCCCAGGAATAATAAACGGGGCAGAAATTCTCTTTGTATAGCTCACTGATTGATTGACCTTGACCGATGTTTTCTGTGCATATGTGGTGTACGTGTGTGTATGCACATCTGTACGTAGGTGTACTCACTGAGGCATTCACCCGCGGAGGCCAGATGTCAACATCAGGACACATCCTTTCTCACTCACCAACGTTATTTTGGAGACAGGATTTCCCACTGAACCAGGAGCCCACCATTTGGCTGGCCTGCAAGTCCCTGGGATCTGCCCATCTCTATCTCATGCGAGACTAGAATTACAGACATGTGCGGCTGTGTCCAGGCCTTTCTGTAGTTGCTGGTATCCAAACTCAGGCCCACAGCCTGCCCAGCAAGCTCTCGCTGAGGCCATGTCCTCATCCCTGGATTTTTGGTGATAGAGGTGGTTTGGGTTTCAATTTTTTTTTTTTTTTGGTTTTTCGAGACAGGGTTTCTCTGTGGCTTTGGAGTCTGTCCTGGAACTAGCTCTGTAGACCAGGCAGGTCTCGAACTCACAGAGACCCGCCTGCCTCTTCCTCCCGATTGCTGGGATTAAAGGCATACACAACCATCGCCAGGCTGGGTTTCAATTTTTATTTATTTATTTATTTATTTATTTATTTATTTTTGTTTTTCGAGACAGGGTTTCTCTGTAGCTTTGGAGCCTGTCTTGGAACTAGCTCTTGTAGACCAGGCTGGCCTCGAACTCACAGAGATCTGCTTGTCTCTGCCTCTGAGTGCTGTGATTAAAGGCATGCACCTCCCCTGCCCAGCCTGGTTTGTAAATTTTTTAAATTTATTTATTTTATGTATGGGTGTTTTGCTTATGTGTACGTGTTCATACCATGTGGATGCCTGGTGCCCATGGAGGGCAGAGGACGGCATCAGATCCCCTGACACTTGGAATCTGGACTTCCAGATGTGTGTGAGTCACCACATAGGTGCTCAGACCTGAACCTGGGTCCTCTGAGGGAGCAATAAGTGATCTTCACCGCTGAGTCATTTCTCCAGCCTTCCGTTTAGTTTTTGGAGACAGGGTCTCAATATGTGGAAGGTTGGTCTCAAACTTACAGCTGCCTTCCTGCCACTGCCCCCGCCACTTGAGTGTTTTCCCCACCATGCCCAATTGGAAAGGCAAGTCTCTCCATTTCATGGGTCCAGGACCTGCTCTGAGGAGTTCATTTCCGTTTATAAGTTTCCCTTTCCCTGTTGGCAGATCCTGTTAGAGCCCTGACTGGGATATCATAAAGTTGGGGCCCTTTCCTCTCTGCCCAAATGGGTTACTCCTGGGTAGCCCCTGGTTACAGGCCTTAGTGGGAAGCTAACAGCACCAACCAAGAGATAATAGTAAAAGTGCTTTTATATTTAGCTTTGGGACAGCATAAGTGATTTTTTTGGCATTGCATTTCCTTTCCTAAATAAGGTTGGCTTAGGAGATATTAAAACTCCCTTTCTGGGAGGCAACAGAAGAGAGTGCAGAAATAAACGCCTTTCCAGCCCAGTGGTTATGGGCTTGGTAACTACGGTTGGATTTCTGTTCCAGTCACCACCTCTTACTGTTTGTCTTTCTGGGGCTCAGTCTCTTGTGTGCATAACACAACCAGCATACTCCACTGGGTGTTTGCATAGGCCCACATGAAATCTAAGTCAGTTGATGGTCTTTGTCCGGCGCTGTGCCCAGAAGCGTTGCAGAAAGTAAACTTCAGCAAGGGTGTCCAGGACACAGTTCAGCCAGGAATGAAAAACCTTCTGCATACAATTCAGAAGAAAGCAGACAGCTCTCAGAGCGCAAGTCATACAGGCTGGTACCCTGAACCCACTAGTGGCTGACCTCTTGGCTGTCTTCTCAGGGCTGGGCGAATTCCCCAGCAGGTTTAGGCAAGAGCAAGCAGGTGGTGCTGGCCTGAGACCAGCTGACCAGACAGAGCCTGTTGGGAAACACTGCTCTCTGCCAAGGGCAGGGCCAGGGACAATATGTATTTCAAAGGTGAATGGCTATTACCCGTGACGAAGCAAAGACAACTCTTACCTCAAAGCGAACAAGAGAGAGTTTATGAGTGACCATAGGCCGGGAAAACAGATTCAGGTTATTGCAAATAAAAATGAGGTGAGAGTTTTATGGAAGTTTTATAGTAGCAGAATAAAAGCCATAATTTTCCAGTCCATTGGTGGAAACATCAGGTCAGCGGTTACAGCAATATGGGGTTATCTCTGCTGTCAGCCTCACGTTCTCTGATGGTGTTCTTAGCTTTGGGTTGGCCCAAGCCGGTGGGTGCGTCAGTACGTTCCCAAAGTTTTACCTGATAGTCTCGTGTTTCTTTTTTTTCTTTTTTTTTTTTTTTGGTTTTTTCGAGACAGGGTATCTCCGTAGCTTTGGAGCCTGTCCTGGAACTAGCTCTTGTAGACCAGGCTGGTCTCGAACTCACAGAGATCCTCCTGCCTCTGCCTCCCGAGTGCTGGGATTAAAGGCACGTGCCACCACCGCCCGGCAGTCACGTGTTTCTTAAGTCAGACAGACAAGCAGGCAGAGAATGGTTCTGAAGGAGTCTAATGATAGCTCCTGATTATTTGGCTCTGTATCTGCTACAAGCCAACTCCAGTTCTAATGAGTCAATCGAATCTTTTTGTGGTTTTTCGAGACAGGGTTTCTCTGTGGCTTTGGAGCCTGTCCTGGAACTTGCTCTGTAGACCAGGCTGGTCTCGAACTCATAGAGATCCGCCTGCCTCTGCGTCCTGAGTGCTGGGATCAAAGGTGTGCACCATCACTGCCTGGCAAGTCAATTGAATCTTTAATAGCAAGAACAATATATCTGTATGTATTCACACACACACACACACACACACACACACACACACACACTGAGTCCTCTCTGGGGCTCTCTTGGGTCTCTTGTCGTGCCCCTCATCCCCGCCCTGCACAAAGGTGTGAATTGGATTTCCCAGAAGAAAAGCACCTACTGTTAAAGACTGGCAACCTGGTGGATGCCCAGGACCCACATGGTAGAAGAAGAGAGTTGATTTGCCCCCTGGCCTCTACATACATGTTGTGACACACGTGACTCACACACATACACAATAAAAATCAATAAATGGAAGAAAGAAAAGAAGCCCGAACTTGTGGAAGGACACCTCTTTCGCTTTCAGTGGGTCGGTCTCACATGCCTGGGCATTCTTGGCTAGAGGACGAAGCTTCTCCTTCATTTCCTTCCTCAGACTGGGAAAGCAAAACCACATGAAAATGGCTGTTCTGACTAAAACCTGTACTCAGGCCCAAGCCAGGAAGAGAAACTGTCAATTTGTTTCCTCCGTGGGCAACAACCCCAGCACCTTTGGGGAAACTGAGACAGAAGAACTTTCACAAGTTCAAGGTCAGGTTTGACCACGTAGTAAGTTACAAACAAGCACTGACAAAGTGAGACCTTATCTAGAAAGGAGGAAGGGCTGGAGGAAAGGAACTAGAAAAGCAACAACAAAACAGCTAACACTCCCACATCAGACGCGTTTCCAGAAGCACCTCTCTCTCCTTTTCACTTCTCTTTTTGGGTGTGAAGCAGGGGGTTATTTATCTTTGCATGGGTAATATGTATATGCCCACAGTGCCAAAGGCCCAAAGCTTAAATGGTTTACAGGCCCAAGTTGGTACCCTACCTCCCCACAGGCCTTCTGTGTCACCAGCACCTTCTGGCAGCCTCTCTCAGACGTCATCCGTGCATACACAAACAGGTAGCATTTTAGTCACAACGAAAGCACTCTTACTCAGGTCTCTATTCCAGACACCCAGCAGAATGCCAAACCTAAGTGTGCTTTTGAAATAGTGGGTTGAGCCGGGCAGTGGTGGCGCACGCCTTTAATCCCAGCACTCGGGAGGCAGAGGCAGGCGGATCTCTGTGAGTTCGAGACCAGCCTGGTCTACAAGAGCTAGTTCCAGGACAGGCTCCAAAGCCACAGAGAAACCCTGTCTCGAAAAAGCAAAAAAAAAAAAAAAAAAAAAAAAAAAAAAGAAAAGAAAAAAGAAAGAAAAGAAAGAAAGAAATAGTGGGTTGATTGCATGTCTGTTTCCAGGTGTGCACCCTCAGCCTAGCCACAAAGGTGACTGAAACTGTTCCGGAGAAATCGCCACAAACTTAGAAAAGCCGAAGGAGTTCGGGCTTCTGGCTCTGGTCTGGTCAAGATTTCTCAAGGCTGAAATTCACAAAACAAAATAAAACCATCAGGTCCTTGCTTAACATGAACAAGCCATGACCTTGCGGGAGAGTACTCAAGAGTACCCTGTTTCTGTTTCCGTCCCTACTCCGTCCAGAGTATAAAGGCAAAGCTCAGCTCCGGCGGCTCTTCCGTGGTTGGGTGATGATTCCCAACGGGGAGGGGTGAAGAGATTTGGGTGTTGCTCTCACCCACAGGAACTCCCTAAACACATCTGGAAAATAAAGCGCAGCAGTTTAACAAGTGCTAGCTTCCAGGATTCCTCAGCCCCTCCCAGGGCTAGCTAGCTTTTCCAGACATAGCGCCCCACGTTCTCTCTTTGCCCTGCCCAGTTCCTCCGCCGCTCTCCCTTTCTCACCCTCCCCCCCCACTACCACAGCGAGGGGAAAGGCTGGATTTCTGCACGTGATACCCAGTAAAGAATCCAGAGAAGAAAGGAGAAGGCAGGAGAGACAGCTGCCCCTCCGCCAGCCCTAGCAGAGCACAGCCATAAAGAGAACTGAGTCCTGAGTCTCCCCAGGCTGGAATTCTGATTCTACCACTTACAAATTGTGCTGTTGAGCATACTGCTTGGTTTCTTTGTGCTTCCATTTCTTCCACTGGAAGGCATAGACGCCAGCTGTATCCACTTTAGAGATGGCTCAGTGGTTAAGAGCATTGCCTGCTCTTCCTAAAGGTCCTGAGTTCAATTCCCAGCAACCACATGGTGGCTCACAACCATCTGTAGGGAGGTCTGGTGCCCTCTTCCGGCCTGCAGACATGCACACAGACAGAATATTGTATACATAATAAATAAATAAATATTAAAAAAAAAGAAACACGATAAGAATGAAATGAATCAATAGATCGTGAAGCTTTTGAAACAGTGCCTAGCATGTGGTCAATACAACGGAAGTGCTAATTTTAAAATATAGTAGTGTTATTCTTTGAGACACTTCCCTAACTCTATGCCTTTCAACAGCCTCCCGGACCCATCTATCCTATTCCCTTCTTTCCTTTCTTTCATTCTTTCTTTTTTGAAACAGTATCTCTTTGTAACAGCCCCGGCTGTCCTGGAACTCATTTTGTAGACCAGGCTGCCTCAAACTCATAGAAATCTACCTGCCTCTGCCTCCTGAGTGCTGAGATCAAAGGCATGAGCCACCATGCCCCCTTTTTCCTTTTCTCCTCCTCCTCCTCCTTCTTCTCCTTCTCCTCCTCCTCCTCTTTCTTCTTCTTCTTCTTCTTCTTCTTCTTCTTCTTCTTCTTCTTTTCTTCTCCTCCTCCTCCTCTTCCTCTTCTTCCTCCTCCTCCTCCTCCTACCCAATAAATCCAGTTTGTACTGTCCAAATATTCCTGGATGGAAGGAAATGCTATTTATTTATTTATTTATTTATTGAGGCAGATTCTCTCTGTAACTCTGGCTGGCCTAGAATTAGCTCTTGTAGACCAGGCTGACTTCAAACTCATAGAGATCCGCCTGCCTCTGCCTCCCAAGTGCAGGATTTAAAGGTGTGTGATGCCATGCTCTGTTATTAATTTTCAATGCAATATTTGTATAAATTACTTGAGTTCATATTTGTATATAATGTATTTTGATCAGAGTCACTCCCACTCCTCCCCCTACTAATTCCTCCTGGGTCCATCCCTACTGCTCCGCCCCTCCTCCCACCTTTTTTTATAACATGCTGAGTTCAATTTCTATCGCCCATATACGAATGGGTGCAGTTTTTTGTTGTTGCTTTTTTGGAGCTGCAGTCTCATATAATCCAGCTTCACATTTATTAGATGTAGCTGAGGATAACCTTGAACTTCTGATCCTTCCAGTTCTACCTCCTGAGCGCTGAGACCACAGGGCAGCCCTCCTGGTTTATATGGTGCTAGATCCCAAATGCGAGGCTTGGTGCATGCCAAACAAGCACTCCACCAGCGGCACTCCGTTCCCGGCTGCCTTCTGTGGTATATGTCTTCTACAGAGAGGACAGAAGCTAAGGCATAGTCTATACATAGGCTAAAATTCCTGTCTGATGGCAGAATTGTGCAGACTGCGGGTGTAGCTTGGGGACACAGCATTTGCTATGAATGTGCGAGGCCCTGGGTTCCATGCCGAGAGCTAGGAAAACACAAGCATCACAGGGGTTTCCCTCCTCACTTCTTCTCCCCACCAGTACTGGTTATTGAGATGAGGCCTAGCGGGGAGCCTCCAAACTTCTGCAAACCAGAAACTTTTTTTTTTAAAGTTTATGTATTTATTATGTATACAATTATGCCTACAGGTCAGAAGAGGGCACCAGATCTCATTACAGATGGCTGTGAGCCACCATATGGTTGCTGGGAATTGAACTCAGGACCTCTGGAAGAGCAGCCAGGGCTCTTAACCACTGAGCCATCTCTCCAGCCTCCGAAACCAGAAACTTTTAAGTTAATTTTTTTTTAAAAAAAAATCATGCATACACTCAGGAGCCTGAGGCAAGAGAATTATGTGTTGGAGGCTAGCCTGGGCTATGTACTGAGTTTAAGACCAGTCTGGACTACACAGTGAGACTCTGCCTCAAACAAAAATATTACCGAGGCTGGGAATGGTGGTACACCCCCTTAAAAGCACTCGAGAGAGTAGGTGGATCTCTAAGTTCAAGACCAGCTTGGTCTACATAGCAAGTTTCAGGCTAGCCAGAGTTATATTGCAAAACCTTGTCTCAAAGAATTAATTCATAAAAATTCATTTTTAAAAAAAAAAACGGGCTCAGTGCTAAAATTCCTGGTTAAGCATGTGTGAGTCCCTAGGCTCCATTTCTAGCACTGTAAAACAAAACAAACAAAACGGTAAGGTTCATACTTGGCTAACATTTTTCTGGGGCTGCTCTTCCAGCGTGGTTATGCCTCTGGGGTGCTGAGAAGAATCCTTGGAGAGTTTCTCCAACAGTGTCTTCTGGGAAGAGTTGTTCTGGCAGCCAAGTGCAGGCTTGCCCAGAAAGGCATCAATCTGATATCCATCAGACGAACTCTCTCAGCCAGAATGACACTCTGCAACCAGGACCCAAAAGGTGCCCTGTCCTCTTCAAATTTGGGGCTGCATTGCCACCGTGACCCCCTCGTAGCCTGACACAAATAGCCTACCTTCCAAGTGACATCGTCCTAGAAGGACTTCTGTAGTCAGCTCACCTAGGTCAGATGTCAGATGTGAGTCTGTGGGAGAAACCAGAGACTATCAATTAGGAAGGCCTTAGAGCTTCAAGAGGGGGCCTTGACAGCCCTCCATGTCCCTTAGAGGTTTATCCAAATATCCTGATGACACTGCTCACATACAAATGCATTCCCTTGGGTGCACTGCTCAATTAGGGTTGGATCTAGAAAACAGCTGGAGTTCAGAGGGCACCCTGGGGCTCAGATCTAACCTACACATGCTTTTTACTGTGTTTCTGAAGAAATGGGGGAGGTCCCTAACACCCAGTATACACATGTGTGTTCAGCAAACGTTTGTTGAGTGCTATTACGAACAAAGTCCTGTACCACGTATTGAGGGGGAGGGGAGAGAACACAGGATGAATCAAGCATATCAGTGCCTTTCTGAACTTTGTCTTCTGACAGCAAAGCACTCTCTATTCCCCCATTCTCTCTCTCTATGCATAAGATGGCCCACCAAGTAAAGCTACGACAACCTGAGTTCAGACCCAAGATCCCACCGCGTAAGGAGAGAACTGACTCCTACAAGTTGTCCTTTGTCCTCCACGTACACACAGTGGCACTAGTGTGCGTGCACTCATGCTGTGCACACATTACATATACGTGTGTGTGCGCGTGCGCACACGCGCGTATGCACGCGCACGCGCACAAAGGCATTGGAACTAAACATTAATAGCAACAATGCAAAAAATTATGAGATGTCCCTTATACTATTTAAGTCTTCCAATGTTGTAGCATTCTGAACAATATATCTGTATATATTTACACACACACACACACACACACACACACACGAGACAAACTCGTTCTTTGATTTGACATTCCCTGAGCACATACTCTGAACTGGGTGCTGCGGATACATACAAGAGAAGAAAGAGCATCCTTTACCTTTATGGAACTTGGAGCCCAATGAGAGAGGCATAGAAATAGAAAAGCAATTACGGTACAATACCACAGGGGTGACAATAGGGGTCTGCAGACAAAGCCTGGAGAACAAGCAAGGGACAATCATTAACCAACGCGAGGGGAAAGTCCTTAGGAACCTAGACCCCTGCTGTTGCAGCACAAGGCTGCTGCGTGAGTGAGTGGCGCCCCCTACAGTTGTATACTTCAATTTATGCCTTGCTACCAGACTGGAGGATGAGCAAGACTTGGTAGGCACTGGAAAACCAAAAGTGGTCCAAACTGGTTGGTGTATAAAGGTCAAGTGGTAACTACAGATGGGGTGTGGAAGTTATAAACACATTATTTTGCAAAGATAAAAGACAAGAGTGGACAAGAACTATAGCAATGGAAACTAAGTCCGGGAGGGTGGGGGAAAGAAGGAGAATTCTGCCTGATTTTTTTTTTTTTTTGGTTTTTCGAGACAGGGTTTCTCTGTGGCTTTGGAGCCTGTCCTGGAACTAGCTCTGTAGACCAGGCTGGTCTCGAACTCACAGAGATCCACCTACCTCTGCCTCCCGAGTGCTGGGATTAAATCTGCCTGATTTTTAAGGAACTCCCACAAATTGCTTATTATGTACCAAGGGAGGAAAATGTGGATAAACAGTAGAGAAATTGTGCTCTACTTTTTTAAAAAAAAGATCTTATTTTTATTTTGTTATGTATATATTTGTATATAATCTGTACATGTGCATATGAGTGTTGGTGCCCACAAAGGTCAAAGGTGGCAGATGCCCTGGAGCTACAGTTGTGAGCCACCCAAGGTGGGTGCCGAGAACTGAACCTGGCCATTCTACAAATGTAGCACACATCTTTAACTGCTGGGCCGCCTCTAAAGCCCCCACTACTCTTAACTGGTGATCAAACTGACCTCGTTAGCTAGGCACTGTGGCTCACACCTGCAATTTCAACACTTTGGAGTTCAAGGCCAGCCTTGCCTACATAGTGAGTTCCAGGTCAGTCTGAGTTACAGAGTGAGAGCCAGCCTCAGAAACAGAAAAGGAAGGAAGAAAGGAAAGAAAGAAGGAAGGAAGAAAGGAAAGAAGGAATGAAGAAAGGAAGGAAGGAAGGGAAGAAGGAAGGAAGGAAAGAAGGAAAGAAGGAAGGAAGAAAGGAAGGAAGGAAGGAAAGAAGGGAAGAAGGAAGGAAGGAAGGAAGGAAGGAAAGAAGGGAAGAAGGAAGGAAGGAAGGAAAGAAGGAAGGAGCAAGGGAGGGAGAGAAGTAAGGAAGAAAAAAGAAGAAAAAGGAACACTGGCATCACTGATGAAACAGATAGAGAAGAAATAGATGTGAAGCAGAGATGTAGTCAGAAAGCGCCACAAGCTCAAAACGCTAATGGGAAAGCCAGCTATAATCTTCAAGAGGAATTCTCCTTTTCTTATAAAAGACCCAAACTATGCATACTATCAATATGTCCCTCATTAAAGAAGTTAAACAACTACATTCGGAGTTTGACCACAGTATAACTTCTGTCACTGGAAGAAAATCTTCTAAAGGACACACTTGTGTCAACTTAAGAAATTGCAGTCAGTGTGACTGGAGAGGTGGCTCAGTGGTTAAGAGCACTGACTGTTCTTCCAGAGGACCCGGGTTCAACTCTCAGCACCCACATGGGAGCTACACGCAGGCAAAACACCAATGTATATAAAATGAGAATAAATAAATTATTTAAAAAAAATAAATTGCTGGGCGGTGGTAGCGCACGCCTTTAATCCCGGCACTCGGGAGGTAGAGACAGGTGGATCTTTGTGAGTTCGAGACCAGCCTGTTCTACAAGAACTAGTTCCAGGACAAGCTCCAAAGCTACAGAGAAACCGTGTATCAAAAAACCAAAAATATGGGGCTGGAGAGATGGCTCAGAGGTTAAGAGCATTGCCTGCTCTTCCAAAGGTCCTGAGTTCAATTCCCAGCAACCACATGGTGGCTCACAACCATCTGTAATGAGGTCTGGTGCCCTCTTCTGGCCTGCAGGCATACATACAGACAGAATATTGTATACAAAATAAATAAATAAATAAATAAATATTTTTAAAAGACCAAAAATAAAAATATAAATAAAAAAATATAAAAAAAGAAATTATAGTCAGTATAGTTGATTAAAGCATTGTGAGAGTTACACATAGGAAACTGGTACTTACATAAGATTGACTATGTAAAATGAAATCTCTATTGTTTATTGTTATATTGGTGGTGGTGTTATTTGTTTGTATGCTTGCTTGCTTTGGTTTTTCGAGACAGGGTTTCCTTTTTTATTTAACTTTTTATTTTATGTGCATTGGTGTGAAGGTGTCAGATCCCCTGTAACTGGATCTTCAGACTGTTGTGAGCTGCCATGTGGGTGCTGGGAGTTGAACCCGGGTACTCTGGAAGAGCAGTCAGTGCTCTTAACCACTGAACTATCTTTCCAGCCCCCTGAGACAGGGTTTCTTTGTGGTAGCCCTGACTGACCTGGCACTTGCTCTGTAGACCAGACTGGCCTTGAACTAAGAGATCTGCCTGCTTCTGTCTCCCAAGCGCTGGGATTAAAAGCGTGCATCACTACTGTCTGGCACTGGATATCTCTATTCTTAAGAAACACACATAGGAGAGGTGGTTCAGTGGTTAGAAGCAAGCATGTACTGCTTTTCCAGAGGACCCAAGTTTGATTCCCTTTAACTCCAGCTCCAAGGGCATCTGACCCCTCTGACTTCTGTGAGCACCTGCATTCACATTCACAGACAGACAGACAGACAGACACACACACACACACATAATCTTTAAAATAATAAAAATAAATATTTTTTAAAAGAAACGCATATAGAAGAATAGGGGTAAAGGACCATAGTATATACAACTTACTCTCTAATGTCTCCAAAAATATGTGTGTGTGTGTGTGTGTGTGTATGTGTAGGATACATATAAAATGCATATATAGTGTGTATGTATTGCATGGATGTGTACACACACATAACATAAATACAATACACATTCATCAAATGTATATACATGCTTATGTGAGTGTATATATTTGTGGATTTATTTCTATTTCTACTACCATGTCTACAAAGTGAACAGAACGCGTAAACACAGATGCCAAAGACAATGGGATTAAATGTTAACAGAAAGTGACCATAGGAAAGATTATGAGGTGTACCTTATCCTGTTTTAAGCTTTGCGATGTTTTATAAATTGGAATTTGTTCCTAATTAAAGGATCTTTAAAACTTGGCCAGACAAAGGCTACAAAGGTTCTGGGTATGGAGGGAACGAATGGGGTGAAATGAAAATAAGCTGGGCATGAGGGCAGAAGCGGCCAGATCTCTGTGAGTTTGAGGACAGCTTGGTCAACACAGCTCCAGGCTGGCCAGGGCTACACAGTGAGACCGTGTCTTATGGGGGAAAATGAAATCAAACAGAGAAATGGAAACAGTGAGGAGATCCTGGAGGTTGCTACACCATGGTCAAAACCTGAACTTCTGGAACATTCTATGGTTCAAGGGAAGGGCTGCCCTCAGAAGATGAACAAAGCATCACTGCCGGGGCAAAGGGTACATTGTGATCATTTTCTGAATACCTGCGCCCTGTTTGATGCACACCACACTGGAAGTATCAAGATAAGGAAGGCACAATGGGCCAGGCGGTGGTGGCGCACGCCTTTAATCCCAGCACTCAGAAGATAGAGACAGGCAGATCTCTGTGAGTTTGAAGCCAGCCTGGTCTACAGAGCAAGTTCCAGGACATCCAGGGCTGTTACACAGAGAAACCCTGTCTCCAAAAACAAAACAAAAACATATATTTTGGAACATAATCTTGCCAAGTTGCCCAGGCAGGCCTTGAACTCATGATCCTCCTGCCTTAGCTACCTGAATGCTGAGATTGCAAATGGGAGCCACCACAACTAGCTCTGGACAGTGATTTTACAGCATCACTTTATTCTTATCCATAATCATAAGGAAAGTGAGAATCAACGTTCTCAACACTAAAATGCAGAGTCATGACTTTCTGTAGCCCCCCCCACCCCCACCCCGCGCCAGTCTTAGGCCTCCACTCTGCCAAATGCCCTGAAAACATTGGCAAAGGCATGTGCTGGAAGACCGTGTGTGTGAAGGCTGTGATGTGTGTGTTGGGCAGGTCTTGGCAGCCAGCGAAGGGCTTCTAATTTCTGCTGAGGTTCGAGGCTTGCCTTTCAGAGCGTCACTGACCCCTTAACATCTGCATCCTCACCCTGCTCACTTCCCATCCTGTGTGCTGCGTAGAGGGCAGCGCCACCCTCCCAGCTGCACAGGATGTTCTCGGCCTAATGCCAAAAGCGAATCACACCCAATCAGCACTTCCGCCAGTCTCCGGAGACACCAGAGCAGTAGTGTGCCTGGGAGGGGAAAGACTGGGAGGAAAATTATTTTCACCTGAACTTCCTGGTTATGGAGCATCTGGCTCATAAAAACCTGATTATGTGCGTGCGTGCGTGCGTGTGTGTACTAGTGAGTGTGTGTGTGTGTGTGTGGGGGGGGGGTTGAGATTCTTCTTCCTCAAAGAGTTAGTAGTAAAAAAGGGCATTCCATGTCTAAGATGACAAGATGAAGGCTCCCCTGCAGGACTCACACCGTTGCTTGTGCTTTGCCAAAAAGAAATCCTGACTTGCAGCCAGGCCTGGACTGGTTGATTCATTCAGTCACCAGGGGCTGATCTTTGTACTGAGTGCTGTGTAGGGTGGAGCTGGGGACTATGCCAAGGGAGAGCTTTAACCTAGGTGCCAACACTGAGCGCTCATCTGGGCAGTAACCTGGCCCGAACTGCGCTGGAGTGATCACACTCCATCAGTTGCCCAGGGGTTACCTAAGGAGAACAGATAGGCCCATGGAGCCTTCAAGCAGACAAAGTTCATACAAAGCCTCCGCACAGAACACGGTTAGAATTCTGGGTGGTTTTTCACCAAGAAACATTAGGCCAATCCTGACTCAGCAAGAGGCCCAGCTATAGACCCCAAATCTCATGGTTACCCACTCCTTCTGCCGAACATAACCAAGGCTTAAAATGTAGTCTTGGACAGACATGGTGGTTCGTACCTGTAATCCCAGGACCTGGGAAACTGAGACAGGAGTGCTGTGAATTCCAGGCCAGCTTGAGATACAGAGCAACCCTGTTTCAACACAGCAAAAAATGAAACAGAACAGAAAGGTACTCGTCAAGGGCAAACAGAATCACCCTCGAAGTAGGTTCCTAGGCTCTGGGTAACACCTTTGAGCCAGAAAAAGGACTCACATACCTCCTGCCCTGTGGCCTATGGTCTTCAGTACTTCCAGCCTCTCTGGAAAGCCTTCAGCAATCCATTACAGCCCAGCCTGGAGCACAGCCAAGCGGACAAAGGGCTAAACCACTGTGCTCTCAACTTCCTCCTACCTCTTCTTCCCTTTAGGCTTGAGGGCTTGCCAGATATGCCTTCCAGAACCAGGGCAAGTGTCTTTGACCCAGTCAGAAAGGGACCAGAAACCTATGGGAGGGAGGACCACTGGTGCCAGTTGATGCCCAGCACCCTCATACAGGGTGCCGATAATGCCCTGGTACCAGCTAAGGTCAACTCTAGAATCTAAGCCCTGTCATCTAAGGCAGTTGGCTCAAGGGGCCAGAATGAGTGGTGAAGGGAAGTTGGAGCAGAAAGGAGGGTCACTGGGGATCCAGGAAAGCTGTTGGCTCTGAGTGTACTTCGTCCTCCTGACCCATGGCAACTGATTGCTACATTTTTCAGAAATTGTGCTAACCAGTTAAACACAGTTTATATATTAATTGAATATACACGAGGGTGGGGGAGATGGCTCATGAGGTAAAGTGTTGGAAATGAGAGCTCGAATTTCTAAAACCCATGTAAAAGCTTTGCTGGTCCACCTGTAATCCCAGGACACAGAAGTCAGAGACAGGAAGTTTTTGGAACAAGTTGGCTCACCTGACTAGACGAACCTGTGAGCTCTGGGTTCAGTGAGAGCCTCTGTCTCTATGTATTCAATACAGAGAGACTGAGGAAGACATCAGATGTCAACCTCAGGCCTACACATGCACAGACACACACGTGCGTCCACACACAGAGTCCCAAACAAATGCAAACATGTATTTACACATGCACTTATACCACATACACATATGTAATAAAAGAAGAAAAATCCATGGAATTGTTTGGGAAAGTACTTCAACAGCATGTTCAAGGCTCAATCTCTAGTGTTGTAAAAATAAAAAAACCAAAAGAAATATATAAAACTAAAGTCTTATTGAAAACTAAGATTATTAATGTTCCCAACTTATCACTTCCTAATCATTCTACTATAGTGTCTAATTATCTATATACCTGAAACTATTTACACCATGATGCCTGAGAGTTGGAATGTATACTGGTGGGCAATCGCCTCTTTTCTAAACATCACATTGAAGAGGGCAGCTTAAAATTAGCTATGGTAGTAAGATTTAAAGCTCAGAAATCAGCAAGCACTATAAACCAGAACCCGACCCAATGCTCTGCCAGCAAAATCTAAGAAAGTGATGGGGGAACATTATTCAGACTAAACCGAAAGGCTTGCCATGTGTTTACACCATGAATAAAACAACAAGAAAGAAGAGGAAATTGGCTTCCACTGTTTGAAAATCACTAACCTAGTTAGCAAAGAAATCACCCCATTGTCAACAAATGATGTTCCACCATCTTCATCAGCGCACATATAAACACAGTACCAGCCAATATTCACTCCGGAACCGTATTGGTCTATTGCAATTACAGAGAAATGAGCTGGCAAAAATGGAAGCATTCTGTGAGAATGCATTTGTTATACAAAATGCATAATAAAGAATATCACATGCTTACTATATGAGATTTCTATGTTACCCATCTGGCATACCAAACTCCATTTGTGATTATGCACACACATACATACATAGATTTTCCCCAAGAGAGCTGACTGTTAAACATTTAGAAGCACCGGATAAGCTCAAGGTTCAAAACCACTTTGGCACCAGAATACAAAGTTCAAAGGTCCTAGAGGTATTTCAACCCTGACCAAAACTTCAGAGGACAAACATGTGAGGAGAAAACACGTGTGTGTTGATTTTTTTGAGACAGAGTCTTGCTATATAGCCTTGACTAGCCTGGAACTCACCAGGGTAGCCTCTAGTTCATAGACATGTGTGTGTGTGTGTTTAAAGCAACAGATGAACACTTTTTAAAATGTCACTAGGCTGTAAAACCCAAGAATGCAGAGACTTTGCCCTTTTTATTCCTCGCACTTCTTTTGGCACCAAACTGGTGACACACGATGGTTCTCCTAGTCAACTGACTTTGCTCTAACTTCATCACAATGTCACCCAGAAATGGCCCTGATTGGAGAGCCAGGCCTATCCTTGCTAGCCTAGAAACTGCAACAGCCCAGGACCCTTGCTCTAGGGGACAGCACCTCAACTCTCTCAGCCTGACCAATGGGTCCGGGTCCCCTGTATAAGTCTGGTGGCTCTTCTGAAGGCAAGTCACCTGAACAACAGAAGGCCTCCACCTCCTAACTCTGCATGGCACAAATCACTCTGGTCTAACTGCTAGGTGCAGCCTGTCTGGATGAAAGAAAAGAAATCAGGGGAGGATTGCAAGGAAGGCAATGGGGAAGTCCAGAAAACCTTCATCCAAGTGAGAGGCCGAGCATCTACCGGGCTGCCTGACCACAAACTTCTGGCCTTTCTAATATCGTAGAGAGACCTTGAACAAGTTGCTGTGCCTCTCTGAACCTGGGTCTGCTTATTCAGGATGGGATAAAGGGATCTATTCCAGAAGGTCTCCACCCTCCGGTGTTGCCATGAGAGTGTTACTGCTACCATAGGCACCGGAAACCTGAGAAGAGAAAGAATTATGATATCCCACAGGATGGCCACCTCTTGAAACTTGGAAGAGGAGGGTTTTGAATAACAGAATTTCTCTTTTAGGGGAAGCAAAAGCACATGTAAGATGTCCCTCTTGGTGAGGCAGCCTGAAAGGATGCTGTATCTTCTGAAAGCCATAGATAAATTCCCTTTTGCTCACTAAGGGTCTCAAGGATGGTGCTTGGGACTGTGCATCTCATGATGCATCCCTCGAGCAGTGTAGCTTTTTCCTTCCGTATTTGCTTACATTTCACTGTGTGTGAGTGTGTGTGTGTGTGTGTGTGAAAGAGAGAG
The DNA here is from genome assembly GCF_018167655.1 of Microtus oregoni. NCBI lineage: Eukaryota > Metazoa > Chordata > Mammalia > Rodentia > Cricetidae > Microtus > Microtus oregoni. The sequence continues at coordinate 492,315 of NW_024544788.1, forward strand.
AGAGTTATATACAGTAAATGTGTGAAGAACAGAAGACAACTTTCAAGAGTTGGCTACCACCTTCGCTCTTGTTTGAGGCAGGGAGGGTCTTTCTTGTTTCTCTGTATTGCTGAGCATTTCACACTAGCTGACCAGCCAGCTTCTGGATAACTTTTCTGTCTCTGCCTCTTGAGTATTGATATTGCAGGCGTGGGCCACCCTTCCATATGTTTTATGGTGTTCAGAGGAACACTTACGAAAGTGATAAGGCAAGCATGGCTAAACCCTGGCTCTCGAGTGGAGCCTCCTTAATGACAGTCCCCTCCTCCCACTTGTTTGTTCCACCTGCCTATGACTGTGAGTCTAAGTTTATGGCCTGACCTTCAAAGAGAAGGTGTCATTAAAACGACATTTGCTATGTGCCAGGCACTGGGCCTGGATGTCACATCCACTTGAGCCTGGTAGCAGCCATAGGTAGGACAGGCACCCAAATGGCTGTTTCAATGAACAAGGAAACACATCTTCAGAACAACCCAAAAGCCGATATTATCCTTCGTGTCGCCAGTGGGAGATGGGTGCATGGTGAGATTAGCCAACTTGCCAGAGGATCCGCTTGATAGGACTCAGGATCCAAATCCAGATCTTTGGGATTTTAAATCCAGAGGATGTTATCCTGTGGCTCTCCAAGCTCTGGGCCAGCAGACACAGCCGTATGCTATCGTGGTTCATTATTCCCAGGGAGATGCAAGAATCTCCGAGGAAGAGGACCAGTATGGCAGCTCCTTTTCCTATCTGCACTGCCCTCCACAGGTGGCTCACTATACTCTAGGGACCACAAGACCAAAAGGAATTTGCACAGACTTCCTGGCACCAGCAAATCCTTGGCCACCCACCACTCTGGAATGTGGAAGAACCTCTTGGAAGTCCTGGTCATATCAGATGTTAATTTCAGGGAGCCCCTGTCACAGAGGACACCCTGCCTTCCATTGTAGCGGGAGGCTATTTGTTGGTTCCCGGCCGCCCAGCTAGTTTAGATCCGAAATTGTATCTACAATTTCTTTTTAAGCCCTCTCAGGTTTTATGCCACCGTACAGGCCTTTCTGTGCCCACTCTGCTCCTGTGGGACCTACTGACCTCTTGTGGGCAGAGTATAAATTCACGACGTTGGACAGCCTTTCAGCGCTGGAACGCAGCCAAGTGCCCTTTCTTATAGAAGCTACTTATCTCTAGTCAGTTGGACTTGGCTCTGACAGTGCTGGACTTGGTTAGTCTCTCAACTTCATGGCACCTTGGCTTCCACACCTGTAAAACAGGCATGGACAAAGACTCCTGGCCTACTTTAAAATGCAGGAAGTCTGGGCATATTGCTCGGTTGGTAGATTGGCTGCCTAGCATGCACGAAGCCCCGAGTTGGATCCCCAGCCCTACACAAAATGGATGTGGGTGTTCACATCTATCATCCCAGCACTCTGGGGATTGGCAGTGGGACAGTGAGGAGTTCAAGGTCATCCTTGGCTAGATAGTGAGTTTGAAGCTAGCCTGGGATATATGACATCCTGTATCAGAAAAAGAAAAAGGAAGTGGGGGGGGGGGCGACGACAAGAAAAAGCTTTAACACATGGAAACTTGTGGATACATTCAAGATTTCAAGTCCCCAATTAGACACTCATGACATCCTTGGTATCTGATCATCATTATTAGAGATTCTGGAACAGTGTTACCTTTTTTTTGTTGTTGTTGTTGTTGTTGTTGTTGTTGTTTTTTGTTTTTCGAGACAGGGTTTCTCTGTGGCTTTGGAGCCTGTCCTGGAACTAGTTCTGTAGACCAGGCTGGTCTCAAACTTACAGAGATCCGCCTGCCTCTGCCTCCCGAGTGCTGGGATTAAAGGCGTGCGCCACCATCGCCCGGCCAGTGTTACCTTTTTTCAGATGACAGAACACACAGAAAATATTTGTCTAGCAAAACTGAATTAGAGAGACAAGCCTGAGGTAGGTGAGAGGGCTTGTGCCTTCTAGAGATTAGGAGATGGAGGCAAGAGTCTTGTCATGAGTTCGAGGCCAGCCTGGACTACATAGAGAATTCCAGGCCAGGCTGAGATACACAACAAAATCCTGTCTCGATTAGTTAGCCAGTTAATCAGCCAATAGAAGAGGCTGGCAGAGGAGGCTTAGCTCATCATAGAACACTTCCCTAGCATAGATAAGGCTCAGGGTTCTATCCTCAGTGCGGGGAGGAAGAAAGGAAAGGAGGAGGGAGGGGGAAGCTCTTATGAGCAGAAAGGCTTCAGTCGTTACCTAGCTACTGTAAAAACAGGGTTCCTGGCATCCTCCCGTGGCAGGTGGGGTGACAAGGTGGCTGTTCTATTAGAGAAGCAGTTGCAGAGGCAACAGTAGCAGCTTGGAAAGTTGTCTCTGCGTTTTGGGTACCATCATATGTAACCCAAAGGGCCAGGTGAAAACGGTCACTGCACAGTTGAGAAAGGGCCTTACATGCCTGTCCCTGAGCACAGGGAAGAGCTCTCTGAGCTCGGCTTCCCTTCTTCTTTACATAGTAGAGACAAATGAAGAGTTCACAGTCACAAGCGGTGGGCATAGCTCAGTAGCAAAGCCCTTGTCCAGCCGCAAGGAGACCCTGGGTTCCATCTTCTCCATAAAAAGAGGAGGGGAGAGGAGGAGGAGAGAGACAGACAGAGAGACACAGACCACAGTCACACTCAGATCTAGAGAGGAATTGCCCCAAGCCTTTGGGATCGCTTGAGTCTGTCACAGGCCTTAGGCAGGAAGTTTCCCTTCAGAGCTAAAGTGTGAGACAGGGGAAGCATCTGCCTTCCTCCTCCCATCACACCCCTGTCCGTCCTCCCTTCTGCTCCTCCTCATTGGTACTTCAATGACTCACTCATGCAACAAGCACTTACTGAGCAACAAAGCACATGCCAAACCCTGTGCTGGGTACGGGGATTATGGCAGGAAACTGCTGGCCTCGAGGAACTGAGCTTGAGAGGTTCCAGGGAGGGCATGGTAGGTCCAATGGATGTCTGCGAAGAGGAAGGACAGGACAGGGTAAGGGTCTAAATCAGTTTCGGAGATTCTGGAAAGTGGGTAAAGACACTTGAAGCTCAGTAGCAGAGATGTGAAACAGGAAGAAGCCAGCAACAGGCAACGAGGTACTTTCCGAAAGAGGGGGGCATGTACAAAGACACCCTTGGGCATGGCAGAGGAGACAGGCTCAATGACTTCAAGCAGTTGTTAGAATGGCCGGTGTGGCGAAGCCAGGTAGGCAAGGTAGGTTTGGGAAAGGTGGCAATTGAAAGAAACCCTACTTCCTTCTGAAGGCAACAGGAAGTCACCGGAGACAATTTGCGCACAAGAACACTACGCTCCACATTGTTTTAAAGCGGTGGCTCTCAACCTTCCTAATGCTGTGATCCCTTTAATCCACTTCCCTATGTTGTGATGACCCCCAACCATAAAATTATTTTCATTGTTACTTCATAACTGTAATTCTGCTATTGTTATGAATCACAATGCAACATCTGATATGTAGGATACCTGGTATGTGGCCCCCGTGAAAGGGTTGTTCAACCCCCGGGGGGGGGGGTGTCATGACCCACAGGTTGAGAACCACTGCTTTAAAGGGGTGTAGCTCTGGATGTGAGGATGTAGCTCAGGCTGGTCTAGAAGTAGCTAGCTGCAACGACAAGGCGTTAAGGCAGGAGGCTGTCAGAGTCACCCAGGGTCACTTGGTTTTAAAAGCTAACTAGGGCATCGAGGAGAGGAGAAAGGCAGGAACCCGAAACCGCTTGAAGAAGCAGAGCCAACAGCACATGGTGCTTTGACGAAGTAGGTGATCATGGGGAGGGGGTCATGCTAGGGAAATCTGGTTTCTGGCTTGCATCAGCGGGTACCTGGAACTGAGAAGACCCTCAGGGACAAGGGATCACAAGAACTGCTGTGGATGTGCTGGGATTGCAGTACTTGGGGGACATTGCAGTGGAGATGTCAAATTGTTGCTTGGACATGAAAGGGTCCGAGTCAACAGCAAAGCCCACACTTGGTCATCTTTACTAAGGTAGCTGAGGTTACCTCATGAATCTTGAATGAGACGAATGAGAAGAGGGTTAGGAATGGAGCCTTGGTGATCACAGTAGTTAAAGAATAAAGCCGAGTCTGTAATCCAGCACTAGGGAGGCTGAGGCACGGGGGTTGACAAATAGAAGGTTAGTCTGTGCTACATGCTGAGACCACTCTAAATAATCAAACAAACAAGAACAGTTAACAGGCAAAAAGGGATGGCGGCAGAGGTGAGAAGGGGACTCTTGATAATGTATTCCAATCTGCATGTCTAGAGGACATGGAGACATTGGCATTGCCAGAGAGGAGATGAGCGATCAAGTCCAAGAGAGATAAGGGGACCCATATCTGAAAATATTGTCCTTGGGCTTTAGGATGAGTTCATTAAGGAGCAGACTCTTTTTAAACATTTATTTATTTTTATTTCATATGTAGCATTGTTTTGCCTGCATGTATGTGTGGACCAGGTGCCTGCAGTATCAGTGGAGGCCAGAAGAGGGCGTCATATCCTCTGGAACTGGAGTTACAAATTGTCAGCCACTATGTGGGCTCTGAGAACCCCAACCCAGGTCCTCTGCAAGAACAGCAAGTGGTATTAACCACTGAGCCATCTCTTTACCCCCTAGGTACAGACTCTTGGTTAATATCAGCCACAGGAGGTTTACCGGGGAGTTCTCTGGGATCACCAGTAGGAAGGAAGGCATGGAGGCAGGCCTAGAAGAGATAGGGGGCTGTGGTACAGGTTCTAGCTTCCAGAAAGCTCTGAAGCCAGGACACTGGGGCAGGCCTTTCCATCCCTGCATCAGTGCTTGCCCTGTCGAGGAAACACTGCCTTGGGAAAGCAGTTCTCCTCAGCCAAAGCAATCCACCACACAGGCAGAGAAGTCCCACGGGGGTCTAGGCAGCGCTCCTGAGAATGCAGAACAGGAAGCATCTCCGTGTCCACCACAGGAAGGAAGAGGGCGCTCTTGCGCCGCTGTTGGTCTGGGACGGAAGGCTTTCATGCTGTTAGCCTGAATTCTGCTCTGAGGACAGAAAAAACAATCTTTCTGAGGAAAGCTCCGGTGTGCTGGGGGGGGGGGGATGAAATGTCTGCTTCAGGATACTGAAGGGGAGCTGACCAGGAACATAACAATGCGTTTTGCCAAGCGGTGTCGCCATTTCTGCTGACTCCAGAGAACAAACGCTTCTAGCAGAATCAAGCTGTTCAAATCTCTAGGCCCCTTGCCCTTGGTTACTTAAGATTTGTCGCCTTCCCTCGGATTTCATTAGTTTGTACCAGGAAATATTCTATATTCTATATTCTTTCAAGGACAATTTATGAGTCTGTGTTCCTAAAACCTCTCAAACTTTTACCTAAACCATTTTCTGAACAAGAATTAAATAGAAAGCCACGACTCTGGATTTTTTTGAGACAAGGTCTCCTGCATCCCAGATTAGCCCCAAACTTGCTGCTACGATCTGAGGAATGACCTTGAATTTCTCATCCTCCTGCCTCTGCCTGAGTGCTGGGATCACAGGCACCGAGCAGCAAGCTTTGTTTGATGCTGGAACCAAACCCAGGGCCTTGTGCCTGCTGGACAAACACTCTAGTAAGTGAGTCTCATCTCCAGCCCCATGATGATTATTTTTTTGTTACAATAGTTACTGATGGTAATGACAGAAATCGAACTGCTGGAAAACAAGACCTGTGTACATATTACAATATTATAAACTGATTTTTAAAACGACTCCAGGCTTGACAATGAAGAAGATAAACACTTGCCTAGTTGAGGGCGAATAAACATGACAGGAGTCAGCATTAAACATACACAGATACAGCCTACAGGCAATGACAAAGAAACACTAATTACAAAGCTACGACGAGAAAATGCACAATGGGAGGCTCGTCACCTACAAGAATGACAAAATCCAGGAACTCTGCCTAGACAGGATTTACGCGCATGGTCATTCAAAGCCTCAATCTTCCAAGAAAGTTCCCCACATAAGGAGGGATTGTTTTAATGAGAATTCACTGGGGTTGAAGCAGGGCCTGAGCACCCAGCTGTGCCTCTTTAAACTAGGTTGTTGGCGGGGTTGTGGTGGCACATGCCTTTAATCCTAGCACTCAGGAGGCAAAGCTGGGTGGATCTCTGTGAGTTCTAGGTCAGCCTGGTCTACACAGCTAGTTCCAGGACAGCCAAGGCTACACAGAGAAACCCTGTCTTGAAGAACCAAAGCAAACAAACAAACAAAAATCTAGCTTGCCACCCATGAGGAGCTATGAGCAAGTAGCAACAACTTCTTTTTAAAGTATGTATGCGTGTTTTGCCTGCATCGCTGTCTGTGCACCACACACATGCCTGTTATAATTCAGGCAATCTGGCCTGCAATGTTCATGTTCTGAGCCCTCATGTTCTGCATCTAGTATGCCAAGGCATTGGTTTAATCACTGCCAATGGCACAGTAAACAAGATAGATATGGTCTCTGCCTTTGGGGCATTTATGATTAAGAATGGTCAACGAACAATTCAATCATGGCATGAGGAGTTCCATGACAGAGGCCCTGGAGGCCGTGCTGAGGCTCCAGAGAAGCCTGAGAGCTGGGCTGGAGGAAGCCAACAGCTTGCAGGGATGTATTTCTTGGGCACTAGATAGAGCAAAGATGCCAATCAGAGCCCAGCATGGTGTTGTTGCACCCCTGCAACCCCAATACTTCAAAAGCTGGGGCAGGGAGATTATGTGTTTGAGGCATGGAGGCCCTGGAGGCCGTGCTGAGGCTCCAGAGAAGCCTGAGAGCTGGGCTGGAGGAAGCCAACAGCTTGCAGGGATGTATTTCTTGGGCACTAGATAGAGCAAAGATGCCAATCAGAGCCCAGCATGGTGTTGTTGCACCCCTGCAACCCCAATACTTCAAAAGCTGGGGCAGGGAGATTATGTGTTTGAGGCCAGTCTGAGTACACAGATAGAACTGTCTGGACTTCTTGGGGGCCCATCGCCCTGAAGTAGAACACATCAGAATGCGTCAGCAGGGGGGGGGAAACGAGACTCACTAGCTCCAAATAGGGTATACTAAGATTTTTTCTTTATTAGAAGGGAAAATTCACGGAACAGGAATGGGGGTCCAACATCCAGGTGTGGAGTGCAGGAAGAGAGGGGACCGCAGTTTTTTGGTACCCAAAGCCACACCCTAACCTGGTCCAGCCTCTCAAAGGTCATTGCTGAAGGAGGGTCCCATCCCCCCTCTCTGTCTCTTTTTGTCTCTCGATCTGTCTCTCTCTCCTGAACAGGAGTAGAACCAGTCCCACCACAAGTTGGCTCTAGTCAGCTCGCACTATTGAATCCTGGAACCCAAAGAGCTAGCCATGACTGTCTCCCAGGGATGCAGGAGCACGGAGGTTCCATGGAAGTATGTGAGTGTGACTGCCAGTAGCCAAGGTATCAGAACATCAGACCCACAACCCTGTCTCCTCTTCCTGGAGAGACTGTGAGCTCGCTGAGGGCAAGACTGAGGCCTGAAGCATTCTTCCCTTTATTCTCTTTGAATGTATTGACTGCCGGATAATAACTGCACTTACGGAGGATTGATGCACTTCAATACATAGTCTCAAATATGCAATGATCAAGGTAATTAGCATGCTGGGAACCTTCAAACTCCACTCTCAACCCGCATCTTTCTCCAGCACACAGAGCACTCAGCATCTATGGTAGGCAGAGTCCTAGAGTCAAGAGGAGTGGAGAATCACATCACACTGTACAGCACAGGGAAGGCGCCGCTGCACATCATTGGTCAGCCATCAGTAAATGTTTCATTCATTCATTAATTCATTCATTTAATATTCATTGAGCATCTACTGCATTACCAGGAACTCTACTAGGCTCTATCTACACACACACACACAATCATTCCTATTCTTACTGTACTCTAAGCTTTTTTTAAAAAAGGTTTATTTACTAATTATGTATACAGCATCTGCCTATGTGTATCCCTGAAGGCCAGAAGAGGGCACCAGATCTCATTACAGATGGCTGTGAGCCACCATGTGGGTGCTGGGAATTGAACTCAGGTCCTCTGGAAGAAAAGTCAGTGCTCTTAACCCCTGAGCCATCTCTCAGCCCTACTTTAAGCTTTTAAGACACTGGGAGAGCCAGGTAATAAATGACATGAGCCAGAAACATATGCAGGGTCTTATGTAAGGAAAAAAAGCAAGAGAGAAAGCAGAAATAGGAGGTGATGAAATTTTAGATATAATGGTCACCAAAGTCCTCTGCCAAGAAAATCAAGACCCAAAGAAGTGAGGGAGTGGGCAGTGCCAATCGATACCTGTGAGAAAAGTGTTCCGGGCAGAGGGAGCAGCAACTGCAAAGGCTTCATTCTTTTTTTATAATTTAACTTTACTTTATGTGCATTGGTGTGAGGGTGTCAGATCCCCTGGATGTACAGTCACAGACAGTTATGAGCTGCCATGTGGGTGCTGGGAATTGGACCTGGGTGGAAGAGCAGCTCTGCTCTTAACCACTGAGCCATCCCTCCAGCCCCCATCATTCATTCTTACTTCCCTCTTGGAGTTTTTCATCAGTATTCGAATATGCTGTTCTTTCTCCTGTCTTGAGAGTACGTGTCAGTCTTACTTCCCCTCCACATGGCACTCCATTTCCCTCCTTTCCTTTACAGGAATAAAAATATTTAAAAATCTGTAATCAAAGCTTGCAACTCCTCTTTGCCCTTCGCTCTTGAACTCAGTTCTGTCCAGCGTTGCTGACACGGCTTAATTCCAACTGTTCTTGTCCAGGTCACCAACTTTTTTCTTGCTGCTAAATGCAACAGGCATTTCCAAGTCCTTGTCACATTTCTCTGTGGCGCTTGGCAGCCGGTTATTTCCTCTTCCTTTAAGCATGTGCTGGCCATTTGCCTATGTGCCTCTTCCTGCTGTGTTGAGGGTAGCAGACAATGACATTTCCCAGGCTCCTTTCTTCTCTGATTTCTGGAGATGTTTGGCTGATGGGAGTTACTGGCAGGAGATTGGAGGAGAGAAGGGTAGAAGCCTGAGCGTTTCCCTTCCTTTCTCTCTGTTATTAATGTTATCTCCAGAAGTGACTATTCCTCTGTGGTTTCCGCTGGGTAGCTGCTCCCTCTGTGGACCAACTTCCTAGTGGACTGGCATTTCTGCTATACTGGGTAGTCCCTGATCCCATGCTGGCATCCATCCTCCAAACTTAGTCACAGCTTCTGGCGATGAAACAGTCCTAAAGGACTCAATTCTCTAGGACCTTTGCTAGCTATGCTTTTATCTTTGGCAACCTCATCCTGTCTCATGGCTTTCATTGGCATCTATACACTGACAACTCTTTTTTTTTTTTTTGGTTTTTCGAGACAGGGTTTCTCTGTAGCTTTGGAGCCTGTCCTGGAACTAGCTCTTGTAGACCAGGCTAGTCTCGAACTCGCAGAGATCCGCCTGCCTCTGCCTCCCAAGTGCTGGGATTAAAGGCGTGCGCCACCACCGCCCGGCCACTGACAACTCTTAAGTATTTATTTCATGTGTATGGGTGCTTGCCTGAATTTCTGCATAATGTATATGTGTCACATGTGTACCCTGGGTCCTGTGGAGGCCAAAAAGAAGTCACCAGACCTCCTGGAACTAGAGTTAGAGACAGTTGTGAACCACTGCATTGCTGGTGGGGACTGAACCCGGGTCCTCTGCAAGAGCAAGTACTCTGAACTGTTGAGCCATCTCTCCCTAGTCACAAACAACTCTCAAACATATCCATAGCAAGTCTTCCACAACTGGGCTGATCAGTCTTGGCTTTCACTTTGATTAGACTGAGAGATGCTTTGGAAGATTAGTAGAACATCCCCATAGCTGTGTCTGTGAGGTCACTGGTTTTAAAACAAGACAGTAATAGACCCTCCAATAGGAAGGTAAGAACAGTTAAAGGAGAAAGGTCATTGGGAGCATGCTCTTGGGGCTGGGTCTTGCCTGTACGTAATCTCCTTTAAAACTGTTTCTCTCCAGCTTTGGCTTACAGTGACAAAATAAGTCAAGTGTTCATCTGACATCACCACTCAGACAGCCAATAACCGTTTCAGAAATATGTCCAGTACATAGTCACTGGCTTTCTTACCGTGCTGTTGCTCTGCACCGAAGAAAATGGCACTTCTGGCCTGGCAAGATAGCTCAGTGGCAAAAAGTCACTTGCTATGCAAGCCTGGTGACCTGAGTTTGATACCCAGGAACTCACACAGTAGAAAGAAAGAGCTGACTCCACATGCACACAATGACACCCCCTGAAAGAGAGAGAGAGACAGAGAGAGAGAGACAGACACACAGAGAGAGACAGACAGACAGAGACAGAGAGACAGAGAGGTTTTTAAAGAGAAAATGGTACTTAATCACTAAATTATTCTACACACATAATTCAAGGAGCTATTCTTTCTTTCTTTCTTTCTTTCTTTCTCTCTCTCTCTCTTTCGAGACAGGGTTTCCCTGTGTAGCTTTAGAACCTGTCCTGGAACTAGCTCTTGTAGGCCAGGCTGGCCTCGAACTCACAGAGATCCACCTGCCTCTGCCTCCCGAGTGCTGGGATTAAAGGCGTGCGCCACCACCGCCCAGCAAAGGAGCTCTTCTTGATTCTTCTCTTCTACAGAGATGGCGCAGCAGTTAAGAGCACAGATCACTCTCCCAGAGGAAAGAAAGCACCCAAAACCAGCAGCCCACTGTGGCCTGTAACTTCAGGGTATTCAACATCTTTGACCTCCATGAGCCACATTGCACACATGTGGGCACACCCACACATAAACACGTGTGCCCACATGTGATTAAAAATAAATAAGAGAAAAGAAAACCTGAATCAGGGGACCCAGGGACCCAGGTTAGTGGTGCAGTGCTTGAGCAGAATGTGTAAGACCCGAGGACCAATCCCCAGCAGCGCAATTTTTGAAAGTTTTTTTAAAAATTATTTCTTTTATTTTTGTGATTAATATAAAAAGGGCATAACAAGGGCCAAAACAATAGACAAACTAAGGTGAACAAGGGAAAGCCCACGAGGCCTCAACTCTATGCAAAGAACTACAGGCAACTAAGGAGCGTTGAGAATGTGGGAAAGTCTTCCCCAGGGACAGGCGCTCCAGTTGGCTAGCCAGTGCCAGCGCACAACTCTGAAAACAGGCACATCTTACAAAAGGAAAGCCATAAAGTGAACGGTGTTCCACCTTGACTTTAAAGCTTCTAACGGCTTCCTACCATATCTATGATTCCAAATCCTTATCCTGGTCTGCAAGGCCTACTGCGGATTGGCTTCTGTGAACTGGCTTCCGTGGGCTGGCTTCTGTGAACTGGCTTCCGTGGGCTGGCTTCTGTGGACTGGCTTCCGTGGGCTGGCTTCTGTGGACTGGCTTCCGTGGACTGGCTTCTGCTCGTGCCTTAAGCCTCACTGCTTCCTCTCCTGTACGCAGTCCCACTTGCCATCCTTCTGGTTTCTCAAAGCTTCTTCCCTCTGTGTTTTCCAATGCCATCAGCTGGAATGCTGCACGAATAGCAAAAACCCAGAGACAGATATTGGGGTCAAGCTGAAGATCAGAAAAGCAAAGTAGTCAGCCAGTGCCTCTTACTGCTACCTCAGACGGATATCGGCAACCGTGTCTCCACGAATCCTCAGACTGAGACCAATCTCCTCCTGTTTTATAGTTCTCTCTAGTACTGGGATTAAAGGTGTGCACCGCCGCCTGGCCTCTATGACTGACTAGTGTGGCTGCTGGGATTAAAGGTGTGTGCCACCACTGCCTGGCCTGCATGGCTGACTAGTGTGTATGTGTGAGGAGTGTAGGCAAACACATGTGAAAGTCAGAGGACAATTTTGTGTTCTCTCCTCTCAGCACAGGTTGTGGGAAATGAACTCAGGCTGGCGGGCTTGCTGAACCATCTTACTGGCCTTTCATTTCATTCAGTAGTGTCTGTCGCTTTGAAAACTGTGAACCACTTTGTTCACCACTAACATCCCCTGCTCCACAGATGGCTGAGTTACTAAAAGGGAGTGGATTAGCCTTGAACTCAAAGACACGCATCTTTACCCCTGAGACAGCAAAGCCAAAAGGTCAGAAGCATCTAACTATATTCCTCTGCTCTTGGTGCTTTGGAGAGAGAAGTCCTCTGCTAGCGGGTAGGGGGTCTTACAGGGGAAAATAAAGGTTGGGAACAAAGTGGTCCTGATGTGATATGGTGGGAACAGGAGAGCTAGAGCTGCTAAATCCAGAACATCACATTGAGCAAATGACCATCTGTGGTGAGATCCCATCTGACACAAGAACCATACATTCAGTCTGGCAGTGGTGGTGCATGCCTTTAATCCCAGCACTCCTGAGGAAGAGGCAGGCAGGTCTCTGTGAGTTCAAGGCCAGCCTGGTCTACATAGCGAGTTCCAGGACAGGTTCTAAAAGCTACACAGAGAAACTCTGTCTCAAAAATCTAAAGAAAAAAAAAAAAGAATTAGAACTTGAAAAAAAGAACCATACATTCATGGCACCTAATACCTGATCATTTACAAGATGAGGTCACTCGACTATCGGGGTATGAGATGACAGAAAGCAGACTGACTGTAAGGCTAACTCAATATTGAGAGTTTGCGGGATGGATGCTGTCATATAATCCAGTCTCAGAAAGACAAATACCACATTTCCTCTCTCATATGTGTATGAGACACATATATATGTATGTGTGTGTGTGTGTGCATGTGCGTGTGTGATGAAACCAGAAAATGGACCATGAGAAGGGGAAATTGTTTTGAGGAAGGAAAAAGAGGAAGGGGAACACATGCAACATAAAACCAAGAATGAGATGGCCGAGAGTTGAATGGTACAGGAGGAGCAGGGGAATGGAAAAGAAGGGACAGGGAAGATCAACAAAAATAAATTATGTAGAAATGTCGTAATGAAACATTACATCTTGCTTGAATTTTAAAAAACAAACAAAAAGCCAGGTGTGGTGGTATGCAGGCTTAATCTTTCCTTGGGAGGTGGAGACAGGCAGGGGCAGAGGTTTCAAGGTAGTCCCTGGCTACACAGTGAGCCTGGGGTCAGCCAGGGCTCCAAGAGATCCTGTCTCAAAAAACAAAACAAAAACCAAACAATTGGGCTGGAGAGATGATGGCTCACTGGCTAAGAGTATATGCTGCTATTGGAAAAGACCTGTATTCCATTTCTAGCACCCACACGATGGCTCCTGAGGACACAATACCCCTTCTGGCCTTTTTGGGCACCAGGTATGCATGTGGTGCATATACCTACACGCTAGAAAAATACTCATATACATGAAAGATAGAACATTAATTTTACAAAAGAGAAAAAAGTGACATTTATAACAGCATCAGGAAAAAGTGAAGAACCCAAGTATACATTTCAACCAATTATCTACAAGATCTGTACATGAAAACTAAAGCACTAACAAAAAGAACCAAACACCTGTACAGATGCCAATTTTCCATAAAATGATCTTCAGAGATTACAAAATCCCATACACCCTAGAAAAAATACTGAGCTGATTTTAAAATATGGGAAAGACAAAACTCCATAATAGCCAAAAATAACTACAAAACAGAACGAAGGTGGAAGAATCGTGACCAAATGTTCAAAACTGTCCCTAAAGCTGCAATAAGCCAATCAAGACACTCTATATAGCTAGGCAGAGTAGCATATGCTTATAGTCATGGTTACCTGGAAAAAGAAGCAGGAGGATCACTTGAGCCCGTAAGTTTACAACCAGTCTACGAAATACAGCAACACTAAAGAAATGAAAACTGGCAAGGTAGTAGAGGCTGGGGCTCAGTGGTTGAGTGTAACATAGGTGAAGCCTTGGGTGTGAACCTCACAATTAAAAAGGAAAACAAGTACTGTGTGGGTAAAATAACAACGGATGAAACATAGTGAGCTGGTGGGTTTGTTGTTGTTGAGACAGGGTCTCGATTTTGCAGTCCTGGTTGGTCTGGAACAGGCTGGCCTTGAACTCACAGAGATGCAAAGTGCCTTTGCTTCCTGAGTGCTGAAATTCAGGGTAGGTGCCACCACACCCAACCATGAACTGATGTCTGACAGAACTATAAAAGAGATGAAGGAAAAATAGTCTTGTTAATAACTAGGTGTCATAGACAGGCGATGGTGGCACACGTCTTTAATCCCAGCACTTGGGAGGCAGAGGCAGGAGGATCTCTGTGAGTTTGAGGCCAGCCTGGACTACAGAGCGAGTTCCAGGATAGCCAGGACTATTACACAAAACAGTTTTGTCTCAAAAAAACAATAATATAAGAAGAAAAAGAAGTCAAAACTAGACATGTTTTTAAAAAAATAAACTGACATACAACTTATGCATTATACAAAACTACTTCAATATAGACGACTACAGATGTAAATGTCAAAAATACAATTTTCAGAAGTATAGAAGATATTCATGATTGAGTCAAGAAAGGCACAACAGAAAGGCTGGAGAGATGGCTCAATGGTTAACAGCATTTGTTCTGGCTGAGGACCCAAGTTCAGTTGCCAGCACCCACAGAGGCTCACAATCATATGTAATTCCACAGGCAGATCCATACAAGTGACAATACACACACATACACATAAATAAAAGGAAACAGAAATCATTTACAAAACAAAACAACAACAAAAAAACCTCAAAAAAGCAGGTTTAAAATGTGTAGAAGACAGTCAGTGGTGGCGCACTCCTTTAATCCCAGCACTCATGAGGTAGAGACAGGAGGATCTCTGAGTTTGAGGACAGCCTGGTCTACAGAGCTAGTTCCAGGACAGCCAGAGCTACACAGAGAAACCCTATCTTGAAAACAAAAACCAAACAAACAAATAAAACATAAAAAATTCAACATTAAAAAAATGGGTAGAGCCGGGCGGTGGTGGCGCACGCCTTTAATCCCAGCACTCGGGAGGCAGAGGCAGGCGGAACTCTGGGAGTTCGAGACCAGCCTGGTCTACAGAGCTAGTTCCAGGACAGGCTCCAAAGCTACAGAGAAACCCTGCCTCGAAAAACCAAAAAAAAATAAAAAATAAAAAAAATAAAAAAAATGGGTAGAAGAGCTGAACACACACTTTACCAAAGATACAGATGGAAAATTAACATATACATGTGTATTGCAAAAAAGAAACCAATTCAAACTGACAAACATTTCTTGTATAAACATTTCTGTAAAGATGCTATCTAAAAGGCAATATGCCTATGAAAAGATACTCAACATCACCAGTCACCGAAGAAATGCAGAAACGATACAATAAAATTTCAATATGGGTACAGAGAAATTTGAGTCCTTATTTATTGTTGGCTTGTGACTGAGAGATTTTGAAACAGAACATCCAACAAGCTAAGGGAAACAGAATGGAATCTCCTGCAAAAATTACCAATAGTCAGAGCTGGTGGTGCAAGTCTGTAATTGTTGGGAGGCAAAAAAAAACCCAGGAATATCTTGCATTCAAGGTCTGCTTGGGCTAGCAAAACCCCATCTCAAAAAATTATTTAAATTTTTTAAGGGCTAGGGAAACAGTTCAGTGATAGAATAACTTGTATAGAATGTGGAAGACGCAAGACCTAATGCCCACTACAAAAACAAAACATACCACCCAAAACCCTAAAACTACCATACTTCTGAACACTTATCCAAAATAACCGAAACTAGGATGTCCCAAAGTTATTTTTACACGGCCACGGTGACTGTAACGTTATCCAAACAGCGGTCTACTGACACGAGTGAATAAACTGTATACACGTGCAGGGAACTGTTACACCCTAAAAGGGAAGGCGATTCAGCACACACCTGGACGAACACTGAGGACTCGCGGCATGTGAAGTAGGCCCCTCGCAAAAAGAAGTGCTATGTGATCTCACACACAGTAAGTATCTAAATCAGACAGATTCACCAGAGCAGAAAGAACATCATGGTTACCAGGGCTTAGGAGTCCCTTTGTGTCCGGGTTTCAGATTTAGAAGCTGAAAAGTTCTACAGATTTGATTCACAATCATGCAGCTTAACACTGTTGAACTCCACAATTAAATATGGCTAGAGGGCCAGATGTGGTGCCTCTGCTCCCCCAGGTGCCCTTAATTCTAGCACTTGGGGGAGCAGAGGCAGGTGGACCTCTAAGTTTGAGGCCAGTCTAGTCTATACAGTGAGTGAATTTTAGGACAACCAGAGCTAAAAGTGAGACCCTGTCTCAAACAAACAACAAAAAAATTAAGGCTAGAGAAACTGGACTTGGCAGCCCAAGTCGAGAGTTCAAGTTGGTAGAGCACTTCAACTTCAGCCATTAGATACTAGATTCAATCTCTGCTAGCAGCTAAAGAATAAAAATCCCACAGCCATCAGGTTTGCCTGTTTCTAAAGATAGGGGCCAGAGAGACTGCTTAGTATTAATAGCACTTTTTTCAGGGTTGGGCATTTAGCTCAGCGGTAGAGTGCTTGCCTAGCAAATACAGGGTCCTGGGTTTGGTCCTCAGCTCTGGGGGGGAAAAAAACCTCAGCTTTTTGTTGGGCCCTGTCTTGAAAAAACAAACCAAACCAAACAAAAAACACTTTTTGTTCTTGTAGAGGACCTGGTTTCCATTCCCAGCACCCACCCATGACCTCCAGTTCCAGGGCATCTCATGCCCTCTTCCGACCTCTGCAGGCACCAGGCACACGTGAGATACACATACATATAATGCAGGCAAAAGGCTCATACAAAAATTAAAATTTAAAAGATCTTTAAAAATCTACTAAAAGACACTAAGCATTTAATCCTAACACTCAGGAGGTAGAGACAGAAGGCTCTGGAATTCAAGGTCAGCCTCAGGTACACAGGGAATTTGATGTCAGCCTGGGTTATACGGGATTGTGTTTCAAAATTCTAAAATTAAAAATTAAATCTATATTAAAAATCTAAAATTAAAAATAAGAGTCAGCCACTACATGAGACCCCATCTCAAAAACAAAAATGGTTAATAAACTTTTTAAAAACTGTAATAAAAGCAGTATGTTCAACATCATCTATCACTAGGAAAATTAAATAAAAATCAGTAGATAACCGAGAAAAGCACAGGACATATGGTCCGTGGCAATATGAATCTTAAGATGATCAAAGCAAGCTAGTTAAGTTTATTCAATTCTAATATTTATATTATTTTATTTTATATTTTATTTTTTGAGAAAGTCCTGCTTGCTTTGGTGCCCAGGTTGGTTTTGAACTCCTGAACAAAAGTGATCCTAAATGTTAGAACTAGATGCACATGCCAGCACACCCAACAAGACAGCTTAGTCTTTAAAAAGCTTTTCAAATTCTCTTAAATGACAGTCACAATTACAAATGCCACCATCTATTAGAGTGAGAACATTTCATAACATTTTCATATTTTTGCCACAGTTGATCATTTGCAAAAAGAAAAGAGAGTATGACTTTCCAAAATTTCAATATGGCTCTTTTTATTAAAATTAATAGAGAAAGTACATCATATTGTTTCAATAATTTTTAATAAAAAGAGAAAAATGAAATGTACACACTCACTTGATATTAATGACATAATGTTTCATATCCTTATAGAGGAAGCAAAATTTGTAACTTGAGCCAGAAGTTGAAATGATTGGCATTTATCTAACAGCAAATATTTCATAAAATACGTAGAAGTATAACCACAGAATTGCTTTAGGGGGTTCTCTAGCTGAATCATTGCACGTCACTTGATTTTTCAAAATGATTATGTTCTGATCTAACTATACATACATATAAATAAAGATTCCACAGGAGAAGCAGTTCAGCATAGTAGAGCTTGAGTTTTAAAGTCAGATTTTTGGCTTTACCAATTCCTGGCCAGTGGCTCTTGGGGAACTTGAAGTCTGAGATTCAGGTGTATTCATTTGAAAAAGTTGATGACAAGAGTTAACTATCATAGGAGGTATTGTCCGAGAGAGCCAATACCTCTAAAGTGCTTTCCACAGCATCTGACACACACCAAGTACTCAGTGGAGAGTAATGAGTATTAATGCTGCTATTACCATTAGGTTTCATTATTACTAACAAAATAAGCGCCCCTCAAGTCTAAACACACACCTAAAAAGGTCTACAAGGAAGTAAGTCTGTGAGACTAGCACGTGGCCAGAGACTAGAAGCCTGAATGTCTGAGGTGGTGTAAGTATATCCAAGCTGTGCACATAGGAATTTGGGGATAAAGTGGAGTAAAGGCAGAGGTCATTGTCTGGTGGACACAGTTGGTCATTCATACAATGTTAATTCTGTCTCACAACTAGGAGAAGAAAGGAGGTGAAGAATTAGCCAAAGGCATATCCCATTCACTGGCTGCGGAGTCACTGGGAAGGTGGTAACATGTACCATTCTGTGCATTCCCAGCAGTCCCAATCCTCTTTGGCCCAGTTTTTGCTAGCTCAACTGTACCTCCACTCTAGCCTACTTTTCCCTGCAAGTAATGAAATCAGAAAAGGCAAAGACAATGACTTCCTGGCAGAACCTCACAAACAAGTCTTAAAAGTGCAATTGGTCAGAGATAACACCAGGAGGGCAACACACTCCATGTTTCCTCACGCCTTGCAATACAGGCAAACAGATAGGAATATGGGAAGAACCACGTGGATACTGACATCACTGAAGGAATGACACACTTCAAACAGGCTTCTGCAAATAGCAAATGGAAAACAAGACACCCAACAGACAATCTACTCTCACTACGCCCCCTCCTGTGTCCTCACACAGTAATTCTCCCAGCTGACTGACTAGCTCCTTTGGGTTACTTAGCAAGGCCATATTTTCATTCAGACCTGAGCTACCTACCCCTGCGTCTGCAATCTGGCTCTTTCTCTTGTTTTGTTTTTGGTGCTGGGGATGTCCTCACACATGCCTAGCATGTACTCCATTACTGAGCTACACCCCCAGCCACATGGCTTTTCCTTCTTTAATTCTGTAGTTTCATATGGCATGGCTCACATATAACTCTACTATTTTAAGTAAAGAAATATTTCTGCAGATTCGGGTTTCTAACTATTTCTACCGACAAGAGAATCATTCAAACCCTAGTTAATTAATTCTAAGGGCAGTTCGAAGATCAGAGACAGAATCTCTTAAAAGGATCCACCTTTTAAGAATTAGAAGGAATTAATTTTAATTCCTCCAACTTTCCTCTCATACCATTATTTTTTTCAAAAAATTTAAAACAGTTATTAGCTTTGAAGAAGAAATAAAAAACCATCAACCTGCCAGGCGGTGGTGGCACACGCCTTTAATCCCAGCACTCGGGAGGCAGAGGCAGGCGGATCTCTGTGAGTTCAAGACCAGCCTGGTCTACAAGAGCTAGTTCCAAAACAGGAACCAAAAGCTATGGAGAAACCCTGTCTCGGAAAAAAAAAAAACAAACCACCAAACCATCAACCTTAGAAACTAGAGACTTATCTAGCCCTAAAGATATGACAGAAGAGGACTGACAGGGAAGCCAGGCACGGTGGTGCATTCCTGCAGTTACAGCACTGGAGGGCTAAGATAGGAGGATTATAGGTTCAGGGCCATCCTCCAGTGTGTACCAGGAACTTGTCTCAAAGACAAGACAGAAAACTTACTTATACAAAGATTTGAAAACAATCTACCTCCTAGAAAGCAAGTGAAATGGGGTCAAGGATTTTAGTGAAAGACAAGAACAGCAATGCAGGAAACTCAATGGGATGGTCAGAAAGATTCTTCCTGGGACATAGAAACGAGACCATGAAATCAAGAAGCTTTTTCGTCTTGATTTAAGTGCCGGCCTCCAGTCTCAACTCAGAAAGATCTGAATTATTTGAACTGGTTGTCGATCAGAGTCCCTTTCATTTTTGCTTTCTTGGCTTCCAATTCAGCCTGGAAAGAAAAAAAAGTATGCCCTGATACATCACAATCACATGAAATTCTTAACATTTCTTCTTTATTCTAGTTGTCCCACTTGCCCTTAACTGCTTAGTGTATAAGCCAACTGTGGTTTTACAATCCTTATCCATCAATTCAAAACTCTGGCTCATGAAAGCTAGATATAAAATTACATGTGTATGTGTGTGTAGATCATCAAGGGGAAGGAGGGATATGTGTGCTAAGAAACCAGAAGGACAAGCAGAATGGAGACCTGTAATCCATGAACTAGGGAGCTAGAGGGAGGAGGATCAGGAGGAGTTCAAAGCCAGCTTACATAGCAACTGTCAGGTCAGCCTGGACTAATCCTGTCTTGAAAAAAAAAAACCAGAGAGAATGAAAACAAAAAAAGCAGAGGAGGGATACTATGCAAAGAAGTAAGGAGACCAACCAGAGGGGGTAGGGACATGGGAAGGCTGTGGGGTAGGAGTATGGGGAGTCTGTGGAGTAGGAGCATGGGAAGGCTGTGGGGTAGGGACAGGGGGAGGCTGTGGGGTAGGGAGAGTATAGGGTAGGGAAAGAATGAGAACAAAGATAATGAGACACTTCTTATGAAATGCCATGAAGAAACTCACTAAATATGCTAAAAAATTGAAAAATGTAGGTCCCACCCTATATAGAGATATCATGCTCCAAGTTAATCCCACGGATAAAGAAGAAAACTAGCAGTGCTTTAAAAGCAATCAAAGTCCCAATTTGGGTAAACTGAGGTAGTAGAACTGTATGCCATCAATTTGGGTAAACTGAGGTAGCAGCACTTATGCCATCAATTTGGGTAAACTGAGGTAGTAGAACTGTATGCCATCAATTTGGGTAAACTGAGGTAGCAGAACTATATGCCATCAATTTGGGTATACTGAGGTAGCAGAACTGTATGCCATCAATTTGGGTATACTGGGTAGCAGAACTGTATGCCATCAATTTGGGTAAACTGAGGTAGCAGAACTGTATGCCATCAATTTGGGTTTACTGAGGTAGCAGAACTGTATGCCATCAATTTGGGTTTACTGAGGTAGCAGAACTGTATGCCATCATGTACTGGAAAGCACTAAAAAACCTGGCCCTTAATCCTGACCCTAGAGAGAAAGTAGCAGGTTTAACCATCACTCAAGTTAGGCCTGGCAAACAAGATTTCTAATTTAGTGCTAGACCCCAGTCACTATTTACCAACACAGACAGAGCCTGGTGTGAGGAAGCTGGCAGCCAACTATACTAGTAACTTCCAAGAGCCTTTGCAAATCATTCAAAGCAAGAAATCCAAGCCAGGAGGCCTGCGCCTTTCCCCATGCCACTCACCAGCTCTTGCAGTCGCCTCTTGCTCATGCCTTTGCGCTCCAGCTGTTTTTCAATCACTTTGGCATTCTGTGCATAGGAGTCGGCAACTTCCCTCTATAGGGAAAATGAAGGGCCTTCAGACCAGCGCACTTACCAGGAACTACAATCAAGACCTCAGGCGTTATTTGTACTACTCAAGCCCATAAATTGGAACTCAAACAGCAGGCCTCCCTACACTTCCAATTCTTCATTTTCTCAATAACCCCGGAGACTTCAGGTTTCCATGGTGATCATTTGATAACATCCCTCCATAAAAAACACTTGGCTTGAAATACCAGAAAAGTAACTGCTGTTACTGCTAAGGACAGACTCAAACCATTAGAGCCTGCCTGGGAGGGACTGAAAATTATTCAGTCCAGTACCTTATTTTTATTGGTTTGTTTTTGAGATAGGAACATGCAGACCCTGAATGTAAGATGCTCCCATCTAAACCTCCAGAGTACTGGGATTATAGGCGTAAACTGTCAGATCTGAATCCAGTTCAGTAGTTTTAAAATTAAAAAGTGATGAGAGGATCCACATTCTTTGTTCTCATTTTATAGCAGATGTCCCTCCCATTCAGGGAAACAGGTACTCCCAATAGCAATGAGTTTCTTACTAGTGGAGCAGGGTGTGAAAGCAAGGCTGCCAATTGTTCTGCTCCGCAGAGGCTCTGACTTAAGTCCCCTTACTCCCCCGCCCCCCAATTCCAATTCCCATGAAAGCCGAAGCACTTACAGCCTCTATCTCTTCTTCTTCCTCATCAATGGTAGACACAGTAACAGAGCTGAACTTGCCCATGTCTTTAGTCCGTTTGGTCATCATCACCTAGAAGAGAAGGAAGAGGTATCAAGCTAATCAAGCTAAGGTCACCTCACAAGGATCCATGAGCCATGTAAGCACATGCATTTGCGTGCCTGTGTACAGGCACGGTGTGAGAATACTTGCCTCTTAGGGACAGGGCAGGCTAACTATCTAAATGTCAGCGTTTTCAAGCATTTCCTTTTGAGTTTTTTTTTTTTGAGACAGTTCCTGTCTAGCCCTGGCTGTCCTGGAACTCACTCTATAGACCAGGCTAAAAACGAATTCAGAGATTCGCTTGCTTCTGCCTTCCCTCCCGATTGATGGGATTAAAGGTGTGTGCCACCACTACCTGGCAAAAGGTGGCTGGAGAGACAGCTGTGGGTGCTGGGAACCGAACTCTTATATTTTTGGTTGTGAGGGTAGCCTTTAATGGCTGAGCTATCTCTCCACTCCACTATTGAGGGATTTTTAAGTATATTTAAAAATCATTCTAATTCATTGAGGATTTAATTGTTCCCACTCTAAAAAAAAAACTGAAAAGAGGAAAATAAAAATTATACAATTTGTAACCTTACAAGATTACTGCATATGAAGCAAATAATAAATGTCATAGTTCTATATCTGGCTATATACAACAATTGCATTTTCTTAATAAATAATATTATAGATGTATAGGTGAAAGTTGCTTTATTTTAAAGCTTAGGGGGCAGTGCTCCAGCTCAGTGGGTCTTGCATAATATGTTCGAGTCCTGCGTATGATCCCCAGCACTAATGAAACCTGGGACTAAATGTGTAGCTGTATTAAGTCGCCTGTGCCCTTGGATGATAATTACCTTCTTAGGAGGCTCTTGCTTCTGAGTATATATATTGGTTTTCCCAAAGCCTTGACCAAATTTCACTACTGCTCCATCCACGATGAACGTCACAGGCGCATTCTTCGGCTGGGACTGGTAGAAGAGCGGAAGCCCACACCTGCAAATGGCGGAGTGAATCTCTGCAAAGCTCTAGTTCTACTCCCCAAAGCATGACTTACAAAGGAGACTTGCTTTTTCAGAAGACCTTTGTTTGTGGCATAAAATGTTTTCATTTCCCCTAACGGACTGGGCAAGAATCAATTAGGATGCATGTTGAAATTTCCGATCAGGTTCCTAGGCCTGGCCCATAAGATCCTGGTTTGGCAAATGTAGGGGGTGAGTAAGGCTTGAGACTCTGCTCTTTTCAATGGCATTCCATATGATTATTTTTGACATTAGACAAAATTTGGGAAATGCTATCTAATGCTACTTTGGCTTTGTAGTAAAAAACTGCTACCGTTATACTCAGGTGTCTTGGCACTGGTTTGGGCATTCTGTCCCCTTTGCTGTTTCATTTTACAGCATCAGAGAAAGTGGACACTTTCTTTGGCTGACCATTATGCTTTTTGAGCTAAAAAGTAGACCTACAAGAAATGATAAAACCAGCCTCATCAATCCAGTATGGTGAGGAGCTCAAAGCCTTCCTATCTTCTACTTGTTTTCTTCTGCTTCAGTGCTCCTACTTTCAATCTTTTTTTTTTTATTTTTCGAGACAGGGTTTCTCCGTAGCTTTTGGTTCCTGTCTTGGAACTAGTTCCTGTAGACCAGGCTGGCCTCGAACTCACAGAGATCCGCCTGCTTCTGCCTCCCGAGTGCTGGGATTAAAGGCGTGCGCCACCACCGCCCACCCTCTACTCTGAATCTTTTGAGAACTAAGACACAATTGTCCTTATGTAAAGATTGAACTTAACTGCCAGGCATGGGGGCCGGCCTTTAATCCCAGCACTCTGGAGGCAGAGGCAGGTGAGTTTAAGGCTAGCCTGGTCTACATAATAAGTTCTTGGATAGCCAGGGCTACACAGAGAGACCCTGTCTCAAAACAACAATAACAAAACTTGAACTCACTAATATTCTTACTATTAATAGTCTAAAGCTGAAAGTTTTGCTTTAAATAACATCCTTTAAGATTCTTAGTTTTATAGTCTACATAATAGATTTTATACATAAACCTGGAACTAAATTATATTGTGTCACATTTTCCTTTATGACTCAGCCAATTCTATTCCAAAAGAAAATATATATTGACAATAAAATCTATCTAGAATACTCACAGCAACTTTACTGATAATAGCCTACACTGGAAGCAACTCAAATTAATTGTAAATGGGTAAACAAACTGATACAATGGAATGCTCAAAAATAAAAACCACTGTGAATGAGTAAATGAACTAATAGGATGGGATAGTCAACAATTTTAAAAAGATACATATATCGGGGAAGAGACAGAAATCTTTAATAAATAAATAAATAACAAAAAGCAAAAAAAAAAACCAACAACAAAAAGATACATATAACACCTTGGATGAATCCCTAAAATAACAAACTGAGGAAAACTAGTATAGAGGCCAGTGAGATGGCTGAGCGGGTAAAGGAGTCTGCTGTGAAGCTGGAAAACCTGAGTTTGACTCCCAACACCCACATGCAAAAAGGCAAAACTCTTATGCAAGTTGTCCTTTGAGTCTGACATGTATTCCATGCCACGGACATGCGCAGAGAAGAAAGAGACAGGGAGGGAGGGAAGGAGGGAAGAGGGAAAGAGAGGGAAAGACAGACAGGTATAAAGACATGTATTTGTACAGAAGTGTTAGGAACGGTGAAAGCAGTATGACATAAAGCAGGGGCTACCAGGGAAAAGGGTGAAGGGTGTTGGAAATGTTTTCTATCATGACGGGGGTGGCATTAATTTATTGTATTTTTCTGTCAAAACTCATCGACTTGAATATTCAGATGGGTACATTTTATGCAGACATATTACATCTTGATCTTTCAAATTATACTATGTTAAAAACTCAAGTTTTTGCCTGGTGTGGTGCTGCATGCCTATAATCCTAGTACTTGGGAGGCTAGGGCAAAGGAGCAAAAGCTCAAAGCTATCCTGAACTACCTATCAAGACCCTGCCTCTGAGGAAAAAAAAGGCCCTCATTTTCCTTACTTTTATAATCAGCTGATCAGAGGTGGATTTAACTAGCATCTTTGGAAAGCATATTAGCATTTGGTTTGAAGGCCTTTGAGATTATCGAGATCAAAAAGAGATTATTTTCCTAACACAGTATGCTTTTACTGACCCATGCTCAGAAAAACCCACACTGTTGATACTTACTTTGCACACTTCTTTCTGTATTGACGTTCAATGCCCTCAGGCCTGCACAAAAAATGGAAGTTAAAAAAATGAAAACTTACAAGCAAATCTCATAACCAATTAACCTCCTAGCTCCTTTTTCCCATCATTCATCACTTATCATAACTCATGGTAAAAGTTCAGAAGTTCTGTTCTTTTTTTTTTTGGTTTTTTGAGACAGGGTTTCTCTGTGGCTTTGGAGCCTGTCCTGGAACTAGCTCTGTAGACCAGGCTGGTCTCAAACTCACAGAGATCCGCCTGCCTCTGCCTCCCTAGTGCTGGGATTAAAGGCGTGCGCCACCATTGCCCGGCTGTTCAGAAGTTCTTCATTTTGTAGATCAACTGGCTGATTAAGCATGTATTAAATGTATAACCCCAGCATGTATTCCTTCTCTCACGAGCATGTACTGAGCAACTAAGAGGGTTGTGAGCAATTAATAATAATGCTAGCTAAACAGAGAAACGGTAAGTAGTATTAATAGTTAAAATTGTGATTGGTCTTGTAGTATCAACAATGATAACCACAATAATATAGCAGCAACCAATTATACAGTCAGCAATTTGCGCCCATGGCTTCTGAAATCTGTGGACTCCACCAACCATGGACAGAAAATATTAGACAAAATTGTGTCAGGGGTGGGGAGATGACTCAGTGAGTAAGAGTGCTTGTTCTGCCAGAACAAAGACCCAAGTTAGAATCCCCAGTATCCACATAAAAAGCCAGCCTTGGCTATGTATGCCTGTAACTCCAGCACTGGGAGTTGATAGCTCACTGGCCAGCCAGCCTAGTTGAAATGGCAAAGTTCTGGCTCAGTGAGAGACCCTGTCTCAAGGAAATAAAATGCAGAGTGACAGAGGAGGACACCCTAGCATTTGGCTCTAGATTATGCATGTGTATATACACCCATGCACCCATGTGTATGCAAAACACACACACACACACACACACACACACACACAGCACAAAGTTGTATTAGTACTGAAATGCATATATTTTCTTGTCATTATCCCCTAACCAATGAGGTATTAATAGCATTTCATTGGCTAGGGGATTAGAAATAATCTGGGCCTGGTGTTAGTGAAAGCTCATTCCCAGTGACATACTTCCGTCAACAAGGCCACACCTCCTAATCCTTCCCAACAGTCCACCAACCGGGACCCAAGCATTCAAAGAAGCCAATGGGAGGCCATTCTTAGTCAAGGAACCATACTCCGGAAATCATTCTCTAGAGAACTTGCACCACTTTACACTAGCAGCAATGCACTAAGAGTTCTGTTTCTCTACTGCCTCACTGACAGTGTATGGTAGTTAAGTGCATCCCAGCCAATTTCACATGTGAAAAATTAGATCTTCACGGGTGCAATAGCATGTACCTATCTATAATCATGGCTACTCGGTAGGCTGGGGCAGGAGGATCATAGTTTGAGACCTACCTGGGTAACATAAATACACATCTCAGAAATAGGGAAAAGAAAACGAGACCTGTCAATCTGCATTCCCTTTTCAAAACTGCACCAAAGTGACAGCCACTTGTGCGTTTTTGTTTTATTTTTGTGAACTGTTAGTTCATATCTTTTGAGTCACTTTTTTCTTTTACGTTAAAAAGACTTGCACTATTAATAAATCTTGCAAGTATTTCTTTCTCAGTTTCTTAATTGCCTTTGATTTTTTGTTTTGCAATATGTGGAAATCTTAGATTGTTCTATAGTATCAGTACATTTCTATAGTCATAACTTCTTTCTCTTTGCTCTCACTGTCTGCTATGTATGTTAGAGCATAGACAGGACTTCTTCAACCTGAATTCCTACTGGAAATAAAAAATTCCAACCACTTATTCTAGAATCTGCTCCCATTAGTTTCTTCCTCCAAATCACTCTCTAAATAGAGGCAGAAGTAGCTTCCCTGGTACCACCTAAGAACATAACTGGTTTCTAGAGAATCTTATACAGTCTCCCTCTTCCACATTCCTGATTACATTTTCAAACAAGTTCTCATGTGACTTTCTCTACCAATCCTTTGTTTTGTTCTTATGGTTTTAATAATCATAATTACTTGCTTTTTCTACTTATTAATTTTTCATCATTTCCATCATCCATTCCCTGAGATCAGACAGACTCTGCCTTATCTCTCTATCTCCAGAGCTAAGCAAAACACTAGATATAGGGACTGGAGAGAGGGCTCAGCAGTAAAGAGCACTGACTGCTCTTCCAAAGTAACTAGTTTTAATTCCCAGCACCCATATGGTGGTTCACAACTGTCTGTAACTCCAGTTCCAGGGACCCAATGCCTTCTTCTAACCTCTGTGAGGTACACATGTGGTAAAGAAATAGACATGCAGGTAAAATAACATACACATAAAATTAAAAGAACTGTACACAGAGAAGATGTACAATACTAAATGGATTCATCTGAATAAGGAAACTAAACTGATCATCAAGAAGCTTTTTCTGAGATAAGATCTTATTGAAGCTGCCCAATATGATCTAGAGTTTGCCTATGTAGCCCAGGCTGGCCTTAAACTCAAAGCAATCTTCTTGCTTCAGACTCCCACATGCTAGGATAACAGTTGTAAGTCACTGCAGCTGGTTGACAAAGTTAAAAGTTTTCTTTTCTTTTCTCGAGACACGGTATCTCTGTGTAGCCCTGGCTGTCCTGGACCTCACTCTGTAGACCAGGCTGGCCTCAGACTCTGAGATCTACCTGCCTTTGCCTCCTGAGGATCAAAGGTGTGTGCCACCACTGCCCAGCCAAGCCAAATTCTTAAGTGGAGCAATCTATAATAGCAGCAGAGGTGGTAGCACCACACTCTGTCTGAGAGAGTCACAGAAACTTCATGAAGAGATGGTCCTCGAGCCACAGTTCAGATACAAAGTGGGATTTCATTTGAATGAAATACTCCATATATACATGGTGTATTCGTGGAATTGCTGCTATATAGAATGTCTGATGTCATCAGGACTTAAAACCCTAAAATTTCCTACCAATATTATAGACATAAAAACACTGCCAAGTTATTCTATGAACAATTATAAGACAATAAGTCAGGTTACCTAGAAGTCCTATAATGAAAAACAAAGATATAGCTGGGTATGGTGGCACTTGCCTGTAAACCCAGCACATGGTAGGTTGAAGCAGGAGGATTGAATTGAAGGCCAGATTAGGCTGCATAGTGAGAACCTGTGTCAAAAAAAAAAAGAGAAAAAAAACACAAATTATTATTCTCACTCAAGAAGTAGGTGGGAAAGCTGTGTGCTCAGCAACTGGCAAAAAAGAGGAACACTAAGAAAAGACTAGAATTCTGCCTTGGCCAGCCAAAGAGCACAGAGTAAGCCCTTGGAAAAGCTGCACATGACTAGACCACGAACTATGTCAAAGGGAGTGTACTTGCTTGTTGGTAAGTACTAGGAACTCTGAACTCCAAGAGTGCTTGGCTACAAGTCCCTGGCCTAGGCCCTGCCATTAAATAAGGTACTACTTGCTACTAAGTAAGGTTAGTACTATAGCTGATTCATTCTAAGGGTAAGGCTGATCAGATTACAGGGTTTCTATTTCAGTCTAGGGTCACCCAGTAGTTTTCTTTTTTTTTTTTTTTTTTTTTTTTTGGTTTTTCGAGACAGGGTATCTCTGTGGTTTTGGAGCCTGTCCTGGAACTAGCTCTTGTAGACCAGGCTGGTCTCGAACTCACAGAGATCCGCCTGCCTCTGCCTCCCGAGTGCTGGGATTAAAGGCATGCGCCACCACCGCCCAGCACCCAGTAGTTTTCTTGACCAGGTTTGTGATGTTACAGGAGACTGCAGACTAGTTGTATTAAATTGCTGGTGGTTTGAAAGAAAATGGCCCCCATTGGGAGTGGCACTATTAGGTGTGGCTTTGTTGGAGTAGGTGTGGCCTTGTTGGAGGAAGGGCTTTGAGGTCTCCTATGTTCAAACTACACCCAGTGAAATAGTCCTGTTGCCTGCATATCAACATAACAGCTCCTTCTCCAGCACCATGTCTGCCTGCATGTCATCACGCTCTCTGCCATGATGAGAATGAACTAATCCTCGAAAACTGTAAGCCCCTACCTCAAAGAAATGCTTTCCTTTCTAAGAGCTGCCATGGTCATGGTATCTCTTTACAGCAATACAATCCCTAACTAATGCAATTGCTTTCTGTACTAACTGAATAATACATAATACTATTATATGCATAACTTTCTATAAATAGTATATGTAATTATTACAGTGATCCTAAAGCTAGTTGATAATTTTCAAAACCAGATTTCTAAATAATGGGGGAAGATAAAACAAAGCACAAAGTGAACCATGTAATCTGAGCCCTTGAGAGATACAAGCAGGAGGATCAGGAATTAAGGTCATTTTCCGCTAAGTATCCTCCTATTCCAGGCCTGTGCTACAAGAGAGACTGTCAGAAAAATAAATGAAAATAAACAAAAAGTTAAAATAATAAGAGAAGAGGGACTGGAGAGATGGCTCAGAGGTCAAGAGCACTGTTTATTCCTCCAGAGGACTAGGGTTCTATTCCCAGTATCCACATGGCAGCTCACAACCATCTGCAACTCCAGTTCCTGTTCTGGCCTCTGTATGCACCAGGCACATAAATGATACACAAGCATGCATGCCGGCAAAACATCCACATACAGAAAATAAAATTTATAAAAATTAAAAGGCACAGAAAAAGTCACATGATACAGGCAGATAATGGAGTGATGCACTGATAAGCCAAGGAACACTGGCATTGCTGGGGAAAAACCCATACGAGAGTGAGAGATGGCTCAAAAAGTAAGGCATTTGCCACCAAACTTGATGACCCACGTTCTATCCCTGGGATCCATAGCCTTCACCTATATATAACCTAGGCTACATGAGCCCCTTTATATACATACATACATACATATCACCTACATATAACCTAGGCTACATGAGCCCCTTTATATACATACATACATACATACATACATGAGAAAGTAGATGAGAGAGAAAAAGGAAGGACTGAAGAGTTACAAAGAATTGGACAGAACCAGGAGAAACTAATAATACAGAGTTAAAAGAAAGGAAAGAGGGGGCTGGAGAGTTGGCTCCGCAGTAAAAGCACTGGTTGCTCTTCTGGAGGACCCGGGTTCAATATCCAGCACTCACATGGTGGCTCACAACTGTCTGTAACTCCAGTTCCAGGGGATCTGATGCCTTCTTCTTCACACATATATGCAAGTAAAGCACTAACACACACTCACACACTTTTAAAAAGGAAAGAGTTCTAAGGTGTGTATAGAAGATAAAAGTGGGCCGGGCACGCCTTTAATCCCAGCACTCGGGAGGCAGAGGCAGGCGGATCTCTGTGAGTTCGAGACCAGCCTGGTCTACAAGAGCTAGTTCCAGGACAGGCTCCAAAACCACAGAGAAACCCTGTCTCGAAAAAACAAAAAAAAAAAAGAAGAAGAAGAAGAAGATAAAAGTGGTCATCGCCAGGTGTCCAATACCACAGAATATCTGTCCCCCAGAATAAAGTCCACTCACTCAATCAGCAAATATTTCATTTTCTGAGCTCCTGTTGTATGCTGGGCACTTAAGACATTTGGAATACACTGGTGTATTAGCATGCTAAAACTGCTATAGTAAAATGCCACAATCTGGGTAGCTTTAAGCAACCAAAATTAATAGGCTCAGATTTGGAGGCTGAAGTTTTGAGAATTGTCAGCTGACAGGGTTTCTCTGTGGTTTTGGAGCCTGTCCTGGAACTAGCTCTTGTAGACCAGGCTTTTGACTTATCCCTTCTCACCTAGCATCTCTGTGTATGTGTAAGTGTGCATATGTGTATATGGAACACATAGAGAGATGGGGGTCTTACTATGTAGACTAGGCTGACCTGAAGTTCACAACATAGACCAGGTTGGACTGGCGCTCATAGAGATCTGTCTACTTTTGTTTCTCAAGTTCTGGGATTAAAAGCATGTGCCACCAGGCCTGGCGTTTTGTTGTTTGTTTCTTTTAAATTTTTGGGGTTTTTTTTGTATTGTCTGTTGTGGGCATGGATGGAGCTGCCATGGCCTGCCTATCCGGAGGTTAGAAGGCAGCTTCTGGTACTTAGTTTTCTTCTTCTACCGTATGGTAATTTCCTCACTGACATCTTTAATATAGACTGTGCTTTATTCATTCAAGACCTGGTACCTAGCTCAGTACCTGGTACAGGCCATGCATAAGCTTATAGACTGGGGATGTTAACTCTGTGGGAGAGTGCTCATCCTGGAAGACTAAGGCCCTTGGCTCCTTCACCAGCCCTGCAAATAATACCGATAACAACAACTAAAGTTGCAGGCTGTACAAACTCATTCAAACCTGTAATTGGAACATCACAGCTACCAAATGCCAAGAGAATCAAGTTTCAGTACCATTTTAACAGAGTACAAGAAAGAATTTGCTGCATTATCATAAGTTAGACTACTAGCACAAATGTCAAAGTATCAGACCTAACTATGTGAGCTGATTAATACTACACAGAATAATTTACATTCTTCACAAACTGACCTCAACACAGCAGGGAAATAGAGCATTAAGCCCTTACCTCCGAAGATAGGTAGTCTCCTCATCTTCGGTGTTACAAAACTTATGAGCGTGTTTGGCAGCATCAATCACGCGAGACCGGTCCCGAGGCCTCATTGGCAATTTCTCTAATTGACAATCTAAAGGAATGAAGAAAGATTTCGCCGCTTAGAACCACTTAAAAATATCCTGAGCCTAGAGTGGTGGTGCGCGCCTGTAATGCAGGAGGATCGCGGGCAAGTTCGAGGCCGTTCTAAACTACATAGTGAATTCAAGTTCGACCTGAGCAACTTAATGCGATCTTGTCTCCAAAAAAAAAAAAAAGCCCTACGTCTCGCTGCAGCAGTTTCCCGCCACTCACCCAGCACCAGGACCATCTGGCCGCACAAACAGTAGTAGACATGGAGGGGCTTCTCGCCGTCATCATATTCCTCGCGATCCCGGGTGTCAGAGCAGACCACCGACCGGGAAACGACTTTCGGCATAGCTCAAGGGGAGCAGCCAGAGAACTCTAAGGAAATGAAGGGTCGCGCCGAGATGGCGTCACAGACGCACGTGTAGGACCTGGCTTCTCCCTGGTCACGTGCTGGTGCCGGCCTGATTAACTTCCGGAACGTCCCATCTGGCTACGATGCAGGGGGAGGCGGGGTAGGGTTGTTGACAGATGCTTCTCTGCCTAGGCAGTTAGTTGGAACAGCTTTAGTTGTCGACCCGCTCACTATTATTTAAATTATTTTGATTTCTATACAATCATCAATATTTATCTTGTTTTATTTGTTAGCGCACTAGTGTGTATGTGTTGAGGTCAGAAAACAACTTTCTGATTTCTATTCTTTCTTTCCACTTTGTGGATCTCAAAAGATACAGCTCAGGTCTTAAGCACTTTTACCTAGAGAGCCATTTCTCTGATCCATAAATATCCATGAATTTATGCAAAACCTGACATAATAAAGGACTATACATCATACACACACACACACACACACACACACAGACAACACACCCTAGATTCTAGATGTACCTGTAAATATTTTTATTTTATTGACAATATTCAGAATGAGTATCTAATGAAGTAGAAACTTTTTTTCGGCTGTACTGGGAATTAAACCTAGGACGTTGCACATACCAGACAAGCATTCTATCTCTGAGCTATCCTCCAGCCCTATTTCTTCTTTGTTTCTTTAATTTAGTTTTTAAAATTTATACATTTTTATTTTATGTGTACGAGTGCTTTGCCTGCATAGGAAGGCTTTGGAGCCTCTGGAACTGGCATTACATAAGGTTATGAGTTGTCATGTGTGTCCAATAGAACCAGAGTTCTCAGGAAGAGCAGCCAACACTCTTAACTGCTCAGCTATCTCTCCACCTTCCTCTGTCCTTCCTTTCTTTCCTTTCCTTCTCTTCCTTCCTTTCCCTACCCCTTCCTTCCTTCTTTCCTTTCCTCTTCCTTCCTCCTTCCTTTCCTCTTACTTCCTCCTTCCTTTCCCTTTCTTTCCCTTCCCCCTTCCTTCCTTCCTTCCTTTCTTCCTTCTTTCCTTCCTTCCTTCCCTCTTTCCTTCATTTCTTTTTATCTAATGAAGTGTTTCATTATCTAGTTGAGGTAGCCTTGAACTCATAACCCTCTTCCCTCTGTGTCCTGTATGCTGAGATTGCAAGCATGTATCCAGGTGACCAGCTGAAGCTTCTTTATTTAAAAAGATACAATTTAAATTCTTAAAAAAAAATCAACGTGGGCACTGAAGGAGCTCAGTGGCCTGCCACAAAGCCTGATGAACTAAATTCCATCTCCAGGCCCCACATGATGGAAGGCAAGAACAATCTAACTCTATTAAGTTGTCATCTGACTTGTGGTGCACACACACACACACACACACACACACACACACAGAGAGAGAGAGAGAGAGAGAGAGACAGAGAGAGACAGAGACAGAGAGTCAGAGACAGAGATAGACAAACAGAGAGAATAATTTAAAAATACTAAATTCAAATAATATGTAATCCATTTTTTGAAAGTGTATTAATAGGCAGTCATGGTTGCAGGTCTTCAATCCCAATACTTTTTTTTAAAGATTTATTTATTAATTATGTATACAGTGTTCTACCTGTGTGCATACCTGCACCCCAGAAGAGGGCACCAGATCTCATTGTCGATGGTTGTGAGCCACCATGTGGTTGCTGGGAATTGAACTCAGGACCTCTGGAAGAATAGTCAGTGTTCTTAACCGCTGAGCCATCTCTCCAGCCCTCAATCCCAATACTTAAAAGGCAAAGGAAGGTGGACCTTGCTGGGTTTCAGGCCAACCAAGTCTACACAGTGAGACTCTGTCTCAGAAAAAAAAAATTCAATTTGGTAATAGTTTAGTCAAAACTGTGCAACCAATGCCCTTATCTAATTCCAGAACGTATCAAAAGGAAATCTCATACTTTTTATTAGTCATTACCTGCCCCCTTTCCATTTTGTAAAAAGTAATTCCTTTTTATAGTTGAATAATATCTCATTGTATGGGTATACTATTTTTTGTTTATCCTAGCATGACTGGTTTTACCCTGTTTCCACTTTTTTGGCTTTTATAGATAAAGCTGCGGTGGATATTCACATACAAGTTGCAATGGTCATGTGCGTGTACAGGTCATATTCAAGATGGTTATTTTCAACTCTTTCAGTTATAGACTTAGTAGTGAAATGGCTACATCAGGAGCAAGTCTATATTTAATCTTATAGAACCTACCAGAGTTTTTCAAGGAGTGCACAATTTTACATTGCTATCAGCAGTGTACAATGGTTTTTACTCTTCTCCAGCCTTGCCAAGAATTATTGCTTTCTGTCACTTATTGTTATTATTTCTTCATGTGCATGTGTGCATGTGGATGCCTATGGAAGCCAGAAGGGTGCATCCAATGCCCTGCCCTTCAGCTGGAGTTACCAGCAGTTGTGAATTGCCTGAGATGGATGGATGTTGGGGATCAAACTGGGCTCCTTGGCAAGAGCAGTAAGGGCCCTTAACAGCTTAGCTATCTCTCTAGCCTCCATTGTCAGTCTTTTTTTTCTTATTGCCATCCTGGTCGCTATGAAGCAGTGTTTCATTGTGATTTTGATTTGCATTTTCCTGATAACTAATGATGTTGAGCACTTTTTTTCATACACTGATTGGTCACTTGTATATCTTCTTTGGATGAATGTCAACTCACATCCTTTGCCCACTTTTAATTAGTCAATTTATTTATTTATTTTTTATTTTATTTTATTTTTGGATTTTCGAGACAGGGTTTCTCCGTAGCTTTTGGTTCCTGTCCTGGAACTAGCTCTTGTAGACCAGGCTGGCCTCGAACTCACAGAGATCCGCCTGCCTCTGCATCCTGAGTGCTGGGATTAAAGGTGTGCGCCACCACCGCCCAGCAATTAGTCAATTTATTATTGACTTGGAAGAGTTCCTGCAGTGCTGGAGAGCAAACCCAGGTCCTCATGAATTTGGGGCAAGGATTCTATCGTTGAGTTCCAGGGTTCTTGACATGTTTTGGATACCAAGCCTTAATCATGTAGTCATAATCATGTAAATGATTTGTGATTAGAGAAATCTTGCTTGTCTTGTTTGTCCTATGTGTAAGGGACCATCTTTCATCCTTCCTTCTTTAACCCAGAAGGCTTCCCAACATTCTCTTTCTGGAGGGTAGACACCTGGGGAAACACATCAAGACAATTCATATTGCATAACTTCAATAATTCAAGTATCAGTACTAAAATATTTTATTTTAAAGAGAGATCTGACTGAAGACTTCAGGGTTTTGTGACCAGAGGAAAACAAGATATACACCAACTGGAATTTAAAAAGCCATTTACCAGCCCTTCCATGAAGATGTATTATTTAAAATGTAAGACTCTTCTTTTCACAAGCTTATCGGGGTGTGTGTCTGCGAAGAGATGGGTCAGTGGCTGCAATTCCAGATGACCAGGGTTTGATTCCTAGAACCCACATAACCATCAGTAACTCCCATTTTCGGAGCTCTAACCCCCTCTCTGGCTTCCAGGGGCACTAGGCACACATATGGTGCACAGGTATAAATGCAGGCAACACGCTAATGCACATAACAAAAATTATTTTTAACTTTATTAACATACATTAATTATGTTTAATTACAGATTTCACTGTAACATTTTCATATATGTATTTAATGTGTCTTGGTTCACATTCCTCCATCTTGTCCCTCTCCCACTTCCACTGGAGCTCTCCTTCTTCCCAGAGTTCCAGGAGTGTGTTTGAGGGGTTATTTACAAGAGTATGGGCAACTGACAGTGGCTATATCACCGAACAAAAGGCCTCTCTTTCAGCAGCCATTACCCGCCTACATGTCCTCAAGAAAGTGTGCGGTCTCGTAAGTCCCTTCCCACTCCATGACAGGGTGATGAGGGGCCCAATCTTGTGCAAATAACCACAGCTTCCGGGAG
Source organism: Microtus oregoni (assembly GCF_018167655.1). Lineage (NCBI taxonomy): Eukaryota > Metazoa > Chordata > Mammalia > Rodentia > Cricetidae > Microtus > Microtus oregoni. The sequence goes on from NW_024544788.1 coordinate 528,545, forward strand.
TTCAAAAGCATGCTAAATGTGCCCAGAAAACAGCAGGCCAATCGCCCCCAACCCTTCTTTCAACTCTTATATTCCTAACCCCTCTTTGGGGATGTTTCCACAGTTCTGAAGTGGGTGGTTTAGATGTTCCTTTTGGGACTGGGCCGCCAACATGAATACTCTTACCTTCAGCATCTGGATTATGTATGAGTCTCTGCAGTAGTCACTACCCACAGCAAAAAGAAGCTTCGCCGACCAAAGCAGACAGCAGCCTTACTCTACGGCAGAAACAGAAACATGTAGACCGCAATTAGACAGGCGCCCTGGACCTATGACCTCTCCAGTCTCCAATTTTAAATTAAATATATATATGTGTGTGTGTGTGTGTGTGTGTGTGTGTGTGTGTGTGTGTGTGTTTGGTGGGTGTGTGTGCGCGCATGCACTTTCTACTAGATAGGACCCAGGAATATAACTCAGATTGACAGGCTTGGCAGCAAGCTCCCTGTCTAGCTCATGTTAGCTTAGCACTCAAAACTCCTCTGCTTCAGCCTCCCCAGTGCTGGGAACGCAGGAAAGTACCACACACAAAACAAGACCATCCAGCTGGGCCGTGGTGGCGCACGCCTTTAATCCCAGCACTCGGGAGGCAGAGGCAGGTGGATCTTTGTGAGTTCGAGGCCAGCCTGGTCTACATAGAGCTAGTTCCAGGACAGGCTTCAAAGCTTCAGAAAAAACCCTGTCTTGAAAAGCAGAAAAAAAAAACCCAAGACCATCCATCCTTTTGGTTCTGGTTCTGTTGGGTCTCTAGGAGCCCAGAGCTTTGTGCATGTTAGGAAAGTACTCTTGTTACACACCTAGCCCTAAGCATAAGAAAAATATTAATGAAAATCTTAGAGAATCATTATCTTTTTATATTTTTGTTCTGGAGCCCAGCCTTTGATGGCCGAGTCAGACCACCCTAAAGGTTGTAAGTTGCCTTGTGGGTGTTGGGAATTGAACTCAGGGGCCTCTGCAAGAACCCCCAGGGCTCTCAAGTACTGAGCTATCTCTCCGGCCTTCATATATGTTTTGGTGTTCATTTTTTTCTTCAGGGTAGAGAATCAAAGACATTCACTTCGCAGCATGCCTCTGCATTGTAGGTTAATAACCTTCAGTACAAGTTTGAACAGAAGTTCCTGAACTGTACGGTTACATTAAATTTTGAAATACAGAGGTTTTTGCACTTGCATTATGACCTGGAAAAATGCTGTTGGAACTGAAATCTGGGCTTGGGAAATAGATCCACTGAAAATTTATAGAAGAATGCAAACCTTTTAAAAACAGTTAAGTAATATTTTTATTTATTCCTTGAGAATATTATACACATACATATCCAATGTATTTTGATCATAGTCATCCCTCAGTCCCCCAAATTCTCCTCCCTCCCAACACATCTCAGCCATGCTACTGCAGACACACACACATATACACACTGAAAAAATGTTAAAAAAATGAAGACACAAACATCATAAACAATCATTTATCAAGTATATAGCAGAAGATAATTTTTAGAACCATTGGGTGTTCTTAAGCAGATGCGGAGGGTGGTGCGTCTCGTCCTGAGCTCAAGGAAATTTCAACTGCTAAACTGTAGAAGGGCAGCTGGCAGGGCAAATCAGAAACACTGTTTTCTTCTCTGATAGAGTCAGGGAGCTGCCGATGGTTCCGTTCACGAGAGTGACGGAATGACCTGCTCTCAGGGAGAGTTGAGCCCTCGGCTGTGAGGAGGTCATTTCTCCAAGATGTCCAGGTGAGGCGGGGGTGAAAGAGTGCTTGGCTAACTGTGCTATGGATACAATGGCCTAGACTGCTACTCATCTGTGCTGGGAAACATTCCATGTTACCACTTGCTGTGACAACGTAGCTTGGATGGGGAGTGTGGCGGACACAATGTCCCCAGGATGCAATTCCATTCCTCAGTCAGAGGACACTATTCCCAGACAGGTGTCTTGGGCTTGCAAGCTAATTTAGTTCAGGCCCTTGAGTTGTCTTGATTATATAGTCCAAGAAAGGAAGTGAAGGAAGAAAAATAGACAAGCCCACAGGAAATGTAAACATGTCGACTGTATCTTCTAATACTTTCAGACACTTATCTCCAGTCAATAAAACTACCATTTCACAGATCCACCAGGAGAGCTCCCTAGCTTTCCCCCTCTCTCCTTCTGCTTTCTCCTATTCCCCCTTCCCCCTCCCAGGTTGGCCTTGAACTTGCACTCCTCCTGCAGCAGCCTCCCCAATGCTGCATTCATAGGCACTATCCATCATGGCCAGCTTGCATGGGGTTTCTCAATAGGATATACTCTATACCTCTTTCTCTCTTGGGCTCAACCTCTCACAAAAGTTTGCATTTAATCAACCTTGCCACTCTTGATTTTCCCAGCTGAGGCTTCACTTCATTATTTCTCTGTGGAGAACCTCTCCCTCGCTGGCTGCTGCGATGGTTCACACCTGTCATCTCAGCGCCCAAGAGGTTAAAAGGCAAAGATTGCCACGAGCCTGGCACCAGCCGAGGCTGGGTAACAGTGATTTCAAGGACAACCTGGGCTATAGGGTAAGACCTGGTCTCACCTCCTGCTGCAAACAACAAAAGGTACATAGGAACCTCCTCCTCTAACCAAGCCAGCCTGCCCGCTGCTCCAGAATATAGATTTGCTGCATGCACTTGCTTGTGTTGGCATCCTCAGATAAACATAAACCATTTGGAGTTTGCCTCTTTTACAACAAAAAGTTGTTTGAGGAACCTTGTCTTGAGCCCACTAGACTAATGGTCCTTAAGTGGAGTAACTTCTCTGCCCGGAGGGCTTCCCAAACTCCCACTAGAGATCCCACTCTTGCTGTGGATGGTGGGGTTGTCTAATGCCGCCCTTTACAAAGGCACGTGGTCCTTGTTGAACCCACATATCTTTGTCTGGCTATTAAGCCAAACATTTAAACTAGAGTTGACAGTGAAGAAATTGACCAAATTTTACTTATTTAGGTACTGGGGGTGGGACAGACAGTCTCACATATGCTAAGCAAGCCCTCAGCTACTGAGTTAGAATACTCCAGTCCCCTGAAAAGAGTAACTACAACCTGAAGCTAGAGGTTTTTAATTTTAATTTTATTTTTGGTTTTCCCAAGACAGGGTTTCTCTGTGTAGCTTTGGAGCCTGTCCTGGAACTTGTTCTGTAGACCAGGCTGCCTTCAAACTCACAGAGATCCACCTGCCTCGGCTTCCAAAGTGTTGGGATTAAAGGTGGGTGCCACTACAGCATGCCTGAGGATTTTTAAAATATAGAGATCATCAAGGTTGGGTCTGACCTAATCAGACAAGGTAAAGAAAGTACACTCGGTTCTCCCCGAAGAAAAATGTTCAAAATGTGAGAAGGAGCAAACGAAGTAGAAATAGTGTTTGTGCCTAAATGGAGAACAGGTCACATAGCAAAGAATGGGGGTGGTCGCTGGCAGCGGTCCCACCTTAGCAGTCAATAATAAAATAGGGCCCTCAACACTATAACCCCAGGAGTTGGCCTGCAGTTAGTTCATGACAATCATCTAAGCAGCGAAAGAGGGCCAATGCTCTTGTTCGCAAGCCTTGCTTGCTTTTTTCCCCCCTAAGTATGAAGTAGAAGACTTTAAGTTCCTAGATGAGGGGAAAGGACTTTTTGAAATTTGGTTTTGGAACCTTTCCCCGCCACAGCCATGGCACGGAGCTGTGGTGGGAACTTGCTTTATTAACTGCTATGCTGGAGGTAAGGAGAGCTAACCATGGCTGGCCGCGAAGGCACTTGTCCTTAAGCACCTAGCAAGATCATTACTGTTGACGTGTGCTTCCTGCCTCCTGTGAGAAAAACAAATTTTGCTGAGCGTCTGATGTTTTCTGACCATCTTCACAGGGATGGCTCATCAGTCCCAGGAGCTCGGCAAGTCCCACTCAACATTGCCTCTCCCAAATGTGTCCTTCACCCTTTATACCCAGCTCTGTTAATGGCCACTTCAGATCTCCACTTATCTCGGGGCTTAAAGCTTCAGGCACTTTTGACTTCTTGCCACCACATTCAATCTAGTGCCAAGTGCTCTTCATTCACCCCCGCCTTTTCTCTGGTGGCTATAGAAGACTGGAGAGAGAGAGAGAGAGAGAGAGAGAGAGAGAGAGAGAGAGAGATTCAAACTGTGAGCAGGATTTAACGGGAGAGAGTCTCTATTGAAAACTTTGATGCCATAGAAGGTTCCATGGTAAAGAATGCACTTGGCCCTGGATGGTGAGCATGCTGATATCTCTCCCCAACAAGAACCCCGCAGCTGCTCTTGGGAGCAAATTCTGATTAGCACAGCTCTAAGGGCGCCACTTCCCTGCTCTTCCTTCTACCTTCCGAGGATCCCATTAGCTTGGCATTCAAAGCTCCCCGGGATTTAACACAAACCCGCCTTTCCTATAGTCACCATCCTTCTTAAATGCGTATCTTGTCTGTGCCAACTAAGTGATTTTTTTTTGGATTGATCTTTTAAACTGCTTCTTTCAAACTGTGATTGCTTTCACAGGTCCTTAACCTACCCGTGAGTCCTCCCCGCAACGTGCAGCTTTTCCACGCGCGCCCTACCGTTCCTTTCCTTGTGATCTTCTGTCCTTCCAAGGCCCTGCAGCTGGACAATCTCATCCCCGGGAATCCTCTAGACTAGCTGCTTGGCTTGTTGAACTGTCAAGGAGAAATGTGGTTCCAGAGACAAATTGTGAGTGCCCAGAGCGATTGTAAACCGTCTGTTCTATCTGCCTGAAGCTGTCATTTCCACCACCACCCCAATACCATTTTATTTAGGCCCAGGTTTAAAGGTTGGGATTGAATTGTGCACCCTCATCCCAAAGAAAAGGGACCCAGAGCCCATTTTCATAGTCAAGATCCACTTCTTTCTTTCTTTCTTTCTTTCTTTCTTTCTTTCTTTCTTTCTTTTTACTTTGCCCACTAGTTTAATCATTGCACCACCAGTCTCTTGTGGCTGTGGGAATGTGATCCGAACATTTGTGCTTTTGAGAATGGGTTTCCCTCTGCCAGCTCTTCCCTCTGCTCTTCTCTTTCAACTTCTCCTCTCCGCTTTCCTCCACCCTATAATAAATTATTCCTTGTCCAAACAAAAGAAGCCAGGGGTGAAGGCATATTTCTGTCATCACAGACCTTGGCAGTCTGAGGCGACTGCAAGGGCCAGCCTCTGGGGTTCATGGTGAGGCTGAATTAGTCAGTGTTACATTGGATGGTATTGTAAGAAAAAAGAGGAGGAGGAGGAGGAAGAGGAGGAGGAGGAGGAAGAGGAGGAGGAGGAAGAAGAGGAGGGGGAGGAATCAGGGGAAGCCAGCAACAAAATAAGAAATAAAGACGGGCACGGTGGTGCAGGTGCACTCTTGTAATCCCAACATTTGGGAGGTGAAAGCAGAAGGGTCAGGAGTTCAAGGTCATCCTCAACTACTCCGTGAGTTCGAGGTCAGCCTGGCCTACTGGTGGCCGTACCTCAAAAGAGAAAAGGAAAAAAAACAAAGATAAAAAAAAGTAAGTAAAGATAAAAAGAAAACTTCACAGGGTTCGTCTTCAAATCAGCAAGTGGAACCAGAGCGTTCCCCGGTTAAATCCCCGCGAGTTGAAGACTTCCATTTGCTCCCCAGGGTTGCCTTTTCCAGTGAACTGGGTGTGTGTGGGGGGCTCTCAGGCCGGGTTTGAGTGACATAACAACTTCCCCCCCCGTCCCGCGTCTTGGTACGGCCCGTCCAGCGGAAGGTGTTCCACCCCCCCTCGCTTTCTCCTCAGGTTGGTTCAGCCCCCGTCTACTCAGGGGTGGTGCTTAGCCGGCGCCAGACCGACCCTAGGCTTCGGAGAGGCAGCGCTGTCCCTCTAGGCGCTCCCTCGGCGGCTTCGGCTCCCTCAGCTTCCTCAGGGAGCGCAGACCCTGGTTTATGCCCCAGCTCTGACCCCGCTAGAGACATGTCGACCCCGGCCCGGCGGCGCCTCATGAGGGACTTCAAGAGGTAACCCCCCCCCCCCAACCCCTGGCCATCATGGAGAAGGCGGCGAGGGGGCTGCCGGCCGGGGCACAGGGCGGATCCCGGAGCCGAGCGGCTCGGGGTGTGGTGATGGGGGGCCGGCGGCGAGTGGCGGCACTGAGGGGAGCCGCTGTGTGTTTCTGAAGGTTACAAGAGGACCCTCCGGCCGGAGTGAGCGGGGCTCCATCAGAGAACAACATAATGGTTTGGAACGCGGTCATTTTTGGGTGAGTCTGCGTCCCGGCCGCTGCTGAGGGCTGAGGGACCGGCGCCGGCCCCCTCGACGAGCGGCGGAGGGGGGATGGGGGGGACAGGGGAAGGGAGTCGGGGTTGTTGGGGCCTAGGCGCCTCCCTGGAGCCTCTGCCTCGATTAGCTCCCTTCCCCGCCGCCGCCGGGGGGGGGGGGGAGCATTTGGGGTTCTAGGGGGTCGGGGTGGGGAGTGGTGGCGGCTGAGGCGGCGGCGGCCTGCGTTGCCTCCCGAACCCCGAGCGGAGCGCGAGGTGGCTTTCCGGGGTGCAGCCAGGAGGCAGGGACGCGAGCCCTTGACAGAGCCGCCCCCGCCGCCTCCGCCGCCCCCGCCGCCCCGGGAGGAAGGGGAGCCTCTCGGCGGCCGCTGACTTGCGCTTGTTTGTTTTTCTTTCTCTGTGTTGCAGGCCCGAAGGGACCCCATTTGAGGATGGTAAGAGAGTTTCTCGCCCCACCTTTTAGGAGCCTACCCCGCGGGAGGGGGGAGGGGGGGTCCCTGTCATCAGCAAGCGCTCCCCCCACCTCCCCCCGCTTAACGACCCTGCTCTGCTCTGCCTCGCCCCCTCTGCCTGCTAAAAAGGTCTGAGTGGAATCCAGTGTGTGGCGGCTCCAGGCGAGGCTTGTGCTTCCCCGGAACCGCACCGCAACCGTCAGGCCGGTTGAGACCTTCCAACTGGGTAAAAGTCGCTCCGTGAGAGCTGTGCCCAGGCGCGGGGGGTTGGAGCGGCGAGCCTGACTGCTGAACCCCCACCCAGGTCAGGGAGCATGAAGTCGGTCCACCAGAGACCATCTGCTCCCGCGTCCGCTCCCTCGCAAAGGGCAAGGATGGTGCGGAGCCGCGCTTAGTGTGCGCTTTCCGGGGGGCTGAATGGGTGCGGGATCCTCTGAGGCGCAGTTGCCTGCCTTTTACACTCTGACACGGGAGGCTCACTGGGCCCTTGCTCCCTTGCAGGTGCTCAGAAATGCCTCCTTTCAGTATAATATTGTTCCTTGGTTTTAAATTCATTTACAGGTGGGGTTTTCCTTAGGGTCCTCTGGTCAGGAATCTGACAGCAGCTTCAGAAGTGAGGTTTGCCTTACGGTAGGACCCCTTTGGCCAGCGTCCAGCCTACCTGAATGCTGAGTTTGTAGCAAGAGGTGTATAACTTAAGCAATTTAGGTCTGACTTTTAAGCACACATACTAACTGCCCTTCAAAAACTTTGCTGCATGGTGCCCTATGCCTTTAATTCCTGCATCTGGAAGGCAGAGGAGGTAGAGGCAGGTAGATCTCCGTCAATCCGAGACTAGTCTAGCTTACATAGACTCAGGCCAGCCAGGGATACATAATGAAACCTTGTCTCAAAAAAGAAAGCAACAAAGAAAATAAGCCTTTCTGTTTGGCATAGTTACAGATTGCTGTGCAGTTGAAATACTATAACAAGTTCTTGAAAACTCTTCACTTACTCTACTCCCATTGGTCATCTCTTGAATGTCTGCCTATACCACAATATCTCAATCAGAATTGACGGTGATAGAGTTTTATAGGCAGACGTGTGTGTGTGTGTGTGTGTGTGTGTGTGTGTGTGTGTGATTGGTGTTTTGGGTCTTTTAAGGTTTAAGTCATTTAAAGAATGATTAAAACTATTTGAATTCATGAAATTCTTTAGTGTTTGGGGTGCTTAATCTTTCTGTAATTTTTTTTCTCAATGACTTATCTTTCTTTAGTAATGTGTGTGTGTGCGCACACACACACCCTCAAGTTTAAAGGTGACAACAAAAACATTCATTTTTTTTTCCAAGACTGAGTTTCTCTATATAGTCCTGGCTATCCTGAAACTCTCTGTAGACCAGGCTGGCCTTGAACTCAGAGATCCACCTGCCTCTTCCTCCCGAGTGCTGGGGCAAAAGGTATGTACTACCATTGCCTGGCCCAATCCATTTCTAAAACTCTTCATATATATGTTGCTGAGTCAGAAAACTTAATGTCAAGTAAGTTAAGATCAGCCATTCTATAATTTGTCTCAAATACTCAGATACCCTTCAAAAACTGTGGCTAGTCAACCAGAATACTTTAGCTTTCTCTCTACCTCATTGACTAGATAACTGCTGCTGCTGTTCCATGCTGCACTAAAAAGAAAGAAATGATGCAGGAGAGAGTGATTCTAGGGCACACTACTTTGGTGAATTTAATGTAAGGGCTAGCCAGACTTCTCTTCTAGACTGGTATTATTTTGTTTGTTTGCTTGTTGTTTTGAGACAGGGTTTCTCTGTGTAACTCTGGCATCTTGGAACTGTAGACCAGGCTGGCCTCGAACTCACAGAATGCTGGGATCAAATGCTGTGCCACCACCACCTGACTGGTGCTACTTCTTTTATATGTAAGCTTTATGCGTAGACCAGTGGTTCTCAACCTTCCTAATGCTTCGAGCCTTTAATACAGTTAGTTCCTCATGTAGTAGTGACCCCCAACCATAAAATTATTTTTATTGCTACTTTGTAACTTTTTGCTACTGTTATGAATTATAATGTAAATATCTGTATTTTCTGATGCTCTCAGGTGACCCCTGTGAAAGGGTCATTTGATTCCCTCCAAAATGGACCATGACCCACAGGTTGAGAACCAGTGGTATAGTGGGATTTATTTTCATTGCCTCCCCTCATTTTCCTCAGACTATTTTATCCTAGGCACAGCTTATTAATAGCACATCATTTTGCTAGAAACAGGCTACTTCAAATTTAAAGGGTGCTCCTGATGTTTAAAGTAGTGTAAATTGAAAAGATACTGTGGAATCCATTATCTACCTTGACTGCTGCCTTTGACATTACTGCCTTTGTTTTTGATGGTGTACAACTATCTGTAACTTGGCATTGCTGAAAGGAGTTAAGCTAAATGACAGTACCCATCTCTGATTCTGTTGAACACTTTAGTATATATGCATGCTTCTTCTGGTGTTTAGAATTCTGACTGGCAAAAACAAATTCTGACCATTTTTTTATTACTCTTAATTACATTTGGAGACTTTATAACTAGGGAAGAGATTCGATAGGAGATAAGTGACAGCTGATTTGCTGTGTCCAATGTGTTTTCAAATTAAAAGCCCTTACACAACTTTTGTTTATTCCTTGATAGAGGTTTCTGAATCAGGTCCTAGTTAAAAAGAGGAAATTCTGAGAAAAGAAAATTTTAAAGGCAGTTTGCTTTAGCTTCACATATTTAAAAAGAGATAAATATGTTCTGGAAAACTTATACTACCAGAATATTGTAAGGAAAACTTTGTTGAAATATCTTTATATATAAGCTAAATACAAAAGTTATGGGATATATTCTTTATCAGGTCCAAAATTATTGAGATAATTGCAGTTGCTTTTTAACGTATATGTGACCTTAAGAATTTGAGTGTGTATATCTTTTTTAAGTAAGTATCTCTTTTTTTGAGATGGGGTTTCTCTATGTAATAGCCTTTGCTGTCCTGGAACTCACTTTGTAGACCAAGCTGGCCTCCAACTCACAGAGATCCACCTGTCTCTGCCTCCTGAGTGCTGGGATTAAAGGTGTGCGCCACCACTGCCTGACTAAAAGGTATCTCTTAAAGTCCACTAAGAGTAATAAAGAATTTTCTTTTAGTCATCAAAAAGATTTAAGTACATGTAATTTTCCTTCAGGCTCCTAAGTTAGTAATCAAATGACAAGAAACGAGCAGAAAAGTTTTCTTTGACAATAGCACTTGCTTTTTCTTTATTCCCTCCCTCTCTCTCCCTCCCTCTCTCCTTCTTTCCTTCCATCTTCCCCCTCCCCCATATGTAATTTGTTTTTTGTTTTGTCTTGTTTGTTGTTTTTTGAGACAGGGTCTCAAATATATCACTTCAGATTAAATATACGATTGAGGATGACCAGAGGAACCTAAGAAGTTCCTGATTCTCTTGCCTCCCTCTCCCAGGTGCTAGGATTAGAGGTGTTTGTGCCACATAGGCCATCAGGCCTGACTCTTTGAATTTTCAAAAACATTGAATCTGTTATGTAATTCAACCATGTCAGTTTTATTGTGATATACTAGACATTTAACACATTATATATTTTTTTCTGGCCTCCATGTTTATTTGTGTTGGTACTTAAAAATGGTTTGGCCTCTTCAGAAAGATAAAAAAAATCAGAAAAATCAGTGAAGATTGTGTACAATGATGAGGTCTAATCTTTCATTATGTTGAAGGCCTAGCCTTCTGAAGGTGAGCTCTGGTGTGAAATTGTTTAATAGCCTATGATTTTTTTTTAATTGCCTTAAATTTGTTTAGATCTCATGAATTGCAATTGAGGGTTCCACTGAAGAGGCTCTGCTTATTTAATGTAATTGAAAGGAATGTTGCCTTTTAAATGTATACATTGTATAATATTTGGGTAAGTCAATTTATGAATCAAGTAAACATAAATTGGTTGTTTCACTTATAAAGGTATCTAAAGCTTTTACAAAGATTGGATTCACTGCCTCTTGTTCTTCTTTCAGACCACAGTTAGGCCGAAGGCTCTAGCCAAGGAATTTGAACCGGCTGCATATATAATTAACCTATGAATATATGTGTTTGTTCTGTGACAGGAAATTAGTGCTACTTAATAATTGAATTTACTTATGTGTTTCTGACTGGTAGTAAAGTTCAGAGTTTGGATTTTTCTCTCATTCAGCCAGGTCTAGATATGTGAGGCAGAATTACAGGTAAAGTAATTGTTCATTTATGAAGAACTTTGACTATACACATTTGCTACACTTAAGCCTCACAACAGTGTTGCAATAGATACTATTAGCCTTCTTTTGCACATGAAAAACTTGGTTTAGTCAAATACAGCACCAACAATATATGTATGTGTTTTATCATATGTCTGTGTAGCATGTGTGTGCCTATTGCCCTTAAAGGCTAGAAAACGACATGGGATCTCCTGAGCTTTCATGTGTGTGTTGGGAACCTAGCCCTGAGCTTGTTCTCTTAAACCCATTGTGGTGTTTCTTTCCGCCTTTGGGTATCACACTTAATGATGGTTTAGTTCAGGGTAGCTGGGGTCTCTGTGTGCTATTTAGTCAGTCCAGTTTTGCCGGGTGGTGGTGGCACATACCTTTAATCCCAGCACTCCAGGCAGAGGCAGATGAGTCTATGAGTTCAAGGCCAGCCTGGTCTATTTAGGGAGTTCAGGGCAGCCAGGACTACACAGAGAGACCCTTTCTCAAACAATAAGAACCTAAAGGAAAATTTATAAGCGTGAAGTATGCCTATTCCTTACTGTTTTGTTCCCTTAAGCTTCTTTATATAGTATCTACATATGGCCTTCAAAAAGAAAACAGTTTCCAGAGTGACAGTAGTTTGGGGAATGTACTTTTTTTTGGGTTTTTGAGACAGGGTTTCTCTGTAGCTTTGGAGCCTGTGCTGGAACTTGCTCTGTAGACCAGGCTGGCCTCGAACTCACAGATCCACCTGTCTCTCTGCCTCTCGAGCCCTGAGATTAAAGGCGTGCACTACCACTGCCCAGCTGGGGAATGTACTTTTGCAATTACATTTTATTTACTTCTATTTTTATGGTGCTGTGGATGTAACCAAGGGCCTGGACTGAGCTAAACAAAATGCTCTTATTGAGCTACACTCTCAGTGTCATATTTAAAAAAAGCAATTCCTTCCTTCCTTCCTTCCTTCCTTCCTCCCTCCCTTCCTTTCTTCCTTCCTTGCCTCCCTCCCCCCCCCCTCCCTCCCTCCCTCCCTCCCGTGTATGAGGACTTTGTAGCATTTTTCTTTTTAAATTTAGTTTTTGTATGGTTGTGGGTACCCATGTGGAAATCACAGGACAACTTGGTAGAAGTCACTTCTCTCACCTCATGCATTCTGGTAATCAAACACAAGTTGTCAGGCTTAGTGGCAAATGCCATGACCTATTTAGCCATCTTGCCAAGCCCCCATATTGTATTTTAAATTAGTCTAGAATTTTGTGACATATTCATAGCAAGATCAGGTTGGTAATAGAAAATCAAATTTTTGATATTGTTATGTGTCAGATATAGCAGTAGAAAGATGGTATTCTCTTTTCTTAAGTAGGAATAAACCTATTAATGACAGTCAACAGGAAATAAATTGCTAGTTCTAAAGGAATTAATAGGTAAGTTATACTCTAAAGTGTAGGCTACTTTTGTTATTCTCTCCACTAATGTGAATGATTGCATTGATATTTTAGTGGAGTATTTTGAGTCAAACGTGAGGGTTTTGATAGGCACTGCAAAGTTTGTTCTGGCTTAAATTCAATTAAATTTTCATTATAATCATTATTACATGAAAAGAAACCAATGAACATTTTTCTCTGTGTTCCATTTTATTTGTTAATTATGGATTTGCATTTCTAGCAATGCTTTTGGAACCTTTTTGTCCTAGTATACTGGGGACTACTAGAGAAATTTAAGGTAATGCCTGATTGCCATAGGCCTTTGAGGCTTTGCGGGGGTACTGGATGTTAAAACTAGGGCCCCCTGTATAATAGGCAAGTGCTCTCATACTAAACTGTATCTCTAGTCCTAAGTTCTTTTTAGTCTAAAGGAGAAAGGTCAAATTTGGGGCTCAGTACCTTATTTATCATTTGAAGGATATGTTCAAAGTGCATAGTGACTATCATACAGCAAACAGCAATTTTGTTTATGGTGACTGTCTTTTAATTTTGGAGAATAATGGGAAAATAGCTAAAATACCTTTCGGTGGTGGTTCCTTGAGATGTTTCTTAACTAGTCTCTTCTCTATACTATATCCCTGTCCTTATGTTATTTCACTTAATGATTAAAAATATTCAGAAAGCATTAAAAACAAAGTACATGTGAAAAAAGTAATAAATAAGATGTCCTATTCCCCCTTTTTTAACTACAGGAACATTTAAACTTACAATTGAATTTACTGAAGAATATCCGAATAAGCCACCTACTGTTAGATTTGTCTCTAAGATGTTCCATCCTAATGGCAAGTATTTTATTGTATTCATTTTTTTTTTGAGACAGGGTTTCACTGTGTAGCCCTGGCTGTCCTGGAACTCGCTCTGTAGACCAGGCTGGCCTCTAACTCACAGAAATCTACCTGCCTCTGCTTCCTAAGTGATGGGATTAAAGATGTGCCCTACCAGTGCCTGTTTTTTGTTTGTTTGTTTTGTTTTTTATGGCAAATATTTTAAACATGTTCTTGTACGGTCCTACAGTGCTTTTTATGGTGGTAATTCCAAATGCTGTTGCTTATGTGAAGTACAAGTATTTTGCTGTCTCTGGAAATTGGAATTCATGTTCTTTTACTGTATTGATCTATAGTCCTGGAAATGCAAGAGGATAGTACCATCCTTTGCTTGGAGACTTAACAGCCTGCTGCCTTTATAATCTTTGTTATTTACTCACTAAAAAAAATAAGAATGCTTTGAGGGGGGGCTCCTGTTTAATGATAGGCCAAATTAGGGTAACCGTGTATTTTGTAATTCTCTTCACTAGCACTCAGAAAGGTATTTTTCAACTTCAGGTGCAAATCAGAATTACTATGAAACATTTTCAATACTCAGACCCACCAAACACCAGATTCTGTTAAAGGATCTGACACTGTTTGTTGGAAAAGTGCTGCTACTTGTCTACAAGATTGTCTTTTACTTTTTTTCTAATAATATTTTTTCATGGTGTTAAGACTTTTATCTTTATGCCAAAATAAAACTTTGTGAATGTTTAGCTGTTACAAATAGGATATATAATTTTCAGATTTGATGGGCTGAACTTCCCACAATTCTATGGAAAGATAACCTGCTAGGAAATATGTGTGACATTCTGAACAGGACAGTTTCTTCAGAATAAGCACTGCCCTCCAGTTTTATACCATGCTATTTTCTGATTACCTTATTTCCCTAGTAATGATTATGACACCTTTTTAGACAGTTAACTAGGAAACTTTAAACTTCAAAAGCATTCTTGAGCATTTTTGTCTTGAATATGCTTAAACTTTAGTAGTCTTATGTTTAACATACCTACTTCTGTGTTCTTAGTCTACGCAGATGGTAGTATATGTCTGGATATACTTCAGAACCGTTGGAGTCCAACTTATGATGTGTCTTCCATTTTAACATCCATACAGGTGATTTTTTCCCCCTTTAATGTGATTACAATCTTTGATGCTTTTACATTAGTGATTATTTTGATCTTTTAAATTTTGGGATCAAGTTTATTGTATAAGGGAGCAGACCATTAAAATACAAGTCTTCAGGAAATATGTGTATGTGCATGTGTATTTGCCTGAACTAGTTGCGGTTACTTTAAGTTAGTATGTGAAAGATGGAAAAATTAACTATTATTTGGGACAGTCATTGATAAAATAGCTGTTCTCAACAATTTCTTTGTCTTGTTGCATTAGGGAACTGATATTTCTCTTTTCTCTGTAGTCTCTATTGGATGAACCTAATCCCAATAGTCCAGCCAACAGCCAGGCTGCCCAGCTGTACCAGGAGAACAAGCGGGAATATGAAAAGCGTGTTTCTGCAATAGTAGAACAAAGCTGGCGTGACTGTTGACTCAGGGTAGAACAAACGAAGAGGCTGGCCATAAGAAAAATGTATATTGATGAATTCATCTGCTTCCTATTCCTAATTCATTACATTTACTTTATTAAAAACAAAATAGCTGTTGTGCTGTTTCTGTCTTCCCTTGCCAAGTTTTTCTTCCCCTTTCTGTCCTCCTGTGGAGCATCAGAGATTCCATTTGAAGTCCAATGTACTGTACCTGGGTTACTTGCAAACATTACTACTGCATATGTCCCTTTGTTGTATCTCATTTCCATCCTCCAGCCTCTAAGCAGTTATCAGGTTACTGTACTTTTTATACTAAGCTTTTAAGAGAAACTGTTGTGTATACCCGTGACCAGAATGTTATTTGTAACTAAATGATTGCTGCTGTGTTTCATCCTGGCCAGTTTTTCCTTGTGTTCAATTTGGCAAAGAATGTATTTAGGATATGACCTAAAGAAAACAGGAATGCATCCATGTAAACATCTTAAAGGGGAAGGAAAACGGATTCTATACTCATTGTAAAGCAATATGAATTACAAGATGGCACTTATTGGTAGCAAGGACTAAAGGACCTAGCTAACAAATGGAAGCAACTTTAATAACTGACATAGTCCACTTTTTGTAAGATAATCATTGTGCAAATGCATTATGTTTCAGAATCCGGGCCTTTGGAGCTTTGTGCTTTTTAGAGGTGTGAGAACAGGACTAGAAGCTATTGTTTTTTTTTAAATATTTATTTATTTATTATGCATACAATATTCTGTCTGTGTGTATGTCTGCAGGCCAGAAGAGGGCACCAGACCTTATTATAGATGGTTGTGAGCCACCATGTGGTTGCTGGGAATTGAACTCAGGACCTTTGGAAGAACAGGCAATGCTCTTAACCACTGAGCCATCTCTCCAGCCCCCGAAGCTATTGTTTTTAAGTTAGGAACCAGAAGATCCTCAAATCTTTTTAAAGGAACAGTATTGCCCTAAATAAACTTTTCTTTTTATGACTCAAGGAAGTGAGCCTATCTCTTGCAAACTTTTCTCATTTAAATCCTGAGTTATTGCTGCATGCTTTCAGTGTTTTGAGAACCTTATTGCCCATATCTGCAATTTTCCTTTGGATATTTACACTTTTAAATATACAGTATGGGGCAAGGCTTGTAAATGTTTTGTCTAATATATTTTAATTGTTAATCTTTTATGCATTTATAGCACTTCTAACTTTGCACAAGTAACCCATGTAAAAACTGTACATTTTCAAAAGTTGTAAATAAAAAATAACCTTAAAATTTAGTTCACATTTTTATTAACTTTTTTTAGGGATTTCCTATCTATTTATCTTCCCTTTTAAAAATAAGTACAACAAAAGCAAAATGCTTTCTGGAAATAGACAGCCAGTACTATATTAGCAAACCTTTTTTTAACTTTTCATTCACAGAGTTACTGTTTTTCAAACATTTTAACATAAATTCAGTGTACATTGTAGGCAATGAACAAAGAATGAAATGATGATAGGTTTTCTTACTAGTATGCTCAGTGACTAAGCTCTAACTTGTTTATCTTGACAAGCCACCTCTTACAAATCCTCTAGCTTAGTGGGGCATGTTTATAATAGGCCTAATTCCAGCATCTGAGAGGCAGAGGCAGATGGATCTCTTGACTTTGAAGGCAACTTGGTGTACAGAGCAAGTTTCAGGCGAGGCAGTTACATAATGAGACTCCACCTCAAAGAAAATAATAGGGAGGTAGGGGACAGATGGAGAGACAGCTCAGTTAAGAATGCTTGCTCTTTTTCCAGAGGACCCTGTTTCAGTTCCCAGGACCCACACTGGGTTGCTCAAAACTGTTCTAACTCCTGTACTTAGGGAAATCCAATGCCCTCTTCAGGCCTCCATGAGTACTGCACTCAAGATGGTGCACAAAAATACACCCAGGCAGGCACACAACACATGCATAAAATGTTTAAATTCTGTGTAAGTTTGTGAGGGTAGGTATCCTCTGACATCACGTTGAAATGCAAGTGAGCTCTTCTCTGAGGAGCAACTAGTCTCATTTTAAAGAGAATACGACAGTAACATGCTGTGTCTTATTAATAGATGGAAGGAAAAGATGCATGCACCCCAGTCATCCTTGAAGGGTACTTAGACCTCACTGTGGGGGAGTTCAATCTGCCATGTAAATTGCATTGTTCCGCTTAGGACTAAGGTCCTCAAATAAACTTAATATTTCCCTTTCAAGTCCATTTCTGTTTCAAAGTGAACCCCATTCATTTTTTTATTTGGTGTTTGAATTAACTTTTTTCACCCTGTTTTGGCTGGGCACATTAAATATGGATAATATTGCTATTTGAAAAATTTAGCATGAGACTGGGAACAGGCTGATTTAGTAATATTTTATTTTGTACATCTCCTGAGAAACACCATCATGAATTTCTCGTGGGATAATCCTTTTACAACCTTAAGAACGAAGCTGACATAGACATAGCCAAAGCTACCTAGACACTCATTGGAACATTTTATACAAATTACCCCTTTTTCTTCTTTACAATTTTTAACAAAGCCTGCCTTGTCCACATGTAATTACAAGAAAGTTAAAACATATTTTCAAGGTGCCTTTTTGAGACTCAAACTTTCAATTTTGTACCTGCTTATGTGGGGAAAGGGGTATGCTGAAGAACCAAAACTGTAATTAGAGTCCTTTATTTAGGACCTACTGCAAGGGTTACTCATAGCAAAGTAAACACACTGAATACTACTAAACAAATGCACCTAATGGGATGATATTTCCACTCTTGCAATCAAGGGGGGTAGGTGTTAAAGAGTGGCTCTGTGAGGACAAGCACATATGCATATACAGTTTTCAGGTTACATTTAATACAAATAAAACTTGGAAGCACTCATATTCTGTCAAGTTTTATAGCAAAGTTCCTGAGCTAAAAATCACTTCTATTTCAAAGAGAAGGAAAATGCAAGGACCAAATAAAAGGAAAACTGGAACAGCAAGGTTGTCAGCAGCTTATTCCTGTCAAGCTGATTTCTCCACATCAATACTAAAGCTGCTCTATCTACCAAGTTATCTGGTCCACCAAAATCAGGAACCCAGTTCCTATATAATTTATCCAATTATCACAGAGCCTCAAGTGTAACTAATCTGTTCCATTAGGCTTTTATAAACAAATCTGACTTCTGATTTCATACCACTTTCCTCCAAGACAACAAAAATCATCTTGGAGTAAAACATATAAAGAGACAAGCAAACCAAGTTTTTCACATCTCATTATCTCTAAAAACCATCTCTTGTCATCCAGAAAACCAAAGACACAGTGTTCTAACTACCTGAACCACAACTTTCCAAGATGGGAGTGAATTTTGCAGGTAAAAAAATAGTTATAATCACAAAATCTATGAAAGTTCTACCCTAGTTCTGTTTCTACTAAAGTATTAGACACCAAAATAAAATGTACATCTCTTCTACCAAACGAATAAAGTATATACACTACGGAAAAGGGTGCAAAGCAGATGCTGTCCTGTGCTAGTCAATGCAGGTGCATGGAAGGAAAGAGGTCCATGTATCAAAGGTAATCTGTATTTTTAAATACACATTTTACTCTATCTTCTTAGTATAAAGTAGAAAAAGGAGTAGGAAAGCAAAATGGAATTTACTATGCATTGTGGTGTGGACCAGTTACAAACCAAACATGAACCCTGCATATGGGGGTTGAAGAGCTGGCTTAGAGGTTAAGAGCACATACTGTGCTTCCAGAGGACCAGAGTTCAGTTCCCAGCACCCATGGCAGAAGGTTGACAAGTGCCTATATTGTCAGCCCCATCTGACACCTCTGTCCTCCATGGGCATATGCATTCACATGCATATAATTCCCTCCCACACACATTATAAAAAAATAAATCTTTTTTAAAAGGACACTACAAACAACCTAGGAGTCCTTACCATCACTTCTCTGGAGTTACCTATCAATATTGTAATATTCATTTCTTTTATTGCTAGGTTTTACTTGATTCATTGAGATACAATAAAACCACATAAAAATAAACAGCCAAAGATTTGATAAGTCAGAATGCTGGCATACAAGAAAAAAAAACACAAAGCAAACAAAAACCATGACGAGTGACAGATTCTTCTCCTATTTGCTAAATCATTACATTTATCCATGTGTGCTGTGACTGAACTATTCTGTGCAACCATCACTTCCCTTGTCCAAAGACCCAAAGTGTTGCTACTAGGTTGCTCTCCAGAAAGAAGCACACCAGCATTTTGATCAACTTTGGCTCCTTTTTATTCAGGAAGCATACACTAACTCTTTTATTTTTATACATTTTTACTTTCCAGAAATAAGCGAAAATAGCAGTTTTAAGTATGTTACAAAGTTGGCTTTGGGGCGTAATAAGCTGTTTGAGAGAGGGACCAGCCAACTGACCTTTTCATCAAAGCACCAATGTACCAATCTTCAGTCTTTTACCAGGCCCTACCACAGCTGTGGTTGCCTTGGATGTGACGCACAGACCGTGTGAAAGCTACAATGGAGAGTTGCTCTGAGTCTCTCTGCAAGGCACCAAGAACAAACAATTCAAGCTTCCTTTCTTCTGATTGAATCAAGGCTTTTTGGAAACTTTGTGACATCTCTCTCAAGTAGTGCTCTCTCAGCAGGAAGACTAGAATTTGTTAAAAGTGATATAGCACAAGATACAGTAAATCACTTCCAATATCCTGGAAATCACAGGGTAGAAGTTATAAATAAGCAAACACTAAAATTACTTTTAAGAAAGTTTTACATCATTTAGTTGATAAAGACATTTACATGTACAGCAGAATTTATTGTTAAACGTTCTATAATTGGCTTCACACAAAGATGAAAATTGCTAGTACAAATTGACCTGACATTTTAAGTAAATCTGGAATTAGCTGTAGCTTAGAGTCAGCATTTACTTTACATATTGTTACAGATTGCTGTGCTATGCCCTTTATAATGTGAATTATTTTCCTCAGGGTGAAATTGCACTTAGATGGGTGTTTTTGCTTGTACAAACTACTAAAATCTGAGGGACGGGGCAATGTGAAAGACACAAACAGTAACTGCACAATATCATCTGCTGGGGTAAGCTAATACGAGTGGACAGAACCTAATAAAGCACTACATGAAACGAACAAGGTGAATCATCTTAAGAATGAATATTCTTCAACCAGATTATGTAGTTTTATTTGATCTGCCTCACATGGTATTTACAAGATAACTTAGTAAAAACTTAATTTGCTTGGGGCATGACAAGCTCATAATGTCCCACTTGGCCTTCCTGTTTGAGTTGATCTAGGAGGTCTTCCTTCCGCCGTTTTCTACCAACCACCAGGTACCTATCATGGCCCACCCCATGAGACTTACTCTTCAGGCCATACTTCTGAGCAATCTGATGTATTTGCTTCCGTTCATCATTAGTCAGCTCTGTGGAGAAGGTCAAATCTGAGTGGCTCTCAGAGCGGGCATAGTTTCTGATGATCTGTTCTATATCTCTCTTAGCAATTTTATTGACCCTCTCTACATCTAGTCCAAGTCCTTCTCGCTTGTGCTGCTCTTTGACTGAGATAGGCTCCCTTATGCCATCACCAGATTTACCCAAGCCACCACCCGTCCAACCCATTTTTCGCAGCAGTTGATTTCCTATGTTATCTTCTTTGATTTGCTGTTTGTAAGCTTCTTCTGCTGAGCGGCCCTGAATTTCATTTCTTGAAATCACATCTTCAACAGTCCCTTTCTTAAGGTTGTTAATGACAGTTGGCTGGGTCTTTTTGAGGGTTTTCACAGCTTCTCCAGCAGCTTCATATTTGACACTTTTCTTCACCCCAATTGCTTCTGCAATGACTTCACTTTCCAGAATCACCTTGCATTTCCAGCGGAGGCCTGTCATCCTCTCATAGACGTATTCAACTGTCATTCGGTTAAACTGAGCTGTATCGTTCAGGGTGCACACAGGATTGGAAGAATTCTCATAAACTACAACATCTTTTATATCTTTCTTCTTTCCTGATCCTTTGGGTGAAGAGCCTGAGTGGCACTGGGAACTTTTGACAGATGGGTAAGTGGGTTGTGTTTTTTGAAGAACCTTCAAAGCTTCGTCAGCAGCTGCATGTTTGCTTGTTTTCTTGGTTCCAAAACCTTCCGCTAAGCAGTGATCCTGCAGGAATACTTGACACCGCCATGTGCGATTTGGCATCATCTCATATTTGTACTCAATTGACATTTTATTGAATGAGGCAGAATTGTTAAGGATGCCAATCGCATCGTTTGCATTTTCTGTAATGACAAAATTGGTCCAATGTTTGGCAGAACTATTAAAAATAAGCTGCCCTGAAGCATTCTTTCCCAGTACTACCAGGTCTTCTGGTGGCTTTAGAGCCGGGGGAAATTCATATGAAAGCATGCCAATCTGACATACTACAAGGTCCTCTCCAATGACATGCTTGAATTTCCGCCGGACAACTCTAACCTCAATCCGCTTCTGTAAGAGTTTTACAGCTAGCTCAGTAGCTCGATCCCTGGACCCATTCTTGCTCCCTGCATAACCTGTAGTTAGATAGATATTTTGGCATCTAACTTCACAAGCATAACCGTCTGTGAGAAGTTTTTTATTTTTGGGGATGTCAGCGGGAGGAATTTCTTTTAAAGGAGCATATATATACTCAGGATTTGTCTTACACGCCTGAATGCAACGAGTTAGCATGTAGGTATAATTAATTTTATCAGATCCAGAAGTCATCTCTGGATTAGAAAGGTTCTTCCAGATAGTTGCTGTTAACTTTTCAATAAAATACTGTTTTTCAGCAACCACTGACTCAGGATACATCTGTGAAGAAGGCTCTGGAGGTGGCTGACAGTTTGCCAGCTGGGATGTGCTGCTTGGGGCAGGGTTCCTCCTGTCAAAATACATGTTGGTTGTTACAGGCTGCTCTTTTGTGAAAATAAATCCTGATGAATTACAATACTGAGAATTCCCATCTTGCATATTGAAAGAGTCTTGAGTATAATCTTGGTAGAAGTTTCTTGGCATGCTGACAAAATGTGTTCGTCCATTTACCTCTTTTGTTTGAGGGCCATAAGGATCTTCCTGTCTTTCAGCTTTTGAACTACTAGCTACAAAATGTACAGGCTCAAAACGAGGTCTCACATGGAATTTGGAACCAGCTTGCTTTTTAGGAGGATTTTGACCTATAGAATGAGTGAAATTTACAATTCATTAAAATGGGAATATTTCAAAAGAACCCAGCAGGAAAATAGCACCAACCGTATTATCTGAAGCGGCACTGTTGGTACAAGGTCTGTCCCAATCACTTGGGTGAAGGGATTCATGTCACCATAAAGACTACCACAAGGGGTGACGCTCCCTTACCCTCCATGCATTAGGGAAGACTCTGAATAGGAAACAGCTCATCAAATCAAGTATGCAGGCTGCTGCTGTGCAGGACTAGCAGAGGAGATTACAAGTGAGCCAAAGCACAAGTGAAGGGAACTCTTCCCCTATACTGGAAGGACGTGCTAGAACAATCTCTTATCACCTGTGTGCAAAGGGTACCAGGACTACAGATGACTCTAAGGAAACAGAAATGATGGATAACCAGATGCATTTACTAAATGTTTCTCTTTTGTTTCAGAGTTGAGTGGCTATGATAGTGCTTTACCTGGTTGTAACTGTAGTATCAAAATTAGTTTTCAACCAAAACCTTAGCTCTGACTTGTCCTGTACAAAAGGCTTTATTTACCTTTATTTCTAGAAGCGATAACAATTGGAACTAATGATAAGTGGAGGACACCACATTGAAGTCACAGAGACCTACTCTAAGACTGTACCAGAAACTAGTGCTTTTTCCCGACAGCACTCCTCAGTAGAAAGCTGGTCTGTCTGGACCTGTCCAAGAACATCTAATTGCTCAGATGATCTCAGAATGAGACTCTTCTTTTTAGAGGAAGGTTCCATGGCATAGACTACAAGGATAGCATTACAGTGGGACTTCTGCACTTTCAGTTCTTTTTAGCATACTCGAAAATTGTATGTAAGATAGAAGTCATTTATCTGTGTCAGACATGGAGGCACACACTTTTAATCCTAGCACTTGGGAGGCAGAGGCAGGTGGATATCTGTGAACTTGAGGCCATCCTACTCTACCAAGTGGGTTCCAGGACAACCAGGGCTACACAGAGAGACTCGGTCTCAAAAGCAAAATTTTAAAAACTCATTTATCTTTGCATAGCATCCAGTGCTACCAGTGTTATTTGAAGCCACATGCTACACTCATATCATTTTAAGAAGCCACACATCTTCAAATCCCACCTCCCAGAAACAAGTTATACTCACCATCGTAGGCTGAAAGGTAGCGCTTTTGACCTTTGGAAGGTCTGGGCAGCATCAGATCGTATGACGGCATCTCCCCAATATCAATACCTTCAGCCATCTGAAGAATTTTTTCCATCAAGCGTGGGCTGTATCTATAAATAAATATAATCTACGATTAAAACAAGGCATGGAGCTACTTTTTACAAATGCTTCTAAATGGGATGGTCTTTTATCCCACAGGACTTATCAGCAGGGTATTTTTGTAATGAAAACCAAGGATCAGACCTAAAATATTTACTTGTAGAATGAGAAGTTAAGTTACTCATTAGGCATCAAGAGCAAGGTTTTCTGCATAAAATATACAAACATAGGGGCTAAAGAGATGGTTTATCAGTTAAGAGCACTGGATGCTCTTCCACAGGATCCAGGTTTGATTCCTAGCACCCACATGACCATTTACAACTGTCTGTAGTTCCCATTCCAGAGTATACAACACTGTCGTCTGGCCTCTGTGGGCAACAGGCATGCATGTTGTGCACAGACATATAAGTAGGCAAGAACACAGATATAATTTCTAGCCAAAACCTTATTTTTAACGTGAATGGAAAACACAAGTATACACTCATGATTTTTTTCTTTCATATATGTATTACAATTTATATAAATTATAACATAGCCGGGCGGTGGTGGCGCACGCCTTTAATCCCAGCACTCGGGAGGCAGAGGCAGGTGGATCTCTGTGAGTTCGAGACCAGCCTGGTCTACAGAGCTAGTTCCAGGACAGGCTCCAAAGCCACAGAGAAACCCTGTCTCGAAAAACCAAAAAAAAATATATATATAACATAAATGTAAATAATTGTTTACATAAATGCCAACAATTACATTTCTATGCTTATAAAAATACCGAGTGTTAAAGGCCAGCTAGTAGCTAACATCCAAATTGTAGCTTCTATCACTTCTCATGAAAAGGAATCATGTTCCTCAGAGAAATGCATGCTTCCAAGTCTGGGGCAGGAAATATCTAAGAAGAGCCTGGGAGATTTGGGGCCTACAAACGAAGAAGCAGTCAAAGATCACAGGAATTGTGCCAAATGGACTCAGAAGCCAATCAGAATAACCTCTTGGCAATATGAGCCAATTTGAGTGTCAATAATAGGAACAATAGCTAGCATGAATTAAAATATATCAAATATGTTTAAAATCTATTAGTTCATAATACTTACAAACCCATTATTGGTCACTTTTGGTGGATGGAAGGAATCAACGCATTATTCTCTAAACAAGTAAATATTAAAGGGAGGAAGCAAGCATTTGTCCTATAATTTAATGGTTAAACTATATCTTTTTAAAAATATTTATTTAGTTATTTATTATGTATACAATATTCTTTCTGTGTGCATGCCTGAAGGCCAGAAGAGGGCTCAGATGGTTGTGAGCCACCATGTGGTTGCTGGAAATTGAACTCAGGACCTTTGGAAGAACAGGCAATGCTCTTAACCACGGAGCCATCTCCCCAGCCCCCGGTTAAACTCTATCTTAAGCAAAGGGTTGCCACAGAACATCTCTTCAAGATTTGGTTTCAGTTCTGTGTATTCATGGAGGAAGTGTGCACACATGAGTACAGGATGCCATGGGAGATGCCATGAGCTCTTAGAACCAGAGTCACAGATGTGAGCTGCCTGATGCATGATGGGAACCCGACTCCACTCCTCTCCAAAATCAATACCAACACCATCTCTCCAGCCCCAAGAAAATCATTTGCAGAAGCATTACAGCTAGCCAAGAAAAACATGAGAGCCCATTATCACTCTGCAAGGCACAAGAAATCTACTGGTGAAGTATAGACAGGGAAGAATCTAGAAATAGACTCCTATAAAGGAGGCAGAGGCAGGCGGATCTCTGTGAGTTCGAGACCAGCCTGGTCTACAAGAGCTAGTTCCAGGACAGGCTCCAAAACCACAGAGAAACCCTGTCTCGAAAAACCAAAAAAAAAAAAAAAAAGAATTCAAAACTGGTAGTGGACAAAAGTCCAAATTCAATCCCACAGAGGAAGAGTCTCTGCAACAACTGAGCACCTATATGTAAAACCCATGCAGGTAAACCTAAGCCTCAGTTTACAAAAGCAGAAAGTGTATAACTATGGAATTGTCATTTAAAAAAGTAGGAGAAAACCTTCAGGTTCTAGGCTATGCAAGCAGTTCTTAGAAAAGACACTAGAAGCATGATCTATAAAAACAAAAGTGTGGGCTGGAGAGCTAGCTCAGCAGTAAAGAGCATTTGTTCTTATAGAGGACCCAGGTTCAATTCACAGCACCCACGTGGCAGCTAACAACTGTCCATAACTTCAGAACTTCCAGGATGCACACGACATAGACACACTTGCAAGCTAAACATGCATACACAGAAAATAAATAAATCTTTACAAAGGAAAACAAGGGTAAAATGAACCCAATCATAATTAAAATCTTATCCTCTTAAAAGACTGCAAAAAACAAAACAAAACAAAACAAAAACTATAGACTGGGAGAAAATGCTTGTGTACCACGTACTTGACAAGAACTTGTGAGCCCCAAACCCAAGACGAACAAAATCAAACTTTTAAATGAACAAGAAGAATTGGGGAGATGCCTTAGTGGGTAAAAGAACACTTGCTGTATAAATTGGAGGCCCCAGATTCAAATCCCTAGCACCTCTGTAAAAGCTGGGCATAGTCACAAACTCCTGTATTGAGGTGCAGAGACAGGTGGATACCACAGCTGGTTAGCCAGCCAACCTAGCCTAAATGGTGAGCTCTAGATTCAGTGACACACCCTGTCTCAAAAAAAAAAGCTAAAGAACAACTAAGGAAGACACAACATCCTAGTCTTGCTTCTGTGGTGCATTCACCTGCACACATGAATGTACATATATATATACACAGACACACAGAAACAAAGACACACAGAAGGATGTTCAACACCATCAATCACCAGGGAAATACAACTGAAGACACCACTGACCTATCAAAATGACCAAAATAAAACAGTGATGATGCCAAATGCTGGCAAGAATGCAGAGAAACTGGATCTCTCAGATACTGCTGGTGAGATCATAAAATGATACCGTTACTCTAGAAAACAATTTGGCAGTTTCTAATTAAACTAAACATTGAGCTGGAGAGATGGCTCAGAGGTTAAGAGCACTGGCTGCTCTTCCTAGGGGACCTGAGTTCAATTCCCAGCAACCACACGGTGGCTTACAACCATCTGTAATGAGATCCGGTGCCCTCTTCTGGAATGCAGGCAGAACAGTGTGTACATAATAAATAAATAAATCTTTAAAAAAAAACTAAACATTAACTATCACATGACACAGCAATTGTACTCTTTGGCAAGTATCCCGAAGAAATGAAAACTTAACATTCATATAAACACTTGTATATGTGAAAGACAATAAAGCCATCCAGTATCGCTCTAAAAAAAAATAAATAAATACTTGTATATGAATACTCACAACAGCTTAGGTCTAACTAAAGGTGAATGGCTACAACTCTTGTACAAAAACACCAGGAAAACTACATAGCAACAGAAAGAAACAAACCACAGATACAGGTCACAGTGAGGCTGGGGGTGCAAATTATTTTAAAAGAACAATAGGCAGGATCTTTGTGGTATTGGGAATGTTAAGGGTCTTCTTTAAAAACATATTACAATTGTTTCAAAGCACACACATGTGGCTAACAGGGAACAACTCTGGAGTCATTCTCTCCTTCCACTTTCATGTGAGATCCAGCGAGCAAACTCAGGGCATCAGGCTTACATGGCAAACACCCTTACCCACCGACCCATCTCACCTGCCCAGAAATATTAAATATATTGACCACAGTGATGGATTAGAGAACCCTGTCGTTTTCCGGTGTGATGGATTAAAAAAAAACCCTGCAATTTTGGGGCGCCGCTCAGCAATAGACTGCTTATCTAGCATGCATGAGGATCTAGGTTCTAGAAATGACAAGTTGGACTCCCCACATGTGAAGAAGTACTATGTAGAATAGCTATCTCCATGCACAGATAAGGGTAAGTAGAAGCAGTTCCTCTTGGTGTTCCAGTTCCAGCTGCTGTGTGTGCTTTATTACATTCATTTATTGTGCCTGCAGGGAGCTGCACTTGTGCCACATTATGCCCGTGGAGGTCAGAGGATCACCTGTGAGAACTGGGTCTTTCCTTCCACTTTGGGAGCCCTGGGGATCAAACTCAAGTTGTCGGGCTTAGTGGCAAATGCCTGAGGCATACCCCCACCCTTGGAAGTTTCTTGTCATTGTTTCCATCTTTCTGTTCTGAGATG
Source organism: Microtus oregoni (assembly GCF_018167655.1). Taxonomy (NCBI): domain Eukaryota; kingdom Metazoa; phylum Chordata; class Mammalia; order Rodentia; family Cricetidae; genus Microtus; species Microtus oregoni. Next base: position 555,990 of record NW_024544788.1, read on the forward strand.
GCCTCAATATACAACTCACATGTACCTCAGGCCAGCCTCCCATCCCAACATCAGGTGGCATGACTTAAAAACATTTATTCATTACTTTAAAAAATTATGTATCTGAGTGTTTTGCCTACATATACGTCTCTGTACTGTGTGTGTGCCTGGTGCCCATAAAGGCTGGAGAGGGTGTCCAATCCCCTGGAACTGGAGTTATAAATAGTTTGTGAGCTGCCGTATGGGTGCTAGGAACTGAACCCAGGTCCTCTTAAAGAGCAGACAGTGCTTTTAACCACTGATCCAGCTCTCCAGTCCAAAGTTTACAGCTTTTAAAACCACTAATTTCACATTTGCAAAAACTGGTGGTACAACCAAGCCACCAGCCTTGGGTCCAGTCCAAATTCTCTAGCCCTTCCATCGGAGCCCGACTCTGAATATGCTGTGCACATGAAGGATATACCTAGGGCTCCCTCCAGTCACATTCGCTTGTCTCTCAAGTTTCTTCCAGCTTCGGTAATTACTGTACCTATTTATTGCTCCCTATTCATCACAATTGCTACAGAATTCACCATCTCCCAGAGGCTATAAAAATAAACTCTTGCGTAGGTTGCCAACATAGCCAGATTCTGTCCTTTATACAAAAGAATACAAAAGAAGCCCAGCAAGCTTAAATAAGAACAGAAAGGCTATCATGTTATCTAGTGCTTGACTAGTCAAAATACGATGCAAAAATTTTAGTCTTTAAAAAGATCACTAGAATTCTATTTCTATTCCCAAATACCCATCCAAGGATAAAGTTCAAGTTATTGCAATCTCCCTTGGTGATTTTTCATAATGCACTGAAAATGATACCTTTAACTCTAAAGAAACCCAACCAAGAAAAGCTTCACATCTCAACCAGTGATAACTTCAGTATCATTTAAGGGGTTACCTTATGTTCTTTTTGTTTGTTTGCTTTCTATGCCCTCCCATTGCTGATTCTTTATGTTGTTACCACATCTATTCTATTTTGGGCTTACCAAGCTGAAAACTGAAGTCACAGACTTGAGGCACAGATTCTACCACTACCCTATATTACCCAGTCCATTTGGGATTTAATGGCTACATAATGTTCTGTATTATGGAAAATGGTGTAACATAATATTAAGGCAAGTCAAGAATAATTTTAAATGCATGCATATTACATATTTATATGTGCATTAGATCACATGTTTGACTGTAAAAACTTTCTTTAACTCACCTACCATGTCTAGCATATTATTGAAAGATGATTTATAATGGGCAATATACTTTTCTTCATAGATATCACAGTCTTGGTCACAAGACAGTTGCATCTATGTGCACAGCTACAAGAGAAACATAAATCATTAAACACAATGGCACCTGAAATTTAGGAAATAGTCAATAACAGATGCTTATAAGATTTTTTGCAAATATATTAAATAGTTCTACTAAATCTAAATTAAAATGCTGAGATTAGAAACATTAAATAGCTCTACTAAATCTAAATTAAAATGCTGAGATTAGAAACTTAAAAGCCAGATGTAGTGGCACATGACTTATTATTATTGTTATTATTTTATGTGTCTGAGTGTTTCATCTGTCTGTATGTATGTATGTATGTATGTGTACCACATGCATGCCTGGTACCTGAGAAAATGGTAAACCTCCATGTGGGTGATGGGAATCAAACCTGGGTCCTTTGAAACAACAGCATGTGTTCTTAACCAGAGTCAACTCTCCAGTTAATCAGAAGACTCCAGAGGCAGAGGCTGAGTCAGGAAGTGGTGGTGCACGTCTTTAAACCCAGCACTCAGGAGACAGAGACAGGTGAATCTCTGTGAATTTGAGGACAGCCTCATCTATAGAGGTCTGGGACAGCCAAGTCTATACAGGGAAACCCTGTCTAAACAAACAACAACAAAAAATACAACAAAAAAGAGGCAGAGGCAGGTGGATCTCTATGAACTCAAGGTCACCCTGGTCTGCAAAGTGAGTTCCAGAACAGCCAGGGCTACACAGTGAAACAGCCAGGGCTACACAGTGAAACCCTGTCTCGGGGGGAAAAAGAAGAAAAAAAGAAAGGAAGGAAGGAAAGAAAAGAAAGAGAAATAAAAATTAGGGCTTCAAAACACAAAATGTGACATTCAAAACTACTTACAAGATGCTTAATGTTGGGCTGGAGACATGGCTCAGTGGTAAGAGCACTGGCTGCTCTTCCAGAGGTCGTGAGATTTCAATTCCCAGTAACCACATGGTGGCTCACAACCATCTGTAATGAGATCTGGTGCCCTCTTCTGGTGTGTGGGCATACATGGAGGCAGAATGTTGTATACATAATAAACAAACAAATAAATCTTTTAATAATATATGTATAGACTATAGGTGAAATTTTCAAAAAACCCCACTCCGCTTTCCTTAGTGACTTGTGTATCAATGTGTAAAGTTAAATTTCACAATATATATCTAACTGGAATCTACTTTCCAAATGCTTCAGAATGCATCAAGGAAAAGAAGTCAAGGTAGCTAAGTTAATTTCATGTCATTTCTCTATTAATAGGTTAACACAAATAAGCAAGCCAGGATTTGTATGCCAGAACTGCTTCTAAATCCTATGGATTAGGACTGGAAAACTGCATATGCCCGGGAATCTGGACATTGTGCCTTCTTTTTCTTATTTATTTGTTTGTTTGTTTTTTCAAACAGGGTTTCTCTGTAGCTTTGGAGCCTGTCCTGGAACTAGCTCTTGTAGTCCAGGCTGGTCTCAAACTCGCAGAGATCCACCTGCCTCTGCCTCCTGAGTGCTAGGATTAAAGGCCACCACCGCCTGGCTGACTTGTGCCTTCATAAATGGCTGTGGGTGGATCTCGGTGGTACAGTTTTTAGCTAACAGGCATGAGACTATAAATTCTACCACTCAGTCCTGCAAAACAAATACAGTAGTAAACACACTAGCTATACTGTGTAAGTAAAGCTGCAGACACCCCGGGCCTTGATATGCACGATTATTTAAGTGTCCTATATGTAGCTGATCAAAGGACTGTAAGTTTGCATTAGCCACAAGACTAATGGTTTGAACTGCTTTAGAAATTTTTCAGAAAATTCTTCCTGTCCCAGACTTCTAAATTCTGGGATTACAGGCATGGGCCATCACATCAAGCGACATTTCTTGATAGGTGGCTTGCTTTTATAAAACAGAAAAAGTAAAGGGAGCTTTGAGCTTCTTGGTTGCTTGGATGAAGAAAGATTATTAAAAAGTGGAGTGGAGGGCTGGAGACACAGCTCAACTGAAAGAGTGCTTGGTCAGCATTCACGAAGCCCTCGGTTCAATCCTCAGCACCAGATAAACCGGACATGGCAGGGCACCCCATGATTTCAGCACTCAGGAGGCAGAGGCAAGAAAAGCAGAACTTGCAGATCATCCTCAGCTACGTGGCAAGTTCAAGGACAGTCTGGGCTGCATGAGAGTTTGTCTCACAAAAATGCAGATCGCAAAACATTATCCTATAAAGTAGAATTTCTCACTCTGGTCCTCAAGTCAAAGTATAAGGATTATCTAGTAACCTGACAGAAATAAAAATGTTGAGGCCCTTCTTCACACCTTCTGATTTGGAAGTCTTGGAGTAGGGGCCCAGGAACCTGTCTTTTAATAAACCTAACAGGTGATTATTCTTGTTGCTATTATTTTAGACAGGGTATCTTTCTATAGTCCAGGCAAGCTAAACTCACCATCCTGCTTCACTCTCAGGTCCTGAGTACAAGGATGAAAGTCTTGTGCTAGCACACGCAGGATCCAAAACAAGTGTTTTGCTGCATGCTTATATGTAAGAACCACAATTATAGAGTCACGAGGACATTAAAGGGCTGGAGAGATGGCTCAATGCTTGCTACAGAAGAGGACCTGAGTTTTAATACCCAGCACCCATGTAAAACCAGGGCAAGGTGACACACTGCACGGTCTATAATCACATTATTCGTAAAGGAGACAGACAGATCCCAGAGGCTCAGAGACTAGTCAGTCTAAGCTAACTGGTGAGCTTTAGATTCCATGAATTTTTCTCAAAAAAACAGACAGTCATAGAGATGACACCCTTCCCGATCTCTGGCCTCACAGTCAAGGCTACTCACTACATAAACATATTTCACACACCCGCACGCATGCACGCACACACATTCAAATCTGTCCCATGGAAATGGCCACTATCACCAAAAGGAATGAAACACGCTCTGAATCCCTGCACTTGAGTTCTTCTTGCTCTAGGTGATAGAATTTTCAGATATTCTTTTTTTTATCCCATCTCCTAATCAAATGGAATCCCCTGAACAACTAATTAAAAATTTGAGTTTACAAGGGGCTGTGCCACCACACTAATGCATTTACTTAGAAAAAAGCAGTCTGAGCCGGGTGATAGTGGTGCACGCCTCTAATCCCAGCACTCAGGAGGCAGAGACAGGTGGATCTCTGTGAGTTCAAGGCCATCCTGGTCTACAGAGCGAGTTCCAGAACAGGCTCCAAAGCTATACAGAGAAACCCTGTCTCAAAAAAAAACAAAAAGAGCAGTCTGTCACACAAAACAAAAATAACCCTGCCAACTTTGAGAATGTAGATTTTATGCACCCAAGGAAAGAGCTAACAAAGCCAAAAGGAGAAGACCATACTGAGTTGCTAACTTCCAAAGTCATCTTGGGCTCTTCCCATTCTATGTAGAACAGTCAGATACAATGCAAACAATTCTTTCCAGTTCATCTATTTCATAGCTCTATGGTAATTGTTGTAGTGATGTAGGCATATTGCAACATGCTGACTTCTAAACAAAGGATTTGCAGATAGGCACACACACATCCTGGGTGCTTGAGCTTTTAAGGTCAACTACTATGCGCTTGGTTTGTGTTCATACGCTAGTTATGCATGAAGCATTCTATTCGTGGGATTAAGCCTGAGATTGAGAGATTTGACTTCCGTCAGTTACCTGCTTTTGTTTATGGTCCATCCTTCCTAAACACGGCAGTTGTGTCTCAGTGGAGAGAGCAACAGACTAGAAATACTTGCAAAGTAACTTCTTTGCCTTCGTTGATTTAGCTGTAAGAGGGAGATACTTCCTAACCTCTAGGATGGTGAGTAAGATGGAAAGAAAGGGTTGAAAATATGCTATATACTACAAAGCTGTCTACATCTACCACTGCCCAGACATTTACTGAGCAGATACTATGCTAAAGCAGAATACTGCACAAGATTGCTGCGAGGCACTGAAGACAAAGATGTGCATATGAAAAAGAGAGTAAAGTCCTCCCCCTCCCAATGTGTATTCTAGCAGGAAGGTAAGTTTAGTTATGAACACAAAGGACGATTAGCCTCCCCCATTAAAGATGCTTTAGGATTCTGATTCCCTATAGCCTTTTGTGGTATTAAGACTTAGGACTATATGATAAAGGTACCTTTTTTACTGCAAGAACATCGCTAGGGAAATCAGATTTATCTGATGACTAATTGTTGAGGCTTTCCCAGCTCCTCCAGTGAAATGATCACTATCTCTAGAGGCAGAAATTATGTCAACTTAGAGAAGACAGAAAAAATAAAACTCTGTGACAGCAAAGTTTCACGCTGGGTGCCATGTTCAGCAATTAAGGTAGGAGCAGACAATTCCATCTGCGTTGTTTACAATTATTCCTAGAACTGATCTGGCTGGATCGAATCTGATCATTTTCCAGAATTTCTCATCTTCCTAATAAAAACAAATTGACTGTTCGGCAGGAATATTAAAAAAAAAAAAGACGCTTTCCAGTCTTCTGAAGGAATTAGTCTAGGATAAGGCCAATTTCGAGGTTTTGAAGGACAGAGGACCCAAGCACCCTGGTAAACACACACACAAAACCAAAACTGCGTTGAAACCATACCGCAGTCTCCCCAGAACACAAAGTGCTTTCCAAGAGGCCTGTTTAGAAGCCACCAGATACTAGGAAAGGAGGAACCAGAGAAAGAGACATATACACCCCTAAGACCTCATCCAGAAGTGAAATGCTAATTCTTCTTAGCCCATTTAAGGTGCATCTTTACAGCAGATAGATTCACTTCTTTGTTTGAGTATGTTATGCGCAAATCTACAAGCAAGCCTGACACTGCAGGTCAGAGACCTGACACACCGCCTCCCCAGGAGAAGACTCTAAGACCTGGCTTGGGGAGGGAGTGCAAGGAGAGGAGGGTATTTAATCTAGTAGAGATGGAAGAGAGTGGCCGGGAGACTAGTATTTGAGCTGCGGAGTTTGTCCTCCCCTTGAAGCCCCATCGAATATCCTCTGCGGATGCCGCATCCTTGGAAGACCCTATGCAGGTCTGAGGTTCTGCTATTGAGCACCAATCACCACGACTAACTCTCAATAATCCTCTTCTAGGAGCTACTTCATCTCCATTTCTGGTCCTGGAGGGGCATCTCTGTGTCCTCATGTGCTGTCATGTCATTCATTGCCTGCCACCATGGTCACCCACCCTACCCCCCAACCCACTAGTGAAGCTTCTTCGTGTTCTCTAGCAAATCTTCAAATCTTAAGCCTCCAAGCTCTATCATCATCCGCATCCTGCCCCTGTTCCTATCTGGACCGCTTCTGCTGACCCTCTCCTTCCCTTGGGCTATCCCGTAACGCAAACTCCACCATCCGTCCCTCACCCCCATCCCCAAGCCGACCCTCGTCACTCATCTCCCACCCTTGTCCCTAACTCGATCGCCCCACACCAGACTCACCTGCAGCCCAGGAAAACGTGGTTGGTCCAGGCGGCGGAGAGAGCGAGGAGCTGGTCGAGGGCAGCGCCTGGATAGCGGTGCAGGTGCCTACAGATGAAGCTCCGCCGCAGAGCCCACTGCCAGTCACTTTCGTGGCTATAGCGCCACTGCTCCAGCACTGGCTCGGGCGGGGGTGGCGGGAGGGGCGGCAGCGGCGGCGGCGGGAGGGGGGGCAGCGGCGGCGGCGACAGGAAGTCGCCCCCCAGCAGCAGACGTCCTCCAGCCATCTTCTCTGCTTCAGTGTGGGGACGCCCCCCAGGGACGAAGCCGGCAAACTGGCCTCGAGCAATCGAGGCGGTGGCGGGGAGGGGCGGACCTGTGTGAGGGACGCTAGAGACCGAATCTCAGGGGACCGGAGTGTGTGCCTGGGGGCTACGATCACAGGGGGACTGGGAGCAACGATCCCTGTCGCCACGGCGGCCGCACCGCTCCAACTACTGTGGGAACGTGAGGGCTTTTTTATTATACCGGGCGCACACACCGACGGAGTTGAGCCTCGCTACTCCGCGCCTCCTGGGACTTTTAAGACCCACACACTGAGAGAGTAGCGGCAAGAGAAAAAAGAAGCAGCACCAGTATGCCGGCTTCCCTGGCTCAGACGTCTCAGCCTATCTCCCCGCGTGCCACCCCGAGGTTGTGAGACCACTGCGCACGCGCTGCAGCCGGTCTCCAACTTCGAAATCCCGCCGCGAAATCTCGCGTGGTGGACATTTTTTCCCTTCCTCTGACGGTTACTCTCCACTGACGCACTCTGGTGACCAGCGGAGGGCGAAGACTCCGGAGTGGGAACTGAAGAAGGCTGTCTGAGGTTCCCTAACACAGTGATGGCATTTAGTCCCTGGCTGGTGCCCTCGGGTGATTAGTTAGCAGTGATGCCTGGCCGTCTGCTCTATCTGGGTCTCTAAGTGGCGCGATTCTGAGGCTGTGTCCTTTGGAAGGGATTTAGGTTTCGGGGGATTTGGGATTTGGCATGTTTTCCCTCTTAGCTCCCCGAGATGCCTCTTCAGAGAAGAGTTTGAAAAATCAACGCGCCTTTCACCATCAGCTTTGGAGCTGCTTGTGAAAGTGTGGTTGCAAAGAAATAGCAGCGTTACTTCTCAAGCCGGTCTTTTACACTCTTCTGATCATGATTGCAGACAGTTCTGTGTCTCGTCCATATATATATATATATTGGTGCGGGGGGCGGGGGTGCTTCTTCAACTGGGTCTTACGTAGCCAGGCTAGCTTCCTACTCACTATTTAACCACCTGTAACCTTGAACTTCTGTCCTCCTGCCTGCACCTTCCAAGTGCCGCGACTACAAAGTGTATCATTATGCTCTTATATTTCAGCTTACAAAGGAGCCAAAAGACTAGTTAAAAGCTGCCTGGCAGCATAACGGCCAAAACATTATATAGATTACAATCTCAGTGATGATAATTAACCCTGCATAGATTTAACTCTTACACTGGCATCATTCGTGGCCCGGATAAGGTGTCTTTTGACGACTCGTCATCCTCAATTCAAAAGTGGGAGGGTCTTGCTATATAACCAAGGCTAGCCTTGAACCAACATCCCTTCCTAGGCCTCTTGGGTGCTGAGATTACAGACACCAATCACTGCCCAACTTGCAGATTGACAAACAGACAAGAACGACAAATTTAGCGTCTAATTTACTGTACGTATGTCGCTGTGGGAGTGAGGGAGGGTGGATGCCAGGAAACTGGAAAGGGGCCCATGAGAGGGAGAGAATTACTTTCACCAGAAAATAGCTGTATAATAAAATCTCAATAACTAGCATCTATGCTTTATTAAAAAAATACCGGGGCTGGAGAGATGGCTCAGCGGTTAAGAGCACTGACTGCTCTTCCAGAGGACCCGGGTTCGATTCCCAGCACCCACATGGCAGCTCACAACTGTCTGAAAATGCAGTTCCATGAGATCTGACACCTTCACGCCAACAAACATAATAAAGTTAAGTAAATAAATAAAAAAAAATACCAAACCTCATGATTGAAGGAATCCACATCTAATCATTTATTTAAAAAAAAATCTTAAATTCTTGATTATGTTTTGTTAAGAATTGCTGTTCAAATTTCCTGCTAGGTGTATCTCTTACTGAGTATATTGTCGGATTCCATTTTCGCACATGTGTACACATTTAACTCTTTCCATTCAATGGGCATAATTTTTATTTTGGTTTCGATATCTTTTATAAGTTAGTATTGTGTCTTTTAAATCTAATAAAAATTTGAGAAAGAAAAATGTTAAAACAACTGACTCCTTTCCCCTTGATAAAATGTCCCATCTATGAAAACAGGGAGTTCCTCTTTTGCTGTTAATGCCTACGCTGGCTTCCACTGGCATGCCATAGGCTACTCAGATGAATGAATGCTTTTCTCTTTGCACCATCCTAGTTTCTTAGCGTCTACATCTTAAGCTGATATTTTAATAAGTGGATTAATTTTGGGCTTCTATGGTTATGTCCCCTTCAAAATTCGGTTGCTGAAATTTAGTGGCCAATGTGATGACATTAAGCGGTAGAGGCTTGGGCCAGGCAGTGGTGAAACACGCCTTTAGTCCCAGCACTGGGGAGTCAGTTGGAAGCAGGCTGATCTCTGTTGAGTTCCAAGCCATCTTGGTCTACAAAACGAGTTACAGGACAGCCAGGGCTCTTTGTTACACAGAGAAACCATGTCTCAAAAAATCAGAAAGGGGGGAAAACAAGAACATAAAAGGAGATAGGATCTTTAAGAGTTAATCAGGCCTGTGGGATACTTCCTCCTGAAAGAAATTTAGATCTTTATAAAACATATTTCAAGCTGGGCGGTGGTGGCGCATGCCTTTAATCCCAGTACTCGGGAGGCAAAGGCGTGCATATCCCTGTGAGTTCGAGGCCAGCCTGGTCTACAAGAACTAGTTCCGGGACAGGCACCAAAGCTACAGAGAAACCCTGCCTCGAAAAACCAAAAAAACAACAACAACAAAATAACATATTTCATACAGCATTTGGTCTTCTATCCCCACCCCACCCCACCCCCGCATGTAAGGATACAGTATTTATTGCTCCCTTCTGATAGATAAAACAGCAAGAAACTGTCTTGGAGCAGAGAATTTTTCTAACCAGACAACCGCATCCGCTACTGTTTTGGTGTTGGACTTCCTAGCCTCCAGCACTCTTGAGAAATCGATCAAATTTTTAGCAGTTTTGCAGCCTCGGGTATAGCAGCACAACGGAACTAAGATGTGGTCTATGCTGCCAACCCTCATCAAAAGCAGCACTGCGATTATAACACATCTCTCCTTAAATCTGAGAGAAAGAAAAGCTCCTTCCTCTTAGTTTGAAATAAATCTTCATCAGATTTGTACTTAAGTTTGAGTCTCCCATATTAGTATTAATTCTGAAACTACCAACACCATTACTCCTGTAGACTCATTACAATTACATCTGACACCCATAGGTCCTTTTTTCCCCCACTTTCCTCTTGGTATGAACTTAAAATCTGCTTGATTTTGAAACACAATTCTATTCCACAGATATCCTTATTTACTTAGGGAGTTGTAACTATACTGGGAAGTATTCTAGATTCCTGAATGACAGATATGTGATCCATTTCCTAAGTTGCCTTATACAGGGAGTTCATATAAAACTCATTTTACATAGCACATCCATGGCCTTGGCTTGGGTGTTTAAGCCAGTGTGCATCTCGCAAATTTATCACTGAATTTCTGGAGAAGCCTAAGTAAATATCTATCTTTCTTATATATTATTTTCAAACTATGAAATTGCTGTAGGATCACAGTTCCTGTGATAATTAATTTTGTTTGTCAAGCTATATCCATACAAGTAAACATTATACAGACTGAGCAGATTGTGTTTGTATATTTAGGAATGTGTGTGTGTAACAAAAGTTAAAGAAAAAGAGTCCAGAGGCCATGATGTGAGAGAGAACAAAGGGGTGCATAGAGGGACACGAAGGGAGGAAAGGGAAAGGGGAAAATGATGCAATTATCTTTTAATTTCAAAAGATAATAAACTCACCTAGGCATTAAAGAGACACATAATTGAGTGTGATTGTAGGGATGTTTCCAGAGAGTATTTGCTGGGGGTCGACAGGGGGAACAAGGAATAATCTGACTTTTGAATTATAAAATAAAAAGCACTGAAACTGAGGCCATCTAGTGGGCTGTAGATGAAGCTGGGTGGTAGAGTACTTAGCGTGTAGGAAGGCTTGGATTCAATCCCCTGTATTCCCAGACAGCCAAGAAAAAGAGGCCAGAGGCCATTTATCCTGGAACAGTCCTGATGCTGCTCTCTTTATGATTCCCACTAGAGAACAGAAACCGTGTCGTCTCCAGAAAACAAAACAGAAGAAACACTTGCATGATCTTCTTGTGACCTTCTCTCCCTGGAAATCTTTTTTAAAATAAAATCCTACAGCCAATCTGTTTTAACCTATTCTCTTTTCACAAGGTACAGAATCTCTCAGGGATCAGCTGAGACCTAAGCAGAACAGATCATCTGAATAAAGACTGAGGCTGTGGAGGAAAGAGAATATAAAGGCAGTCCAATGCAGTCCTGAACCATACCATAAAACTAAGCATCCATCTGTTCTCAAACACAGCCTTCAGCCACTCTCTTTAGACTGCGCACAAGCACTCTCTGACAGTGCCGGGCTTCCTTCTCTGACCTTTCTTGTAAAGGAGTCAGTAATGGCAGGAGGGAACCTCAGAACCCAGTTAAACACTATTCCTATCAGTATATCAGAAATTAGACCATTCAAAATTTGTGTGTGTGTCAGAGCAAGTTACATGCCTATTTTGATTACACCCTGCACTCCCTATTACTGTAACTCTAGTTACAGTACCACCAAGCCCTTCTTCCTAACCTAGTCTCCTTTCAACTTCCATAGACTTTGGGGGTAACACAATTAGGGTAGTTTACAGTAGCATGGGCAGCTTACCATCAGCTCCACCACTGAAGAAAGCCTCATGTCCTCATCAGCTGTTATCTGCATAGAAATCCTTAGAGGGGCTTTTGTTTGTTTTATTTTCTTGAGACAGAGTCTCACTCTGGAGCCCAGGCTAGCTTCACACCTACAGCAATCCTGCTGTCTCAGTCTCATAAAATTCTTTTTAAAAATATTATTTTTTAATTTTCCTATGAGTATATATTGTAGATTGAATATACTCCTCCCCACCTTGCTTTTGTCCTCCCTCCCCTCCCATTAGTGCCTTTTGTTCCCCTGAACAATTACACTTCCACTCCCCCCCCAGAGTTCTTGACCTGAGTACCCCTCAACATAAATGCACTTGAGGAGTGCTTACTAATGGACTTAAAGCAATAATTAGGAACCTCCAATTAGGCCTGAGCACCAAAATAATTAGGAACAGTAATGAAGTAGAAAACGTCGGGAAGTGTGTGTGTGTGAGATGAAAAGCCAAAGAGAAACATGAGAAGGGAGGAAAAAATCTGAAGGGAGGGGTCAAGGAAGAAAAAAAGAAAGGAAAATGGAATAAGAATGACTTGAAAGCAGAAGAAGAAAGAGGACTGGGGAGGGAGGGAACCAACAAGATAGGAGGGGGGCGTATGAAGGGCAGTGCAGGAGGGGGACAAATCAGAACAAAGTGCAGTGATTTGGATCTATGAAAATGTCCTAATGAAGCCCACCACCTTGTATGCTAAGTTTAAAAGTTAGTAATTAAATCCCCAAATATTCATATAAAACATTTATCACATAGAGCCATAGATCCGCAGTGACACTAAGCAGACAAGTGGGAGGGAGGAAAAGACTCGCGCTTACCTGAAGTCACTGTGCATTGACCAAACCCTGGGGAGGAAGGGCTGAAACTGAAAAATCATTTTGCAGATTTGCTCAGGCAAGAACTACCAACAGATGCTAAATCTGGAAAGAAGTTTTTGGTGAGGAGCAAGGTGTATGTACATTTTCTCCACATAGGTTTTTATTAGCAAGGTTGTTGATGGAAGAGGGATGAATAAGCCTAGCAATTATATAGTGGAGGAATGAGGTAACTTACCATTTTGCTGACCTTCCCTGTCAATAACCTGTCCCTTTAAGAGGCAAGCTCCGCCCACTCTCAGTTCCCACGCACACTTTCCCCACTGAGGCAAGCTGGTTTCTGCCCACCATTCTTCTGAAGGGGCAGCTTTCTGACTCTCTCTCTCTCTCTCTCTCTCTCTCTCTCTCTCTCTCTCCTTTCTCTTTTCCTCCCCTTACACCCTCCTTTAATAAAACTTCTCCCTCAGTCTCCCTCTGCCTGGCATATTCAGTTTCCCACCTGCCCTGGGACCTGCTAGGGTTTACTTGCTCCGAAATCTTTCAGTAACACCTTGATCCAAAATGAAAATAGTTTATTACTTATTAAATGATTGTATTTGTGGGTGCATGGGTGTCATGGTGCATTTGTAAAAGCCAGAAGACAACTCTGAGGACTTGGTTCTCTTCTTAGGTTTGTAATCAGGTTGTCATTGTGCAAGTACTTTTACCTGCTGAGCTATCTTTACAGCGCGCACATTCCGCTGTATCTTTAAAAACAACAAGCTGGGCAGTGGTGGTGGTGGTGGTGGTGGTGGAGGCTATGCTCACCTTTAATCCCAGCACTCAGGAGTGAGGCAGAGGCAAGTGGATCTCTGTGAGTTCGAAGCCAGCCTGGTTGAGCAGAGCTAGTTCAGGACAGGCACCAAAGCTACATAGAGAAACCCCATCTCGAAAAACCAACAAATAAATAAAAATGACAACAACCAAAAACAGGACTTCAAAAAGATCAGTGTTGGAGGTAGAGAGATGGCACAGAGGTTAAGAATCCATACTACTAGTCGGGTGATAGTGGTGCACACCTTTAATCCCAGCACTTGGGAGTCAGGGGCAGGCGGCTCTTTGTGAGTTCGAGGTTATCCAAGCAATTGCCAGGACAGGCTCCAAAGCTATAGAAAAACCCTGTCTCAAAACAACAACAACAACAACAATAATAATTTGGTAGATTGAAATGATATAATAATGAGTCACTTCCCAAAGTTGGCAACTGTGGTTCTAGAAGAGAATGTGCTTATTATCCATAACTCAGGTTGGCAGTGAACACGATACAATAGCCAAAGCTGGCCTTGAACTCATGCCCATTCTGTCACACCTTCTCAGTGCTGTATCACAGGCGTAGGTCCCCACCTCCGGTTCTATTTGGAACTGAGGGTCAAATCCAGGGCTCTGAGTGCCAGGCAGGAATTTGACCAACTACATCCCTACCCCACCAGGACAAGGACATCCTCAAATAAAACCCATGCCAAGTAGCGCAAAACTGTGATGTAATTTTGCTACAGATCTCTGAGAGTTCAAGGACAGCCTGGTCTACAGAGTTACTTCAGGTCGAAGATACAGAGAACCTATCTCAAAAAGCAAAAAGTTAAAAGTAAAAATAAACAAAATAGAGGTTAAAATAAAACGAACAAAGATGGAAAATACACAGAGAATCTTGATACTGTATGCTATTATGCTCTCTTTGAATTGTTTGAATGCTGAGGAAGGAGCAACAGCTGCTAAAAGATATTTATTTATAAATACTGCTGAACTAATCCAACATAGATATTTTGAATTTGGATCTAAGGATATGATACTTTGGAAAGGAGTTTCTTATTTTGTTTTCACAGAGGATGAGACGCTGTTCATTTCTTCTATTCTGATTTGGTATGATGGACCACGTCCTCCTGAATGGTTCCTGTGCATGCCTTCAAAAAATTGCTTCGCTCAACTGCCAACTGAGATGAAACTAGCACACAGGTTATACCATGAAAGACCTAATTAACGATGTCCCCATTCAGCAGGAAGCAGTTTGGAGAGAAAAAACTGCACCCATGTTCCCAAATATGGTTTATAAACGTTCTTTTACATTTTAAGGGGGATATGATATAGATATGAATAATTTACATTAGTATAGATTTTGCTTTATTGATAGAGATTTAAGGTCAATTTTGTTATATGTATAAGTGTTTCTGATTTTGATTAAGGTATAGTGATTGTGTAGTTCATTTAAATATGTACTGTATAATTAAGAAATGTAGGTTGTTAATGGATAATCATCGATAATAGTAAAGCTTGTAGTCATGTTAGTCAGATTTTCTAGATATATAGAGATATATTTTAGATAGACATTCTTTATGTCTTTCAAAGATTACAGAATAGGACATTTAATGTTTTAATAACTGAGGACTTTTCATGACAATGAGACACTCTGCTCCTGGCAGCACCAATGTACTTCAAGAGGAAGATGGGCATTGAAGAGGCACCTTATGGAGTTTGATAGCCATTTGGGCAAGAAACTGCTCTTGCCTGGACTATTGCATAAACTGGACACAGAGAACCTGCAGAGAGAGGACTACTGAACTTGCCTAAGGTGAGATGATCTTTCGGGGTTCCTGATTCATGAAAGAGTCTGCGAGACATTCTGCAGGACACAACAGATAGTGACTGAACTGACTTTGAATTTTCCTGCTTTATGGAAATGTCTGCTGGATACCATGGGCCTGAAGGCTGAAGATGGATGCCCCAACAGTACAGAGGAACTTTGGGTGACTGTCCAGGCAGCGAGATGTCTCTGTCATTTCTAGAGTTTTAAAAGTTGCTTTTTTCTTGTTTGCTTAGGTAGCAATGTATCTTTCTGGAGTCTTTGATGGAGTTAAGAATAGTTAGTTATAGTTATAGTTTTCCTTAGTTATGATAAAGATTATTGTAACTTTTACTTGATAACTGTTTTGTTATATGTAATTTTGCTATGTTAAAGTTAAAGCCTTTTTTTGTTTAAACCAAAAAAGGGGAAATGATGGAGGAAGCTCATTGGCTAATAAAGGAACTGCCTTGGCCCATTTTATTGGTTGAAAGATAGGTGGGAGGAGTAGGCAGAACAGGACGCTGGGAGGAAGAGGAAGTGGGCTCAGTCTCGACAGCTTTCCTCTAGGGAGCAGACACCTGAGAGAGACGCCATGCCCCGCTCCCGGGATGAAGCTCCGACCCAGGATGGACATAGGCTAGAATCTTCCTGGTAAGCGCACCTTGGGGTACCATACACAGATGATTAGAAATGGGCTAAATTAATATGTGAGAATTAGCCTAGAAGAGAATGGGCCAAGCAGTGTTTAAATGAATACAGTTTGTGTGTTGTTATTTCGGGCATAAGCTAGCCGTGCAGGCGGCTGGGGTGCTGGGGACGCAGCCCCGCCGCCCTTATTTCTACAGTTCTCAGTGAAAGGTTCCAAAAACAAGAAACCTTGTCTACTTAATGCCCCCCCCCCATAAAGAGTTATTTTAAATTATGTGTGTTTCTGTCTATGTGTGGGCATGTGTCGTGAATTCTGGAGTTTCAGAGTCCAGAAGAGGGAAAGAGGAAACCATGCAGCTGGAGTTACCTGGGCAGTAAGAAGCCCTGCCCCAGGTCTTGTGCTGGAATCTGATCCTCAGCAAGAGCCGCAAGTACTTTTAACCTGTGGGCTGGTCATCTCTTCTGCTCCGTCCATGACTGAATCTTTTCATTTTTATTTCTTTAGTGAGTTTGCACCCACCTTTGCCTGCACCCATGGCACATGACTTAAATCCAGAGGATAACTTGCATGAGTTAATGCTCTACGTCCACCGTGTCAGTTCCAGGTATCAAACCCAGGTCATTAAGTTTGGTGGCAGGTATCATTTTCTGCTGAGCCATCTCAATGACCCAAATACCCAGATACTTTTTGTGAAGGACTTACTGGCATTCCTCTTTTCTAGAGAAGCCCTACCACCACCCCAGGCCGGTTTACTGAGACAGGGTTTGGATGTGTACCCAGAATGGCTTTAGACTCACTATCTATGACACCAGGTTGGTGTCAGACGAGACTTCCTTTTCCCCATGCTTTCTGAATGCTGAAATTATAGGAATGTGCCATCATCCCCGCCTTTACTGTTTTGGGATTTTGTTGTCTTTGGCAATAGAAGAGGTTCCTAGGGTTTTCGTTCTCTCCCTCACCCCCAAAACTGGGTGGAGTGCCAGGGCGCGTGTGGGGAAATGAGAGGACTTGCAAGGAATCAGGTCTCTCCCTCCACCATATAGGTCCCAGGGATGAAACGCAGACAGTTGGGCCTGCCAGCAGGCGCCTTACCATATTACCAGACCGCCTTTGCCTTTCTTATCACAACTTTCCCACTATCACAACAGGCTAAGGATTCTGTATTTTTCCACACCTCCAACTGCTCCTCAGTGTTCAGTGATGTCATAAGTGACTATAGCTTTACTCTGCTGCCCCCTAGCGTGTGAGCTGCGTAGAGGCAGGTCAGTGCTGTCTGCTCTGGTACCCAAGCAGAGGCTTCAGGTTTTGCTAGGGAGAAGACGCCCTGGTCCTTTCTTCAGTCTTTGATCATTAGGCAAATGAAGTGCAGGGAAGCAAGCCCCCCTTCACGCACTAGATTTCTGAAAACTGATGACTTTTCTTTTTGTCTACCTTAATGCTTGGGAGGATGGGAGGCGGCTTTTCTGAGAGACCGAAGGCTTAGTATCTACAGAATGCCTTTCAACTTGGGAAATTGGGAAAATGTGCACATAACAGGAGTAAATGAGAGGAGCAGCAGAGCTGCTTTTGTTCCATAATTAAAACTTACCTGGACTTTGCTTTGTGGGATGCCATTTTGTATTTTCCCCTTCCCTCTACGGTCTGGTTCTCAGTTCATCTGATTAGCCCAGTCAGTACTAATTAAAGGGAAAGCAGAGCCGGCCTGCTGAGACCCACCCTGCCCCACTGGAATTTCAGGGCCAGAAGGAAGCAAGGGGTGTGGTGGTCCACTGAGGAAGGCTTAGTGGCACCATGGCATTTCTCTGAGCCTCCCAAATTATCCACTTGGGAGGGAGCGACCCATTTCCTGAAGCAAACTGTGGTGAGCCATGCCCTCAACTGATGGGATCAGATCATGGAGCCATGGAACATTTCTTTGAATTTTATTGAAAATTGACATGGACATTAGAAAGATAATGAGCTAAACAGTGCTGGTTCTGGGATGTATCTTGTGGAAAATGAAAGCCCCAGAAGGGCAGTGACTGGTCACACCTTTGAGCCAAAAGAACCACAGAGAAGAAAGGAAAACAAACACAGCTTCTGGAAAACATGCAAAGAGGCTCTCTCAAGAGACGGACAGCAGAGTGTTCGTGTTTGTGGGATGGCTACATGGGAAGGAGCACACTCACGTGGTATTCGGATATTAAGCAAAGCCAATGAATTGAAGGCAGATTTACCAACATCAAAGCTCTCCTTCCAGATACCAAGTTGAGCAGAAACCTCTTGCAAAGCCCCTAAAGCCCCGTGGAAGTTTGCGTGGAGAAGCTTTGTTCTCACTAAGCTTAAACCCTCGTCAGTCAGTTTTTCTCCAGCGGAATGTTAATGCTCCATGCCTCCCCCTCGCTGGGGGCTACAGAAGGTCTGCGAATGCTGAAGATGCAACTGTCACTCAACTTTCTCGTCCATATTCAGAATCAGCCTGATAGTGGCTAAAGACTGTCAACCCATTGAACCAGAGAGTTGTTTTTAAAAAACAAACAGAAAACTCAAAACCTTGTGAACAGCACTTCCACACCCACAGCTGAGTTCTCCTGCCCCAATCACTTAACACCTGGGTGAGTGGTTCTGTCGTCGGCTCTCTGAGGTTACATTTGGTCCAATTCCAGCTCTGATGATTCTTTTCCTGCCTTGTGAGTTTAGGACAAGACACTTCCATGTAAAACACCATGTAAGTCAGAAGAGAGCTTCTTGCCTGGACACAGGGACACATGTACACTCGAGTGTGGTGTTATGTGCACAGTTGCAGGGGAGGGGAACTGGTTGGTTTCTTGCTTGAGACAATATGGAGCCCTAACTAACTCTTCTATAATGGCAGTCTTCTCCTTTAGACTTAGTACAGCTGCTGAAGAGAAGGTTAAAAAAAGCTGGAGAGGGAGAGAGAAAGAGAGAGAAAACACAAAATTAGCTGAAGAGAAAGGACATATAAAGCGGCATGCAAGGGGAGCGGGCGGTGGAAGGTAGCGTAGATTAAATGCCAAGAAGACAGGAACAGGTCACGGAGCGACCATCACCATGGAGAAATCTGTTGAGAAGGTTTGAAGAACACCACACACCAGTTTAATGAGTCTTGCTTTAATTAAAAAAATAAGCACATATTAACAGCCACATGTGAATGCCAAGTGAGTTTTTAAAAAAGACCCAAACTAGGTGGGGAAACCAGACTTGTTGGCTTCAGAGAAATGAATGGTGTGTGTGTGTGTGTGTGTGTGTGTGTGTGTGTGTGTTTCAGGGAAGCCATTCCATTCTAGTCTAGAAAAACAAGAGCACAGATCACATTTAATGGATTTTGTTTCACTAGAAGGAAACAGATTTTTGAGTATTTTTAAAGAATAGTAACAACCGTACTGATTCAAAAGATGTTCAATGCCGGACAGTGGTGGCATACGTCTTTAATCCCAGCACAGAGACAGGCGGATCTCTGTGAGTTCAAGGTCAGCCTGGTGTACAAGAGCTAGTTCCAGGATAGCCAGGGCTACACAGAGGAACCCTGTCTCACACACAAAAAAGATGTTCAAGTGAAGAAAAACAAAAACCTTCCCATTTACAGCGAGAAGAGCTTCTCAGTGAAATTTAGCATCATCTCAACTTCTTTAATGAGTCTGATTGCTTTTTATTTCCACCAAAGTTCCCTGATTACAAGAAGCCACATAGTGTACCGGTGAAATGGACACTGGCCTGATCCTGGTTCAGATTTATAGGAAAGCTAACTGACCATCAGGCATCATGGTAGCTGGCCTGAAGCCTTCTCTCCACCTGCCCCTATCCATCCTATCCTATTCCTCTAACAATGACTGAGTTCTCTGAACATAAAAAAAAATGTCTTCAGGAACATACATAAATACTTGGGTCCCTTTGGTGAAATGGATTGGGAACCCAGAGACAAAATTTTGCTTGGACTTTGCCAAGAAATAGCAGTGGAACCTCAGATAAGTGCCTTCATTTCTTTACATGTCAATATCCTCGTAGGGGTTACATCATTCATGCTGGCCAAAAAGTTCCCACCTTATTACAATTCCTCCTTGCTTTTGAAAAGTGGTCTAGCTCAAATACTTGCAAAGTATTTTGAAATCCTCAAGCCTCAAGTAGTGAATTTATATACAATTGCAAAGGAGAGGCCTCATTTCCGGGAAGGTGAATTAAGATGCCTAAAACAGCTGGGTCTGCACGTAGCTGGTGTTTGCCTTTAAATACAGGCAGACAGATCTCTGTGAATTTGAGGGCCAGCCTAATCTACGCTGTGATGCCAGGGCTACATAGTAAGAACCTGTCTTAAAAACAAAAACCCCACAGAACTGCATGGCTACAAATAAGAGGTCTTTCTCAAGGAGACTCAGTTAACTCAGTAGCCTGACTCCCCCGACTACTGACTGTGTAACCAAAGGTATTTGGGGATTCTGCTTTGGGCTTTCTGTTTTGGTGGTGGTGCCTTGTTCTGTTTTACATCTAGGCATAGGGTTACCTGAATTTCTCCACTTCCAGTTGGTTTTTCCCAAGAAATTAGCTCATGCTTTTCCATTGTCACCCTGTTCTTGCCTCTGGCCACAGGCCAGTACATATCAACATCGCCTCTCTTTGACCACAAAACAGAGAAAGTGTGCACACTGACTTGTTCGCTTTCAACTAGTTCTGCTCTGGGCTTAGTCTTGGCTTCCGGGTGTTAACTGTGATTGTAGAGAATGGCTCTGCCCTTTTGCAACAGTTCCGAAAGCCTGTAAATGTATTATCACCTTGCGTGTTTTAGAGGTAGTGATTATACAACCACCTTTAAAATATGAAAAAAGAAGAAGGTCATGGTCCACGCCAGTCGGACTGGGAGGCAGAAGCAAGTTGCAGAACTCAAAAAAAAAAAAAAAGAGCGAGAGAGAAGCTTTAAGTACCAGAGCAGGGGTGGAGGGCCCAGCTGTCTGGCACCATTAAAAAAAGTTGTCAGTTAAAATAAGAACCTTCTCTTAAAAGGCTAAGTGGAGTCCAGTCCAGCTGTAGCAGGGCATACTATTCAGTACACAGCCATGGATTACTGCAAAGGAAGGGCAGAGAGACGCCATATTAGCCACAGATCATTGCCAGGTCGCCTCTAGCTGTTGCTCTGTCACTAGTCAAACATCAAAAGCCATACTGTGCCTCATAGCCCTGACAGTGGAAGGCTCTGTACTTCAAAGGGTTTCCAAAAGCCAGAATCAGATGGGACCCATTATAAAACTTAAGACTAGGGTATTTTTAAAATATCAAATCCTTAGACCGAAGTAAATGCCAAGCAACAGCATCTCTTCTTTCCTCCAGCTAATGGTCTCTCCTCTTTGAAGTGGCACGGGTGTAAATGCAGATTCAACCCATCATTACAATCATCAGGTAGACTAGCATACTCATCCAGGCGAGCCCCAAGCCTAGCTTCTTGAAGCAACTCACCAGTTTACAAACTGGGATTATTATTATTGCTAGTCCACCTCATTGGGATGGCAAGAAATGACCAATGCCATGCTGAAATCCCCAAGGAGAATTCTATAAGTCTATCATTCAAGTCTCTAGGCTGGTAATAATATGCTAGTTTATTTTCCCTTCTTTATCTATGGGGTGTCCAGAATTAGAGGGGAAATATACACTGTCTTGCCCAGAAAATTGTGTTTTATAGAAAGGGCTTGGTGCAAAGAAACGTGTGCTGACTTTTAATACAGGTGACTCTGAGTGAATGGAATTGGGAAAGGGCTGGGCTAAGATGGTAGAAGAAATAGGTATCACTGGTAATTCTTTTGAAGCCTATGAGAAGAGGTTATAGTTCCTTAGATTAGAGGAATGGGAGGACAATCCCATTGACTAGGATGCAGGAGTGTAAGGGGAAAGCTCTGAGCCTTGACTGGTACTTATCCAGCCAGGGTAGATGGAAATACCTCAAGGAAACAAATAGTGGTCAAATTCAAATGAGGAAGAGTAGCAAATAGCAACTCCTGAACATGTGATAGTCTGGCAAAGATAGGGATGGAGAAGTAGGGGCACATACGGTTGGGGTGCTAGGACAGGGACTAAGGTATGGAATGTGACTCCAAGCTATGTCGTTGCTGGCTTCTTGGTCAGAGGCCAGGCATCATCATTTGACTCGCAGGAAGAGAGGGGAGGGCATGGGTTGTATGCCCCCTAAACATGGTAAGGGGGAAATAAGAGAGGGAGGCCCAGTTCTGTTGCACAGGAAAGGGTGCGTCTACAGGAAGCCCAAACTGAAAATGAAAAGAGAAGGGGGGTTAATGAATGGATGGATGGATGTATCCCTTAAAAAAAGCCAGAAAGAAATTAAGTCATAACTAATAGCTAAAGTAGAATAGCTATGTTAGATGGTCTTAAAAGTCTTATGCACTGGCTTCTGGGAACATGCTTTCTCATATTAATGGCAGCAGTGGTGACATTAAAAAAGCAAAATAAAGACCAAATCCCACACAAATAATTTTTAAAATCTGTTCTTGACATACAATCCCACATACACACATCCAGATAACCTTGTCCATGTATACCAAGTCTCTAGTGACCTTAGGCTACCAGACACAGCACCAGGCTCACAGCCCTCTTGTCCCAAAGGACAAGAAAAAACTGAGGTTTCAACTTTGGCATCCTTCGTAGCAAGTTTAGCTGGCTAACTGCAACCCTAAGCCAATACCTGTTTGTCAAGTGTGTGATGGGTGGGGTTCCAACCAGTGACCTGTAAACCTGAGCTACAGAAGCCCACTGGTTTGTGTTCATGTCGTACTTTGACCTATCTCCTGCTGGGATTTCATTTCTGTGATATAAGTATATTAAGTCATATTGGTCCCTGTGTCACATATGAAGAGACTGACTGATATGCCTGTAGTCATAAAGTATTATATCCATGATAAGAGATATCTAACCAAGACTCTCCTGTTACTGGGAGAGTCTTAATGGTCTCTGAGAATTTCTTTGCTTTGTTTCAAAATTCTTGTTTATGACCTGAAAATGAGATTTCTTTTATAGTTTAGATGTGGTGTGTGCTTCAAAGACTCATGTATTAAAGGCTTCCTTGTCAGCTAAGGGGTTTTGAGGAAGCAACTAGAGTCTGAGGGCTCTGATTTAACAGAATAATCCTGTTGAAAGATTCATAGTATTACAGGCGGCCCTGTTGGAAGAAGTAGGTCACCGGAACAAGTCCTGTGATGCTGTATCTTGTCCCTGCCTCATTTCTCTGCTTCCTGGCTGGCACGAAGTGAGAAGCTCTGCTTCCGTACACCCCTCTACCACGATGCTCTGCCGAGATCTTTGCCACACCAATGAGGCCAAGTGATCATAAACAGAACCAAATTTCCTTCCTTAAGTTGATTTTCTCGGGGATTTTTGGAAAAACAGACACAACAGTCATCCCATTAAATCAGTGCTATTTGCGGGGAGTGGAATTAGACAAACATGCATATATGAGAATATGCAATCAACTGTTCACAGTGAATGTCCTGCTCTCCCATGTAGAGAAGCCTCCTTCAGCCTGCCTTCCAGGTGGCTTTTCTGATCAACCCCCCAAGTGAAGGTTTTGGGAAGGAGGCACATCCTTTGCTGCTTGCAGATCCTAGGCAGCTAAGGCCCTCCCAGCTCAAATGATCTATAACTGCTTTTGCAGTCGACTACACAGAAGCTTGGGGTTGAAATCGGCTGCTCCAGCTGTTTATCGTCTCTCACTTCTAAGGCGTGACTTTAATGATAGTTTTCCAGGGTCTATTTTAAGGATGGCTACTAACAAAGACATACCCAGGGAACTCTGAGTGAAAATCACTCAGTGTGCAATGAAATCTGAATTAGTCAAAATGGAATTCACCAGAATACATCTTTCCTGCTCTCATTGAAAATGGTAGAACAGGGGCTGGAGAGATGGCTTGGTGGTTAAGAGCACTGACTACTCTTCCAGAGGAGTGGGGTTCAATTCCCAGTACCTACATGTCAGCTCACAACTGTCTGTAAATCCAGTTCCTGGGGATCTGAGACCTTCACACCAATGCACATAAAATAAAGTTAAATAAAACATAAACAATTCTTTAAAAATTTTTAAAAAAGAAAATGGTAGAACAAAGAAACTCCATATGAACTGAGCTCCTACTATGCGTCAGACACTTGACAAGGCACCTGAACTATGGTAGTGAGCAAATACTCTAGGAATTTAGTCTCCCTAAATAGAAAGCTGCCATTTGATGCTGGCACCCTAGCAGGGGCCCCAGGGCTTGTTTTTAAAGCAGGTTGTAAATCATTGCTTTGTTCTTCTAGGATGCATTTGTTTGACTCAGTTCCCTGGGCTTTCTGTTTCAGAAGCCTGGATGGACTTCCTTGCTGGGATTTGCTTGAAAGGAGAGTTTCTTTGCCAGCTGCCTGAGGTTTGTAGTGCAATGACTGCAACCTGTTGGTTTGATGACTAACAGCAGGCTCTCCATATAAACCACCGCATGGCTGAGCCAGGGGACATCTCAATACTTTAGTCCCCAACCCAAACAAACCAAAAGTAAGAAAGGCAATTTATGAGACCACTGGGGTACTTTCACCACCAACTAGATGTTTTATGTTGGCAAATTATTGCTAATTTTATAGGTGTGATAATGATAGCTGTGTTTATTTTAAAGCATCATTATCTCCTAGAAATACATACTATGTATTTTACACATAAAATGATACAACTTTTGCCTTACAATAATTCAGCATGCCTGGGTAATTGAGGAAGCAGGATTAGCTGTATGTCAATGATTCTTTGATGGCCAGGCTCCAGGAATATGGGGCTGAATTGTACTATCACCTCTTTTCTCTCTACATTTGAAAGTTCCCGTGTCAGAGTTAAAAAGAAATCTAAGTTCGCTGTTAAAAATATTTCTATTCAATTTCATCCCACTTCCTGTTCAATTTCACCCCACTTCCTGGTTTTGGTAGCGTATACAAAAGGTGCTTATTCACTGCTTTCTTTTATCCTATAATGACTGCTTTCATTTTCTTTAAAATCTGTGTGATAGCATGGACTGTTCTACTTCTGTAGACACAACCACTAGCCCTTAGAGATTCTTACAAAGAATTACCTGCTAATTCTTTAGCAGAGGTTTTCATGAAGCTTGTTCTTACAGTCTTACAGAATTAATTTTTAAAAGATTTATAGGAGACCGGGGTTCGATTCCCCGACGGGGTCCAAAAAAAAAAAGAAGATTTATATTTAGTGTGTATATGTGTGTGTGTGTGAGAAAGGTGTATGTGTGTGTGTATGTGAGAGAGAGAGGTGTGTGTGAGAGAGAGAGGTGTGTGTATGTGTGTATGTGTGTGTGTGTGTGTGTGAGAGAGAGAGAGAGAGAGAGGTGTGAGAGAGAGGTGTGTGTGTATGTGAGAGAGAGAGGTGTGTGTGTGTGTGAGAGAGAGAGAGGTGTGTGTGTGTGTGTGAGAGAGAGAGAGAGAGAGAGAGAGAGAGAGAGAGAGAGAGGTGTGTGTGTGAGAGAGGTGTGTGTGTGTGTGTGTGTGAGAGAGAGAGAGGTGTGAGAGAGAGGTGTGTGTGTGTGTGTGTGTGTGTGTGAGAGAGAGAGAGAGAGAGAGAGAGAGAGAGAGAGACAGAGAGAGAGGTGTGTGTGAGTGTGTGTGCTCATGCAGGTGTCCACAAAGGCCAGAAGAGGTTGTCAGATCCCTTGGAGCTAGAGTTACAGGCAATTGTGGGCCGCCTAATGTGCAGGTATTGGGAGGCAAAC
Organism: Microtus oregoni; assembly: GCF_018167655.1. Taxonomy (NCBI): domain Eukaryota; kingdom Metazoa; phylum Chordata; class Mammalia; order Rodentia; family Cricetidae; genus Microtus; species Microtus oregoni. The sequence continues at coordinate 581,507 of NW_024544788.1, forward strand.
TCAGCTCATTTGGAAGAGCAGCAAAGTGTTCTTAACCGCCTGAGCCATTTCTCCAGACCCAGAATTAAAGTTTTAAATTAATTTCTTAGTACCGTTTATGGACACAAGTGCCATGGTGTAGAGTGACTGGAGGAGAACTTTTATGGAGTTGTTTCTCTTCTTACACCTTTCTATGGATTCTAGGGATTAAACGCAAACTGCGAGACTTCAGCGGCTTTCTGGGAAAGGTAAATGCTGCCATGAAGCCTGCCAAACCACCTCACCTGTTCTACAGCACTAAATGTAAGGATTTCCCTATAGTATCTGAGGTCTCTTCACTATCTTCCATTTTGGTTATATTTTGGAGGGTGGGGCATGCAATAAAAAGAAGTTGGAGAACTTGAACCCCTCAGATAAGGAACAGTTACTAGAGGGTGACAGAGAAGCAATTTCTCTTTGCACATTCTTGTATCTGGGGTGTGTGTGGGGGGTAGTCAGTATTGACTGTGATATGGCAGGCAAGGGACCGTGAACCCAGCAGATTCCTGCATCATCAAACTTCATTTTGAAAGTCATGATTATGGCTATGTGTGAAAACAGTGTCTGAGCTGAAACTTTACATGCTGGTCAGATGATCTCTCTCCTATGCTACACAACTGTTCCAGCAACAGAAGTGTGCAAATGCCGTCACACACACATACATCTAATCAAGCAGGCAGGCAGGCAGGCACTCCAGATGTAACAAGCCCACTTAAAACCACGACAGATTACAACTTTATACGGGAAATCTTGGGAGGAAAGTAGCAGGTCGAATGAAGCTATTTCTTTCATGGTTAACTATATGTATCACAAGTGTGGGGTTTGGGGAGGTATGTTCTAGAAGCCACTGGCAGTTCTATTTAGAGTTAATAAAGCTTACCAGGACCCTGGGTCTCATGCAGCATGCAGCAAACAGCAGAGTTAACTGTAAAACAGTAAGAGCTGATGAAGGTGGAGTGAGCACGAGGAGAAATGCAATATTAAGAATTGATACAAATAATGAAGTGTTAGAGGCCAAAGGATTAGGAGAAATGGGGAAGGGAACAGGGAAGTGTGGCTTGGTAGACACCCCTAAAACACTACTACTCTTTCTTAGTCTCTTTAGGGGCATCCAGAGGAAATTCTAAAGCTGGGGCTTGATCAGATTCACCCACAGTCTGTCTAAAAAAAAAATTACTACAACAATTTATACCCTTCACCAAACCATCGCCAGCAAAAGCGCCATGGGAGCAGAGCAGCATAAACTTAGTGGCACAGCCTCTCTCCAAGTTCACCAAGATGCTCACAGAGATGCAGAAGGAGCCCAGACCTAGGGCCACTCACAGTATGGATGGGGATGGGCTATTGTGCCAGCTCTGAATGCTAGTGTAAGGTGCCACATCCCAGCAAGGTTTTCACCCATCTCAGAACTGGAAAGGGGCACTGGCACCAATCCCAGATATTTCTGGAGAGTGGGGAGAGAAAGACTCATCCAGTCTTCTGCATGAGATGGGAGGAAGTCAGTTTGGGGAAAAGTCTGCTCTGGGAAGAGCTTACACTGAGCATCTTGAAGGGACTGGATACAGCAGTGGTTCTCAACCTGTGAGTTCCCAACTCCCTTGTGGGTCAAATGACCCTTTCACAGGGGTCACCTAAGACCATCAGAAAACACAAAATTACGGTCATGAAGTAGTAACAAAAATAATGTTATGGTTAGGGGTTACCACAACATGAGGAACTGTATTTAAACGCTGCAACATTAGGAAGGTTGAGAACCACTGACCTACAACACCAGTGCATCCTAAACAAATCAGGTGATGACAAATTGTTTACTTTGTTTCTTTACTTTTGGATTTTTGAGATGGGGCTTCTCTGTGTAACAGTCCTAGCTGTCCTGAAATTTGCTCTATAGACCCAGCTGACCTCAAACTCAAGTACCGGGATCAAAGGCGTGTGCCACCACCACCCAGTGCCAAATAAATTTTAAAAAGGAAAATGTGTATCATTTTCTGTTATTATAACTGATATGCCATGACTGATAAGTTAATAGATGATGCATCCACAGAGGTTTTCCATCTGCCTAGTTGAACCTTAGTGAATTTGATATGTAGCTATAAGATTCTGTTCTGGGGGTGGGGGAGGCATGGTGGGTGGATCTCTGTGAGTTCTAGGCCAGAGTGGTCTACAGAACTAGTTCCAGGATAGCCAGGGCTACACACACACACACACAAAAAAAAAAAAAAACAAAAAAAAAAACCCTGTCTCAAGACCCCACCCCCACCCCAAGAAAAAGATTCTATTCTTAAAAAAAATATCTCTGGACCAAGTTGATGAAAATATTCAAATTACATAATAGGTAGTCAAATTGGATAATCAGGATCACAAAACTCAGTGCCGTGAAATATAAAATAGTCTACATTCATGGTGTGATCCTAAGTGAGAAGCCAGGCACAGAGGCAAAAAGATACTTCTTTCCTTCTGGAAAGTATCCAATGGCTGACTCAAATCAGTGGCCCCAAATCAAAGGTCATGAGCATGGGCATCTCTGGGATGTTAAAGGTCCTTTAGTAAGGATGTTGTTAAATACTTCATCCCGGAATCCCCCGAGTCCCACTGCACAAACAGGCACAGAGCACAAGGGAACCTCTGCATGTTTGCTTGCCAGAACTCTTTCCTCCTCTCTGGCTCTGAAATGAGGAATGGGGTATTTCTGCAAGCAGAGACTGGGGTAGGGTCAGGACTATTAACCTACCAAACACTTGGAGAAACAATGGCTTCTGAACCATTCCCCAAGCTTGAAAATGGCCTATGCAGAGGACACTGGCATCTGAAGCCCCCCTCCCCCCCCACTAAGTTCTTAGTACCCCGGGCTGGGCATACCTAAGCAGCCAGCAGGAAGAGGTATAGCAAAAGGATGGAGGATGGGAGACAGGGTGCAGCCTTCAGTGGCAGCATTTACCTTTCACAGGGTGCAGCTAGAACAGAGGCAGAGTAAGATTGTAGGCCCCTCCCCTCAGATGTGGGAGGAGTAAGCAGACCTGTATGCTGCATGATACTGAAAGTCTAGAGCAGCTGTGACCCTTTAACAGTTCCTGTTGTTGTGCTGACCCCAACCATAACATTTTTGTTGTTACTTCATAACTGTAATTTTGCTACTGTTATGAATCATAATGTAAATATCTGTTTTCCGATGGTCTTGGGCCACGCCTGTGAATGGGTGACTTGACCTCCAGAGGGGTCTTGACCCACAGGTTGCAAACCGCTGGTCTAGGATCTGGGGAAGTGCATAGAGCTTCTACTAAAAGATCCTGGTCTGTCCATCCTTTTGTTCCTCTCTTTATCCCTCTACATCTCTCACAATTTGTTCCCTACTTCCTAGCCCCTCTTCCCTTACTATCCGCCCTGAGTTTGCAGAGCTTTCCCAGATGGGCCAAAGGGCAAAGCTAGACTTCTGGGAGTGCTCTCCTTCTCTCAGCAACTCAGACTCGGGCACCATGAAGACAGTGAACTAACTACATGAGTCTAACTGCAGCCTGCAGTGCACACCTGCCCACCAGCCCCCTTGGCCTCTAAGTCCTGAAAGGTGGTGGATGGAGTTGGGGGGAGGGGCTGGGCAGGAAAAGAAAGATGCCGCACACATACATACATACACGCGCCCCGCCAGCAAGCCTGCTACTTACTTCTTCTTCTCTTTATCCCTTTTCAGAGTCTGCGAGCCCCCAGCCTGAGAACCCTGAGACTGGAGCAGCTCAGCTGCTGTCTTTCTCTGTTTGAAAGCATTCACTTCATCATCCAGGGATTTCTTCTTATCCTCCAGCTTCTTCTTCTCTTCCTGGTGCAGTTTCTTCAGACGGTCAAACTTCTCATGCAGCTGGCAGAGAGGCACAGGGAAGTTAGAGGGAGTCTCCCCCATCCCCCTGCAGCAGTGAACAGTCCCCAGCCCAGCCAAGACCAGAGTGGGTGGGAACCACTGTGTCTGCAACCCGGTAGGACTCTGGAACAAGAGGAAACATTCCTGCCAGTAACAGCCATGATGGCACTAAGGATTATTGTAGATTGCTATAATTGTTCTCAGAATCTCTGCTCCTGAAATGGTCAAGGACCAATGTATTCTGTGTAAACAAAGATTTTATTTCAAAGAACCACTGTAGTTATTGGGTGTAGTTGATAATAATATGTACTTAGTTTGTTACAAGCCTAATCTAATCTAACTAATATAACTAAATCTAATATATTAAAACATTTTCATTAACACAGCACTCTATTCCTTTTCTTTTTGAGACAGGATCTTGCTGTACAGTTCAAGCTAACCTTGAACTCACAACCCTCCCGTCGTCTCTGCCTTTTGAGTACTGAGATAAAGATATAGGCCAGCATGCTTATCTTACAACACAGTTGCGGTAGGGTCTATTTTATGAGGAAACCAAAAGTCTCAGAAATGAAGGCATTTGCCCAAGGTCAACAAGTCTTTGGAGGATTCTATAATGGGATCGTCCATATGTAAAGTTCTCCTTCTGGCTAAGCCTGTACTTTAGGATCTACCTGTCTCTGCTCCCCAAGGCTGAGCTACAGGCATGTACAGCCAAACGTGGCTTCTTAGATTGTTTAGGAACTAAGACCAAGAGAAGGGAAGTGCTGGCTGATATTCCAAAACTGCACCGGAGGTCAATTATTCTGGCATTGAGATGGGAATGGGTAGAAGATGCTTGCAAGTCAAGGCCATTGCTTGAAAGAATAACTGCATATGTTTGATTCTTTTTAAAGAACTAATTACTATCAGGGGCTTATTACTTATTAGGGGCTGGAGGGATGGCTCAGGAGTTAAGAGCACTTTCTGCTTTTCCAGAAGACTCAGTTTTGGTCCCTGGCATTCACTTGGCAGCTCAGTCATCTGTAACTCCAGTTCCAGAGGATCCAATGCTCCAAAATAACTCCAAAAATGTGGGCCTATTCCACCTTGTCTGAAGGTCAGAGAGTTTGAGTTATTGTGCTTGCTCAAAGTTGTTGACAACAGCTGTGGCTCCACACCCTGACTCAACGTGCCCCACTGCCCAGGAGAACTGGGTGTTCTGCTAGAGCAGCTCCACGCCAGCAGTTGCATTGGGACTTACATTTGCAATGGGCTAACGAGAAGAGCTGAACTGTAAATTTTATTGTATATTTCAAAATGGCCAAGAGTATAGTTCAAATGCACCCCCTATCAGTACTGGGAATGTTGAACCTCGGGCCTAAAGCATGCTACTGTACAAGAGCTCTACCACTGAACTCTATCCCTAGCCCCCTTTCAGCTTTTCTTATTTAGAGACAGCGATTTACTAAATTGCCCAGGCAGGCCTTGAACTTGTGCTCTTGCTAGATTATAGCCTGTGTGACCAGACTTAGATCTTAAATGTTTCCAACAGAAAAAAAAAAAAAACCCAAACAGCTGGCAGTGGTAGTGCACGCGCCTTTAATCCCAGCACTCTGGAGTTAGAGGCGGGATCTCAGGAATTCAAGGTCAGTCTGGTGTATATAATCAGGCAACAAAGGAGACAGAGACCCACATTGGAGCACCGGACCAAAATCCCAAGGTCCAAATCAGGAGCAAAAGGAGAGAGAGCACGAGCAAGGAACTCAGGACCACGAGGGGTGCACCCACACACTGAGACAATGGGGATGTTCTATCGGGAACTCGCCAAGGCCAGCTGGACTGGGTCTGAATAAACATGGGATAAAACCAGACTCGCTGAACATAGCGGACAATGAGGACTACTGAGAACTCAAGAACAATGGCAATGGGTTTTTGATCCTACTGCACGTACTGGCTATGTGGGAGCCTAGGCTGTTTGGATGCTCACCTTACTAGACCTGGATGGAGGTAGGTGGTCCTTGGACTCCCCACAGGGCAGGGAACCCTCACTGCTCTTTGGGCTGATGAGGGAGGGGGACTTGATTGGGGGAGGGGGAGGGAAATGGGAGGCAGTGGCGGGGAGGAGGCAGAAATCTTTAATAAATAAATAAATTAATAAAAAAAGAGCTAGTTCCAGGACAGCCAGGACAGTTACACAGAGAAATCCTGTCTTGAAAAATAACAAAAAAGATAAACATATTGAAATGAAGTGACTCTTTGCTTGATTTAATAATTCTATTATATAAACATGAAAATTGTACATCATACTCCATAAATATATGCAATTAATAAAATATTTTGCGCACTGTAATTCATGCCTGTAATCCTAGGACGCAAGCAAGAGGTTCTAAAATTTGAGGCCAGCCTGGGCTACATATAGGCTTCGAAACCTAAGCAAATGAATGAATTCAAATTTCCAAAAAAAAAAAAAATCCACCTACAGCTATTGGCTACCATGCTGATTGGCAACACCTCTACATAATTAACAGAATGAGAAAATATCCCAGCCTTAGGGAATGAAGGTCAAGAAGATTCTCTCCACCCAGGCTGCACGCCAGTCCTGCCCAGAGGCTGCGTATCCCTCTCCCCTCCAGCTGCCCTGTGAAGGCCGAGGTCTCCAGCATGACACTCAGTCTCCCCTCCTACCTGCCTGCTCTCCAGGCTCACACTTACCTCTTTTTCCGCCTCTTTGAGCTCAGCTTCTTTCTCTTTGACTCTCTGGACAAACATCTGTCTCATCTCCTCTTCTTTTTTCTGGAGCTCCCCTAGGAACTCATTTCTCTTTGCCTCATATGTCTCCTGTAAACTGTAGATGGGATCCAGTCAATTCCACTGCCTCCCGGGCAAGCCCTGCTCAAGAAAACGGGCCCCAACCATCCTGAGCCCCCCTCATCCTCTCTGCTCTAATTCTAATTCTGACAGAGAAATGTAAAGAGAGGACCATCAGAGGGGAGGGGACAGCTTGGCATACAGCAGCAATATTACAGAGCTACTGAAGGGGGCAGATTCAATGAACTGGATACTACCTTCTAGAAATCTTTCTCTTCCTCCCATCCCCCTCACAGAGGTGAAGTGACTCGCTGAAGATTGTACAGCTATTTAGAGGCAGAGCTGACACCAGAAGCTGGGTCTCCTGTTTCTTCATGTATGGCCTCTCTCCCACTGCACTGCACTGCCAGGCCCTGGCTCTGAAACCACCCACATTGATTCAGCATTTCCTCAAATACTTACTGAGATTACAGCTACCACGTAAGCAAGCAGTGTGAATAGACATGATGCTAGTCACTCGCTCAGCATCTAGCGCCTAGAGCCACCGTGCCTGCCCTAGAGGATCTTGGGATCTATCGGGAGATGCCTGGATCAAGACCATGCCCTGGTCTGTACGTATTATTTTAAAAGAGTCAGAGTCAACTGGGTGAAGACCAGAAGGACTGTGTTCTAAGAACAGAGCAGCATACTTGGATAGGCCTGGGGGAATCACAGGAACCACGGAGGACTGGGAGGGGAGGTTCCTGAGTCTGGAAGAAGAGGACAGGCTTTGGATGCGACATGAAAGAAGTGGACATGTATCCACTGAGTGATTTTCATCACTCAGAACATGGGAAAGTCCACTTGGCTATTCTGGGAAGAAAACTCTGCAACAATTTCAGTATGACAGGGCAGGATCTTCATGTCAGGGCTGGCAGGGAATGGAGAGAGATTTGGACGAGCAACAAAGGCTGCAGATTTCCAGGCCTTGGAAGAAATCAAAGCTGATTCCAGACAGCTGTCCCCTGAGTAACTCATATCTGCTTTCTCAAGTGTATCTTATTGTCTTGGTGAGCATCTCTCTTTGAATCTTTGTGCTTATGATCGACATTAAAGTTTCCGAATATACCCCCAAAAGAAGCTGATTCTAGTTTCTGGCCTGGGCCACCAGCTAGACAGTAGGACATGAACAGCATGGAAGAGGAAGAAGAAGGAGGTGGGCTGGATGGCAGACTATTGGGGATTCAGGTTAGGCATCCATAGCATGTCTGAGGGCAAATGTCTGTGGTGCAGCTGCATCTGTGGGCTTGGAGTTCAATGGTAAAGTGTTAGCTTTGGAGTCATCAGATTCCCGGGTACTAATTAGACCTGTGAGAATAGAAAGAGCCAGAACAAAGAGACAGGAGTATGGAAGAGCTGAGGCCCATGGAAGGAACCCCAAGGAGGCAGCACCATTTAAGGGAGAAAGCTGAAGAAATAAATGAACCTGAAAGTGAGGCCCAGGGGGAGAGGGATGAAGCTGGCCGGGCCCAACACTGGAAGAGCTGAAGGCAGAGGGTATTTCAAGAAAGCCAAATGAACATTCCACATTAAAACCAAAGATAGAAATCAAGCCACGATGAAACTGGCCACCGATCTACAACTGTAGGCCTTAGAGAGAGGCCCTTTTGTGGAGAGCTGGAGGCAGAAGGCAGATTGCAATGGGTTGAGGAAGAAAGTGAGAGAGGAGGAAGAGGAACAGCGGAAACAGAAATGTTTCTTCCCTGTCAGAGACAAAGCTCTTGATGGGAGGAACTAGTAAGAAAGAGCAGAAGTGAAAAAGGGCTTGTGAGGCAGGAGGATTTACCAGCAAGGTGGACAAGGGCAGCGGGAGAGGGGGAAGGTGAAGATGCAGGAACAGAAGACTGGAGGATGGGGCAAAGGAGGGAAGGCCAGGACTGAATGGACAGGTAGAAGTACACCTTCCAGATGCAGAGGAAAACTGTGGAGGTGAAGGAGAGAAACCAAGGGCCTTCCAGCAGAGACAAACTCACTTTCCTCCCTGCTCAGGAGCTCTGGGGCCCTGACCTGCCTCTCCACTGAGGGGTGGGAGGCTGCCATTCCTAAAGCAGACATTCCCCCAACGGACTGCTTGTACAGTGTCCTAGGCCCTCTTTCTGCCACGAACAGGTTCTTTGGGATCCCAGAGGCCATTTGAGTGTCCTTTCCTCCCACAGATATTCCCCCTAGCTTGCTCACGGATGCCTGACATTTCCTGAAAGGAGATGGAGTCATGGTAAAGGGCGACATATGGTAATTCAAAATGCAGGGCTGATGACTCATTGTGTATAGAGAGCAGATGCTTCCACTGGTCTAGGGCTCCTACCTGCGCACTAAGAAGCACTTTAGTTCTGAGATGAGGAAAACACCAGGGGTTATTCATCTTCAGGGGTCCAAACAAAACTCACACTGAAATTCTTAGGCAGTGGGAGAAGAGCCTCAGGCAGGTCACCAATACAAGCAAAGTGGCTGTGGTCCTATTCTGTGTTTTCCTATTTCTTTACTTAGTGCTAGCAATGAACTTGGGGCTTGTGCATGCTAGGGAAGCACATACTGGAAACCTGTCTTAAGCAACAGGAGAACCAGATGAAGAAAGTGGGAACAGAGGACAGTTCCTAACTGCCACCCAGTAGAACGAAAGCCCAGCTCAGGGTCTATGGAAGCGGGGGGGGGGAGGCAAAGCAGTGAGTAGTCAGCAAAGTGTTCTCTGGACCCCTGCCCTTCCCTGCTTTTCTGGCAGATGTGCAACACTGGTGACTCAGGAATTCCCTTGGGCGCCCCTAGCTAACCCCTACACCTCTCCTCCCCAGGCAGATTATTGTCTAGGCAATGTTTTCTGAACTGGGCCAGGCAGGCCTGGCCTGGCGTGAGCGGTACCTGAATGGTTTGCTGTCAGGGTCGGTGTCCTTGAAGCCCATCTCCTCCAGTTTACAGCGGTGGTACAATTCATAGTGCCGGGTGTGGGTCTGCTCCCGCAGATCCTCCATGTTGACCCGAATCAGCATCTCCCGCAGCTTCACAAAGTCGCAGTGGGCCTCATTTTCAACTGCATAGCGGGGATTGGGGCATTGGAAGTATATTGAAAGGAAGGCCAGCAGAAGAAGAAATGGATGCAGTGAGAAGTAAAGTGTCTAATGGTGACATCGCCTCACAGCCTCTTTATACGGCTCCTACACATTTAACCTAATTCCACTTTCTGTGAAAATGGAAATGAAACATTATGAAAGGGCAATACTACTGTGCAAATATCTGAGAACTTTCATTAAGGCCTCCGCACAAATTTACCAAGCAGACTTGCGCAGAAATATCTTCTCTACATTGCTTTGCAGATGACGATGCATGCACCTCCATCTAGCCATCCACCCAATAAATATTAGTGGAATCTGTTTCCAGTATTCTTTCTGGCCCAGATAATTCAGAAGCAAAGCCTGGGGGCCACACTTTTAGGAACCTGCAGCTCAGTGGGAAAGCGCATGTAAACAGAACAATATAACACAATGCCAAGATTACAAATGTGGAGGCATGGCTGCAGTGCAGTAAAAGCCCAGAAGAGGGGGACCTGTGAACTCCAGGAGAACAAGGGCTTCCCAAAAGATAAAATCTCTTGGATGACGCTGGAAGGAAGAGTCGAATTTATCAGGCAGATAATAGAACATGATCTTCACAAGGCCTCCGAAGGCTAGGCAAGGGCACATAGTGAGCAAGTTGCAGAGTAAGGTTTCAAATCCCGGTAGTGTAGGGGCGAGGCAAAGACCATAGACGGCTTTCCAGAGAGCAAGGGCAAAGAACTAGGGTAGGAAAGGTGAGAGGGAAAAGGAGGGGCAGACCTCAGGTGTGGCTCATGTGGGTGGTAGAAGCTCCTGAGGAGGTGTTTTACCAAGGGTGGATAATGGCCTGACCACTGCAATCTGAAGGGGAAAGTAGATAACCGCTTCTTTGCCTTGTGGGCAAAGGTCTGCATTTTGGGGAGTAGACAACAAGGTGAGTGATGTGGACTAAATCACAGCAGAGTGAACTTCTGGCCAGAGCCATGCTGCAAGCGGGACTCTAATAGGATGTCTCCGGGCTCCGATCCATTGCGTTGTACTATTAGAGATGGTCAGATATGGTCATCAGAAGTATTTGTCCAAAGTCCAGAGTGGTCCATGTACTCTTTCTGCTTAAGGTCCCTTACATTCAGTACTGACCTATATCTATTGCCATAGAACATAAACTAATATAAAAAGCTGCAGCAATAAAATAATTCCTTGGGAGCAAGCTATATGTATCTGCTTCTCCAGCTCAAGACAGTGACCCCTAATCAGGAGGAATGATTCTAGATCCAGGCCTGGTGGTACACACCTGTGATTTCAGCACTTAGGAGGTAGAGGCTGGAGGGTCAGGAGTTCAAGGCCAGCTTCAACGACACAGTGTTGCAAGGCCAACCTGGGCTACACAAAACTATTTTTTTAAGTATATAAGAAAGGAATAATTCTAAGTCTTTTTTAGGCTTCCAAGCAGTGTTCAACTGCTTCCTCATCCAGAAAAAATGTCAACTAGGGAGTTCAAATCAAACAAACAACAACAGAACTCAGTTTGGGATAAGAACAGCATAGTCCCAGTTGGAGGAAGGAAGTCACTGGAAGTCTGTCTGCTGGTTTGTCTCGTCCCACCTCAAGTCTTTCAGGCCACAGACTCCAAAGGTGTGGCTCTTGGTCCAGAAGCCTTTTCCCGGTGTTCCTAGTGTAACATCCTGTGGTGGTGGTTTGAATGGAATTGGCCCCCATAATCTCATAGGGAGTAGCACTATTAGGCGGTGTGACCTTGTTGGAGTAGGTGTGGCCTTGTTGGAGAAAGTGTGTCACTTTGAGGTCTCATATATGTATCTCAGTTCACTTCCTGTTGCCCATGGGTCAAGATGTAGGACTCTGAGCTCCTTCTCTAGCACCCTGTCTGCCTATACCCTGCCATGTCCTGCCATGATGATAATGGACTAATCCTCTGAGCCTGGAAGTCAGCCCCAATTAAATGCTTTCCTTTGTAAACGTTTGCCATGGTCAAAACAAACAAGAAACAAAACAAACACAAAGAGTTGCCATGGTCATAGTGTCTCTTCACAGCAATAAAACACTGACTAAGACACGTCCCCAGTGCAAATGGCGGAGAAGAGCAAAACTTTGCGTAGCTCTGCCAACCAGTCTTCTGCTACCTATGGGACACCCAGACAGGGGATGGAGCTCAACAGTAACATTTTCATCTAGCAGGCATGAGGCCTGACTTCCGTCTCTGACATTGTAGCAAAGAAGAACCGAGGAGGTAGCTTAGTGGCAGAGCATTCGCCTAGCATGCATGCTAGACATGGCCCCGAGTGCCAGTCTCAGCAGCACAGAAGGAAAGCACTCCAGCTACTGTGGGTGGATTGCTGTGCCTTCAATCATACCAGCCTTTGGATGAGAGGTGGGCAACTCACTATCAACTTTCATCTTTGCTTCTTTTAAACACGGTCTCCCGAAGCTGCCTTTGAACTCACGATCCTCTCTTTTCAGTTGCCCCCACCTCCCAGGACTGGACTTACAGATGGATGCCACCCTTCTTGGGTGCCCACTCTCCTTCATTTGCTCAAGGATTGGGAAGAATTTACAGAGAAACTGTCAGTCACGGCCTGGTTTATAGCTACAGACTCAGGGCCCCCAAACCTCTGCCCCTGGCAGAGTCCTAGAGTTCATGTTACCGCCTGAAGAGAAGCGTATGTGTGAGACAGGCTGCGAAAAGAATTGTCATGCATGTATACAGTATATGACTAATTCTTTAAAATTATGAAATAAGCATATCTATAAAAGAGTACATGAAATAGGTATGTGCAATTTAAAGAAATTTAAAATTTGTAAATATCCCCACAACTGAAGCGAATATTACTATTACCTTGGAAGCCCTGCTGACCTCTTTTTGATCTCATGCACCTCTCTCTACTCCCTGCCTCCTCTGGCAATAAAACTGAAGCACTATCCTGACAGGGTTTAGCAGTCATTTGTTTATTTTTTTATTTTAATTTGTTTAGTGTGAGGGGGTGTGGGTGTGCACTGTGCACTTGTGAGGGCGCTGGTGTTTGCGCGAAGGTCAGAGGACAAGCTTTAGAAATCAGCTCTCTCCTTCCACCGTGCGGGCTCCAGAGATCAGGCCATGAGGCTTGGAGGAAAGTGCCTTTTCTTTGCCCCCACAAGACATCACACTGGTCCCGTTTTCTCAGATTTATTTATTTTATTCGTGTGTGTGTGTGTATGTATGTGTGTGTGTGTGTGTGTGTGTGTATGTAGGGTGTCTGCAGAGGTCAGAAGAAGGTTCTGATCCCCTGGAGCTGGAGTTAGAGGAGGAAGGTGAGCCTCGTGGCGTGGGGGTTGGGAACAGAGGTCAGGTCCTCTGCAAGAGTAAACAGGTACTCTTTACCTCTGAGCCATTGCTCCAGCTCTCATTGTTTTTGTGTGTGTTTAATGAAAATGCTTTCATCATTCATCACTCATGCATGAATTTATCACAATATATATCATGTTATTTTAGCCTACTTTTGGAATTCATATAAATAGAAACCTACCATATGCATTATTGTGTGATTTATTTCGTTTAGCACTGTGTTTCTGAGAGCCATCCACATAGATGTAACTGAAATTCATTAACTTTCATTGCTGTCTAAGACCCCATTATATGACCATTTTACAAATTACCCCGGCTATTTTGATGGACACCTCATTGTTTGTAATAATTTATCATTATAAATAACACTGCTATGAACATTCTCGTGCCTCTCCTAATGACACACTCACTTCTTTTTTTTTTTTGGTTTTTCAAGACAGGGTTTCTCTGTGGTTTTGGAGCCTGTCCTGGAACTAGCTCTGTAGACCAGGCTGGTCTCGAACTCCCAGAGATCCACCTGCCTCTGCCTCCCGAGTGCTGGGACTAAAGGCATGCGCCACCACCGCCCGGCCGACACACTCACTTCTATAGCCCTTTCTATGTTGTGCCAAGTCCATTCGTCTTTTGCTGTTTCAGGGTGGGGTATAAGGGAGTACTTTCTCTATTAGACAAAAGGAGTCTGCTCCTATCACAGAATCTGGGCACAGGGCCAGAGCTTGCTGCTAGTGACCCCTGTGGCTGTTTGAGACCCACACTGAGTAGCGGAGGCTGAGACAAGCTAGGAGCTCGGCATATCGTGGCAGAAGCAGCATATACACAAAGAAGGCGCTAAGTGCAGGCCCTCTGCACAGACTCACCCTGCACAGTCCCCCAAGGATACTGCCGCGCCCTCATCATCTTGTTGCCTATCTTCACTTCTTCTGTGCTGCCAACGACAGCAAACGGCAGGTGGGCCTAGAACAGAGGCAAACAAGCACTCAGAACTCCAGCAGGACGGCAGCGAATGCCCCACAATACAACTGTGGCTCGTCTCCAGGACTTTGGGTCGTCTCTCTGAGGCACCACTCACTGCAGCAGCATTGAGAGGCATTTATTAAGCTTCATAGCCAGGCAGGGATGAGACCTAGTTCTTGACTCTGTTCCGGATAATAATGGCATGGTTGAAAACACAGGGAACGAACAGGAACTTAAGTGGATATATGACCTAGCAAGCTATGCTCACCAGTCACCATCGCTGGGGGTGGGTTCATTAGCATCACAGGGGCTGACTGAGTACAGAATCTGGCATCATTGTCTTTCCAGAGTTTGAAAGCACAGTCTAAAACCACTGAGCTGGACTGTCTTTGTTCTTGCCCACCCTAGATAAGTGTTTACACTGATCCCATGAACCTAGAGGGCAAATCAGGAAATCTTCACCCACAAGCTCTGAGGGTGCACTATGAGGGACATAAAAAAAGTAGAAGACCCTTCCTTGTACCTTGGGAGCTTGGACTCTCATTGACAAAGCCTAAGTTACAGTCTCAAAATCCTATTAGACAGGATGTGACCAAGGGCTAAGAGTAGGTACTTCACAAATACTCCTTGAATAGAGGCTGTCAGAGTAGGGAAGAAGATGAGAGGGAAAATTCAAGCAGGGTCAAGAGATCGGTGCTTGCAGGAGAGATGAGGACCAGTGAATGCAGAGGGCTAGACTGAAGGAGGCGGTGAGAACAAAAACCATGCTGTATCATCATCTGCTTGCATCCTGGCCTCTCAGCTTTAAGTGATGCAGGAGAGCTGTCTGTGAAGTGGGAGGCACTTCTCTAGGTTCAAGTAGGGAAAAAAAACGCGAGAAGAAAATAAAAGCATAGGAAATGCCAGTCTTCCCTTGGGCCTGTTATTTTTATCATCAAGGGACCCTGCCAGAATGACAGGGTCACTTGCTTCCTCGCTTCCTCAAACTGCTGTCATTTGATTCCT
Organism: Microtus oregoni; assembly: GCF_018167655.1. Taxonomy (NCBI): domain Eukaryota; kingdom Metazoa; phylum Chordata; class Mammalia; order Rodentia; family Cricetidae; genus Microtus; species Microtus oregoni. The sequence goes on from NW_024544788.1 coordinate 596,526, forward strand.
CCAGCTCCCTGACTATTCTTAAACACACAGGCCCCACCAAACTCAATTCCAAGGCCACATAAAACCTCCCACAGCACACTCCTTTGTCACTGGCATCAAAGATGGTTCTGGAAAGTACAGGCAAACAGATCATTTCCAAGGGCCAGAAATATAAACCTTAGATAGTATCAGAGAAAGCGAGGACAGAGAGCTTAAAGGAGTCCTGCATGTCCTAAACTCCCATGCTAGGTCTTCCCGGTAAGTGGTGATGCCACCACACCTTGGATGCCAGCCTTCTTGGGCCAACTAGGATGGTTGACATTGGGTGTCCTGGCTAAAGAGCATCTGCTGGAAGTCAACGAAACACGACAGGCCAGGAGTCACTGGAAACAAGCTCTGACCATGATGCTCTGGAAAGACATGTGGCTATGACAACCAGAATGGAATCAAGCAAGACAGAGGGGAGGTTTAAATTTCAGTCACACTACAAGGTGCTACCCATGATATCCCTGTTCAGTGGAGGCCAGACTTTCTCTTAGTTTTTCAGGTCCCTGCTGGAGGCTGCAAGGTGATGCTTCATACATGAGGCCCCGGGAAGGAGACTTTTGATAGCTCCAGGATGAGGTCCCTGCTGACACACAATGAGCAGACTAATAAGTCTGTGACTCTGCCTAAACCTATGATGAGAGACACCAAGATATAAGGTCTCCCAGATGCAGAGCACTATCAAAATACATAGCGTGTCTTGGGAGGCTGGCCCTAGAGTCACTACTTCGTCCACTTTGTACAGCTACAACAAAATACCTGAGACTAAGTAATGTCTACAGACATAAACAGACTTTCCGTAGTTCAAGAGGCTGGACATCTAAGCTCAAAGTAGTAGCACCTTTGGGTGTCTGATGAGGGTCTTCTTGTTACATCTTCCCATTGCAGAAGGTAGAAAAGCTAGCTAAATTCTACACATAAGTCTCTCGTATAAAGGCCCTTAATCTCATTAGTGAGGGAGCAGACCTTATGGCCCAACTAACTGCTAAAGGCCCAAACTCTTCTGAAAAGAGGTTGATTTTGAATTGTTCATGTGCATGTCTATGTGGGCATGTGCATGTCTGTATGTGGGCATGTGCATGTCTGTATGTGGGCATGTGCATGTCTGTATGTGGGCATGTGCATGTCTATGTGGGCATGTGCATGTCTATGTGGGCATGTGCATGTCTGTATGAGGGCATGTGCATGTCTGTATGTGGGCATGTGCATGTCTGTATGTGGGCATGTGCATGTCTGTATGTGGGCATGTGCATGTCTGTATGAGGGCATGTGCATGTCTGTATGTGGGCATGTGCATGTCTATGTGGGCATGTGCATGTCTGTATGTGGGCATGTGCATGTCTATGTGGGCATGTGCCTGTCTATGTGGGCATGTGCATGTCTGTATGTGGGCATGTGCATGTCTGTATGTGGGTATGTGCATGTCTATGTGGGCATGTGCCTGTCAATGTGGGCATGTGCATGTCTGTATGTGGGCATGTGCATGTCTGTATGTGGGCATGTGCATGTCTGTATGTGGGCATGTGCATGTCTATGTGGGCATGTGCATGTCTATGTGGGCATGTGCATGTGTGTATGTGGGCATGTGCATGTCTATGTGGGCATGTGCATGTCTGTATGTGGGCATGTGCATGTCTATGTGGGCATGTGCATGTCTATGTGGGCATGTGCATGTCTATGTGGGCATGTGCATGTCTGTATGTGGGCATGTGCATGTCTATGTGGGCATATGCATGTCTGTATGTGGGCATGTGCATGTCTGTATGTGGGCATGTGCATGTCTGTATGTGGGCATGTGCATGTCTGTATGTGGGCATGTGCATGTCTGTATGTGGGCATGTGCATGTCTGTATGTGGGCATGTGCATGTCTGTATGTGGGCATGTGCATGTCTGTATGTGGGCATGTGCATGTCTATGTGGGCATGTGCCTGTCTATGTGGGCATGTGCATGTCTGTATGTGGGCATGTGCCTGTCTATGTGGGCATGTGCATGTCTGTATGTGGGCATGTGCATGTCTATGTGGGCATGTGCATGTCTATGTGGGCATGTGCATGTGTGTATGTGGGCATGTGCATGTCTATGTGGGCATGTGCATGTCTGTATGTGGGCATGTGCATGTCTATGTGGGCATGTGCATGTCTATGTGGGCATGTGCATGTCTGTATGTGGGCATGTGCATGTCTATGTGGGCATGTGCATGTCTGTATGTGGGCATGTGCATGTCTGTATGTGGGCGTGTGCATGTCTGTATGTGGGCATGTGCATGTCTATGTGGGCATGTGCATGTCTATGTGGGCATGTGCATGTGTGTATGTGGGCATGTGCATGTCTGTATGTGGGCATGTGCATGTGTGTATGTGGGCATGTGCCTGTCTATGTGGGCATGTGCATGTCTGTATGTGGGCATGTGCATGTCTGTATGTGGGCATGTGCATGTCTGTATGTGGGCATGTGCCTGTCTATGTGGGCATGTGCATGTCTGTATGTGGGCATGTGCATGTCTGTATGTGGGCATGTGCATGTCTATGTGGGCATGTGCATGTCTGTATGTGGGCATGTGCATGTCTATGTGGGCATGTGCCTGTCTATGTGGGCATGTGCATGTCTGTATGTGGGCATGTGCATGTCTGTATGTGGGCATGTGCATGTCTGTATGTGAGCATGTGCATGTCTATGTGGGCATGTGCCTGTCTATGTGGGCATGTGCATGTCTGTATGTGGGCATGTGCATGTCTGTATGTGGGCATGTGCATGTCTGTATGTGGGCATGTGCATGTCTATGTGGGCATGTGCATCTCTGTATGTGGGCATGTGCATGTCTATGTGGGCATGTGCATCTCTGTATGTGGGCATGTGCATGTCTGTATGTGGGCATGTGCATGTCTGTATGTGGGCATGTGCAGGTCTGTATGTGGGCAGGTGCAAGTCTGTATGTGGGCATGTGCATGTCTATGTGGGCATGTGCATGTCTATGTGGGCATGTGCATGTCTGTATGTGGGCATGTGCATGTCTGTATGTGGGCATGTGCATGTCTGTATGTGGGCATGTGCATGTCTATGTGGGCATGTGCATGTCTATGTGGGCTGTGCATGTCTGTATGTGGGCATGTGCATGTCTATGTGTGTAGGGATAAGTCCCGCCCCTTAAGGGGCGTGTTCGCCTCGGGCTAATGTCTGCCTATAAATTTGGCGAGCAAGCTCCGAGCTCTCACTTCTGCTTTCCTGGTCTCCGCGGGAACGGTGGTTCTGTAAGTCTATTTCTACATTAAAGCTATATATATATATTTTTACACTCTGTCTGCATTCATTTACGCCGTTACATTTTGGCGTCCAACGTCGGGCTATTTTGCCCCCGACTCAAGCGGGTAGCCCGCTAGCTAACACAGCACCCTTCCCGGTGCTGTTTTTCAGTTCGTGACTCCGGCCCCAGTGCCGAGTCCGAGACACAC